>NW_028321885.1:6345833-6980416 GCF_036245765.1 Copidosoma floridanum
AGATTGTCAGCCCTGTTTGTTCAATCACGAGAAAGTTTACCGTAGTTTCAAGGTAAAAATTAAAGTAAATCGGGATGAATGGTACTATAAATGAAATATTATCGTAGAGCTACGATAAAATTGACCAAACATTATAGTATAAATTGTAGTTGAAATTTACAGTCTCATTTTTACCGTTGCTTTTGCAGAAAAAGTTACTGTACCTTTTTCCTGTGTGTAAGAAATACTATAAAATATAATGAAGTAAATAGTTACGTATTTACAATAACAAAAATAATAATAACAATAATAATAAGAACAATAATAATAATAATAATAATAATAAAATGCAGTGAAATTGTGTTCACCAAACGTCAATGATTAAAAACGATACGGAAAATACTTTTAATTTTGCATTTATAATTGTAATTTTTTACATAGTATATTTGATTTCTTATAATACATTGTACACATTTACATATACCAAATGTATAAAAACAATATGAGAGTGAATTGTATTCCAGGTAATCGTTTTTTTTTCATACTTGTACTATTGCATAATTAATTCATCAATTCGAACTTTACATGAACTGCATTGAGTGGTAATTAAGTCTCAAGAATTTGTGCGGAAAATGCCTATTAGATTACAAAGGATGAGCTACTTGCAAGATGATTAGTGAAATTTATTCAATGCATAAGAGCGTAGACAAACAATATTTTATAGTTATTAGTAATTTACTACTTAATATGTACATGATCACCTTATCAAAATAAAAAGTAAGGAGTCATGCCTATTGTGTTTCTCGGGATTTGAAACTCATGTTTTGAAAAATTTAGTTTAAAAATCGAAAGTGCAGTAAAGAAAGCGTACTAAGTTTTTGAAGGCTAATTGCATCTGATTAAAGCTAATTGATTAATTAATAAAAGTGCAGACTGCTGATCCTGAAAAGAACTTTTGCAAATTGTAATTATGTACTGAAAAATTAAATCAGTCACAACTTTTTTGTCCTCTGGATTGCTTAGTATTTTATACGTACTTCAAAAAATTAAAGCACGATTATTTGCGACAACGAATCAATAAATACTGTTTTTGGAAATAAATAAAAAAAAAAGTAGGCTTAAACACAAAAACTGAAGTTTATGTAATTCTAGAAAAAATATTATTTTTTGGGAAAAAAAAAATTTATTCCACTAAACTGGTTAGGAATAGTTGGTGCGATGCACGATGGGTTTACAGAAATGCTTTAATGGTGTACTCCGTTCAGGAGTCCACTATTGTCTCGAGATTTTCAAAACAAAACGGAACGTTCCAATATTTTCTCGCCTAACTAAGAAAGAGTGTTCCAAAACCTACGATTGCTTGAGTTTCGTTGGCGCTGCATTAAACATGCGTTTTGTACGTAAAAGAATCAGTTTTAACGCGAGATGGCCGGTGGTGCCACAAAAGATTTTGCAATCGTGGTTTTGGAGCGCTTCCTTTTAGTTTCTACGAGCATACGGAACGTTCCATTTGATTTCGCGAGTCTCGATACAATAACGGAATACACTCTTAGGTACCTCACACCACCACGGCATACTTGTTGTGACAGGCAACTGTTGGCGCCTTTCCGATCACCAGCTGGTTCGGAAGATTCGGAAGCCCATATTAGAATATTTACGGTCGTTGTAACGTAATAGTTTTTCAAACATGACATAAAATACGTACAGGTAGATTCCTTAGATTGTTGTCTTGTTTTCACTCATCATTGATCGTGAGACGTGTCAGTGTCCTGAATTGTGAAGGTATACAATTATTTTTGAGGTGATATCATTTGTTGAGGATTGAAGTGAATTTAGTCCGCGTTTATACATTAAACCTATTCTTAGAAATTCACCTTGACTTGTACATCTTTATTTCTCTGCGAGCAGTCACACTGCAAATGTAAACAAAGGCTTTCACCCATGTTACAGACAATTTTTATCTTCTCTTAAGTTATCTTTCTCTTTCTATTATTTTCCAATATTTTAGTTTCACACGAGCCACTGCTCTGCGTAGCAGTACACATATATGCTAACAAATACATATCTGTTCGCGCACTGCTCTGCGAAGCAGCCTAATGAGTCAGTCTGCTTTCGGCGCGTATAGCTAAAGCAACTCACAGTATTCGCTTGCTATATGTAAGGAGGCTCGAGACTCGACGCCTTGCATATACATATAGACCGCGTTTTCCAATCTGTAAAATAGTCTGTAAATAAATAGTTCCAACAGTTTTATTACATCACAGTCTTCCTCCATATTTTGCTGCTTTTTCGTGTGCTTTCGAGTGCACGAAGAGCATCTATTCACAACCGCAATACAGTCCACTACAGTCAATTTCCAACATCATTAAATATTTATAATTCAAGTGTTTCGATGCTGTGATTTCAATTTTTACTGAAGCAAGAATTGTTATACCCTAAATATTATCGATTGATTTTGTACTTAAACTAAAGTTGGAAAAGTGACTAAATTCAAGGTACTTAATTAATTTTCATGTATGGCTAATCGCAAAATTCTTTGTAATTAAGTAACGAAAAAAAATAATAACTAATATTAATATTTTATTAAGTCCAGATTTGAGATTATAAAAAAGATTAATGAGTGTTATCATTAGTAATTGTTTTTATTCTTTTCTATTTATTTTTTATTTCGTCATAAACATTATTATAGAAACATCAAAATTAGTAGTAACTAGAAACAACTTTTATGGTTGGTATGATTTTGTGGTCAGAATGCAGGTTAAAATTTTTCGTCCGTCTAAAACTTGAAAGATTTATTATTTTTAGCTCTAATCCATAGCGAACGCATTGTGGATACCAAAAAATTCTAACTATTTGATTTCCAAGTAGTGTTGCCAACTGCATAAGTGTTCTCGAGTCCACGTGGAACACCTTTGCATTATCTCTCTCTCTCTTTTCTTCCCTCCTCCCTCCTCACTCCTCTCTCTCTCTTTCTCTCTCTCCTAAGTCTGACCACACAGCTTGTTGGGACTCGTTCGCCGCACCTACCTCGCGCTTCGCTAACTGTCCACTAGGTGTCTCATCTATAATTTTTGCCGAATGCGCAAGAGAAAAAATTTTTCTTAGATAATAACAAAGGTTCATTCCCTTTGGGTAGAGTAACATTAGCCCCACGCTTAGCCAGTGATGTAGTTGCTATAACGTATGTAAACAAAGTTCAATTGCATGGCCGGTATAGGGCCTACACGCGAATTTTTTTCTTCACTAATATTATGAAATACACAGAGAGAAAAATCATGGAGCAAACGCATAGCGGCGATGAAAATGTCCCTTCTTTAACCCTTTGCGATTGGCTCATGACGTCTATGCTTTCAATGCATGTGAGTCTACACAGAGAGTTGGTTTCCTGTAAGTATACAGTGAACGAAATTCGTACACCTACAGATGGCGTGCCGTCCTCACGAAATAGAGTGAATGTCCAGCGTACACTGAGATTTCTTGTGCATGCGCCCTACTACTGCGCGCTCGTCTGTGTTCACTGAGATTCCTCATGCATGCACCCTATACTACTGAGCTCTCGTCTGTGTTCACTCGGACTTTTCGTGCCAACGACTGTGTTCACTGAGATTTCTCGTACACGCAATGACGTAGTTAGTGAAGTAGTGAGCCCAAATAGTTATTCATGAGTTTATTCGATCATAAAACAGAAAGATTATATATGAATTTTTTTGTTCAAGTATGTGTTCAAGTTAACGTATAATTTTGTATTTTTAAATAAATTTTTGTGATTGAATTTTTATGAATTTTATTCGTAACAATAGCCCATAATTTTTTTATATTTTATAGTGCAAACGAATGAAAATACGAGATACGTAAGATTCACAAAAAACGATGATACGTGCCAACAGTATTTCACAGCATTTACGAGAAATCTCAGTGAACACAGTCGTTGGCACGAAAAATCCAAGTGAACATAGACGAGCGCGCAGTAGTATAGGGTGCATGCATGAGGAATCTCAGTGAACACAGACGAGCGCGCAGTAGTAGGGCGCATGCACGAGAAATCTCAGTGTACGCTGGACATTCACTCTATTTCGTGAGGACGGCACGCCATCTGTAGGTGTACGAATTTCGTTCACTGTATACTTACAGGAAACCAACTCTCTGTGTATAGCCCTCAAGCATAAGCGTTAGCCATGAAGCAAACGCAAGAATGCCGCTAGCTTTTTTTCATCGTGCCTATGCGTTTTCAGGAGAGAGGGGATACTGTCTTATAGCAGTTAGTATAGATACTTATACATTACTAGCCTACTACACACTACAACTGACTATAGGCCGGTATCCTCTCTCTCCTAGAAACGCATAGGCACAATGGAAAAAAGCCAGCGGCCTTTTTGCATTTGCTTCATGGCTAATGCTTATGCTTGTGGGCTATAGACTCACATGCGTTAAAAGCATAGACGTCATGAGCCGATTGCATAGAATCAAAAAAAGAGGGCATTTCCATCGTCACTATGCGTTTGCTCCACGATTTTTCTCTGCGTGTGGGTGCTTAAAAATGCTAGGTACGTAGACCAAAACTTTTCGTTAACATGATGTAGTTTTTTAGTGTCAGATTATAACTTATAGTTAGAGCACTATCGACTGATGTTCATGCCATATCCACGGCTAAGTACGTTAAAATGTATATATGTATGTTATGTTCAAACCATTTAATGCACGAATTAAAGAAAAAACATCCTTTAAGTTTATAAGAATTTTCATTTATTTACATCAAATTTTATGGCAAAATATGTTTCACCGCAATTGATTGACTTTTGTGGAACTTTTCTACATTTTGTTTAGTTGACTCCAATAGTAATTTACCCGGTACGATTCTCGGCTCCAGCAGTTTCCTCATAGATTAATATAAAATTGTGCATTAAAGTCAATGGTTTACACATAATGTACATATACAATGCAATATTTAAAGATAGACATTTAAAATAACGTGGCTGTGGATATCATGGCATAAACATCAATAGTACTCGAACTATAAGATATAACTTGACAGTGAAAAAATTACGTCTCATTAACCGTAAGTTCTGGTCTTGATGTCTAGCATTTTTAAGAACCTAAATAATTTATTGTATTAGCAAAAATAGAAATTCGTGTGTTGGTTCTATCTCGGCCATGCTATTGAATTTTGTTCACATGTGTTATGGCAGTTCTATCAGTGGCTAAGTGTGACGCTGATGTTACCCTACCCAAAGTGAACATCGGCCTCGAGTAATCCACCGTCATGGGTGTCCACAACATGAGCTTACAGATAAGTCCATTAAAATCTCTGGAATTAACACTCAACCGACATAACTTCATTCACTTTGATCGCAATACAGAGAAGGAGAGTACCCTTTACTTGAGCTTTAGCTAATCACACAGCTTTAATATTATATTTCACAGTTTTTTAACGTGGTTCTCAATAATAACTAAGTTGGATAGTCTGTAGGATCACTAGAAGTACGGATAGAATCAGTCATGGACTGGGAAAAATTGTTGTAACTAAGTTTTTTAGGCACTTTCTGATTCAGAATATGCTACCCTACATGAAATAGCATTTCACCAGTCAAAAATTTGGTCAGGTATACTGATTAAGCCAATCATTAAAATAACATTTTATGTTAAAAAAAAATCCATCATTCTTTCTTACAAAACATAAGAAATTTACTTCGATGTTTTTCTCTAATATCGATAGATTACAAGTAAAAAGTACTTGAAGATCGAAAATATCGAGGAATAAAAAACTCTTAAAACTCAAAATCAAAAGAAAAAAAATTTTGTTTGCATATCCTAAAATTTTCTTTTTATATCTTTAAATGTGGTGATATCTTTAATACAAAATGATGTCCTTGAAATACATTTTTTTGTTAAGTATTGAAAACCCCTTTTTTTTACATATTTAATAATGCATTTTTCGCGTGTCAGCGTATATCGTGCTTTGGTAGACATACGCTGGTGCTCGCAAAAGTCATTTATTATAAATGTTAAAAAAGAGGTTTTCCATACTCAAATTAATAACTATTTTCATAGGAAAACATTATATACTTTCTAACCTATAGTTACAAAATTTTTTCAATACAAAAACTTTTTTTCTCCTTGGTGCTGAGTTCTAAAATTCACCAGCTACTCAATTTTTTCAAACTTCAAGAATTTTTTACTCGAAATTCATCAATCTTAAAGCCAAACGTCTCGAAACATTTTTTATTTGTTTTGTGATAAAGAATACGATAGAATATTTTAAACATAAAACGTTGGTATAATAATTTGCTTAAGCAATACACCTGACTAAATTTTCGAATGGCGAGATGCACTTACATACAGAGTAACGCTTTTATGATTAGAAACTGCTAAAAAAAAATATTTCAAAAAATTTTTCCCGGCCCATAACAGATCCTGTCCGCATTTGTCTTCACTTCTTGCACGATAGCAATTTTTAATTTTTCAAAAATTTTTCCTTGTAATTAAATTAGTTTAATTACATTAAATAGTTCATAAAAATCTGAATACTTGACCCGTATAACAATATTTTATTAAATAGAAATACAGTTTTTGGAACTTTTTTTGTAACAATTACTTTAAAATTCCTAAAGAATTACAGTTGATAAAATAATTGTTTTCGATTACTAAAATTATAAGAAATTTTGTGGCTGTGTAATGATAACGATGTTTGCATAATATCCCTGTTTAAGTTATATTAACTTACATCTTCAGATTTTGGATTTAAAAAAATAATGATGATTGGTAATAACTAATTGTACATATTTAAACTTTGTTTAATAATAAGTTTATCAGTATAAAAAATTCCAAAAAATCACAGAATGTGATTTGCAAAGGCAAAGTAATAAGTAATTACTTAGTTGATGACTTGTATTATTTGAATGAGCTGGACCTCGCTCGACGTCTGCAGTGATATTTTTCAACGTTTACTATGTTGGTAGTTGACTCAGTATTCGATATGAGCGTTGCTGATACTGTCCCTGTTTTCTTGAAAACCTCGTCTTTAATTATTGTTACTGTGTAGCCTCGGAGGAACAGTGCACTATGTCAATTTTGTGCTAAAACAGATTCTGTCTCATTCTTGCACTGATAAAGGTACCATTTTGGTGCTACGAGAAAAGTTACTATTTTGGTAAAGTGAAACAATATTCGAGCCATCAAAAAGATGGGTGTATCTCGGACAAAAAAATTAATAATTTGTCAACTTTCTGTACACTGAAAAGTACGTGAAAAACTACTCTTTTCCGAAAATACGAAATAATTAAAATTTAAATAGTCATGCTCCAAACTACCAAGTTTGAGTTTTAGTATTATAGTATCTTTATCCCATAGCACCGAGATAGTGTATTTTCTCGCGACGTCAAAAAGGTACCTTTTTTAACAGAAAAACGATATTTAATTCTTAATTCAAATATAGATTAATTAATAATGAAATTCTATGTGTGACGTTTTAAATAGTATATTCAATTTGAACCCTGAAAATAAGAAAAAACACAAAAAAGTAAAGAAAAGGATTCTGCATAATGTATTTTACGAAACAATTGAATTTAATTGTTAGTTAAAATACAAATTAATTAAGTATTAAATTTTATTTGCAATTAAATTTTTTTAATTAACAATTAAATTAGTTATTAATTGGAATAACTTCTAATTAACATTTTAACTTAATTAGTAATCGAAAAACTTTTAATTAAAAACTAAACTATAATTTTAATTATTTAATTGAGGTATAAACAATTTTGTAAAACTGGCTACATCTATATTTGCATTAAAAATATGATTTTTTTTATTGCACCTACGTAGAACGTATATTTTCACAAAACGATTTTTCTAAAATTTTCAGGGTTACCTTTAATTTTTTTAAAGCAAGCAAAAGATGAAGACTTAAACAAATACTTCATAATTTTGAATTAATCTGCTGACTTTTAAAATGAACATTGGGAATGATCGAATCTCGTTACAAAACAAAGCTCATTATTTTTAACACTTCAATATAAAAGAAAATTTGTTAAATGGAGCCTTACCCCTGCATAAATTTTGCAATAGTACTTTTATCGTCATCAACATTTAAAATATTTGCATTGTACAATATTTTAGAGTTAATATTAAAAAATAATAAAGTAACTTGCCAAAAATAATTTTTTGGGCAATAAGGTTCAAATATGTAATTGAAAAATATGAACCTAAACTTGGAATTAGAAAGACTTATAAAATGTATATCTCAGATAACAATTAAACAGTCAAAACGTAAAGAAGGAAGCATTTTTTTAGTGAAGCTGGAGGTTTTTCGACAATTACATCCCTTGTTTTCATTCATATTATTTTATGATTGATTAATTCAAAACAGTAATCAACATATATTTATTAAACGAAAAAAAATGTGGGCTATAAGGGATTGATCTTATCGTAAAAATGATTGTCACGAGGTACAGCCTAAAAAAAAATAATAAAGCAAAACATGAGAGTTTATTCTCATTTTCGTACTCATCTAGATGGAGAATAGTAGATGTTTGTGTGTAATAGGTAAGTAACTTACATTAAAGTGCTAAGGAAGCTCATGTGGTTGAAGGATATCCTGAGCTCTACTATTTTATAAATTTGTATCCACTGAATTAAATCTTCATGTTTGCACTCAATTAGCACGATCACACGATAATCAAAGGGTTTGAGCATTTGATGATGAGCAAATATTTTCAGCATGTGAAGTGTCAAATCTGTCAGGCACCAAAATTGATATACTATAGATATTCATATTCTTCTTGATATGGGCCATCAGGCTTGCATTACAATATATCGTTTTATTTTCTGAAAACCTGTAACTACTATACATTTTTTCCAAATAAACATTTTGAACTTAACCAGTGCTTAAATTGAAAGCTTTTAAATCCAATTGATTGTCTTTAAGAAAAACTTTATTGCTTCCAACAAAGATCAGCCTCAATAAAACAACATTTTTTAAATCTAATTTTATGTTATAACACATTTATCACTATAAGATCATGAGATAAGAAATTTAATTTAGAAAAAGTTAGTGGCAAATGAAGTTTGAGCAAAAAAAGCACCAAATTTTGTCGATGAGAGATGATGACTTATTTTGAAGCCGAAACTCTGTGTTTGATAAACTTTTTTCTAAGCGCTCCTGATTTGAGTTTTACAAAACTTTAGGAATTTTTTGTTAACTAAGTTACAACAAAAAAAGTAGTCTAAAAATCTTACCAAAAATCAGATTTTTTTTTTCTTCAGTTTTATTTTTTTAGCGTCCAGGAAAATTAAAAGTACCCATATGCTGGAGGGCAGACTTGATGGCCTAAATCACAAGAACTACCAGAGTATGTATTTAATTTTTTTGTCTGGAAGATGTGCCACGTACGAACGTTTTCCGGTATCTTTGTCCTAGATTCCGGTATCTTTGTCGGAATCGTAGATATATTTTAGAAATTTTGAAATATGCAGGACAAACGTATTAACTAAATTAAAAATTAACTTTTAAAAAGATTTAAAAAATTGTTTTCTGTATAGATTATTTCAAATAAAATAAAGACGTGTAATCATTTTCTGAAATTCTCATGAAAATATTCAACAGTTTGAATTTCATTGAATTTAAAAGCTGTACAAGGTAAAAATTTTGGGATTTATCGTTAAAAAGAAGCATAAGAAACTTTTCCAACTGTATTTTCTTTGCAATAAGATAAGTTTTTCGTTAAATGTCCTAAAAAGATTTGAAATTTTATAAATTTATTGACACGTGAACATTTTACAAGCATCAAACACTTTATTTGAAACTTACTATTTGTAAATCATTGTTTTATTATTATTTAATTATATACTGTACTTGTAGGAAAATCAAAGTTAATAACAAAATACAGGTTTGATCTTTTTATACTACATGCAAGCCTACTTCTATACCAATATGTTTTGCACTATACTAGTCATTTGAGTAACAATGCGTGGAAGACTAGCAAGTATTGAGAGTGCCAAAATAACCGAAAAGATTTTAAATCACAGAAAAGAAATACTGATTAGGACTGAGGATGGAAATCTTGGTGTAGTCACTAAAATTTATTACATTTGGAGTGTTATATCCGCTGAATTAGGAGATAAAGTAAAGGCAAACACTTTATACTTGCTTGTGACAAACAATAGACATGATTTATTGCAAAAAATCAAAGAAGATCGACCAAGAGAAGTCAATGTACGTTCCAGTGAACGAGTTTTATTTAAAGAAGAAAATGATGAAACAAATCATAACTCTAAAGTGAATTTTTTTTATAACCCAATTGAAGTTTCTTTCGAGTGTTAAATGCCGAAAAAAAAATTAGATGAAATTACAGAAATTATTAAATTCAATAACATTACTCGTAAAGCCGGAAAAAACAAAAAAAAACATTTGATTTTTGTAGCTGGCATATGGCAACAACACTTTAACAATATTATTTGGAAAAATGAAAGGATTAATTGTGGTTTTAATTACAAAAATCATCACCTAGCTTTAGATGGGAGCAATAGTTTATTTGAAGGTAAGTGCATATTTTTTTTTATTTTAATATTAATTAGGGGGCTTATTTTCCTGCGCATACATTTATGGACAAAAGAACAAGTTTAGGCGTACAAAAGTATTATTCAAAGAGATGGTGGCATTAGTATGTGTATTGACAGAACCGGATTACAGCTACAAGAAATTGATCGACCTGGCTCGAATGTAGACATGTCCCTGTTCGTATCTTACTAATATATAAAGCAAAGTCGCTAAAACCGTTGTAATCGCTAACCGCGAAAACTACTGAACCGATTTTGCTGAAATTTTGCACACTGATTCATGATACTTCCTAGATGGTTTTAGTATAGTTTTTATCTTAAAAAATTTAATAACAATAGCAATAAATGAGCTCAAAGTTTTGCAAAAATACGCCAGCTTTTCACTTTAGTTCAGTAAAATCCGCTAGGTGGCGTCGACATAAAATCGAAGCTACCTGCAACATAATTAAATAAGTGTGGTTATAATAGGCCAGAGCGTATCGTCGGATCTGTAGTCGAGCTTCGGCAGCTCATCAAGCTGTGCAGAGAATGCTGGTGATAGTCCTGCAGCTGGGTATCCCGGTTACGGACGACACTCTTCTCTAAGGGGGAAGGGACCCAAGGGTCCCTTAACCCTGAATCTCGACGAGTGCGATCAAAGAAAAATAATCTAATTCCAACCGATGGCGTCTCTGCCATCCCACCTGGTGTAGTTAAAGAATTTTGTGGCTACAAATGTAAGCAAGGAAAAACAGCTCTAATGGGCACAGGAAGCCACAACGGCTACCTTCTTGGTAGTCGCGTCCCCAACGCGCTTACCTACATGTTCCCATCTATAGATGAGCAATTGAGCAGTTGGTTATCCGGGGAACGACCCGAGATGAGATATTCTTTGGTCAGCGGCGTACCTCCCTCCATCACAGTCTCCGTACATCGAGACTCCCAGGGTAAGAATCAAGCAACCCGTAGCCAGCTCTTCATCATCAGGAATAATAATAAAGAATAGCCTGGAAGTTTCACCACTGGCGCTTTTTAGGGCCATTATAAGTATTTACGTTCCCCACTTAACCATCAATTTCATCGGTTCTTTTTAGGGGCCACCTTAGTGTAAACTACCTTGCCAACAAATACATTTTTATTACCATTCCCGGAAGCGATTCGTCAACTAAAAGACTATATTAACTAAAGACGGGCACTATTAAACCAAGTCAGCTATTCACTGGCAGACGTCACCTGCGGAGTTGTTCTTCGCAAGGCTGGGAAACCCGGTGACCGACGACTCTATATTACCCTCTCGACTCTAAGCATTCAACCAGGAATCACTGATCCTCTCCAAAGTATGCGTTGGGCAAACCTATAACAGCTATAAAGGAAAAAAAAACTTGAGCCAACGGGACAGCCTCCACTGGATAAGTATCACTAACCAATCTCCCCATCTAAGATCACCAAAACAACTAAATCTGCAAAATAAAAAAGGTGCTTTAGACACCAACGTCTTTGACGTTATACCGGGAGACGTTGGGAAAGAGCACTACAACTAGCCCCAAAGCTTCGGACTTTGTAATTTTTCTCCCAATCAGTCTGGGTCTTCAACAGTAAGCCAGAGAAGATCATCCTGAGGTATCCAGGCAGTCACAATTGCTGTTAACTGCAGTCAAAAAAGAGTTAACTTAAGAAGCTCACCGGTCTTTTTTAGGGCCATCGGACGTCGAACTACCTTGCCAACAAATGTATTAAAATTAACAAAGTTGACTGAAAATAGCCTTTAGGGGTCATAAAAGTCGTAAGCATACCAATAGTCGCAAAAGGGTATATTGGAAAGAAAACCTCAAATGTATCTAATGAATACAATTTGAGGCGTCAAGAAACTGACGCAGAAAATTTATCGAGATTGAAACAGCAGCGTCAAAATCGTCAACTTAAGAGTCCATTACGTGAGAGATCAGCTTTTCATTGTACCCTCACAGCAATCTCTGAAATCTTTAAAGATCCTACTTCAGATTTTTTAATGAGTAGAAAATGTATTTGTGTTTTTGTGGCAATAAAAATGTTGGGTTTAAGGTCCAGGACTTTGTTGCTCTGGTAATAAAATTGTGAGATATGAGAAAAAACAATTTTTTTTTAATATAAATTTTTTGGGGGTTTTAAATCTTAACAGCTTTAAAAAATAGCCCTTTTCGTGAATTACACAGAAGAAACCAAATCAACAACTTCTTATAGCCATCGATTATTTTATGGCATAAAGAACGCACAGTACTTTTCAGAATAATTATTTTTTTGAATTTGTACACCTTATTATTTGACCAAATAAACTATATGGATTCAGAAAAAATATGTTTTTAATAAGAAGATTTTTGTTCTGAGATGTATCGGGAATATGTGTAAAATTTTTTAACTAAAAATGTTTCACATTACGTGTCAACACACAACGGTGTTTTATTTAGTAAGTCTCGGGCGAAGCCGAGACGGGGGGCTGCTAGTATATCATAACGTAAGTTTGACATAATGATAGTTTGACATGTTTCCGGACAAAGTTTTTTCCAAAAAATTAGTCTTCAAGACGTTATAGATTTTAAGAACTTGATGCTTGAGCATAATGGCAGAGATTAGTAGAGAGATTGCTGACTGCAATGCTACGGTGCGAGTTCACTTTTGGCCACTGTTTCGAGCGCCCCGTCGCGGCCGAACGGTCGAACCAGGCACACATTTTTTTTTTTTTTATTTGAGAAGCGTGGAGGGGATATACCGAGTGTGTGCCTACGGATTCGCGTGGAAATGGGCATGTAGGCACATACTTTGGAGACGCGTGGAAGGGGTATACTGAATATGTGCCTACGAAGAGAGGAGCGGTGCATGGATATGCCGACTACAGCTATATAACTATATACCCACGTATATCATAGCGAAAGAAAGCGACGAGTCTTTCTTCGCTATATACTTACTAACTTCTTAGAGAAGGTCTTAGAAATTAAGGGGAAATAGGGAAAAAAAAGATTTTACATCTAATATTCATAACGTAAAAAACCTATTCTTTCATTTAACAATTCTCTATAACATATAAAAGCTTAAGAAAGGCTAGCCATATTATATTTCGTAAATTAAATCATCCAAATAAATGCTTGCGCAATTGGAAGCTCAGACTTTCAAGGCATTTATTTTTTAGTTATTCTTATACTTTGGATTTTCGTTTAGTACTGCGTATCAAAGTACGTTGAAAAAATTTTTAGCTTAAAATATTTTTTGAGGTTGAAAATATGGCTATAAGCACCTTAAATGTAAATTATTATTTTTACTGATCATAATCGCTATGAACTGTAGGCCAAGCTCCGGAGGGTATTAATGAACATATCGACGCTCCGGACGAAAACAATCGTAAGTCAGGTACGGACAAAAAAAATCTTACTTTACGAGGTCGGACGAAGACTATCTGAGCCCATCGCGTCCGGGCGAAGAGTATGCTTAGCATATAGCGCCCTGACGAAGACCATGTTTAGCTCATTGCGTCTGGGCGAAAACTATGCTTTAGTCAAAAGGCCGGACGAAGAGTATCTATGCTCTCAAAGCCTGAAGAAGACTATCTTTGCCTACCGTGTTCGGACGGAGACTATCGTTATTATTTTTTCATTAAACTTGAGGATTAAGTTATAGATATCATATAATTATACACAAATATTTTTTGAATTTAAATTATTATCGATATGACATTTTAATTATTTTTATTATAAATATGACTAAAATTTCACAATTATTAGTAATAAAATAAATTACTTTGACCCTGCAGTTGTATAGAATAATCATTTTCTGTATTTCGATATTAATATATTCACAACTAAAAATAAATATAAATGTTTTAATTCAAACAATCTTCTTAAATAATACTTTTAATTTTTTAGTTCGTAGGTGATAAGAAATATCTTTAGATAACTTTTGAAATATAAGTATACATAGGTAATTTTTTTTTTTTTTTTTTAGTCCTATAACTAGTCAATTCGTTAAATCTTAAAATACGTTGAAATTCTATAATTTTAGAAAAGCTGATAGTTTCATGTGCATTGTAATAATAGAAGCTGAAAAATTTGTCCTGTATTAGTTTTTAGTTAATGAAAATTAAAAAAATAACTATAGTCAAAAATCTAACTACTCGGAATTTACCAGGGCAATCATGTCTTTAATATTTCTTAAAAATCTTCAAAAATTGTTCGAGAATTAAATTTTTGTTGATCATACGTTGTAAATCTTTTTTTTCCCTTAACTAATGGAATTTTTTAATTGCAGGCTAAGTGTAATTTAAAACGTCTAACATTAATTAAGTTCACTTTTTTTTTTAATACGCAGTTTTTTTTGGTTCCTCAAAAAGTTCGTATTTTACTACAACTGAAAAGATCTGTGGAGTTATTTTGATTTCAAGCCAAGAGCAGTATATAGCTCCTATTGCAAAAAATAAATTAATTTTAAATTCATTGAGATAAGCATTAAAAACAAAAAATGCCTAGCTTTTTTATCAAATTCATGGGAAAGTTATGGAATGACCAAATAAAAAAGAATTTTTCTATTATTAGGTTAGACATAATTTTCATCTTAAATAGCAGCCTATAAAAAAATGAGGAGCATACAATAACCACAATAATAGTAATAATAATATTAATAATAATAATATTAATAATGTTCTTAATAATAATAATATTTTTAATGATAATAATAATAATAATAATAATAATAATAATAATAATGTTTCTAATAATAATAATAATATTTATTATCATAATAATAACAATTATTTAAACATTTTTGTCATGATCATGCATTCAAAGTTTTTTTTCTTAAATTATAACTAATTTTTTAATAATTTTTGACTGAATATATTTTCTAAAGTCTTAGCATTGCGTTTTTTTTAACCAAAGGGTAAAAATCTAAAAATATAATCTGAGCAAATGAGACTATAAAAATGAACATTATAAAAGTGTGATACATTTAACGATGCAGCTGAAACTAGCACCTCGCCCAAGTTAGTAGCCTCACCAGGGACGAGTCGGGCTTTTAGGGGCTAGGGCTGAAAATTTTTTTTTTAAGCTTATTTCAGCTAGAAAACCATCGATATCGTTGCGCTTCTCTCATACACGACTTCGATATGTTTTTCAAGCCGTAAAAGGCCGCAGCCACCAGGCTTTGAAAATAAAGATTTTTCCGCAGACACGTATATACACGTAAACGAAAAAAATTAGGGAAAAAACCGTAACTTTTTTGGAGCTCGTGTGACCCGATAAAAATGAATAGAATATATAATAATAATACATTTCTATGATGTCTGTTCATAAACTGTATGTGTTTTTTAAGCTCTGCAAGGCCGCCAGGCTGTTTTGAAAATTTTTTTTCTAATTTTTTCGTACGTGTAAATGCGTATCTGAAAGAAAATCTTCATTTTCAAAGCCTGGCAGCCTTGCATAGTTTAAAAAACCCATAGAAATTATAAATAGACATAATTGGGATCAGCGTTAGGTAAGGAGGATTCCCGAAGTAAAAATTACGGTCAGTAACATGAAAGTTACTATCACTAACATACCAATCTATAGAGTGTTGAAGAAGCAAATAGGCAGAGAAAGAAGGGGCATTTCAGAGGTTCTCACCAGTGCTCCCAAATTTAACTGGCAAACATGTGAAAAATAACACAAGCGCCAATCCCCAGGCAACCCGGAGCGCTTACTGGTCCCTTTATTTTATTAAAACAAATATAATGATAAGACAAGCACCAATCCCCACACAACCCGGAGCGTTTACTGGCCGCTTTGTTTATTAATTAAATAAATTAAATAACACAAGCGCCAATCCCCACACAACTCAGAGCACTTACTGGTCCCTTTATTTATTTAAAATAAATATAATGATAAGACAAGCGCCAATCCCCACACATCTCGGTGCGCTTACTGGTCACATTATTTATTTAAAATAAATTTAATAATACAAGCACCAATCTCTACACAACCAGGAGCCCTTACTAGACCCTTTATTTATTTAAAATAAATTAAAAATCATAAGCGCCAATCCCCATACAACCCGGAGCGTTTACAGGCCGCTTTGTTTATTAATTAAATAAATTAAATAACACAAGCGCCAATCCCCACATAACCCGGAGCACTCACTGGTCCCTTCATTTATTTGAAATAAATATAATGATAAGACAAGCGCCAATCCCCACACAACCAGGAGCCCTTACTAGTCCCTTTATTTATTTAAAATAAATTAAAAAACATAAGCGCCAATCCCCAGACAACCCGGAGCGTTTACAGGCCGCTTTGTTAAATAACTAAATAAATTAAAGAACACAAGCGCCAATTCCCACACAACGAGGAGCGCTTACTGGTCCTTTCATTTATTTAAAATAAAAAAAATAACACAAGCACCAATCTTCACACAACCAGGAGCGCTTACTGGTCCCTTTATTTATTAAAAATGAATATAATGATAAGACAAGCACCAATCCCCACACAACCCAGAGCGTTTACTGAACACTTTGTTTATTAATTAAATAAATTAAATAACACAACCACCAATCCCCACACAACTCAAAGCGTTTACTGGCCACTTTTTTTATTAATTAAATAAAATAAATAACGCAAGCGCCAATTACCACACAATGTTGAGCGCTTACTGGTCGCATACTTATTTTACAATTAATAAAGTATTAAGGCAAGCGACAATCACTACATAAGCCAGAGCGTTTACTAGTAGCATGAACTACTATTAAAAAGCATTAAATAATAATTCAAGTGCAACCAGTGATGACCAGTGAGTATCCTGGATAGTCAGATGATAAGAACACACGTTATTACTCAATTAATTTTATTGATTATTACAGCGATCAGGAAGCACTCTGGGTTGTGTGAGATTGGCGCTTGTGTTATCTTTATCTTTATTTTAAATATATAAAAGGGACCAGTAAACGCTCCTGGTTGTGTGGGGATTAGTGCTTGTGTTATTTAATTTATTTATTTATTAACAAAGCAGCCAGTAAATGCTTCAGGTTGTGTGGGGATTGGCGCTTGTGTTAAGTAATTTATTTTAAATAAATAATGGGACCAGTATGCGCACTGAGTCGTGTGGGGATGGCGTTTGTCTTATCATTATATTTATTTTTAAAAAATAAAGGGATCAGTAAGCGCTCCGGGTTGTGTGGAGATTGGCGCTTGTGTTATTTAATTTATATCAAATAAATAAAGGGACCAGTAAGCGCTCCGGGTTGTGTGGGGATTGGCGCTTGTCTTATCATTATATTTATTTTAAATAAATAATGGGACCAGTAAGCGCACTGAGTCGTGTGGGGTTTGGCGCTTGTCTTATCATTATATTTATTTTAAATCAATAAAGGGACCAGTAAGCGCTCCTGGTTGTGTGGGGATTGGCACTTGTGTTATTTAATTTATTTAATTAATAAACAAAGCGGCCAGTAAACGCTCCGGGTTGTGTGGGGGTTGGCGCTTGTATTATTTAATTTATTTTAAGTACATAAAGGGACTAGTAAGGGCTCCTGGTTGTGTGGGGATTGGCGCTTGTATTATTTAATTTATTTTAAGTAAATAAAGGGACCAGTAAGCGCTCCGGGTTGTGTGGGGATTGGCGCTTGTGTTATTTAATTTATTCAATTAATAAACAAAGTGGCCTGTAAACGCTCCGGGTTGTGTGGGGATTGGCGCTTATGTTTTTTAATTTATTTTAAATAAATAAAGGGACTAGTAAGGGCTTCTGGTTGTGTGGGGATTGGCACTTGCATTATTTAATTTATTTTAAATAAGTAATGAGACCAGTAAGCGCACCGAGTTGTGCGGGGATTGGCACTTGTCTTATCATTATATTTATTTTAAATAAATAAAGGGACCAGTAAGGGCTTTTGGTTGTGTGGGGATTGGCGCTTGTGTTATTTAATTTATTTAATTAATAAACAAAGCGGCCAGTAAACGCTCCGGGTTGTGTGGGGATTGGCGCTTGTCTTATCATTATATTTATTTTAAATGAATAAAGGGACCAGTAAGCGCTCCGGGTTGTGTGGGGATTGGCACTCGTGTTATTTAATTTATTGTAAGTAAATAAAGGGACCAGTAAGTGCTCCGGGTTGTGTGGGGATTGGCGCTTGTGTTATTTCTCACATGTTTGCCAGTCACATTTGGGAGCACTGGTGAGAACCTCTGAAATGCCCCTTCTTTCTCTGCCTATTCACTTCTTCAACACTTTATAGATTGGTATGTTAGTGATAGTAACTTATATGTTACTGACCGTTATTTTTACTGCGGGAATCCTCTTAACCCAACGCTGATCCCAATTATATCTATTCATAATTTCTTTGGGTTTTTTAAACTATGCAAGGCTGCCAGGCTTTGAAAATGAAGATTTTCTTGCAGATACGCATTTACACGTATGAAAAAATTAGAAAAAAAATTTTTAAAACAGCCTGGCGGCCTTGCAGAGCTTAAAAAACACATAAAGTTTATGAACAGACATCATAGAAATGTATCAATATTATATATTCTATTTATCTTTATCGTGTCACACGAGCTCCAAAAAAGTTACGGTTTTTTTCCCGATTTTTTTCGTATACGTAATTTTTACTGCGGGAATCTTCTTAATTAAACGCTGATTGGGATTTGATCTCTGGCAGTACGCACCCTTGTGGAAAAGATGCGAAGCTGGGAGAGGAGGCTCTCATCAACTGCTCCATTCATAGTACGTTGTAAATAGGTGTACGCAAATATTTTTATAGATAATAAATATCAAAATTATATTAATTAATTTGATAAATATTTATTGTTTTGTTAGATGTACACACGTTTATTAGGAAGTTTTGTAATTATTCTTATCTAAAGCAGCATATTATGGAATTGAAATAGTCTTATCTTTTATAGGTTATAAAATGAACAATATGTATCTCTAGCTTGAAGAAGTATGTTTACATTTGGAAACTGTATGTTCCCTATCAAGCAGAAATTATAACGAGGGAGAAAAAATTCTTTACGTAGGGCATATTATGAAATGTGGGAGTGTCAAATGACAATGCATTTTTAAACATTATAGCATTATGTTTACAATACACCTATTTACCACGTACTATAAATGGAGCAGTGGATGAGAGCCTCCTGTCCCAGCTTCGCATCTTTTCCACGAGGATGCGTACTGCAAGAGTTTAAATCCCAATAGAAATGTATTTTATTCATTTTTATCGTGGCATACGAGCTCTAAAAAAGTTATGGTTTTTTTCCCGATTTTTTCCGTATACGTGTATATGCTAGTCTACGAGAAATTATTCATTTTCAAAGCCTGGCGGCCTTTTACGGCTTGAAAAACAATATCGAAGTCGTGTATGGGTAAAGTGAAACGATATCCATCATTTTCTAGCTGAAATAAGCTTTAAAAAAAAAATTCTTAGCTCTAGGGCCCCTCCAGACCCCATTCGTCCCTGGTGAGGCTACTTCGGCGTGTTGATAGTTTCAGCTCCATATTTAACAATCATCAAAAGTTGCTACGAAAAAAGTTACTCCCTTGAAATCAGACAGAAAAATAAACTTTACATAAATGTTATAGTAACAAAAGGAGTAACATCGCAAAAGTTAAGTAGAATATTTTTCATGATCACTGTAATAGGAAGACGTTTATCAAATGCTATTTGATAATCTTAGAATGATAAAAAAAATTATCTGTTAATGTGAATTGCATATTATATTTTGTACATTGACTTAAATAGTCACTTTGTACAATAATAATAATAATAATAATAATAATAATAATAATAATAATAATAATCACCATCATCATCATAATAATAGTAATAATAATAATATCAGCAATAATATCAATATTATTTTTATATTAATTATCATAGTAAAAATACTTTAAATGTTAAACTTATATCGTTAAGTTTATACTCATTATCATAACATTATTAGATAATTCTAGACTTTAAAAAAAATTTAATAAAATCTTGGTTCGGCATCAAGAGCAAAGATAGCCTTCGTCCGAACACGGTGGGCAACGATAGTCATCGTCCAGACATGGCAAGCAACGATACTCTTCGTGCAGCCTTATGAGTAAAGCATAGTCTTTGTCCGGCCTCATAAGTTAAGCTTCTTTTCTTCCGAATGAGGAGAACAAAGATAGTCTTCGTCCGAACGTTGTAACAAAAGATAGTTTTCGTCCGGCTTTGTACGCCAAGATTGTTTTCGTCCGGAGCGTCGATATGTGACTTTAGGTTGTTTATGGTCCGAAATTTGAATAGCTGAGACGGCTAGGGCTTGTGCCTTCGACGGCATATTTTGACGATTTGGGGTTTAATTCTGATTGCCATTAGATTTTTTTTTTTTTTTAAATATAATTTACTATTCTATTTCAATTTCTTCTTGCAACTTTCATTTTGATTTACCAATATTGTCAACACTTTTTTTTTGGGCACGTTAAAAAAATTTTATTTTTAATACTGTGTCACGTACATAGAATCCTACGCAACAACTGACTATTAAATAATTTATTACGTTAATAGTTATAGCTGGCAAGGCTAATTCATAATTTTAAAGGTAATAATTTAAATGATAGTAACATTGATAACAAACTAAATACTTGGTAGATCATGTAAATCTTTATGTGCGTATTCGTATGCTTGCATGTGCGTGATCTCAGACTTTTTGACCGATGTCAATGATTCAGGACTCAGGAGGATTACTTTTTCTTATTGTTACGATGGCTTAGGAAAAACAATCGTCATAGCTTTTTAAGGTTGTCATACCTCTTGACGATTTCTTGATTTTTTTAAGCTGATTGTTGTATTATTCAGGTGAAAAAAATATTCGTATACATATTTTAGTTTTACTTAGGGAAAATTCAAACAATTACACTTTTTTGAATCTCTCTATACATTATACAGTTTTATTTTGAACAATAAAACATTTCTTTTTCTTTCGATTCATGCATTTAAGATTAGTATTTCAATAAGATAGATAGAACAATTCCCTAATTTGTAATTTTAATTAAATTCTTAACAAGATCTTATTTCATACAGTACGAAAAACCACATTTTCTATTTTCGCACACTCCATAAGAGGTTTTTTTATAGGATAATTTTACTTTAATGTGATAAATGTTATGATTTCATTGACAGGTTTTACACATCTGAGCTTGCAATTTGTATATGTACATTTTAATACTCACTGTAGCTAAAGAAAATAAATGTAGTTTGGTTTGTTCCAAAATATCTTTCATTACAAAAAACTTTAGATTGCAATAAATGACTTAAACTTTTAATTTGCTACTCAACATAATTTAATATTGTTGAATAAATTTCTACCTGCAGAGAAAATACTGAAACATTTAACCATAGCTTTTTAGAGTGTCAGAAAACTGAGTGGATTTTTTAAGGTTTTGCACTACAAATTTGTTTATTTAAAGTAAGGCCCACTTTTAATTCATAATTTAGGATGCTGTTCAACTTTTTTTTTTAGTCTCACAATTTCTTGAATCGCTGAATAATATTCGTGAGTCAGCGCAAGAAATAGTCTTTTCAGAGTAGAAGACATGAAAGAGCTTTTTAAATCAAGAGGAAAAAAAGGGTTTCTTTGAGTAAATTTTTTTTCCTTTAACTTCAAGTTTGCAATAGAAGTATGTATGTTTATATGCATAAATTAATTAAGCATTACTTAATAACACTGTGGTCAATCTTTATGTAACATAGGTCACTTACTGGCCACGTTGTTGAATAATTAATGCAATATTTATTAATAACAGAAAAGCGTATTACCACATGATACGGAGTATGTACGATCTACTATATCAATACAAATTATTGCTTCATTCATGTGATCATACGCCAGAAAGCACTCCGCTTTTACTCTGTATTTCTTAATAGCTTCCAATGACTTGTTAATCGAAATTTTTAATTTTTTAATACAAATTTCTATATTAAAAAAAAGAATCTAAGCTTATTGTTTCACATAATTTCTTTTATTAGAGGGTATAATGTTACTAATAAAGAAATTCACAGTGCAAAATTTGGGAAGAATTCACACCATTGTCTAACACTTTAAATCGCGACCAAAAAACATATTACTGCTTTCTCAGCAATAAAAAAAGTCGAAAAAACTTTTAAATAAGCGTTTTAAAGGACATATGAATTAAAACGTTAGACTAGTAAAATTTGTTAAGGAAAGCATAGTATTTACTTTATTAAAATAAAATTGTTATTTGATAAAAAAAAAATAGAAGATCAAAAAACTTTATGGAAAAAAAAAAATAGAAATTAAGCAATTCGGGATCTACAAAATAAAATTATTTCGAAAATTAAATTGATATTACAAATAAGGAAATTGTTGTACCAATTTTAATAATGTGTAAAGTATGCAAGCATTTATCAAAGCCACTTGTGCCATTTAGATTGTAGGATTTGATATAATTTTAATATCTATGTGCTGACAGCATTAAAGTATTAAGCACCCATTTTTTTAATTGAAAAAAATACTATTGTAAAAATTTACCGGTAATAATTGTTGAGGAAATTATTAAAACGAAACTAAATTTTTTTGGCATTTGGCTATTTTCTCTTGTAAACTGAATTTTTATAATTTTTGGGAAGTTTGAAACCATTTAAATTTTAATATTAACCTTAAAAATCATTTGTTTGGTATGCTAAAATAATGAATGGGCCTTGCTATCGTTAAATGTTTCAGTATTTTCTCTGCAGGTAGAAATTTATTCAACAATATTAAATTATGTTGAGTAGCAAATTAAAAGTTTTAGTCATTTATTGCGATCTAAAGTTTTTTGTAATGAAACAATCGTATAAGATATTTAGGAACAAACCCAACTACATTTTTTTTCTTTAGCTACAGTAAGTATTAAAATGTACATATATAAATTGCAAGCTTAGATGTGTAAAACCTGTCTATAAAATCATAACATTTATCACACTAAAGTGAAATTATCCTATAAAAAAAACTCTTATGGAGTGTGCGAAAATAGAAAATGTGGTTTTTCGTACTGTATGAAATAAGATATTGTTAAGAATTTATTAAAAATTACAAATTAGGGAATTGTTCTATCAATCTTATTGAAATACTTATCTTAAATGCATAAATCAAAAGGAAAAAAATTGCTTTATTGTTCAAAATAAAACTGTATAATGTATAGAGAGATTTAAAAAAATGTAATTGTTTGAATTTTCCCTAAGTAAAACTAAAATATGTATAAGAATATTTTTTTCACCTGAATAATACAACAATCAGCTTAAAAAAATCAAGAAATCGTCAAGAGGTATGACAACCTTAAAAAGCTATGACGATTGTTTTTCCTAAGCCATCGTAACAATAAGAAAAAGTGATCCTTCTGAGTCCTGAATCATTGACATCGGTCAAAAAGTCTGAGATCACACACATGCAAGCATACGAATACGCACATAAGGATTCATATGATCTACCAAGTATTTAGTTTGTTATCAATGCTACTATCATTAAAATTATTACCTTTAAAATTATGAATTAGCCTTGCCAGCTTCAACTATTAACGTAATAAATTATTTAATAGTCAGTTGTTGCGTAGGATTCTATGTACGTGACACAGTATTAAAAATAAAATTTTTTTAACGTGCCCAAAAAAAAAGTGTTGACAATATTCGTAAATCAAAATGAAAGTTGCAAAAAGAAATTGAAATAGAATACTGAATTATATTAAAAAAAAAAAAGAAAAATCTAATGGCAATCAGAATTGAACCCTAAATCGTCAAAATATGCCGTCGAAGGCACAAGCCCTAGCCGTCTCAGCTACTCAAATTTCGGACCATAAACAACCTAAAGTCACATATGTTTATTGATACCCTCCAGAGCTTGGCCTACAGTTCATAGCGATTATGATCAGTAAAAATAATAATTTACATTTAAGGTGCTTATAGCCATACTTTCAACCTCAAAAAATATTTCAAGCTAAATATTTTTTCAAAGTACTTTGATACGCAGTACTAAACGAAAATCCAAAGTATAAGAATAACTAAAAAATAAATGCCTTGAAAGTCTGAGCTTCCAATTGCGTAAGCATTTATTTGGATGATTTAATTTACGAAATATAATATGGCTAGCCTTTCTTAAGCTTTCATATGTTATAGAGAATTGTTAAATGAAAGAATAGGTTTTTTACGTTATGAATATTAGATGTAAAATCTTTTTTTTCCCTATTTCCCCTTAATTTCTAAGACCTTCTCTAAGAAGTTAGTAAGTATATAGCGAAGAAAGACTCGTCGCTTTCTTTCGCCATGATATACGTGGGTACATAGTTATATAGCTGTAGTCGGCATATCCATGCACCACTCCTCTCTTCGTAGGCACATATTTAGTATACCCCTTCCACGCGTCTCCAAAGTATGTGCCTACATGCCCATTTCCACGCGAATCCGTAGGCACACACTCGGTATGTCCCCTCCACGCTTCTCAAATATAAAAAAAATATGTGTGCCTGGTTCGACCACTTGGCCGCGACGGGGCGCTCGAAACAGTGGCCAAAAGTGAACTCGCGCCGTAGCATTGTAGTCAGCAATCTCTCTACTAATCTCTGATAATGGCACATGAGTTTCGATAATTCAGTTTGTACATAATTGTAATCTCACATCAGATCAAATAAAGACGTGTAGATTACATTTTTTACTTTATATACTTTGTAGATGCACCTCTTTCCACATATAAATTGATTTTCAAGATATTATTGTTAAATGCATGTAACAAAAGCAGTATAACACTTTTTTGCAAAATAATACTTAAACTGGCTTTTGAAATTTGTACAAAGTAAATTTTTTATTTTATTATTTACACTAGTAAAAGCTTAGATATGTTGTTCTTCCGAAAATTTTATTTGGTTTGTTAACATGTATTTTTTTAAATATATTTAACATGCAGGGAGCGGGACTTCCGTTTGGTACGCGTAAGAGAGAGGACAAGAAGAAGAAAGAGCGGTGAAGAAAGTAAAGAATAAAGAATAAATAAGTGTTAAGTAAGTTAGAACAGAAGTGTGTGAACACGCGTGCATCGAGGCAGTAAAAACAAGAAGATTTGTCTTTGAAGAACTGCAAGTAAGTACGAAGCAAAGAGTAAAAAAAG
Organism: Copidosoma floridanum; assembly: GCF_036245765.1. NCBI lineage: Eukaryota > Metazoa > Arthropoda > Insecta > Hymenoptera > Encyrtidae > Copidosoma > Copidosoma floridanum. The sequence goes on from NW_028321885.1 coordinate 6,371,450, forward strand.
TGAAAAAGTGAAAAACTGGATGTGAAAGAGAAAAAACCGAGAAAACAGTGAACAGGTGAAAAAGTGAAAAAGTGAGGTTAGAGAGGAGAAAAAGAAGAAGAGAGGTAACGTCGCGAAAATAGGTGGAGAAAGAAGTTTCGCAGTTGATGAGAAGGACCTCTACGTGGACAGCAGTGGATATTTTAAGGATACATGGAAAAAGAGTGGAAAAGAACGTATAACAAAGGGGATAACTTCAAAAATGTAGATATCTGATAAAGCAGGTCCCGTTGTGGTAGTTGGTAAGAAAGATACTTTGACTAACTGGGATCGGTAAACAGGGCCAGCTTTACCAACAGTAGTATCGGTAAAAAAGATTTTATTTTTTAACGACAGGGAATAAAATCCTTAAAATGTCAACAAAGGCGGGAATAAGTGTCAACACGAGGAGTAACGAAAAAACTACCCTGAATTTTCAGAAAGACGGTCAGAGTAAAGAGAATGATAACAGTTTCAGCAGAATGGAAAAGCGATTAGAAAGCATACTTGAAGAGTTAGTCAGATTAGAAAGCGGAGAAAAAGAATGGAGAGAAGAGAGAACTAAATAGGATAACCAGAAACAGGAATGGGCGGAACAGAGGAAATCGCTAGAAGAGAGAGTTAGTAAATTAGAATGGGAAAAAGAAAAAGGTGAAAGAGAAAAAAGAACAAAGAGTATAGTAATTAAATGGGCATCTATCATAAAAAACAATTCAGAAAAAAAAGTGGAAGAATATATTGCACAGAAAAAAAACGTCTAGATTAAGGTAGAAAAGGCTAGTAAAACAGTTAATAATAAAGGAAGAGGAGAGAGGAAATAAGTGATAGAATTAGAAATAAGGAAATAAAGGATAGAGTCATGGAAAAAAAGAAGCTGGAAAAAGGTATGTTTATTAAAAATGATCTGACTGGAAAAGAAAGGCAAATTTAGAAAATGATACTGGACAAATCCAAAGAAGAGAGAAACAAACGAAAAATTACAAAAGTGGGTTACATGTAAATTACGATCAACGAGCAATGGTTCGGATGTAACGAGTGGAGCGGCGAATTTACGAAAGATGGGAAGAAGATTCAAAAAAATGAAACAAAAAAATTACAAGAATGATGGGTGTTAGAAGAAAAAGAGGTGGAGGGGAAGAGAAGGTGTAATTTAAGTGTATGTGTTTCGAATATAGCAGGTGTGTTTAATAAGGACAGTGAGGTATGGACTTATGTAAATGACTTCGATGTGATAGTGTTCGTGAAAACGTGGCTGGAAAAGGATAATGGCCAGATCTAGAAAGTAAAATCTCGAGCAAGTTCGAATGGAATTTCATATCAGCGGTAAGAGAACATTAGAAAGGGAGAGCAAAAGAAGAAATTATTACAGGACTTGACAAAAAGATGGAGAGCAAGAAATTCGAAGTATGGAATAAAAAGATAATAATGCAAGAGATCAAATATGGAGAACAGGAGTGAAAAATCATTGGAGTATACAGAAAAAATGTAAGGAAAATAATAGAAATTATAAAAGAGAGTATTGGAGAGCAAGATGCTGGAAGTGTATTTTTAGTAGGATACTGGAACGCATGAACAGGAAGAAAAGGATGATGGATTAAAGAAACGGACTAGGAAAAAGTAAAGAAAAAGAAATAAGAAAATCCAAGGATTAAACAATAGATGAGGAAAGAAAAAGGTTGAATAAGAAATTACAGAAGAAGAATGGGGAATAGTGAAAGGACAAAAAAGGGAAAAAAGAGATTTCACATATGTTGGCAGCAGAGGCAAAACCGTAATTTATTATCTTATAGGAAATCGAGAGTCTTTTGATCAAATTAAACTGATGAAAATCGGATGAAGAACAAAGTCACACCACCTACCGATGAAAGTGTATTAAGAGGAAGAAATAGAAACGACAGAAGAGGAAAAGGATGAGGAAAGAAAAGAACCGAGAGAATGGTCTCAAGAAATGATTGACCAGTTCTAAGATAGATGCAAGGATTGGGAGATAAACCGAAAAGAAATAAATTAAAGGTGAAGCAAAATAAAAGAAACAGTGGAAAGATCAGTGCTTAAGGTTAAAAAACAGAGAAAAACATGGAAATTGTGAGAAACGAGATAGTATGACAAGGGATAGAAAGCTAAGAAAAAAGAGTTGAGGAAGACAATGAAACTATGGAGAAAACAGAAAGTTGAAAGATCATGCTTCAAATGCAAAAAAAAGAGAATACAGAAATTGGTGTGAAGCAAAAACGATAAGGCTGCAAAGAAATGAAGAGGAAAAATTGAGGAAAGTAACATCGGAGGGAGAAGTGCAGAAGTATGTAAACAGATTCAGGAAAAGGAAAGAAGAAATAAGTACGAATATAAAAATGCAAGATTGAAAATCACATTTTATAGAAAAGTTCGATTCTAAGAATGAAGGAGTAATGGTACTAGAAGAGTCAAGAAAAAAAAAAGGGTATTTCAAGTGGAAGCACAGAAGAGCAAGAAGAATTTAGAACGCAGATCAACAAGTTGAAACTGAGGAAGGTATCAGGAGAAGATAAGCTGGAAAATGAGGTCTGGAAATATATGCCACGAGAGCTAGAGACAGCAGTATAGGAGTTGATGAAAAAAGTATGGGAAAAAGGAGAAATGCCGGATCAATGGAAAACTGGAGTAATTTGTCCAACATATAAGAAAGGAGATAAGAGTAAGCCAGATAATTACAGAGGAGTAACACTAACTTGCACGGCATATAGATATACGCTAGTATGCTAAATAGACTGTTAAAGAAAGAAATTGAAAAAGAAGTTACTAGAAAGTCATATAGTCATATAGTAGAAGAAAGATTGAGCAAACCAAAAGAAAAGGTTTTTGATTGCTTTATAGATCTATAGAAGCTTTTGATCGTGTGGATAGGGATGTACTAGAAGAAAGATTAGTCGAGATGGAGGCAAGTAACAGATTAAAAAATAGAATTATGAATATTTATAAAAAAACAAGGAATTTAATTCAAGTAGATGAAGGAGTATCAGAGGAATTTTGGACTAAACAAGAGTGAGGCAAGGATATCCCTTGAGCTCAACTTTACTGGAGGAAGAGTTGATTAAAGGGCAAGTAGGAGGATATAGTATAGGAAATAAAAAAAGTGAGGTGCCTCTCGTATGCGGATGACATTGTGCTAGCGGATAGGGAGAAGGAATTAAAGGATACGTTAAAGATTTAAAAAATATGTAGGAAAAAAAAATGATCTTAAGTGATAGAAAAACAAAAATCATGGTGTTCGAAAAAAGAAAGAAGAAAAAGAGTGTGGATGTGGGGAGAAAAAGATTTAGAAGAAGTGGACAAAATAAGATATCTTGGATATATTCTACAGAAGAATGGCACCAGTGAAAAACACAGGGAAGAGGGGAAGAGGAAAGTAATAATTGCTATAAAGAGTGCATGCAATATAGGTGAGAAAATACTTAAGAACAGTGATAACAGGAGAAATAACTTTTTTACAGCACTTTTGGTAAGCGTAGCACTATTTGGAGCAGAGATATGAGGGTGGGAAGAAGATGAGAGGCTAGAAAGTGTGCAAAGAAGATACCTAAAGTAGACAATAGGATTAGATAGTAACACCTCAAATTACATAGTGGAAGAGGAGTGTAAAATAGAAAAGTTAAAAATAAACGCATTAAGAAGAGCGCTCAAGTTTGAAGAAAAAATCAGGGACTTAAATATTAAATTACTGAAAGAAGATATAAGAGAAAAAAATAAAGACAAGGTAAGAATGAACATAAGAAGAGAATCAAAGAAGAGAATAAAAATTCTAAAAGAAGAAAAGGTAAAAGAAGCAAGATACTTGAAAGAAGTAGAATTCAAGGAGGAAACGAGAGACATAATAATTAGTAGTTCTACTAATATGGCCGCTATCAAATTAAAGGGAAAATTTCTTACGTTGCGCAACACGTGCGTATTCGATAGTTTTTTTCAACTTTCGCTTGCCGCAGCATTTGATTATCCGTTCCTTTAAAAAAGGCCAAGTATAATAAGTTAAACACAGCGTTATAAACATACTTTTACTTCCTCATAAAGAAAACTTTACAAGGGATCAAGCATCATATATTAAGATAACATGTAATAGGTAAATACAGTTTCTGTACTCTAGAATCAATTAACAGTACTCTGGCAAAGATTCGTCCGTTTGTCCGTCCATCCGTGCACGCACTCGTGCGTGTAATCAGTCTCTGGATAAATTATTATTTACTAAGGCTTATATTTTTTCCTGTGATTTCTTTTACAGCACAAAAAAAGAATTGTAGGGCTATTAATCAATTTTTATAATTCAATTATATCGATTACGGTAAGTCATTTTTGTTTTTTAATTAATAACTTTTACTTTCACGTTTGTTTATCGATTCTTTATGTAAAAGAATCTGTCAATTTTGTCAATAAATAAAAATGGCTACGGATGTGTGTGAATGTATAAGTGCGTATATATATAATCGGTCATATCTCTAGGTTCTGATGACTATTTTCGACAAAACTTGGCCTAATTATTTTGTTTCTAAATACTTATCTATGCTATAATAAGAAATTTCTTGTTGACTAATTTTTTTTCTATTTATTACTTTCACTGATAATACAAATTAATTTTAAAAAAGTTGTATAAAAAATTGATTAATTTTATTTTTCTTTTAGTTTTACAATATTTTTTACAAAAAATCTTGAAAGTCAATGATTTCCGACAGAAAATTCTGCTTTTACACATTAAAATAAGGATTGTTTAGGGTGTGCACGAGTGCATAAGTGCGCAAATGTTGGATTAGCCATGTCTCATGATTCATTGTACCAATTTTCATAAAAACAATTAAAAAATTTTTTGTACATCAGCAATCGAAAGCGCTTGTCACAAGTTTTCAATTAGATCCGGTTAAAGTTGCAAGTAAAAATACAAAGATAATAACAAGCAACATGTCCTACTTCGTTTATCAAATTTAATTTTATGCTACAAGGACTTTGGTGACTTACATTTTGATAATTTTCATATGTTAAACTATAAACATTACTTATATGAAGTTTAAAACCTAACTTAATCTAAAAACGTAAGAAATTATAACAATGTACAACATTTTTCTACTTATTTCAGATTCGATCATGGTCTGATAGATTTTTCCATCTGATTTCAAACGTTCTTGACCATGGTAGAAGCCACGCGACTTAGAATTTGAGGGCAGCAATATTGGCACAAAGCTTATAGCTACTGCCCAGTATACATCAAATACCACTACTTACATTCCTTCGTTAGTAAGAAAACTTTTTCTGAGTCATCCTAGTATAGAAGAAACATCAAAATGTAAGTTACGTGATCACAGCTATAAAAGTAATTTGACTGGAATTTCGATTGAAGATAAGCTACTAAAAGTTTATGAGCCAAGAAATTATGTTGAAAAGATATGCATGATGGATGATAGTAGTTGCTCTGCATACTTAGAAAAGGACAATGTCATCTACAGAATATCAAAAATAGGTAATTTTCAACTTGTAGTGTAGAAAGTTAATTTTTCGAAAATATATATGGGCAGTTCCGAGTTAAGCGGAATACGCGGCACGCTAGGAGTCTTTTTTGCACGAAAAGCGTTATATTTAACTCATTCATAATACATGGAAAGTTACAAGAAAATGAATATAAAGATAAAGACATCAATCGATCGATGGTGCAGTTAGCTTTTGCTTTCAAAATTTTTTTAATGCAACAGATTTTGAAAGAAGAAAATTTTTATTTCGTTGGGTTTATTAAATCACAAACTTCGGAAGTTTATTTCTGGAACTATTGAATTATTATTGTTATTGAAAAATTAAATAGGATGTAAGTGTGTTCGAAAACTATAAACAAAAGAAATTTCCTTGAGTAGCATACATTGAATTATAAATGTGTAATAACAATTTTTTACATTCATTTAAATAAATATATATTTACAGTACGAAGTGTGAAAAATGCGTAGCAGCAAGTGAATAAGATACATTCTCTTAAAAGACCACACTTTTATCAGTTTCAATTTACATCGCTCAAGAAATAAAATAGCAGTCATTAGTGCCTACTGTAATAAGCTGAAATAATAAGTTGCATAGAAGATTTGACAGAACTATTTAAATCAGCAGTCATGACTCTAGGCATGTTATCATATTATTGTAGAAGCTTGTGAATAGCAAATTTAAAAAACAATTCAAAAATCTATTTATATAAAAATTTTTTTTTTTTGTCATATGTTTTACAGTGTTTTGAGTAAAAAAACCAGAAATTAAACAATGTTAACTACCAATAATATTTTTTTGATAACCATAAACAAAAATATATCGGGTGTTCGTGGGAGTGTAAGAGCCTATTTGTATACTCTTTCATATATCTAAATTCCCTCGTTTAATTTTGATGGAACTTGCTATAATTTTTTTCTTTTCTCAAAGATAGATAAGTAAAATCGGTCGAATAATCTCTTTCGTTAAACTTTTATTTATGTCGTACAAAATTTATATTTTTTCTCGAATATCATTATAGGGAAAATTAAGGTATTACATATGAGGAAGCCTTGTGCCAAGTATTGATTTTCTATGAACTATCCGTCTTATTTGAACGAGTTGAAAAGAATAGTTTTAGTGCAAAAAAGACGCATGTCCGTTGCGTGTTCTGATTGGCTTTGACGCACCCATATATGTATATTTGAAGATCGGAGTTTAGAGAGCAAAGCAACAAGGTGATATTAAATCTTGCAATACTTATAAGATGACGTGTTACAACTTAAAACATTTATTTTAGGTGATGTGTTTATTTTTGATGTTAATAATGAAAATGATAAGAATTATAAAGTACCACTTGAAGATTTTTATATCAAGCTTGATAATCCTTGTACGAACAACGAAGAGCTTCTACTTGCAAGAGTTGTGAGATAGGGGAGAACAGGGAATGACACTTTTGCTTCAACAGCTAATTACAGCTTTAATTTTGAAGTAAGATTAACCGAAAAAATCGATTTTTAAGGAAAAAAGAATGTAGCTATCCCAACACAAGTAAATTTTATAAGAATAATAAAACTTTTTGTTTAAGAACGGCACAAACCAAACCTCTGAAAACTGCTATAGTGCCCCATAGTGAGGTACTTCTAGCAGGGGGTGGGGTACCACTAGCTTGATAAATCATAATGATTTGTGAGGGTAACTGATAAAATGAATTATGAAAAAGAAGTTTTTTTTATTGAGTACACGTAAAATTAAAATAAAAAAATGACGAGAGCATGTATACATGTATACATATTACAAACATTTAAAATTACATTGAAGTTATAACTTTAGAATTATAGTTTTGATTTTTGAATGACATTTGGTTCTCATCCCAGTTTTCTCGATTAGTTTTTTTTTTGTAGTGACGCACCATTTGTAAAATTTGCTTAAACAATAAACATCTTAAAAACTAAAGCGCCTTTTATTTCACTGTGTATCACAATGTTTACATGTCTGGATAAGGTTAGAAAATTTGTTTACGGTGTGACGTACAGTATCTAGAACCTTTGTAAGTTCGCGCCCAAGACTCACCTCTCACGGCGCATGAGCAGCGGATACAGAGTATGATGATCACCTTTCGGCGGCGGGCCAGAGCGTTATCAGCTCTCCCGCTCTCTCTCTCCGATCAGTCTCCGAACCTAACGCCACGCACGCGACTGCTCTCGCCTTGAGACTCTAATAAACGAACATATACTTTCTTCCACGTGTATTCAATCCCCTTACACCCCGAAACTCCACAATTCCCACGTAACAGGAGGTTGTAGATAACCCGACCCCCAATTTTTGGCGCTCAACGTGTGGCGAGTTGTGTACGACAAAGTAATAGAAAATTTTTTTTGGTTTTCTTTCGTCGTCGGGAAGCACCCACAGTGCAGTGTAAGTAGAAATAAAAAGAATTATCGTGAAATGAAAAGTGAAATAAAAAAAAAATAATTTGAAGAAGAAACAGTGAATAATAACAAGAAAAAAAAAATACAGTGTTAAGAAGACACACGCGGCGAGACACGTGAGAAACGAGCAGGTGTCAAGTACCAGCGTGGGCGCTCAGCAGCCATCCAGGAGGCCGGCACCGTCAGGAAATAAAACAAGGGAGAGCCAAAACACGAAACTACATCACACCACGCACCCTCTGGTAGCAATATTTTTCTTTGGACACTTTGTTTACGGACACGAAAATGCTTTGGATCATACTGCTTACAATACTGTCCAGGTAGATAAAATTTATATAAACGGTAAATAATATTACTGCTGGGCGATAAGTTTTATTAAATTGACCCATAACAAACAAATACAACCAAACAAACAAAAAAAAAAAAACACAAAAAAAATAACCAAGCGAATAAAACAAAATGCAGTCGGGAAAAATTGATAACGTTGTAGGTGGGGCGGTGGACCGCTTAGCAGACGCGGAGGTCGTAACAGACAACAGTTCATGGTTACAATTTTGCCACAATCCCGAGGCGGTCAAAGAGTTAGAAAAGTCGAACAAAAAAACAAAAGACTTAATTGGAAAAATTTTTAAGGGCATGAAGACGGTCGTACTAAGAGATAAAAAAAAAAGGGCCCTAAGCAAATAATTGGAGGTAACGAAGCCTCAGAATCATATATAGAGCCCTTGCGTAGTGATGACAGTGGAGAGGAAGGAAATGAGGCAGATAGGGGGCCCGCTGGAAATCAGCTTGGCAATTGGAGAAGGGAGACAGAGTTGCTTCAGAGATGGCCAGAAAGGTAAGGGGGAGAAAATGAAAGAGAATCCCACAATAGAGATAGAAGGAAAGCTAGACCGATGCGGGAGTTCGAAAATTTTAAAAATAACCAGGAGAGGTGGGAGCAAACAACAGGTGGATCTACACACAGATCGCCGCATCACCAGGAGTATGAAAGGAATATAAATTACTCAATTAAAGAATTGAGCACAATAATCCCAACAATACCAATATTTACAGGGGACCCAATAAATTTGTCGGCGTTCACAAGGGTAGTAAGGGCAATAGGCCGACAGGTAGACGACAGAGACGTCCTATATTTTTCGGCAACGCTGCCCAGCAGGCTAAAAAGTCGAGCGGCAGCACATTTAAACGATAGAATCACACAGTTTGAGTCCATGGAAGAATTTCTCGTGGAGGTTACAGAAAGGTACGGGGCCATCAGTAGCACAGAGACAGTTATGGCAAAAATTAGGTCGGAACGACAAAGGGATAGGGAATCTGTAGAAGAATACTCAGATCGCATGCAAAAATTGTTTAACAGGGCTATGGGGCTTCAAGAAGCAAACCTTGAAGTTTCTGAAATGTTAAGGCAGGAATTTAAGAAAAATATTCAAAAAGAAGTAGTGACCCAATATATATTAGGCCTTAATCCCCCGTACAACCACGAAGTTTCTATGCATAGGCCCATAACGCTAACAAAGGCCATTACATTAGCATTAAAAGTCGAGGATATGATGGCTATGAAATCATCTCGAGTAGACAGCAATAAATATGAGAGATGGGAAAAAGAATTTAACAAAAAAAAAGATGAGGTAAACAAGTGTAACTATTGTGGCCGAATTTAACAAAAAGGAAGATGAGGTAAACAAGTGTAACTATTGTGGCCGAATTGGGCACAAAGCAGAAGAGTGTCGTTCATTGTGGCACGACATAGAAAAGGGGCTGCTGGTGAAGGAAGGTCGCGGTGAGGAGACCAGAACACCGTACTATACAAGGTACCAGGATAGGGGTGAAGAAAGAAGAGGTGGAAGATCATATAATGATAGTGGAAGAAGACCCGGAGACTACAGACATAATAATATGGCTCAGGCAGAGAATAAATACAACTACGGCAGATATGGGAGAGATTTTGAAAGAGGGTATGCTTATCGCGAAAACAATAACAACAATAATAATAGTAATAATAGATATTATGAGCCGAATGGCAGAAATTACGGCCAAAGAGAAAGTGGCAGGGATGATAGCCAAAATAATTATGATTGGAAAAGTAACGAGCGTTATGAGCCTAGACACACAAACGGGACACAAGACGCAAGGGAGGCTGAACCTAGACGGGGTGATATCTCTAGTAAACAGAAGCCGAATTTTTAGAACGATGCTCGAAGTAATCCCCCAACATCGAGCATCGGGTAAAAGTGGCTACGTATTTTAAAGGACCAAAAGTAAACGATGTAAAAATTGGAGAAAAAGAAGAAAAACCCATACAGTCGGAGGTGTGGGGAAAGGCGGTAAACGAAAACAAAATTAATACTCGTCAACAAATCGGACCAAATTTAAAAAAAAAACTAAAAGATAAAAATATATCGATGGGAAAAGAGGACAAGAAAGAAGTCACGCTGGTACTAATTAACTATGCAGCAGTAGGACGCAGACCGCCAACAGTAACGCTGGAGAGTGAAGATTTCCGAAAGAAAAGATCAGATTTCTATGCTGACACGGGTGCTGAGATCTCGATACTAAAAGAAGATTATATAAAAGAAAATTCGCCATTGGATGAAAATGTAAAAGTAAAAATAATTAGAGTAACTCATGGAGAACGTGAAACAAAGGGCACGGTGGACACAATGATCCATGGTATGAAGTGCACTTTCCGTGTAGTCCCGCAGAATTTTCCGGGCGAAGTAGACGGAATCCTTGGATGGGATATGTTTAAAAAATACAATGGCGAGGTGAGCGCAAAAACAAATACACTTAGCCTAAGTGGTGTAGAAACCCCACTGAAGACGGCAGAATATTTCGAGATAGCAGCGAGATCCAGGCAGGTTATATATGCAAGAGTCAAAAAAGAATTCGGAAAGATTCAAGTTGGATTTGTGCCACTTCAAGATGTGGGAGAACATGTGCATTTTGGAGACTTTTACGGCACTAATAATAAAGGTAAAATATATGCGGAATGCGTGAATTTTTCAAACAAAAAAAGGAGAATTACAGTACCGGAAATGGATCTGATAAAGTGCGAAGAAGTGAAGAAAATGGAAATAACTGGCAACGTGGGGGACGGCGCCAGAAAAGAAGAGACTGCATTTGTAGGCTTGCTCGAGGAAGTCAAATTGGAAGAAAAAGAAATAGAAAAAAAATACAGATTAAGATATAAAAGCGTAGATGGAGATAAAAAAATCGACACGTACGCGGAAAAAGACCGTGATATAAAAAGTGTCGAAGAAAGAATTGAAAAAATTATGACACTGATCGACACTGAGCGCTGTAACGAACAAGAGTTACAGCACGTAAGAAAATTAATATCGATGAACCCGTTTGTGTTTGGGTTGGACGGAGAACCGTTAAAAACAACTCATTTAATTAAACACAAAATAAAGACTACAACAAATAAGCCAGTAGTGGTCAGAAGATATAGATACCCGCCCGCGGTGAAGGAAAACATCAGGAGAGAAATTCAAAAATTGATGGATTTGGATATAATAGAACCGTCAACGTCCCCATATAACTCAAATATATGGATAGTGCCTAAACCGCCAGGACAAAACTGCGAGAAAAGGTGGCGACTGGTCACAGATTTCAAACAGCTGAACGAAATAACTGTTGGAAGCTGTTACCCACTACCCTTTCAAACCGACATATTGGAGCACTTAGCGGCTGCTAAGTACATCACAGTAGTTGATTTGAACAGTGGATTCCACCAGATAAAAATTTAAGAAAAGGACGCGCATAAAACTGCAATCTCGGGACCCGACGGACACTATCAATATAAACGTATGCCAATGGGGTGCTCAGAGTCACCAAATACATTCCTGAGGGCGATAACGTTAGCTCTAGCCGATCTACAAGGGCGAGAAATTGAAGTATACATGGATGACATCATGGTGTTCGCAGCAACTCTCGAAGAACATGAAAAACGCTTTAAAAAATTGATAGAAAGACTGGCAAAAGCAAACATGACCATAGAGCCAAAAAAAATGTCAATTCATAAAAGATTATGCAAAGATAGCGCGACCACTCTCTACAATGACAAAGAAGAATAGGGAGTTTAAATGGGGCGAAAAAGAGGAGGAGGCCTTTAAAAAACTAGTGGATGCGCTAATTTCGGAACCTGTATTAACAGCACCGGACTTAAGTAAACCGTTTATTGTTACAACAGATAAGTCGGATTATGCCATTGGAGCAATCCTTAGTCAGGGAGAGATAGGTAAGGATAGACCATGTGAATATGCGTCACGGTGCCTCAAGGGTAGTGAACTTAGATATCCAACGTATGATAAGGAGTTGCTAGCAGTAGTTTTTGCAAAGGAACAGTTTACACCTTATCTGTATGGCAGGAAGTTCAGGGTAGTTACGGATCACGAGCCGTTGAAACATTTTAACACGTCCAAAAAACCCGACATTCGGTTCAACAGATTAAAGGCAAAGTTGCGTGGCTACGATTTCGATATAATTTATCGCCCAGGTATCTCAAACAACGCACCAGATGCTCTTTCAAGAAATCTAGTCGTAAAAAAGGGCGAAAAGAACCCAGAACTACCACGAATAGAACTGTATCAAATGGCAGATGAACAAGAGAAGGAAGAGGGTGTTAAGTTATTGTCATGTAATGAAAGTAAGTGATGGCCCACCAGCGCGTATGTTCAAAATTAGGGCAAAATCAAAAATACGGATCGACGGTAAGTTAAAGAAGGTAGTAGTGGAATCAGACTCAGATTCATCACATAAAGAACCCAGGAAGAAAAAGACTGAAGTGGAATTGTGTTCGGAAGAAGTTGAGGAAAAACAACAAACTGAAGAGAAAATCTTATCGCAGGGGCCACTAAATAATAAATTAGAGCACGTGAAAAAAGAGAAGGGCTGGATAAAAGGGGTACAAAAAACGAGCACACCTTATGTCATCATAGACCACCAAACAAGGCAAAAGCAAAGAAAGAAAAGACAAAGGCAGCTCGACACTCTAAACAGAATTAGACAGAATTTTTCTGTCACACCTGTAAAAAACACACAGACTGAAGAAAATATAATAGTAAATTGGGAAGAAAGACCAGAAATTAAACACAATAATTTAGAGGAAATTTAAATAGGCTAGAACGGATCAGAGCATGGGAAAGAGAGAGACGACAGTAGGAAGAGAAGCTCAAAAAGTCGTAGCACTTCGGAGGATCGAACGTCCGGGGAAGAAAAAAAATCAGAAAATCCACGACGAGAAAGGCAAAAACAGTCTAACTATTTTGCAAAAAAGGATCCAAAAAAACTTAACGACCTTACCAGCATGTTACAAAAAAAGACAGATAGACTCAAAAAAAAAGTTTTTGTCGACATCAGAGAAAGAGAGGTAGAGGGAAAACCAGGAGTCAGAATAGATGTATGGGAGGTAGAAGATAGCAGCAGGGATTCAAGTGAAAAAGGTGATCAAAACAAAGAAAAAGAGGGAACCGTAAGTACGGAAGATAAAAGTGAGGAAGAAAAAAGTGAAGGCAAGACCAGCAGCGAAGGAGCAAATCTTTCGTGGGATAATCAGGGAGAAAGGCTATCCTTAAATCATGGAGAGACGTCTGGGGCGTTCAATAATTTGAATGATGAAGAATCAAGCAAAAACAACCAATTGATTTCAAACGATGCACTTAATGAGCAAAAACGTGGATCAGACGGAAATTGTGCAGAGCCATGGAAAGAGTGGGATTTATTAGATGTAAAGGGCGATGGTAATTGCTTGTTTTATAGTCTTATTGTACTGTTCGATCTGGACTTAACAGCAAAGCAGCTAAGAAAAATCTTACTGCATTCTGAACATATTAAAAACTGCGTCGACCCGGAAAACACTAAAAAAATTTTGAGGAAGGATTACGAGTTTGGGGATGGAGAGTGAATTTTTGTCTTTTCTCAGGAGTTCAAAAGGAACATATGTGTGCACTACGTAAATGGAGATGGACCTCCAATGTGTCATCACTACACAGGAATAAAAGGAGATGAATATGAGCATATGCGGTATGAGCCGGAGCACTATCAGGCGCTCTGCGAAAAAGGACAAAAACGCTATAAATAAATGGATGAATTATACAAAAATTCAAGTGATGATGACAGTAAGATAGTACGAGGGGCGAGACGAGCAACATTGAGGAAAAGGAATGAAAACAAGTTCCCATATACGAGACAGAAAATCAAGGGTAGAGTTAATAAGAAAACAAAGGAAGACAACAAAACAGATCACGAGACGAGTGATGAGTCAGATTCTGGATCAAAAGAAAAACGAATACCAAAGAAGCGCGATCCGCCACCACCTCCACCGGAACCACCGGATGGGCCTAGCCCCATAGCGGAACAAGAAACACCAAAAATATCAGATGACGACGTAAACAATGGAAGTCACGAAAAAAAAGTTAGCGATAATGAAAATGGAAAGGAGTTACTTAATGCGAACATGGTGGCAGGTGATAATGCCGAAAGCACAGATGATGGCGAAATCAATATAAGTATACCAGGTTTAGATAGGTACAGAGCTTGCCGGACACGACTACCAGTACAAAAACCACCCTGGAAGCCAGAGGAAGATAAGGATATACCACCATTCCAAAGGCTTAAGAAAATAAATGAACACCCATTTAGATACATTGACAACTTAGCCTTCTGTACAATAACAGAAAATATACCGGACACAGAAGCCATAGACGCGCTTCACGAGAGAGGTTATATAAATCCAACAGCCATGAATAAAGAAAATAGGAGGGTTGGAGAGGTCTTCCTATCTAGAGCAAGAAAAGTATCAGTAATGCAGTTATACGTAAAAGAGCACTTTGACAGTGCGGGATTAAAATCGGATATTAAGAAATGCATATCGTCTTTAAAACAGCTCATGTTGTTTAACAAGTTGACGTCAGTAGGTATTATACGAGATCTAGCAATACTAAGCGTATCACAGTGGGACTATTTCGCAGAGCAATTTGAAAACACCTTCGAAAACACAAAAATATCGGCAGTGTTGTACTTTAATAATTTAGTAGTACCACCTGTGGAGCAACGATTTGATGTACTCAAAGAATACCACGAGTCATCGAAAGGAGGCCACAGAGGTATGAACCAGACTTACAACAAAATTGCGTAAGACTATTACTGGCGAAATGTGCGACCGGACGTACGTCAGTTCGTGTTAGGTTGTGAATCATGCCAATCTAAAAAACTTGTTAGAGTAAGAACAAAACAGGCTCTAGTCATAACAGGTACACCAGCTAGGCCATTTGAAAAAATATCAATTGATTTTTATGGCCCGATAAACAAACCATCGGCTCATGGCAATAGTCACATATTGTCAATTCAGGACTGGCTCACGAAATACATAATTCTTGTACCAGTAAAGAGAGCGACGGCGTTAGAAACAGCAAAAGCACTTTTAAAAAGAGTAATTGCATACTTTGGCGCCCCAGAGAAAATGCTGTCAGACAGAGGGGCACATTTACAAAACAAACTGTTGGAAGAGTTCGCAAGGGTATTTAAAATAGACAAAATGGGAACAACAGCCTTCCATCCACAGAGTAACGGCGCAATAGAACGAATGCATCATACATTAACGGAATATTTAAAGGCGTACGTAAATGAAGATGACTTTTGGGACGATCATTTGGGCATGTGCATGTGCGCTTACAATTCGACAAAACACTCAGCAACGGGGATAGCGCCTCAAGAAGTATTGCTGGGCTACCCAGCCAGAATTCCATCTAGCTTCAAGAAAACAATGAATGAACAAACGTATGATGAATATGTAGAAGACGTAATAAAAACAATGACGCAGCTAAGGACAATAGCAGCCATGAATCAAGTTCAAGCGAAGTACAGGTCAAAATATTATTATGACAAAAAATTGAACACAAGATTTTTCATGGAAGGGAAAATGGTCTATGTTCTTAAAGAGCCGAGAAAGAAATATGAGGATCACTACGAAGGACCATACGAAATCGTAGGAATTAATTACAAAAACCACAATATAAAACTGAAACGTGGCAACGAAACAAGAATTACACACGTGGACAAAATCAAGAAAGCATGCGTTATAAAAACCCAATTATTAGATAATAGGGAACTCGGGGAATAAAGCAGGATAACAAAAACAAATCGCATAAGAGTAGGAAGCAAAAAAAAAAAAAAAAAAAAAACGAGATATCAGAAACAACAAGACCAAAATAGTATACTTCTCTCGTAAGCGTGGCCTTCGGACGACTCACGAGATCAGCAATCAAAACGGTATGGACATAAAAAATACATATCTTATGTTTCAGGGCTGGAACCATGCCGGTGACACAGCAACCTGGAGAGATAGAGGAAATTGAAAGAAACCCTGACATATTGGTACAGAGCTTGGGCCCAGTCCAAGCAGTCGCATCAACTTGGAAAATGATATGGTATGTAGATTGGAATGACGTTGTCGAGGAGGTAAATTCGTTTTTAGACGCGAAAAAGCAAGCAAAATGGAAGTGCAGGGTGACGATAAAAAAGGAACACGAATGTATAGAACAAGTAGAGTACACGGCAGGAAAAGTCCTAACGGCCTTGGATAGGGTAAAAGAGGCATATAGAACAGTAGTAGGCCAAAAGATCGATGATCAAAGCAAGACAGTGCAGGCGCTGCAGGGGAGTGTGACTGACGCGGAAAAAGAGAAAATACAAAAGCTAGTAGAGGCGATCCCGACTAACACAATGGAAACAATTAAGTATTTAACGGAACAAATTAGAGTCATAACATATGGAAACCATGAAAGATACCTTCAAGATATAAAATCGTTTAAAGATAAAGCTGGAAGAATAACGGAGAAAGGTTTAAAAATTTTTGCAGAATACTTCGGCAATTATGACAGGGTTCTAGAAATGGTGGGCAAATTTGAACACTTAGCTGAGAAACTCTTAACAAAATTTGGAACAACGGTGGACATAATATACTTGGCGAGTCGGGGAACGACACTTATACCAGATGCGGCATTGAGAGCGATTTTGGAAGCAAAAATTTTGGCAGAGCAGCTGAGACTAGATCTACAGTTCCCAGTAAGCGAAAATATAACTACAGAAGAAGAAATTGGAGAAATCTCAGAAATAACGACCATGGCATTTAACGGCAGAATAATATATTACATATGGATACCACTGGTTACGAAAGAAAAATTGGACCTTCTTAGGATATCATCATTGCCAGTGGAACAAAAAGGCTTAAATACTACGGATTTAGTGGCATATTTGCAGCCAACCTACGAATACATAGCGAGCAGTGTTAGTGAGAAAAGTTTTACGCCAATCCCGCAAGAGGTGATAAGACTATGTAAAAGACTAGGAAAAACACGAATATGCACACAAATGGAGCCAACACAAGAAGTCGAAGAGGACCACCCCTGTGAGATACGTATCATATTGGGGATCGCAGTGAAGAAACCAGAAGAATGTCCGATAATATTAGCCAAGTTAAAGGGCACATTTTGGACACGTCTCCATGCTAAAAACCAACATGCCTTTACCACCACGAGAAAGGACAAATCCACATACAGTGTGAACACACCGAACACAAGACACTGAAGGTGGTGGATTCTGGGGTAGTCAGCTTAGCAAGGGACTGTATAGCTCAAGCATCGGATACAAGATTGGATGCAGGACAAGAGGAAGGTGGAAATCGCATAATGAAGCTTGAAAGTGCAAGTCTTAACTTGAAGGATATACTACAAAAGGTGAAAGGGACTAAAGGAGGTATGTTATTGGAATTAATGGAAGCAGTGATAAAAAGAGACGGACTACAGAAACTCGATAACCAGGAGCAGGGACTTGACGATAGGATAAAAACAGGTACTAAGCTAGCGGATATACTCCAACGGGCACACGAGTTAGTACAAACAAAGGAGGAATTCTCAAATTAGAAGGAATACGCATTGTTGGCAACGGAAATAGCACTAGGAGTGGCAGCCAGATCTTTTGGATTTTTAAAATGGGGGGGTCCAATAATACTTAAAGGTTTGAGAATGATTACAGGCGGACGGGAGAGGAACCGCGGAAACACCAACTCAGTACTACAAGACTTGTCAACCCAGAGGGCCATGGTCAATGCACGAGAGGTACAAGTGCTACTGGGCGAGCGGGTAGGATCAGAAGGCAGAAGACTACCAGCTCAGTTAACAACCAATCCGCGATGATCATTGAGACTGACGATGTAATAAGAAAGGTTATACATAAGATGTGTACAGAAAAAAAAAAATAATAAATTAATAAATAAATAAAAAAATACTAAGAATAATTAAATAAATAGTAAATATACAAAGAATATAATTATACAAAAATAATGTAAAGAGAGCAGCGCAAACAAGAACAATTATGTATACACAAATAATTCACAGACAACATAACACAAATATACTCGCACACACAAACCAGTATGGCCATCGAGGACGATGACCGCGTGGCCTCGGACGTGTGACGTACAGTATCTAGAACCTTTATAAGTTCGCGCCCAAGACTCACCTCTCACGGCGCATGAGCAGCGGATACAGAGTATGATGATCACCTTTCGGCGGCGGGCCAGAGCATTATCAGCTCTCCCGCTCTCTCTCTCCGATCAGCCTCCGAACCTAACGCCACGCACGCGTTTGCTCTCGCCTTGAGACTCTAATAAACGAACATATACTTTCTTCCACGTGTATTCAATTCCCTTACACCCCGAAACTCCACAATTCCCACGTAACAACGGTCGGAGCTCACCGATAATATAGAGAACTCCCGTGCTAGTAGCGCCCCGCCCTAAGATGCTTGTCATTCCCCATATAGAGCACGTTATTATTTTTTAAATAACTTTTTTTTCCAGGCCTCCTAGAGCAAATTTAAAAAAGAGTATATTGAAGCTTAAGGTTTAATATACAAAATAGACATCATAAGATAGTTTAAAACAGGTTCGTTTGTGTCAACTGTGTGCGATTAAAAATGTGAGAGCAGGCACTCTATAAGATAAAATTTTACATGTTTTTCATTAAACTTACGCTGCATTGTTTAGTGTTTTACTTGGAGAGGGAAAAGTTAATCGCATAAGGAATAGTTATTTACAAGGTTTGAATTAAAAATATTTTATCATTCGGGAGAAACTAATGGGCACTACAAATCTTACGCCTATCGTCGAGCAAATCAGAATGGATTGTGACGATTTAAAAAGCACTTCAAGTAAAGCAAAGTCTACATACGTAAAAGGCAGTAGTCGTTCGTCTAATATATAATAAAGACTGATATATACGTTTACTTAAGTTTTTTCTTATGGTTTATAAATTCTTAGAAAATTATATAATAGTTATTAAAAATTTCTAACAAATAGCTCAGAATTAAGACTGCTTCATTTTAGATTGGCCAAAAAACACCTGAATTATAATTGGAATCGCCCACCCATGATTCGGCTGAATGCCTTAAGACGTTAAGACGCCACTTAGAGCAAGTCTTACAGACTCTCAGTTCTTATTTAGAAAATCTTTACTTTGCAATTTAACAAGCATATAGCACTGGCTAGCTGTGGTAAAAGAAGTTTTTAAAATTTCTGCAATGCACTGAACGCCCGTATAAGACAATGCAAGACGTTCGAGTTGAAGGGACCAAGTTCAGCAATTAAAATGTGCGGGGGCTTTTTTCATGCAAATATAAAATTTTTTAGACTTCGGGTCTTTCATTCAAACAGATTCTTACAAGAATTTTGATTTTTTTTTTATATAAAAGCAAAGTGATAGCTTATCAATTCGTTTTTACTTTCAGCGCACCGTCCATTGGTTATTTAAAACTTTCAAAATAATTTTTACGACGGAAAGCAACAATAAAATCAAAGGGAAGAGGGGTATCGAGATGTTCTTATTTTTTTTATGTGGTTGTTTAAGCCCGCCTGTTCGAGGTTGGTAAGGTAAGTTGCGAGGTAAGCTGCTCCAACGTCTCCTGGTCAGAGAGTGTCTTAGTAAGTTTTTAGCAAGATGTGCCATTTGTTGTTATCCTAGTATTTTTCCGCTCGAGTCACACAAGAAAATAACAAATTCCACCTGAGAATTATACTCGCGACTTGCTCGTACCTGATTTCTCATAGAAGTTCATCGTAAGAAGGAATGGTCTATATTCTGTGTCTGCCTGTATGTTGACTGTGCAAAGAATAGTTTTGGGTAATAATAGGACGTGCGTAGTGAGGACTCAGTCGAGTTCGTTTGATAATAAGGAGCCGACAGTGTTCATGTATTTAGGTGTAAGAAGGTTGAGAAGACAGGTGTCAAGAGAGTAAGTCTTTACCATTAACAGTAAAGCGTAGAATAATTAATTAAAACATGACTTTTCAAAACAACAACAAAAATATTCTTGGAACTTGCTATTATTACACAGTCTACAACAAGCTCTAAAGGGACTAATCTACCAAGCTCTAAAAACGTAGTTAAAATTTTAACAAATACTTTAGCTGTCAAAGTCGTTACACAAAAATACAAAAATTAATGTTTATCTAGCACACAACCTTTTCACTAACTCTTTCATGTAGTAAAACAATCAGTATCAATATCACAAATAATTTAAAAATTTTAGATCAATTACAGTCATAAAATCAACATACTAATAAAACAAATTGTTTCTAAAGTTTAGCTCTAGTAGAATCAAGGTAAAAAACATTACACATCAAAATATTAACAATTATTGGACTAGCGGCAAATTAGCAGCAAACTATCCTGTAAGAATTATGTCCCTAAATTGTGAGGAAGCCGAAATAACAACAGTGCTATCTTAATATCAAGCTGACACGCAACCGATTTCTCGCCTTCTCGGTGCAGCCGTAAAATTGGCAGTTAGCTAACAGTTCAGCGGCAAATTAGCGGCAAATTATCCCGTTAGAATTATTTCCATAAGTTGTCAGGATCCCGAAATAACATTAGTGGCGATGCTATCTTGATATCAAGCTGACATGCAACCGATTTCCCGGCTTCTGGGTGCAGCGGTAAAATCGGCAGTTAGCTAACGGTTCAGCAGCAAATTAGCGGCAAATTGTCCCATAGGAATTGTATTCCCAAGTTTTCAGGATCCCGAGGTAACACCAGTGGCGGTGCTGGCTTGATATCAAGCTGGCACGCCTTTGATTTTCTATATTCCTGGTGGAGCGGAAAATTTAGTTTTAATGTCACAAATTTAGCGGCAAATTGATCATTAAGTACCGTTGTGGCGTGCTGACTTGGTTGTGCTAGCTTGATATAGGTTGATAACAGTACCAGGTCGGTTAGAAGAATGGCCATAAAACCCCAAATTGCTAGAGCAAAGTGTACTCTGGCTGGACGTCTCCTTGTATTTCGCCAGAGACGTTAGAATTTTTAACGTCTTAGTATTGGTATCCACTCGTCAATCACGGTGGTTTAGGATAGAGTTTCACCTAAATCACTTGATTATTAGAGTACAGTGTCGTCGGTAGCTGGAATACCCAGCTGCACGCCTTTCAGCTCTAGGCTTCATGCATTGACGGGGAACGACTGTATATTTGGTACGTTGCTCAGGCCTATTATAACCACTCTTATTTAATTCAGTTGCAGGTTGTTTCAATTTTACTTCGACACCACCTAGCAGATTCAATTGAACTAATGCGCAAATTTAGCGTATTAATGAAAAACTTTTAGCTAATTTATTGCTTTTGTTATTGATTTTCTTAAGATAAAAACTATACTAAGAGCATCCAAGAAGTGTCAAGACTCGGTGTGCAAAATTTCATCAAAATCGGTTGAGTAGTTTTCATGGATAGCGATTACAAAGGTTTTAGCGACTTTGCTTTACATATTAGTAAAATAGTGATTGACAAGCTTAGAATGAAACTAACCACTGATAGTAGTATGCATACTTATAAATTATACATTCCTACTAAAGCATTGCCTTGCATTTTACGTGGAACACTAAGAGATATTATCTATACGATTCAGTTAATGGAAAAATCTTACCCAAATAGTGAATTAAAGAAACCTTTGGTTGATGTTAACTTTTTTTCAGCTTCAGCAATTAACTGTACAGCTTTGTGTTCATTATCTGCCATTTTTGACTGAAAAAAAAAAATTGATAAATGATTTTCTTTATTTTATAAATTTTTAGACAATTCAATGAAAAATCAAAAAGTCTTTATAGAGTACTTAAAATTTATGCAAAATCATGAAAATATAATCAAATTTAGTTTAACTCAAAATACTATTTAATTTGAAGAGTTTGTCTGGCTTAAAAAAAACGAGAACATAGTAGAGTAGCTAATAAAATAACAATAGTTTCTGCTAATCAATTGACTCTATTAAAAAAAACTATGTGATTTTACCAACATGGTCAATAAAATACGTGTTTTTACCACATGGTTTTGTCTCAAATGACCATATGGTTTTTAAAAGATATGTGGTTATTTAAGACAAAACCATGTGGTAAATGACGAAAAACCATATGGTACGATCACGTACTTTTACCATGTGGTAATATCACATGGTTTTTTTCAGTAAAGGATACACTAAATTACACTGGAAATTGGAGTGTTGTCAGTCACCACTTCAAATACAGGTGAATCTGCCGTAAGTGGCTCAAAATGCTTCGAAGAATCGTTACAAAAGAAGCTGGACGGAAAGATTAATTTTTATAGTAGTTTTGCCTCAAATACCACCCATAACAAATGTTCAAAACGATTCTACTACAAAGTTTTAGGGTCAAAATATATACGATATTTCTCATAAGTCAATTTCAGTCAAGTGTCGAAAAAAAATACATCTGCTTCTGATACGTGTAGTTAAGCTGTTAGCATAGTTTAAGTGTTCTAACCGAAATTAAATTTAAGCTAGGATTAAATCCTATCCATTAAAAAAACGAGGTATGGGTCTCGAGACCCCCGACAGATGTGAAACATCAAAGAATACGTGATTGATATCGATAATATTTAATTTATGAAAAAGTATTTATTTTTTTTACCGTACATAATTTTAATTTCATATTGAAAAGACAGTTTATTTACGAATATGAAATTTCATCAGTGAATATTATAGGTAAGGAAATAGCAAATCAAAAATTATGTTCAAATTTTTTTATTCATAAACATATTAACAAAGAGAACGATCAAGAACAACAATATACGGCAAAGAGTATTTAAGCTACCTACCAACACACAGGTACATACATATGTTTAGCAGCACGTTCATGTGGATTACTTTTTCTGTCTCTCTCCTCTCTGTCTGTTTTCGCATACCTGTACGTAGTTGTGCACGTGCACAAGCTTCGTTAGCTCTTTACTAAAAACGGGGTAACATACAGGAATTGAGTGAACAGAATTAGAAAATTTTGGAACAACTTTGAATTATGGTGAAATTTTTATATTTTAAAATAATTATAATCACCAAGAATCAATTTTTAAAAAATGACGAAAAAATAATGGTAATTTTAACATTAATTCATCGTTTTCTTCAAGTGCAAAATATTGGCAAAAGCAATGCAAAGGCCCTAGGTACACCTGTATGAGTACAATAGAGATAATAATGATAGAGAGAGAGAGAGAGAGAGAGAGAGAGAGAGAGACAGAGAGAGACAGAGAACGACAGGAGACGATAAATGGCTCATTCTATCTCACTCTGACAGGTCCTGCCAAAATGTATTTTTCATTCATTCCTCAACATTTTGCGCTTGTCGAAACAAAAAAAAAGTACTTGTTGAAAAAATTTTTCGCTCTACACGCTGGTATTTTTTTGCATCTTAAACAGTCATCAGATTTCAGCAAAATGAACTTTTAAACACGATTTAAATTTTTTCGTCCACTTAGGAATAATTACAACTATTTTATTCGCCATTGGTGAACTGAATTACATATGGTACAAAAAACGCCAGATTATCGATCAATTTTCTAATTGAGAAGTTTCTCGGTTGGTATCCGTAAGTCATAAGAACAGAAATCAGGTCTGCATGATGCGTAGCATGATAGATAAGGTCCCTAACTACCAACCCGAAGTTTGAGGGTTCGATTCTTGAAATCAAAAAAAATTTGAAAATTTTTTTCAACACAAATATATTTATATATAAGTGAGCGCGCGGTGGCTCGGTCGGCTAGGTCGTGGATTGGCACGCGGGAGACCGTGGTTCAATTCCCGGCCAGTGCGACTTTTATGGGCAAAGTACCTCTGTGTCTTTCACATGTGCTTTTTCACCACGCAATGCTCCTCGAGGAGGGTTTAGGCGACCTTCTCGCAGCAAATTTGCCTAATTCCCCCTACCCCCCTCCCAGTGATGGGGAGGCCTCCCATCCCTTTCCTTGTCCCTTTCCCAAGTGCTAAGTGCCCATAGTAGTGCCCTTATTAAAAAGGAGCCGGACGTAGAGCACTATAATATAAAAAAAAAAAAAAAAATTTATATATAAGTTTATTTTGTTGATCTCTGGGGCAAATGAAAACAATTAGTTTAAGAAACGTTTTATCGACTGGTGTGTCGACCTCTTCAGGCTTTATTAACATATACTACACACCAGTCGACGAAGCGTTGCTTAAATTAATTGTTTTTATTTGCCCCAGAAGATCAACGAAATAAACTTATATATATAATATGAAGGGCGAGGAAGACTCAACTATTACAAATATATTTATATAATATCGACGCCCCGGGCGAAGACTATTCCCTAATTGGCCCTGGACGAAAACTGTGCCCTTTTGACGTCCCGGGCGAAGACTATGCCCTTTTTTCTAGTCCAGACGAAAACTATGCCCTTTTTTGGTCCCGGACGAAGACTATACCCTTTTTTTCGAGCCCGGGCGAAGACTATGCACTTTTCTCAAACCCGGACGAAAACTATGCCCTTTTTTTGGTCCCGGACGAAAACTAAGTCCTTTTTTTGGTCCCGGACGAAGACTATACCCTTTTTTTCGAGCCCGGGCGAAGACTATACACTTTTCTCAAACCCGGACGAAAACTATGCCCTTTTTTTGGCCCCAGACGAAAACTATGCCTTTTTTTTGGTCCCGGACGAAGACTATACCCTTTTTTTCGAGTTCAGACGGAAACTAAGTTAAAAAACACCCCAATGTTAATTACTAACCCCTCTTGTGTTTTACTTTTTCTAAACAAAAAAAACCCTTCAGATTTGCTGATTTATGCTTTTGGTGGGTGGGTAACAGCTACTAGTACGCTGGAAGAAGCTCACGAATACGAAGCTTTTGAAAACGATTAAACATTTTAAGATTTCGCGATACTTGTGTCAAAACGTTTGTTATAAGTTTTATTTTCACATCGAGATTCACATGCACGTGAATCTACAGACGTCTTTGTAAAAAAACAACACGTAATGTAAATGTAAACAACAACCACTATATAAGTACATATGACTATATATCTAATTACAAAAACAAATGTACGGTGAGCTTAAATGAATTGTACTTCATCCCGGCTCCAGAAAAAGTCAATATCTTCGTCCAGACTCGGAAAAAATGTAATAGTCTTTACACGGACTAGAAAAAACGGGTATAGTTTTCATCCGGACTTGAAAAAAGGGCATAGTTTTCGTCCGAGCGCGAGAAAAGGGCATAGTCTTCGTCCGAACTCCTGAAAAGGGCATATTCTTCGTCCGGGACTACAAAAGGGCATAGTTATCGTCCGAGCGCGAAAAAAGGGCATAGTCTTCGTCCGGGACTACAAAAGGGCATAGTCTTCGTCCGGGATCCTAAAAGGGCATAGTTTTCGTCTGGAACAGACAAAAGGGCATAGTTTTCGTCCAGACTTCAGACAAGGGCATAGTCTTCGTCCAGGCTTCGAAGCAGGGAATAATCTTCGCCCGGGGCGTCGATATGTGCTCACTCGTATTCTTTTATACAAATATGTGTATAAACTACATGCATAACATATATAATATTTAATTACACATGTATGAGAAGCGGTGTTGGCTCAGCAGTAAACGTGCTTGTTACTGATACAACGCGATTCTAGGTGTCGTGGGTTCGATTCCCGGTGAATGTAGATTTTTTTAAAAACTGTTTTCATCGAGAAAAGTTTTTATGTAACCCCGGCTGTTTCGGGGCGGGTTTTTCTGTGGAATTTTCCTTTAGAGTAATTCACAGGTTTTTTTTCTTGACCCACAGGTTTTCGGGCCTGGGTGAGTACGAAACAGTCTTACGGCTATAGGGAGGGATTAGCGGATCTGATGCCATGCGTCGGGCAGGGATCGTCAGCCTTACCGGCGAGGAGTGGTCTATGAAATATAGGGCTTCTCTGGGGACGCTAATTAGCCTGGATCAGATGCTTTGGCAGAGAGCGCCGGCTCAACGGGGGAGGAGTGGACGTCTTGGAATATGAAGTCCTCTCCGGGGAAAAGCTACACATAGGCGAGTGGACCCGATGCACCATTGGTGCAAAGAGTGTCAGCTTAACTGGCAAGGTGTTCCAACATATGTATAAGTTTAAAATTAAGTGATAGCTGTTTAAAGAGGAACGACGAAAATTGCGGAAAATGAGATTTCGGAGATTTTAGCCGGAAATCCTTAATTTAAAAGAAAATCCTCATAACTTACAATTGCTAGCACCAAATTCGACAAATTTTTTTTTTAATCAATAGAGCTTTATTTTAACAGTTATCTAAGCCTTTTTTGGACCACCTAAAATAATGTACAGCTTCGCTACTAGTGTCGGAAGTGGAATTGATATTCTTCGATGTATCTCGCAAAAAATGACCAATTAGAGTAAACGCCGACACACGTGTCTCATGTTTCAACCCAAAAATATGGGAAAAAAGTTTCGTAAAGTTCCGATAAATGAAAGCTAGAAGAAGAGACACTTATACGGCTGAGAGATACGGAAGTGACGGGTACGGACTTGATATTTTCAGCTTTGGAATACTATTGCGGCTCGTACCCCACACCTCCTCTTGCACTCTACAAACTTCAAACTGTACGACTGTAATTGACTATATTTTTTAACCAGTGAACAGTGGTTGCTTGGGTACCCAATTAAGAAGTTATACTTCTATAAACTTATACGGCAAATAATATAATTATAAATTTAAGTATACTTTGTATGAAACGATATTATGTACCAAGGTGGTGCAATTATCGTCGGAATAAGTATAACTACGTTAGTTGGGTGACATATCAATAAATGTTGTAATATCTAACAACAGAACAATTATAAACAACATTTAATAGAACGCTACAATATAAACAATATGGCATCTGGCCAGTACAAGAGAGTTACTCTTTTATAGAATCTTCCAATGGTTTCAAGACAACTTTCTAAGAAAATAGGAAATACCCTTATAAAATAGCAGATCGTTTAACTGTGCTCTTTTTCACAAATTTATTTTAAAAAATTTGTAATTTAACATGTAACCTTATGGAAAAATTGCTTTAAATTGGATTTATAAGATCTATATAAAGCTCTCATTTTATTTGTATGAAAGATTGCTATTAGATAAACCTGTTTCATTTTCGAATAGATCGATAATTTTTTTTTTCTTTTTTCTTTAATTACACAAAAAAAAGAGGTCAAGTATGCGCTAAAGCGTGTATGTAAGTTTATCCTTATGAGAAAAATGATTTTCAGCGTTGCAGCATGTATTTGCGCTCCTCCCTACCTCTCTGAATTTTGAGCTGAACTTTTCCTTCGTTAACTATGTGATAAACGTCCTTAAGGGAGTTCACTCGCTAAAAGAATTAAAGTCAATATATTGATATTACTTTGAACAGAGATTAATTAGTGTATGAAATACCTTCGATTCAAATTTCAAGTCACTTTATGGCTTATAAGGTGAAATATTGATAATATGATATTGAGCTTTTAACGTGCAGTCTTATGAGAATCAGTACTTTTCTGATACATAACCTGCCATATCTGGATAATCGACGTCAAGATTTGATTGAAATTTTTTTTAGAAAATAGCTTAAAACTTGGTGATTACGTAGCTATAGTCTCATCTTCGTTCACGGCTTATGAAATAAGCAATAAATTAGTGAATAAAATAATTCTCCTTCGACAGCTACCGTTAGTATGTCACGTTATATCTGTATATATAGTCATGCAAGTTACAATACTGCTGATCGTATATGTCAAAAAGGTTAGGTACGAGTGAGCTCCCTTAAGTCAAAAAATCACCTCAATCACAAAGGAAAAATAAAAATCAATTATTGTATTTATATAGTACGGAAATTTTTTTTTTTATGAATAATAATTCTGAAAAAATGTGAAAAAATTTTATAAACAATTATTTATTTATTTTAGAAGTAAAAATTAATAATGAATAAATGAATAAAAAATTTACATTGAAAATAAGTTATGAACTGTATGATAAAATGAAGTAATGGATTCTTTAGTGTTGAAGCCGATCATAGCAGAGTAGGTAAGGGCCTTGGTTCATGTGCAAGGGGTCGGGGGTTTAAATCTCTTTGAGAACTTAAGAAATTGGTCATAAGAAAAAGAAATAAATTCGGAATGAGTGCTGTAGTGAGTGTGGTGTGATGTACAGCAAACCAGAAGCACGTCATGAGCGGTGGGTCACAGGGGGAGACTCAAGCAAAATCCACTTCCGTTACCTTTTTTCTCAAGGTCACCAATCTGAAATCGTTGACTAAGGCTGCACTTACATGGTGTCTTATGTTTTTCAGAACCATGTCTTAAATCTTTCAGATTCGTGTCTTACGTTTCACCGTCTTAAAACTGCCAGACATCCCGAGCGATTTGATTTGACTGATGATTCATCATGATGATTGTGATGAAGCAAAGCTCTTTGTTCAAGCCGGACTTGTAATTTAAATTTACCTATAAGTGGACGTCTCATTTAATAATTTACCTATTAGGGGAGAGGCGGGTGTGGCCGGCAGGGCGGATCGATTTGGCACCTCCAATTTATCCTCCATAGTAATAAATTTCCATTTGATTCAGCACAAAAACTAATCTTAGAAGCATCCTCGATATTCCTCACCATATATGCAATAAAAAAAGTAAACCGTAAATTTCTAAGACACTTCTAAACTTTTCATCGAAAAACCAGTCGTCCGGCTGTCATTTTTTATTTTGTTTGAAAAATAATAGCCAATGTGTTTAGGGGTAAGAGATACTTACCATCTGTTAGATAAAGTCTTAAGCTTTAATTTCCAATTTGTTGCGTTAGCATTGGATGCACGGAAAAACAATTATGTTACTTTTAAATAAATATGTCAGGGCGGGCAGGTTCGGCACCTCCAGGTGGGCATGACTGGCATGAGCAGCGATCGCAGCGCCGCAGATTAAAAACATAACGAACTGACCTAACCTTGCATTTAACCAAAAAAAAGTGTTCAAAAACAAAGTGCAAAGGTACTTTCTAAGTAGGTATTACTTAGGTATTAATATGAATCAACAATAGATTATAAGTAAATGAATAAATTGAGAGTTTATAAATGCCATTAAAAGATAAGATGGTAAGATGCAATTTGGTTCTTGGATAATTAAAAAAACTGTATATTATAACTAGTCAAGTTTTATAATTAATAAATAAATGTCTAAAAACATGATCGATAAAATTTCACCGTAATTTTCTCTCTACTTTTACGTAAAACGTTATCGTAATAATCACGCAAGTGTATACCTATATACAGCGTTCTGCTCGTTGCCAGCTTTCCTATGCCCGTTTTGCCCGACCCTCATGCCAGCCATGCCCGATAGGTGGGCATAACCAGCAGTTTTTGATGGTTCTGTTGTTCGTTAAATAAATAAAAAAACGAATCTTCTAGTATTGATTTAACGAGTCCAATACTATCTTTACATGCTACTTTTTCTTGTCGTTTTTTCAGATTATGAAAAAACTTTAAAATGAAATTGCAATAATTACTTTAAGTTAGGGTGCCGGCCACACCCGCTTCTCCCCTCGTATTCATCTAATTGTTGTTCAGTGGACGATACTATCCCTATCTCAAGATATGACTTCAATCATGACGTCATTTATGACATTGCAAAATATGTCAATCATTACATCGTGAATAACATCATATTGACGTCAAGATGACGTCATTTATGACGTCGCAAAAGACGTACTTCTGACGTCTCAAAAGACTTCATTTACATAGGTTGTTGTTTAACAAAGGTCTGTTTGAAAGCATTTGATGGCCTTGTAGGTGCTATTATCTGGATGATAACACTAAAACCAGGGGGTTCAAGTATTTTTTATAATAAAAAAAAAGTTTTTATTTTTTTTTCAAAATGGGAAAAAACTTTCTAAATGTCAAAACTTTTTGAATTCCTGTGTTTTGGTGTTACCATCCTGATAGTAGCACCTGTGAAACCATCAAATGCTTTCAAACAGCCCTTTGTTTAACAACAACCTATGTAAATGACATCTTTTGAGACGTCGTGAAGTACGCTTTTTGCGACGTCGTAAATGACGTCATATTGACGTCAATGTGATGTCATTCACGACGTCATGAATGACGTATTTTGCGATGCCACAAATGACGTCATGGTTGACGTCATAACTTGAGTTAGGGATCAATAAAGTGATAATTAGAAGATATCAATGGTATCCTTTACAAACGAGATGGTAAACATTTACAACCTATAAATAAAATATTATTTGACTCTATGATTAGACCAAAATGATATTTACGTAACATATTTCAATTTTCAGATTACATTTACATGTAAAGACTATGGTAATTATGTGGACATAAATAATTGTTGACATATGTGTGGATAGTTTTGTTAGATAATTAAAGTTTATCCTCACAAGAACGTATTACTTGATTTGCAGTATTGCATGTACGTTTATAATTTTGAATCACGCGGGATGTCTGACAGTTTTAAGACGATGTATCTTATACACGGAAGACACGAATCTGAAAAGCTTAAGACATAGTTCTGAAAAACATAAAACATTATGTATATGCACCTTTACTCCGTAGGGCAGAACGTTCCTATAGAAGTATAACTTCAAAAATGCCTGGCAAGTCACGATTTTTGTTGTTGATTATTTTCCTTTTGTACCGAAGTATTTATAAAAACGTTTATTTTTACTTTAACACATTTATAACATGCCCTAATTTTCAATTAAAAGGCAACTTAACCTTGTTCTCTCATAAGAGACCGTGTTAAACTGTCAATATTTAATTAATATTTTCTCAAAAATCTCCCCTGGTAAGAAATCTGGAAAAATTCATGAGGAGTCCTGGTATGCTTTAAAATAGCAAACATTTTACTAGCACTATTCTACATTTTAAACTTTTCTCCTAAACATCCTCAGCATAAACGGTTTTTCGCTCATAAAACTACTTTTCCCAATAAAGAGCCCAAGAAAAATTTTCTTCCTGAAATGTCCGAGTTACAAAGTACTAGAGCCGAGTTCCGTTGTGCATGCGAGAGAGTGCGGACGTGTCGAGAGAACGCTCCGTAGAAAAGAGTAATAAAAAGTAATTAAAGTAAAAATAAAAGAAATAAAAAGTACGAAGAAGTGTAAAAAGTGAAGAAGCAGCAGAGAAAAAAGTGTAAAGTGATTAATTATAAAAGTTTGAAAGGATGAAGTGAGATTAGTGTGGTAGTGTCAGGGTAAAGAGAACGGTACGCGTGTAAGGCAAGTAAGGAGTGGATAGTAAGAATAGGGGATGATAAAGAAAGGTATTAGTGAGCGGAAAAACGAGAGACAAAAGGACAGGAAAACAGTGTTAAAGTGGTGAAAGTAAAAGAAAAAGTGCAATAAAGTTCGAAAGAAAGTGAGGTTAGAAAAGATATTATAAGAAGAAAGAAGCGGCAATTGGAGAAAGAGGTCGATAAAAGGGGTAATCTGAGAGGTAGATGAGGAAGGATCCTGAAAAAAGCAATATTGAGGTCAATAAGAAAGATCACTACTTTGTCGACTAAGACTGGTAAATAGAATTTCTGGTCAATAGAAGCAGGAAGTCAGTAAAGTAGAAAACGGCATTATCGGAAAAATTTAAAAATGGCCGTAAAACCGCCAGCAGCAAGTATGAATACAAGAAATAATATAAATGCAAAAATAAAGGAACAGACTCTATTGAATTTTACAAAAGAAAATCAGGAGAATAAAGAATTGGGCGATAAGATGAGCAGGTTGGAAAGGAAGTTGGACAGCATGATTAGTAGTCTAGAAAGAAGAGAAGAAGATTGGAAAGAGGAAAAACAGATGTAGATAAAAGAAAGGCGACAGTGGACAGAAGAAAATAAGGCGTTAGAAGAAAGAATAAGCAAGTTGGAATGGGAAACACAAAAAGCTGAGAGAGAGAAAAGGAGACCGAACATTGTTATAAAAGGAGCAAATATTGAAGGAGAGAAGCTGGAGAAGAAGTTCGAAGAATATGTTGAAGAAAAGATAAAAGTGAAAGTCAAGATAGAGAAGGCTAAAGAGATTAGTGTAAACGCTGGGCAAAATGTGAGGAAGTTGGTGGTAGTAAGGCTGGCAAGTAAAGAAATGAAAGAAGAAGTAATGAGGAATAAAAAACATCTGGGGAGAGGTGTTTACATAGAAAGCGATCTAACAGAGAGAGTAAGAGAGATCCAAAGATTCATTTTAAACAAGTCAAAAGAGCAGAGGAACAAAGGAAAAAATACAAAAGTTGGATATATGAAGATTTTGATCAATGGTGAGTGGCTTAGATTTGATGAAAGGAAAGGAGATTTTACAGAGGAAAGAAGGAGGAACCAAGTATGAGGAGAACAAGAAGATGTAGAGTAGGAGGGAGTGAGAAGAAGAAATGTTAGTGTTTGTGCGTGGAACATTGCGGGAGTGCTAAATAAGGACAGTGAAGTGTGGAAGTATTTAAGTGAATTTGATGTGATAATGTTGGTACAGACATGGTTGGAACAGGACAAGTGGGATAATGTAGTAAGTGAGTTGTCAAAAAGTTATGAGTGTAAGTGTATGGCAGCGACTAGAGAGCATAAAAAAGGTAGAGCGGAAGAAGGAGTAATATTAGGAATAAGCAAAAAATTAGAGAGTAGAAATCATGAAGTATGGAGCGATAATATAGTAATACAGGAGATTAAACACGGAAATCAGAAGTGGAAGATCATAGGAGTGTATAGTGAAAATGTAGCAGAGACGATGGAAATTATAAAGGAAAAAGTAAAAACGAAGGAAAGTGAATGTGTACTTATACTAGGAGATTGGAATGCGAGAACTGGGAGAGGAGGTTGGATTAATGAAAGTGATAGTGAGAGTAATAGTGACGACAAGGACGTAAGGTTAAGAAAGTCGAAAGACGAAAAGATCAATGAGGAAGGTAGAAGACTAATAAAATAAATAACAGAAGAAGGATGGTGTATAGTAAATAGGCAAAAAGGAGAAGAATTAGAATTCACATACGTTGGTAGCAGAGGAGAGTCGGTAATAGATTACGCAATAGGATGTCAAGAAGCGTTAGATCAGAGTAAGGAAATGAAGATAGGACAAAGAACGGAATCAGATCATATGCTGCTAGAAGTATACTTAGAAAAGGAAGTAGAGGTAGGAATTGTAGAGAAAGAAGAGAGAACAAAGGCAAGGAGGGATTGGACTCAAGAATTGATTGATCAGTATGGAGAAAAATGTAAAGACTGGGAGCGGAAGGGAAAAGAGGTTGAAGAAAGATGGAGTGAATTGAAAGAAAAAATAGAAAGTGCAGTACCTAAGATGGAAAAACAGTGTAAAGTGTTGAAGATGGGGGATACAAAATGGCACGATAAAGAATGGAAGGAGAAGAAGAAGGATTTAAGAAGAATAATGAAAAGGTGGAGAAAAAATAAAATAGAAAGAAGTTATTACATGGATAAAAAAAGAGAGTATAGGAACTGGTGTGAGGCAAAAAGGAAAAGGTTTGAAAGATTAGAAGAAGAAGAGATAAAAAATGCAACATCGGAAGGCGAAGTGCGGAAATATATAAACAAGTACAGGAAAAAACGAAGGAGAGAAATATCTAAAAAGTTCACAATAGAAGAGTGGAGAAGGTAAAGTTAGATGGGAAGAATGAAGAAGGAATTGAGAGAAGAGACAAGAAAGGAAGAGGCAAGAACAAATGCAGAGGATCAGGAAGAAATGAGCAAGGAAGAGTTCGAGAGGCAGATAGACAGATTAAAAGTAGGAAAAGCACCAGGAGAAGACAAGCTGGAAAATAAAGTATGGCAGAACATGCCAGGAGAAGTGGATGCAGCTCTTTGGGAATTGCTGAAAAAAGTATGGGAAAAAGGAGAATTACCGGATCAGTGGAGGCAAGGTACGATTTGTTTGATTCACAAAAAAGGTGATAAAGATATGTTAAAAAATTAAAGAGGAGTTCCATTGACATGTACAGCATATAAGATTTATGCGAGTATGTTGAATGAGATGTTGAAAAAGGAAATCGAAGGTAAATTATCAGAAAGCCAGTTTGGTTTCAGAGAAAAGAGAGGAGTAATAGAAGCTATATACACATTGAAACACATTGTTGATGAAAAATAAGGCAAAGAAAGGGGAAAATTGTTTACATGTTTTATTAATTTAAAGGAAGCATTTGATCGAGTGGATAGGAAAGTTTTAAAGGAAAGATTAATAGAAATGGAAGTGAGTGAAAAGCTAAGAAATAGGATTATGGATATTTATGAAGAAACGAGAAATGTAGTTAAAGTTGGAGAAGAGGAATCCAAGGAATTTTGGACAGAGAAAGGTGTGAGGCAAGGCTGCCTACTGAGCCCGACGCTGTTTAATGTGTACTTAGCGGATCTGGAGCAGGAATTAAAGAAAGGGCAGGTGGGAGGATGCAGAGTTGGTAATGAAAAAGTATGGAGTCTATCTTACGCGGATGATATAGTATTAATAGCTGATAGAGAAGAAGAATTGAAAGAGATGTTAAAAAGGTTAAAAAGATTCAAAAAGTACATAAATAAAAAGATGATTTTAAGTGAGAAAAAAACGAAAATTTTAGTGTTCGAAAAAAGAAAGAGGAATGATAGAAGGTGGAAGTGGAGGAGTAAGGAATTAGAAGAAGTAAAAGAAATAATATTTAGGATATATACTACAGAAAAATGGGAGAAACGATAGGCATATAGAAGAAAGGAAAAGGAAAGCAGTGATAGCCATGAAAAATGCATGGAGCATAGGAGAAAGAATATTTAAGAATAGCTAAAAATGTTACGGAACCCCTCCAAACCCGTAAGGAACGGAGTATGAAATAAATAAAAACATAAATAAAATAAGTACTAGAGCCAGAGAATGCCTGAAGTAACTAAAATTATTGTTCACACAAAAATTGAAAATAGAAACGTGTGTCAATTAATGAGATTAGAATCTTTTAAAGCTTTGGCTTGCGCATTCATCTTGTCATAACGTGAGACTAAAAAAGTGACCAATAAAAGGTATTACAGTAATTTCCACTGAAACCGACATTTTTGCTCAAATCGTGGGTCACATATTCGGTTAACACTCTTGCTTATAGGTTAAAAATAAATGTTACGGCATGAATGGAACATACAACGTCGACACTTAACGATGTACATGTAAGGACACGTCAGAAAAGCTTAATTTTTACCTAGCAGGTGCTTTTAGGTGCGGAACTGAGATTGGGACAGGGTATGGAAGTGACATTTTAACTACATTTTCTTGATTATCTCTTCGAGGAGTCAATGTAACAGCTTGAATGTTTTTTCCTAGAAAGCTCAACACTTTTTAAAACAACTTCACGCACTTTAAACATTCAATTTGTAGCAGATTCCTCAACATATTGAAAATATTGCATCACATACCAAATAAATTAATTTGATTATGAACCATCTTACATATTTCGTGTATTGCGATAAGACGCAAGTTTCGTTAATAAAGATACAGTAAAATCTTTAAGAGAGATTATAGTTTCTGTGACACCACGATTCAAGCATTGATTCTCATATAATATACTTCTTGGAACACAACTAAAATAATTTACAAATTTCTAAAAGCATACATTTCAAGATGAACTAAACCTGTATGTTAGAAATTCCAACCATAGATATATTGCTTAATCGAGTTTACAACTCTAATTCAATGAGGTAATACAAAGATCATAGTTCAAAAGAAATTATTATGATCACTTGATTAAACAGCTAACGATCGACTGACATTACAATTAGTGTGTTTATGTGTGTGGATAACTTTGGATACGATACTGCACTTATACACCATCTTTTCAAACTTTTTTAGTTTTTTAAAATGCTAATCGTCCATTTTTTAGAAGAAAAAGATGTAATGGGGCTCAAAAACAGTACTACCTCCGATAGCTTTGGAGTATGCATACTATAATCATAAAACATTCATGAAAAATGTAAAACCAAGCCGCATTTATATTGTAAAAAAGATTAAGAAACTCAAACAAGCATGCCCAAGTACTGTTAGGATTATCAGAACAATGGTGCTTGGATTCGTTTTCTTTATTAAAATACTTACAAAGTGTTACAATAAAAAAGTAATGTAATAAG
Source organism: Copidosoma floridanum (assembly GCF_036245765.1). Lineage (NCBI taxonomy): Eukaryota > Metazoa > Arthropoda > Insecta > Hymenoptera > Encyrtidae > Copidosoma > Copidosoma floridanum. The sequence goes on from NW_028321885.1 coordinate 6,407,776, forward strand.
TGCAAAAATTAATTTATAATTACTTATGCTAAGTGATTTTTCAGTATTTGAAAAAAATCGTGGAATGCAAATGACATTAAATTACAAACATTAAATTAACAATTATTTTACATGTAACGAAGGCAGCCAACCTCACGATCACTTGTGTCACAAGCACTGATGTGACCTGGCTCATGGTCATAGACCACAGAGATGTAGGCTGCGCTCTCCGTCCTCTGGTTTATTCCGGGTAGTGTATCCGTTACCTGGGGTCGTACCATGTAACTATTTTTCAGTACATCGACCTATGTTATAACATAGGCCTGCAAAGCAAAAAAAGTTATATGGTACGGACCCTGGTTAGGCATTAATATGCCAGGTCAATATTAAATCCTATGAAAAATTAAGTCGGTCCTTAGTGGCTCTAATTCTAGTTCTCAGGAGCCGTACCATATAACTCTTTCCGCTTCGCGAGCCTATATGTTTTAACATAGGCCCGCAAAGCGAAGAAAAGCGATATGGTACGGACCCAGCTCTGCAAACTCCACGAGCAACTTCCTAATTTCGACTCGAAAAAAATACCCAAAACTGTTAGACCAAGAGCTGAGATCAGGGCTGGTCAAAATTTTAACCAGCCGCCACTAGAACCAAAATTTAGGAACTGTATGATTTGTGGAGATCACATATATATTTTTGAAGGTCAAGTTCCGGGTAAAAGATGCATTCTAATCTTGCCGCAAATGGCACTTTCAGATATTCACTTTTTTTTCTACATATAATGCTGTGAGTTGCGGCTACTTAGTAAAAAAGACCATGTGGCACAACTATAATTACCACATAACTCTTTACCAGAACTATATATGACCAAAATACTTCGGATCTGCACAAATAATTAAGTTCCTCAATTTTGGTACGAGTGGCGGCTGGTTAAAATTTTAACTACCCTTTGGCCTCAGCCTCAGCTCTTGGTCTATTACCATAGAGGTATAAGATCTTATACCTCTATGTCTATTACTCTTATCGCACTTACGTGCTTAAGTCTTTATTTCCCTTCTTATCGCATTCGCGTGCAAAGGCCCTTAATTTCTAGTACCAAATATTTTTAATTTCCAGATTTTATTTCGTGTATCTTTTTAAATTAAGCTTAGTCAAAGTATCATAATAATTAGTGTGATAATAAGTGGCTATTAATGAGTACGTGACATATTTCAATTTCCTTCAAGAAATTAATTAAGTTGCATTTTATATTACTCAATGAGTGCTGAGGAAGAAGTATTGCATATCCAACGAAAATTGATAAAAATGACCAATGGTGATGGAACGGTACAAACTCATTTGAAATTAAACACAAAAATTAAGACTCATATTGTACAACTTGACTGAAAAACGTTCTTTTCTTCAATGCATGGTTATTAAAAATTTTCTAGGGTCAAGAACAAGCTCTTGAATTACTTAAAATTCTACAACAGTTACCAGTGAACCTAGATTTACTCCAAAAAACACGAATTGGAATGACAGTAAATGCTCTTCGGAAGTCAAGTAAAGATGATGAAGTTATAGGTCTCTCCAAAACCTTGATCAAGAACTGGAAGAAGTTTTTGTCAGGTTAGAATGAATTTTGACACGTTATAAAATAGATGGTTTGATTGTAACATGTTGAAAATGTATTTGTTATGGTATGATTTCATGCAGTCTTGATTACATACATTCATTTCTTAATTTGTGATACATTAACTGTGCGATAATTTGCACAAAGTTTCATCTGAAGTTTGATGTTATTTGGTTCAGTTATACATATATATTTTTCATTAAAAAGAATTTTTTTTTCATAATAAGAAATAAATAGTTGTAATTATGGCAAATAACTATTTAATTTAAAGTGCAAAATAGTTTCAGTAATTTACCAGAATATTCTTTAGAGCGCACATGTACTACTAGAGGAAGTATGGCAACGTCTCACGGCTGTGACAAGGCAGACCATGTTTCAATAGTTGCTATCTCTTAGATTAAGAGCCACGAACCTTTTTGTGCTTAGTTGAGGATTCTGATGGTTGTGAGAAGTACGACACATTTTCTGTAGTCGTGAACGTAATTAAGGTGGCTCCAGCGCCTAGTGCCGTATCAAAATGGGGAGACTAAAAATTAATCATTATTTTCTTTAAAATATGGTATAAAATTATCGTAGAGACTGTTGTAAGCCATATTCTACATTTTATCTGTTACTTTAGTAAGTTAATATAAAAAAACCAAAAAGTTTTACGGTGCCCTAATTGATGAACTGTTACGGTACGCTCTTAAGTTTAAGAGTAGTTATACCTATATATATGTACTCTGCAGAATGCAGACAGCTGAGAGCTGACTTGCACTCGCAACTGTATACTTAGTCTCCAATTATTTAAAGATTTTGTTCGATAACAAGACACTTTTCTCATGTCATCGAAAACTGCGTAATAATATATACAATATAGTATATTTTTTACACCTTACGGGTTATTTATATAAGTGCAGCAGTAGGTTGTATATCGCGTAAGCTTGCATTTCCTATCTAACCCGTCTTAAAACTACGATTTTGTAAGCATGATTTCTTACAATTTTCATCGTCAACCTTAATTTTTTTTTATATGAATAGAAAGATGGGAATTCAAAGAATATAATTCAATTTTATTAACCTCGATTAGGTTATTTATAATTTTAACATTGAGGCCACTGGAGCCACCTTAATTCGAATGGATTTTTGCAGTATGTCTGAGGGAGGAAGAGTTATTGTGCATCTGTCTAGTGCTAAAACTTCAGGGTAAGATACTGGTTGCAAACGACAAGGTTGATTATTAACTTTACCAACAATTTAAAACCATCAGTTACAACAGTTCTTTGTAGGGAAAGACAATTATGGATGAAAATTTATCCAAAAAGTGTGAAATCGGGCTTTTACCAGTTTTTAGTTGCCACTCTGACTTTTGCTACTGATCATGAATGTAGGAGTCCTGCGCTAGCCAGAGTAGTAACAAAAAGTCGGTAAAGCACGATTTCGGATTTTTAGATGAATTTTTACTTGCCAAATGCCCTTTCCTTCATAGAAAATGGTCACACCATGGTTTCAGATTCTTGATAGAGATAATTAATAGAACTTGTCGTTTGCACTCACTATTATACGTCAGGATGGCGAGTCAAAATTCGACAAAGCCCGATTTCTAATTTTTTCGATGCACTACATGTGCACTACATAGCTATATACAACTATATAACCTACGAAATTGCCTTCAAAAACATGATGGTCGCAAATCGTGGTTTTTAAATTGTTGGTGTTGTTAACTAAGTATAGAAAGCAATTATTTGCGACCAGTATCTCAAATGATAGTTCCAGCACTGTGCAGATACCATGATAACTTATCCTTCCTCCCAGCTACAGCGGAAACCTTCCTGATAAATTATAGTCACAACTGCTGGGGTCTAATCAAAATAATAAATTTGATATGGTACCAGTGGTGGGTAGGTAAGTTACCTTCCGTCATTTACTTAGTTTCTTTCAAGAAAATACCTGTAAATGACGTGGATCAGTTTCTGACATTAAATGTCGTTTTGTAAGAAAACATCTGCCCCTATAGTGTCCTTGTTGTGCAAAAGTAACTTTATTTGTACGTACATGTATGTAGGATTAATTATAATAAAAATTCATGAGTTGATTTTATTAATACCAATACAAACATCTGTGTTTTTAAATAAAAATGTACTGCTTTAGTTACAAGCTAACCAGTGTTCCCTAAAGTAGTACCAAACGTAAAGCGCGAAATTCAAATCAAGTCTAACAACACAAGTGCCTATCACCCAATGACCCTGAGTGTTTACTGGCCACTCTTATAAACAATAAATTGTTAATTAATAACACAAGTGCCTATCACCCAATGACCCGGGGTGCTGACTAGCCACTCTCTTAAATAATGAATTGTTAATCAATAACACAAGTGCCTATCACCCAATGACCTGGGGTGCTTAATGGACGCTCCAATAAATAATAAAATGTTAAATAATAATACAGACGCCTATCACCCGATGACCGAGGGTGCTTACTGGCCACTGTAAAAAATGTTGAAGTGTTAAATAATAACACAAGCACCTATCACATAATGACCCATACATAACGTAGTGGCTAGTGAGCACCCCGGATGATCGGGTGATAGGCGCTTGTCTTATTAATAATCAAATAGTTAATAATTATTTAATAGTGTGGCCAGGGGTCTGATCAGGGCATTCGATATCTCGCTCGATCTCGCTGAAATAAGCAGTTTTTTCGATAATCCCTATAAAATAACCAAAAATAACGATAATGTGCATGCTTACTTTAGGGATTATCGAAAAAACTGCTTACTTGAGCGAGATATCGAATGCCCCGATCAGACCCCAGTAAGCACCCTGGGTCATCGGGTGATAGGCGCTTGTGTTATTTATTGATAATTTATATATTAAACAGAGTCACCAGTAAGCGCTCTGGGTCATCGGGTGATATGCGCTTGTGTTATTAATTAATAATTTTGTTATTTAACAGAGTGGCCAGTAAGCGCCCCGGGTCTTTAGGTGATAGGCGCTTGTGTTGGTAGACCTTATTTCAATTTATTGTTTACGTTCGGTGCTAGACTTGTGAAGTTGGCGCCCGTAAATATTAAATATTAATATTTTGCACCCATTCAGGGCTTAAACGATTCCTCCTTACTTGCGGATTTATCCTCCACTTGAATTTTTATTTGCGGATCAATAGTTTGCGAGATATTTGCAAAATAAACAGTCGAAAATGGGCGCGGCGCTGAAGTATAAAAAACTTTGTTTTAAGTGCTAAATTGGGTTAAAATCCAATTCTACCTGTACAATTCGATTCCTCCTCATTTGCGGATTACGGAGGTATATAAATTAATGTAATTAAATGTCACAAAGTTTGTAAATAATGAATTTAATTATTGAGTGAGAGAATCTAGTAACTTTTGTCTAGTGACTTTTGGTCCAGTGCACCGTTCCTGTTGTTCGGTACATGTCGTTTCCTCCGTACTGCGGGTTTTACAAAATATTTATCAGAATAGAAAACTTTAGTAGGTATTAATCTATTAATTATTAGTTATAAGTTATTCAGCTTTTGAGTCAATACACACACACACACACATACATTACATACTTGAAACTCAAAGAAAATATTATTTGTCAATAGATACAGATTTTTCATCTTGAGAATCTAATATCTGGAATCTATTGTGGCAAACACTCTGGACTAATATTTATTCATTACGTGCGAAATTTTAATATTTGTTGTTATTCAAGAAACAAATAACAACACAACTAAAAAGTAGCAGTACAGCTATCATTACAATACAAGCCACAGCTAAGTAAGCACACAAGTCATAATTTTGTTTGGACAAGTTTTAGAAAACAGCTCAAGCATTCAAATTTCACGCGTAAATGATCAATCAGGCGAATTGAAGATCAAGTTACCGACCAGTGGAAACGGATAAAAGTGACACAGGCTGTGTTCGCCTAAGGCTCTGTTTGTTATTAAGTCTGTTAAGGTCACGTGATCATTTATCATAAGTGCGAGGGAGACAGCATGATGTCACCGTCTCACTCGCACTTATCATAAATGATCACGTGACCTTAACATACTACAAACGGAGCCTATGCAAACACAGCCCCAGTAATAAATTTAAAAGTACTCAATTTTAAAAAATGTTTATTAAATGGGTTTACTCTAGATTGCATAGTCATCGAAAAATGTGTTTGTGTGTGTGTATTTACCCAAAGGCTGAATAACTAATAACTAATAATTAATAGATTAATACCTACTAAAGTTTTCTATTCTGATAAATATTTTGTAGAACCCGCTGTACGGAGGAAACGACATGTACCGAACAACAGGAACGGTGCACTGGACCAAAAGTCACTAGACAAAAGTTACTAGATTCTCTCACTCAATAATTAAATTCATTATTTACAAACTTTGTGACATTTAATTACATTAATTTATATACCTCCGTAATCCGCAAATGAGGAGGAATCGAATTGTACAGGTAGAATTGGATTTTAACCCAATTTAGCACTTAAAACAAAGTTTTTTCTACTTCAGCGCCGCGCCCATTTTCGACTTTTTATTTTGCAAATATCTCGCAAACTATTGATCCGCAAATAAAAATTCAAGTGGAGGATAAATCCGCAAGTAAGGAGGAATCGTTTAAGCCCTGAATGGGTGCAAAATATTAATATTTAATATTTACGGGCGCCAACTTCACAAGTCTTTCGGTGCTACCTTTAGGCTCACTGGTTGTAATCAGTACGACCTTCATGAAAATGTACACTGTAACAAAAAAAAAAAAAATTTCCCAGTCGGGACCATAGAGATATTATAGATAGAGTAGGCAAGCCTGTAAGTGTGAGCGTTAACACGTTGAAAAGAGATGCAACACTGAGCTACCTTTCTATCTCTCTCTGTGCTCGCTGCTGATTGGCTACAGACGTTTTACGTATATGTTGGCATAGGCAATCAGTAGCGACCACAGAGAGAGATAGAAAGGTAGCTCGATGTTGCATCTCTTTTTATCGTGTTAACGCTTCCACTTACAGAAGAATCGGTGGCTTGCCTACTCTATCTATAATATCTCTATGGTCGGGACTCGATCTAGGTCTACAGCTGCAAAAAAAACACCATTCAGCGCAAGCAGCTATTATCATTGCCTTCTAGGACTGCAGTATATGTAATATATCAATTGTAAGTCACCAGAGCTTGAGTTATACATACATTAGCTAGAGAGGTAAAGAAGTATCGAGGTATAGCTATATATATGCTCTCTTCTCCTACCAGCTCCACTCTTAAAGACGACTATAACTATATACACGGAAGGGGGCTAGCCAATCATCGGAGTGTAAGAGAGAGAAAGCATATCCTGCTTTACGGGCCCTGTCTCTCTTTGCTAGTCTCGCAGCCGAAGCATTGCATGCTCCCTCCAGGTATGTATGCTCTAATAATAAACCTCTTATTTACGTCGTTTACCCACCACTGCATGGTACGAGTGAGTAAAACCTAGTCAATTCACGACACGTAAAATATTTTATTTACGACGTGTCACGAAAATTCAATTTATGACACCCGGTGCATTTGCGACATGTCCCGATTATAGATCAAAAGCTGAGGCCAAAGATGGTCAAAATTTTAACCAGCCGCCACTTTCACCTGAATTAGGAAACCTTATGATTAGATAGAAATCCGAAATGTTTTGGTCATATTCTATTCTGGTAAAGAGCTGTGTAGTAAATATAGTTGTGCTATATGATCTTTTTTATCATCCAGCCGCAACTTACAGCAATGGATAAAAAATGAAGAGTGGACTACTGCAAAACCATTTGCAGCAAGATTACAATGCATCTTGTACCTGAAAATCAGCCTTCAAAAAAATAGACCCTACCCGATTCTATCTATATTTCTTATCGAAGGTAGTAAAAGATGTATTATGGATAACATTATAGATTAGAATACAATATCTATATTTTTGGAGGTCGCGTTTTGGGTAGAAGATGCATTCTAATATTGCTGCAAATGGCATTTCCAGTTGGCAACTTTTTATTTTCTATCCATTGCTGTAAGTTGCGGCTACTTAGTAAAAAAGACTACATGGCACAGCTTTAATTACGACATAACTCTTTACCAGAATAAAATATGATCAAAATACTTCGGATCTGCACGAATCATAAGGATTCTCAATTTTGGTACGAGTGGCGCCTGGTTGAAATTTTGACCACCCTCAAGCTTCAGCTCTTGGTCTTTTAGAAACTTCAAGGAGCCAGCTCTGTGTATTATCCGACATATACAGATGTATGCAGTGTTGAGACTGTTGAGTGAGGAGGATATGATTTTGAATTTTTATCACTAGGACCTATATATAGCTACAGATCCTAGTGAGAAAAATGCAAAAGCTTAATAGAAGGAGGGAGGAGGCCAGCGGTTCTCCCCAAATGTGACTGGCAAACTTGTAGTAAATTCAAATTGGCAATGTGGTGCAAGACGCAAATACCCAGATGACTCGACACAATTACATGTACCAAAACTTAATAAACTAATCCCAAGCCATTGAACCTAATAACCCGATGGGCCAATAAGCAGCCTCATAAGTTTGGATAGATAATAAAATTTATCAATTAACAAAGCAAGCGCCAATCTCCACACAACCCAAAGCACTTCCTGGTTGCTTTAATTATTTATGATTATTAGAAAAATACCGCAAGCGCCTATACCCACACAACCAGAGGAGCTTACTGGTTGCTTTAATTATTTATAATTAATAAAATAATATCGCAAGCGCCAATCCCCACACAACCAGGGGAGCTTACTGGTTGCTTTCATTATTTATGATTAATAAAATAATACCGCAAGCGCATATCCCAACACAACCGGGGGCACTTACTAGTTGATTACTGAAATTACTATAAATAAAATAATATTACAAGCGCCTATCCCCACACAACTGGGGTGGTTTACTAGATGCTTACTAAAATAACTATGAATAAAATAATTACGCAAGCAACCATCCCCACACAACCGGGGAAGCTTACTGGTTGCTGTAATTAATTATGATTAATAAAATAATACCGCAAGCACATATCCCCACACAACCCGGGGAGCTTACTGGTTGCTTTAATTATTTATGATCAATAAAATAATACCGCAAGCGCATATCCCCACACAACCAGGAGCACTCACTAGTCGCTTACTTAAATTACTGTAAATAAAATAATAACGCAAGCACCTATCCCCACATAAACGGAGAAGCTTACTGGTTGCTTTAGTTATTTATGATTAAAACAATAATACCGCAAGCGCATATCCCCACACAACCGGGGGCACTTACTGGTCGCTTACTTAAATCACTATAAATAAAATAATAACGCAAGCACCTATCCCCACACAACCGGGGAAGCTGAGTGGTTGCTTCAATTATTTATAATTAATAAAATAATACTGCAAGCGCATATCCCCACACAACCGGGGGCCCTTACTGGTCGCTTACTTCAATCACTATAAATAAGATAATAACGCAAGCACCTATCCCCACACAACCAGGAGAGCTTACTAGTTGCTGTAATTATTTATGATCAATAAAATAATACCGCAAGCGCATATCCCCACACAACCGGGGGCACTTACTGGTCGCTTACTTAAATCACTATAAATAAAATAATAATGCAAGCACTTATCCTCAAACAACCGGGGAAGCTTAGTGGTTGCTTCAATTATTTATGATAAATAAAATAATACCGCAAGTGCCTATTCCCACACAACCAGGGTGGCGTATGGTCGCTTACTAAAATTACTATAAATGAAATAATAACGCATGCGCCTATCCCCACACAATAAGGGTGGCTTATGGTCGCTTACTAAAATTACTATACATAAAATAATAACGCAAGCACCTATCCTCACACAATAAGGGTGGCTTATGGTCGCTTACTAAAATTACTATAAATAAAATAATAACGCAAGCACCTATCCCCACACAACCGAGGAAGCTTAGTGGTTGCTTTAATTATTTATGATTAATAAAATAATACCGCAAGTGCCAATCCCCACACAACCAGGGTGGCGTATGGTCGCTTACTAAAATTACTATAAATGAAATAATAACGCATGCGCCTATCCCCACACAATAAGGGTGGCTTATGGTCGCTTACTAAAATTACTATACATAAAATAATAACGCAAGCACCTATCCTCACACAATAAGGGTGGCTTATGGTCGCTTACTAAAATTACTATAAATAAAATAATAACGCAAGCACCTATCCCCACACAACCGAGGAAGCTTAGTGGTTGCTTTAATTATTTATGATTAATAAAATAATACCGCAAGTGCCAATCCCCACACAACCAGGGTGGCGTATGGTCGCTTACTAAAATTACTATAAATAAAATAATAACGCATGCGCCTATCCCCACACAACCAGGGTGGCTTATGGTCGCTTACTAAAATTACTATAAATAAAATAATCATGCAAGCGCCTATCCCCACACAACCGTGGGAGCTTACTGATTGCTTTAATTATTTATGATTAATAAAATAATAACGCAAGCACCTATCCCCACACAACCGAGGAAGCTTAGTGGTTGCTTTAATTATTTATGATTAATAAAATAATACCGCAAGTGCCTATCCCCACACAACCAGGGTGGCGTATGGTCGCTTACTAAAATTACTATGAATAAATAATAACCCATGCGCCTATCCCCACACAACCAGGGTGGCTTATGGTCGCTTACTAAAATTACTATTAATAAAATAATAACGCAAGCACCTATACCCACACAACCGGGGGAGCTTACTGGTTGCTCCCCTAGTTGTGTGGGGATAGGCGCTTGCGGTATTATTTTATTAATCATAAATAATTAAAGCAACCAGTAAGCTTCCCTGGTTGTGTGGGAATAGGCGCTTGCGGTATTATTTTATTAATCATAAATAACGAAAGCAACCAGTAAGCTCCCCTGGTTGTGTAGGGATAGGCTCTTGCATTATTGTTTTATTTATAGTAGTTTTAGTAAGCGACCAGTAAGTGCCCCCAGTTGTTTGGGGATATGCGCTTGCGGTATTATTTTATTAATCATAAATAATTAAAGCAACCAGTAAGCTCCCGTGGTTGTGTGGGGATTGGCGCTTGCTTTGTTAATTAATAAATTTTATTATTTATTCAAACTTATGAGGCTGCTTATTGGCCCATCGGGTTATTGGGTTAAAGGGCTTGGGATTAGTTTATTAAGTTATTGTGCATGTAATTGTGTTGAGTTATCTGGGTATTTGCGTCTGACACCACATTGCCAATTTGAATTTCCTACACGATTGCCAGTCACATTTGGGGAGAACCACTGGCCTCCTCCCTCCTCCTATTCAGCTTTTGCATTTTTCTTACTAGGATCTGTAGCTATATATAGGTCCTCGTGATAAAAATGCAAAATCATATCTTCCTTACCCAACACTGAATGTATGAACTTTTCACGATAATAGCGCTACCGACCGTACTGACCTCAGAAGTATGGGTAACGAACCCACCCGAACAACGCCATCTGTCGAACGAAGAACGCCACCAACAACTTCGTGCTCCGCCGAAGGACCAGGTTATAACAAAACTTACCTTTTGGCGTGTTTCGCTAGTTAATGGTGCTATAAGCTAGGTATACGGACTAATTACGCACCATACACGGCCTGTATGATAAGTGTTACCAGGTGAGTATATGGTCCGGTTATGGCAGCCGTACGATTGGGTACCCGTATACAGTCCGTTTACTTCTCAGAGCAGGCTAACAGAAGCGAAGAAAATAAAGTGTAACCAAATAATGGTAAATAGGAGATAGTAAATGATCCAAAAGTAATTTATAATAAATGACCTGGCATATACAAAAATAGTCTTTATTAATCATTTTATGTATCAGTACAGCTTGAAATTCGACTAGTACGTTAATATTATACGTTATTTATTAATCCCATTATTCTCCGTTTCCTTTGTTATCATCATTTATTTAAGATTTAACTGGATTTTTTTCAGCATTCTTTTAGTTTGTCCTCCTTCCCAATCAATACAGTTATTAATAATACTTCTTCGAGTATCAAATCAATACTGAATAAAATTTAGCTGTTCGTTTTGTACGCATATACCCTCTGGCCTGTGTACGTGCAGTATAATAATACCGTACCGTATGGTTGCCATAACCAGTTCATACACTCACCCGGTAACACTTATCATACAGGCCGTACAGATTTCCCTCCGGTAGTGGTATATGGTCCTGATGGTATCTTCCGGCAACCGTAAGCTTATTCTAATCGCAGAACAATAATTGCGTTGTTGTCGCAAAGAGGGTGTGTAGACATGCAAGAAAGTACTAAGAGTCTGTACGAGTAGACAACAAAAAGTTATTTGAGTCTTGCCATTCGGCCCGGTGTGCTTTTAGGAGTTATAGGTAACATTAAAAGAGGGCTTTGTGGCTTACGTATAGTGTTATAATAATTATTAACGCAAAAATATTTTCTACCTTTCTACATCAAATGTTTTAAAATCTCGACAAAACTAAAATTTAATCTGACTAACAAACGTAAGAGAAAAAGTACGTTATAATAGAAGTGTGAGATGTACTCATAATTCTTTAAGACGTTATAAAAAGAGAATATGTTTAAAATGAAGCTTATCTCTTGCATATTTTTCGAAAAACCTAAGAGTTAAGCACCCATCCTTGATAAATTTACAGTCGACTTGCGAAATTCCATTCGAGTCCATTGAGCAAAAAATGAGTAAAATGGTAAAATACCTTTTAATTAACATAACCTCCACCTCCGACTTCCATTAGGACAAGTATCAATTTGAAATAAAGTATTTACTCAAGCATATAACTATATTTTGTGGTGATTCCATAACCATAAATTCCTGGTTGAAGAGAATTACTAATCATGATACCGGCAGCAAATGATATATCATACGTAATAACTTACCTTGGGTGAAAAAAAGAAATATCTCTGATCACAGGATATAAGCACGCAATCTGAAGGATTCTTTATTCCCTCTCATTAATTAAATGCCATTCTACCTGCCAAAAAGAGGAATCTTCGTTAGACGAAGCAGGACTAAAGCTCCTTCTTTTGACGCACTATGGTAAAAAAAATGTTAACCCAATAACTTAAGCCAAATCTGTTTAATTCAATAACCTTACAAAATGAGAAATTTAATCCAGTAACCCAATAACCTTATATTTTGTTAATGAATAAGAATATAAGGTAAACGGCCCAGCATAACGAACGTGTCCTTATGTAACGGACACTATTTGTAAATAAAATTTTAAAAAAACATTCCGGAATATCGGCGAAAGTTGAAGAATTGATTAGCACATCTATACGTCTAAATAATAAAAAAAAAACATTATTTTTGCATGATAATTATTTTTCAAGCAAAGCAAAAGGAATAATCGTGACTGTTTCTCACATCCGATATTATACCTCCTGTTCTTATGTCTACTAACGCTTACGCTGTCATTATATATTTAATAAAATTTTACATAAAAAAATTGAAATAGTGTAAAGATGGGCATGGATGGCAACCCAACGATCTAAGAAACACATTTTTTATATTAAATAATGAGTTTATTAAAAATTTTAATTTTATTAACTGATGGAACAAGCGTACATGAAACTTTTGCTTGTACCAATACAAGGAACAGCTCAGTGTCGGTGTTCGTTAGCCACAGCATGTACCCCAGTGCAACAAACACATAATAACTGCGTTTTGTATTCTAATCGTGAGTTATTCATTAAAAATTATTTTTAAATTATGAAATTTTTTATTATTCAAGTAAGTGTACACTTAGTTTGACTAATTTCTCAAATTAAGATATTTTGTTTTCTGCAGGACTTACCTTAACCTAAAAAAAGTTGTTAAGCTTTTTGAAATGCAAACTGAGATAATAAATAGGTTAAACATTAAGAAAACAACGAAAAAAACTCGAAAATGTTCGAGTCGTACGAAAAATAACCAGAAGAAAAAAAGGAAGTTCTATAATTCATCTTCAAAAGAAGTAGTGTGTGTGTGTTACAAGCCTTGAAAAGTGGAGATTCTTTTAGAAAAGTTTCAAAAGAGTATTGCATTCCGGTAGATACTCTTCATCGACTCAAAAACTGCAATACAGCAATCAAGAATATGAAAGGACCTGTTACTACCCTGTCTGAAGAAAAGGACAATTAATTTGTAAACTGGATTTTACACAGAACAGCAACAGGGTGTCCTGACACAGTTAATGAATTGAAGGATAGTGTGCAGCAATGTTTATACATGTTTATACATGTATATACATGTGTTAAGCCTTACATACTTGCAAACGTTTGTATGAGTAACATTAAACATATACCATTATACGTATAATAGTTGTATGTACTTTGATTATCGCAACGCAGAGTCGAGACCTTCATATGTGTAAACAGCCATATGTATGTACATATACACATGGCTGAAGCCCGGAGCTCGAGAGGTTGCACTCAAATAGTCCAACCCGTTGGGCTTGTACAGTACCCCCTCCACGGACTCATAGAGTTCCACACTGCCTTCAACTGTATGAGTACAACGTTTTGAACTAGATGGCGCCCGGTAAGTTGAGATGTATAAGTTCGGTACCTACTTGGAAGTTCCTACCCCAAGTAACGTATACTCTTTCAACACAAAATTTTTTTGCGTGTGTGCGTCCTGGTTATGGAGTTTATTGCGCACGTTGCATGGGTGTGCAAGCTCGATAACCGCAAAAATATGAAAATTCACAAAGTAAGTGTGTGTGTGTGTGTGTGTGTGTGTGTGTTGTGAAAAAAAACTGAAAATTATGATCAAAAAGGAATAATCTATTTATCGAATAGTCTTACTGTTAAGTGACGACTTGCGTAAATAAACAAATTTTATATTTTTATTCCGTTTTATATTATATTTACTCCCATTATAAAATTTTAAGATTCTTAAAAGAGTCGTACTTAACGAAAATCGTCGCCTAACAAAGCTGACTGTGTACTTTGTGGCTCTCGGAAGTGTCAAGTGACAACCGAAGCGAGCCGCTAAGTCCAAACACATGAAGTCAGAAAGTACCGGCCTCATAGCAAGTAAGACAAAGATATTTAACCTAGAACTTCATGCAAGGTGCATTTTTTTGCGCGGCGTTTTAGTTAGTTGCTTTCCACCGCTCATCGAGTGTGGTTCCTAACTAAGTAGTTCAATATTTCAATCTAACTTGTCATATTGCTTGATAAATTCAAAGTCGCATTGCTTGAAAAATTCATGGTTATTATTGTAATTTATTGTGAAGGTAAAAAAAAGTAAAAGAAAAAGCATACCTGACTGTGCAGAATATTTCATTTGTTGGAATTCAATAAAGTTAATAATCTCAAAAAAAAGCTGAACTGAGGAATCATATAAAATTAAATAAAAAAGGAAGAAAAGGTATGTGGACATTTATATTTTACAAAACTTAACACTCTCTCTCTTTATTTATATATTCTGCTTTTCCTTTCCCCAATAAACAAACGAACAAATAGTTGGACTATCTACTGTACCGCTGCCTGTGAAGAAGCGTGAGACTGTAGTTCACAATTTTTAGTTTTAAACCAAAGGCAAAATTGAATGATATTAATTATCATTTAACACTTACAAAAAGAAGAAGGTAGTTTCAAATGATGTAACAAAAATAGCACGAAGTAGTTTGAAATTAACCAATGTATTTATAGTACCGAAAAAAAACATCCATGTTTCGTGTCAGAGATGAGTATAAAGATTTCTGACTGCAATGCTACGGCACGAGTTCACTTTTTCCCATTGTCTCGAGCGCCCCATCGTGACCAAGTGGCCAAACCAGGCGCACATATTTTTTTTTTATTTGAGAAGTGAGGAGGGGGTATGTCAGGTGTGTGCCTACGGATTCGCGCGGAAATGGGCATGTAGGCACATACTTTGGAGACTCGTGGAAGTGGTATACTGAATATGTGCCTACGGAGAGAGAAGTGAAAATGCCGACTACAGCTGTATAGCTGTATGACCGCGTATATCATAACGAAAGCAAGCGACGAGTTTTTCTCGCTATACTTACTTCTTAAATAAGATCTTAGAAATGAAGGGGAAATAGAGAAAAAAAAGATTTGACATCTAATATTTATAAAATAAAAAACCTATTCTTTTATTTTACAATTTTCTGTAACATATGAAAGTTTAAGAGAGGCTAGCCATATTATTTTTCGAAAATTAAATCATATAAATAAATGCTTACACAATTGTAAGCTAAGACTTTCAAGGCATTTATTTTCGAATTCTTCCTGTACTTTGGATTTTTTTATAGTACGGTAGTACGGTGTATCCAAGAAAGTACGTTGAAAAAATATTTAGCTTAACATATTCTTTGAGGTTGACAGTAGACTATAAGCACCTTAAATATTAATTATTATTTTTATTTATCATAATCGCTATGAACTGTAGGCCAAGCTCCAGAGGTTATCAATAAACATATGTGACTTCGGAATATACAATGTCCGAAGTTTGAACGAGCACGTCAAAAAAATTATATTTTTAATACTGAGTCAATTAAATAATTTAGTACGTTAAAAGTTCTAGTTTGCAAGGCTATTTCATAATTTTATAATACCAAACAAATGATTTTTGAGGATATGAATAAAATTTAAACGTTATCAAACTTTCAAGAAGTTATGAGCATCCAGTTTACGAGAGAAAATAGCCAAAGGCCCAAAAAATTTACTTTTGTTTCAATAATATCATTAACAATTGTTACTAGGAAATTTCCACAATAGTATTTTTTCCAAGTATAAAAAATCAGCCCTTAATATTTTTAAGCTGGCCTCCTATAAATATTGAAAAATGAATAATATATTTCACTATTTTTAGAAAAGGTATCAATTTTAATGATAGAAACATTGACAACTAAGATAAATACTTGGTGATTCATATATAATTTTATGTGCGTATTCGTATGCTCACATGTATGTGATCTCAGACTTATCGACCGATGTCAATGATGCAGGACTCGGAAGGATTACTTTTTCATATTGTTACAATGGCTTGGGAATGAGAATTGTCATACCTTGTTAAGGTTGTCGTACTTCTTGACGATTTTTTAATTTTTTTAAGCAGATTGTTGTATTATTTAAGTGAAAAAAATATTTTTATGCATACATTAATTTTACTTGGTAAAAATTTAAATAATTACATTTTTTTTATTATCTTCGTACGTTATACAGTTTTTAACAATAAAACAATTTTTTTCTTTCGATTCATGCATTTAAGTTTAGTATTTCATTAAGATGGATAGAACAATTTCCTAATTTGTAATTTGAATTAAATGTAAAATTCGTTAAATGTTATGTAAAATGTTGAATAAATTAAATACAAGATCGTATTTTATATAGTACGAAAAAAACAATATTTTCTATTGTTACACATTCCACAAGAGTTGTTTTTTTGTAATAAGATAATTTTACTTTAATGTGATGAACATTATGATTTTATTGACAGATTTTACTAATCTGAGGTTGTGATTTACATGTACATTTAAATATTTACTGTAGCTAAAAAAAATAAATGTAGTTAAGTTTGTTTTTAAATATCTTATTCAATTGTTTGATGACAAAAAACATTAGATTGCAATAAAAGACTTAATCGTTTGATTTGCTTTTCAACATAATTCAATACTGTTTAATAATTCTCTTCCTGCAGAAAAAATACTAAAACATTTAATGATAGATTTTTAGAGTATCAAAAACTTAGTGCATTTTTTAAAGATTTTGCACTGCACATTTTTTTGTTTAAAGGCCCACTTTTCATTATTTAATTGGAATGTGGTTAAATTTTTTTTTTAAGTTTTACAATTTCTTAAATCGCTAAATAATATCGTTGGGTCAGCGCAAGAAAGAGTGTTTTCAGAGTAGGAGACACGAAAGAATTTTTTCAAATCAAGAGGAAAAAAAAATCTCTTTAAGTAAAATTTTTTTTCCTTTAATTTTAAGTTGGCAATACAAGTATGTATGTATATATGTATAAATTAATTGAGCATTACTTAATAACATTGTGGTCAATCTTTAGGTAACATAGGTTACTTACTGGACACGTTGTTAAATAATTATCAAAGCTTTCATTAATAATAGAAAAACTTATTACCCATGATACAAAGTATTTACGATCTGTGTTATTAATACACATTATTGCTTTATACATGTCATTACGAGCCAGAAAGCACTCCACGTTACCCTAATTAGTATTTGTGTTATCAATTACTGCTACAATATGTGTATAACCACATGTAAACTGCCACATTATAATTGGATAAAAAAAATTTAAAAAAATACTCTTTCTTATCACGTAATTTAAAAATGCTCTATTTTCCCCAGAAATCTGAAAAGGCTCTTTATTTCCTTTCACTCTGAGAAAACTTTTTTTTTTACTCATCCAAAAAATCATTTTTGAAAGAACAACTACTTTTCTGGCATTTGATGTGAATTATAAAACTTTAATTATGATATGGAACATAAACATATCTTAATTGTCACCATCCTCAAAGGTTATAGGGTTTTTTTTTATAATAAAATATTACACTATTTTAAAAATCTTCAATATATTAAAGCTTTTTAAATGGTTTTAATAACTAATCAAAATGTTTTATTTTTATACAAATTTCTACAAAAAAATGAAAAAATAAGCTTATTTCTGTCCTTCATAACTTGTAATAAAAGTGAGAATGTTAAATGTTTTAGTATTTTTTCTGCAGGAAGAGAATTATTAAACAGTATTGAATTATGTTGAAAAGCAAATCAAACGATTAAGTCTTTTATTGCAATCTAATGTTTTTTGTCATCAAACAATTGAATAAGATATTTAAAAACAAACTTAACTGCATTTATTTTTTTTAGCTACAGTAAATATTTAAATGTACATGTAAATCACAACCTCAGATTAGTAAAATCTGTCAATAAAATCATAATGTTCATCACATTAAAGTAAAATTATCTTATTACAAAAAAACAACTCTTGTGGAATGTGTAACAATAGAAAATATTGTTTTTTTCGTACTATATAAAATACGATCTTGTATTTAATTTATTCAACATTTTACATAACATTTAACGAATTTTACATTTAATTCAAATTACAAATTAGGAAATTGTTCTATCCATCTTAATGAAATACTAAACTTAAATGCATGAATCGAAAGAAAAAAATTGTTTTATTGTTAAAAACTGTATAACGTACGAAGATAATAAAAAAAATGTAATTATTTAAATTTTTACCAAGTAAAATTAATGTATGCATAAAAATATTTTTTTCACTTAAATAATACAACAATCTGCTTAAAAAAATTAAAAAATCGTCAAGAAGTACGACAACCTTAACAAGGTATGACAATTCTCATTCCCAAGCCATTGTAACAATATGAAAAAGTAATCCTTCCGAGTCCTGCATCATTGACATCGGTCGATAAGTCTGAGATCACATACATGTGAGCATACGAATACGCACATAAAATTATATATGAATCACCAAGTATTTATCTTAGTTGTCAATGTTTCTATCATTAAAATTGATACCTTTTCTAAAAATAGTGAAATATATTATTCATTTTTCAATATTTATAGGAGGCCAGCTTAAAAATATTAAGGGCTGATTTTTTATACTTGGAAAAAATACTATTGTGGAAATTTCCTAGTAACAATTGTTAATGATATTATTGAAACAAAAGTAAATTTTTTGGGCCTTTGGCTATTTTCTCTCGTAAACTGGATGCTCATAACTTCTTGAAAGTTTGATAACGTTTAAATTTTATTCATATCCTCAAAAATCATTTGTTTGGTATTATAAAATTATGAAATAGCCTTGCAAACTAGAACTTTTAACGTACTAAATTATTTAATTGACTCAGTATTAAAAATATAATTTTTTTGACGTGCTCGTTCAAACTTCGGACATTGTATATTCCGAAGTCACATATGTTTATTGATAACCTCTGGAGCTTGGCCTACAGTTCATAGCGATTATGATAAATAAAAATAATAATTAATATTTAAGGTGCTTATAGTCTACTGTCAACCTCAAAGAATATGTTAAGCTAAATATTTTTTCAACGTACTTTCTTGGATACACCGTACTACCGTACTATAAAAAAATCCAAAGTACAGGAAGAATTCGAAAATAAATGCCTTGAAAGTCTTAGCTTACAATTGTGTAAGCATTTATTTATATGATTTAATTTTCGAAAAATAATATGGCTAGCCTCTCTTAAACTTTCATATGTTACAGAAAATTGTAAAATAAAAGAATAGGTTTTTTATTTTATAAATATTAGATGTCAAATCTTTTTTTTCTCTATTTCCCCTTCATTTCTAAGATCTTATTTAAGAAGTAAGTATAGCGAGAAAAACTCGTCGCTTGCTTTCGTTATGATATACGCGGTCATACAGCTATACAGCTGTAGTCGGCATTTTCACTTCTCTCTCCGTAGGCACATATTCAGTATACCACTTCCACGAGTCTCCAAAGTATGTGCCTACATGCCCATTTCCGCGCGAATCCGTAGGCACACACCTGACATACCCCCTCCTCACTTCTCAAATAAAAAAAAAATATGTGCGCCTGGTTTGGCCACTTGGTCACGATGGGGCGCTCGAGACAATGGGAAAAAGTGAACTCGTGCCGTAGCATTGCAGTCAGAAATCTTTATACTCATCTCTGACACGAAACATGGATGTTTTTTTTCGGTACTATAAATACATTGGTTAATTTCAAACTACTTCGTGCTATTTTTGTTACATCATTTGAAACTACCTTCTTCTTTTTGTAAGTGTTAAATGATAATTAATATCATTCAATTTTGCCTTTGGTTTAAAACTAAAAATTGTGAACTACAGTCTCACGCTTCTTCACAGGCAGCGGTACAGTAGATAGTCCAACTATTTGTTCGTTTGTTTATTGGGGAAAGGAAAAGCAGAATATATAAATAAAGAGAGAGAGTGTTAAGTTTTGTAAAATATAAATGTCCACATACCTTTTCTTCCTTTTTTATTTAATTTTATATGATTCCTCAGTTCAGCTTTTTTTTGAGATTATTAACTTTATTGAATTCCAACAAATGAAATATTCTGCACAGTCAGGTATGCTTTTTCTTTTACTTTTTTTTACCTTCACAATAAATTACAATAATAACCATGAATTTTTCAAGCAATGCGACTTTGAATTTATCAAGCAATATGACAAGTTAGATTGAAATATTGAACTACTTAGTTAGGAACCACACTCGATGAGCGGTGGAAAGCAACTAACTAAAACGCCGCGCAAAAAAATGCACCTTGCATGAAGTTCTAGGTTAAATATCTTTGTCTTACTTGCTATGAGGCCGGTACTTTCTGACTTCATGTGTTTGGACTTAGCGGCTCGCTTCGGTTGTCACTTGACACTTCCGAGAGCCACAAAGTACACAGTCAGCTTTGTTAGGCGACGATTTTCGTTAAGTACGACTCTTTTAAGAATCTTAAAATTTTATAATGGGAGTAAATATAATATAAAACGGAATAAAAATATAAAATTTGTTTATTTACGCAAGTCGTCACTTAACAGTAAGACTATTCGATAAATAGATTATTCCTTTTTGATCATAATTTTCAGTTTTTTTTTACAACACACACACATTTACTTTTACTTCAGTATACCCCTTCCACGAGTCTCCAAAGTACGTGCCTACATGCCCATTTCCGCACGAATCGGTAGGCACACACCCGACATACTCACTCTTTACGTCACAAATAAAAAAAAATATCTGCACCTGGTTTGGCCACTTGGCCACGACGGGGGTGCTCGAAACAATGGCAAAAAGTGAACTCGTCCCGTAGAATTGCTGTAAGCAATCTCTATACTAATCACTGATCGTGTCTTGTGGCAAAAAAATGACATAAAAAAAAAATCAAGTGGGTCAATTTAGAGACCTCAAAATTTAGCATGTATAAATAGCCGCTCATAAAATAGAGTAACAAAATGATAATAATGCAATCATGATATAAACATGTAAATTAAATCAATAAACAGATATCATGCTTTAATTACACAAAATTCTGGAATGCTCATGCAGTGAGAACTCCATTCTTGATTACAAGTGGCTTTGACTGCACATGATTTTTTTTGCTGCCCTTTGATAAAAAAAAATAAAATAATAATAATAATAATAATAATAATAAGAAATAAGAAGTAAAAAAATTGTGTAACTTGTATAAAAATCAAGGAGTGTTGTAGAGTTGGCACTGACATGAGAAATCAAGACTTAGAAACTAATTACTAAAGTAACTAAGATGACGTATTTTTAGTCAAAGCCAAATTTAGCATTAAGGCTCATGCAGTTAGCGTTTGATTCTTGATTACAAGTGGATTCGACATTACATGATTTTTTTTGCTGCCCTTGGATGAAAAAAAAAAAAAAATTTGTTACTTGTATTTAAATCAAGGTATTTAATTTGTTACTTGTATAGTTGGCACTGATATAAGTAATCAAGACTTAAAAACTCATTATTTGATTAAACTTCAAACAAAAACCGACATTTTTATGAATCCGTATTAAAAGTAATCATTTATTATATTTCGTTTCTTTTGCAATTCATTTATGTAGTCCATGTCTACTTCATTAATTTCAGCTACCTTATGTTCTTGTAGAAGGCCTTGGGCAACTGGTATTTGCACTGTTAAATATAAATTATGGTTAGTATATTTAATAATCAATCACTGATTATTACTGGACATATTATTTGCAAAGTATTTTATTGTACAATATGCCTCTTTTACCAATACATTTACTAATACATTACCCATTGTGTCTTATGAAGTTAACTAATACAGCACAGGTTACGAAAATTTGAGCCGCAAATTGAGGAGTATAGTAAAGGGCGCTATCACTATTAAGGCATCAAAAAATTTCGTTAAAAATTCCAAAAGTCATTTCGATTTGGGCTCCGGTCCTTCGAAAAAGATTAGAAAAATTGAACTCTGAAGTTCCATGTTCAGCTTAGAGCACTGAAGTAAGTAGTACTGGTGATGGAGTGTAACCGTTGTCAGCTGAAAGTGTTACAGTATGACAATTAAATCTATGAAAAATGGCAATAGGTACATGATTTACCTTTTAAAAAGTAGCGTCCATCATTGCGTTCTATGTCTGGATCTCAACGTAACTGCATCTTTTGTTCACGTAGCTTACTGTGATTCCATATAAATTAATCATTCGTTGACCCATTACAAATGCGAATGTTGGGAATGTTGCTGTCAACGTTGCAAACCTCAGAGGAAATTATTATTATTAGTACCATCGGTAGTTCCATAATGCCATAGATAGTTGTAAAATACCTAATATTTGAATATTTAGGGAGTGATTGTTGTGTCTGTTTACAAATGCCGCTTCGTGGATATTTGGAGTATGACTATTTAGTAGGGTGCAATCCAATGCTCCGAGTACTCCTAGGAAGCCAATTTTTTCCTGAACTTTAATGAACAAAAGTGGGAGTAAGATCTAAACATCATCAACATGTTAAATTGAGACTTGTTCACCTAGCTTGTACAACTTCACGCTGGACTCTCGTAGATGGAAACTTTATATCATCAGCAAACATATTGATAGCAGGTATAATATCATTGAAAGTATTTACTAAAGGTACTCCACCCAATTGCGTGATTGAAATCTTGTACAACACCTTTTTGACGGTTCCCTTTAGCTCAGAATCTTACAACAGCAATAACCTACAGATGATGTTGAGAGATACCTTCAGGATAATTTCGCAAATTCGGAGTAATAAGCTCGATCAGAAAAATAGCAACATTCTGTGGCATCTTATATACTTGCTGAAACATTTACATACAACAAACTTACAAAAACCTTTTTTATATTAAATAATGTAACAAAAAAAATTTAATTCTAGTACGCACCTTCACTAGCTACCTGTCACAAAGAAGATTTTCTGGTAATCTGCACACGACTAGTCAATGAATTGTAAAAGATAGTGCGATAAATTCAGACAGAAAAAATTTTGCGTTTTTCATCTAGAAATAAAATGATACACATACATGCGCTTGTTAAACATTCATTAGTGTGGTAAACGCTAACAATTTGCCGTGACGAATAATTTTTAAAGTATGCTGAGAAAAACCATAACTTAAACAAATGACAAACTATTATTTCCAACTCTTGTGAATGAGCGAATAAACAAAGAAACGATGTTATGTCACGATAATGTAAGGTACTTATACATATAAAAATATTAAGTAGTATATGCTATACAAGAACATTACGAAAAACTTACCCTCATTTAAATGCTAACCAATCAAATAGTTGTCTCGTCTTTCGTTCACGTATTTTATTTGATTACTCACTACAATGTATTGTGTATTACTATCAGCCCTCCCCCGTCTCGGCTTCGCCCGAGACTCACTAAATGGAACACCGTAGTGTGTTAAAATGTAATGCGAAACGTTTTTAGGTAAAAATTTTACACATGTTCCTGACACATCTCAGAACAAAAATCTTCTTATTAAAAATACATTTTTTTGGAATCCATTTAGTTTATTTGGTCAAATAATAAGCTGTAAAAATTAAGAAAAATATAATTATGCTGAAAAGTACCGTGAGTTATTTATGCTATTAGATAATCGTTGGCCATAAGGAACCGTTAATTTGCAGTTTCTACCGTATAATTCACGAAAACTGCTATTTTTTAAACCTGTTAAGATTTCAAACTTCCAAAAAATACATATTGAAAAGAAAAATTTTTTTCTCTGATCTCACAACTTAATAACCAAAGCAATGAAGTCTTGGACCCTAAACCCTACATTTTTGACCGCCACAAAAATACAAAAACATATTTTACCTACTTAAAAATCTGGAAAATTCAAGAGATTACTATGAAAGTTATAGTAAAAAGCTTATCCCTCACTTCATAAATTCTCTATGTATCGATTTTGATGCTGCTTCAATCTCGATAAATATTCAGCTTCATTTTTCTGACTCCTAAAATTGTATTCATTAGATGCATTGGAAATTTTCCTCCCAATTTGCCTTCTTGCGACGTTTGGAAAAGTTAAAACTTGTGAGCCCTAAAAGCAATCTTTTTCAACTTAATTAAGTTATAATCTATTTGTTAGTAAGGTAGTTCGACGTCCAATGACCCTGAAAAGGACTGGCAAGCTTCTAAAGTAAACTTTTACTTGACTGAAGTTTCCAGCAAACGTGATTGCCTCTATACCTCAGGGTGATCTTCTTTGGCCTGTTATTGTAGCACCACACTGATCGGAAGGAAAACTGCAACGTTTGAAGCTTTGGAGCTAGTTGTAGTGCTTTTTTCCGACGTCTCCTGGTATAACGTTGAAGACGTTGGTGTCTAAAGCACCTTCTTTTTTTGCAGACTCAGTTGTTTTGGTTATCTAAGGTGAACAGATTGGTTTGAGACGCTTGCCCGTTTGAGACTGTCTCGTTGGCTCAAATTCATTTTTCTTTCATGGCTGTTAGGTTCTCCCAACGCAGACCTTAGAGAGGATCAGTGATTCCTGGTTGAATGCTTAGAATCGAGAGGGAAACATAGGGTTGTTGGTCACCGGGATTCCCAGCCTTGCGATGAACATCTCCACTCGTGACGTCTGCCAGTAAATGACTTACTTGGCAAAGTAGTTTTACGTTGTGTGGCTCTCAAAAGAACCGATGATATTGATGGTTAAGTAGGGAACGTGAATACTTGCAATGGCCCTGAAAAGGGCCAGTGGTAAAATTTCCAATTATTTCTTATTATTACTCTTGATAATGGAGAGCCAGCTGCGGATAGCTTGACTCTTATCTTTAAAGTCTCTCTACGGAGACCGTACTGGAAGCAGGTACGCCTCTGACCAAAGAATTTCTCATCCTCAGGTCGTTCCCTGGATAAACAACCGCTCATCGTTAGACGGGAAAGTGAGCCTGGGAAATATCTTTTTTGTAGGTATGCCGTTAGGACGACTACTTGAAATTAGGCTATTGTGGCTGCTCGTACTCTTCAGGGCTTTCTTACCTGGCTTGCATTCGAAGTGGATAATTCTCTGACGGCACCAGGCCAGATGGTTCAACGGCCACAAAACTTTGAAGTGTTAATGTAGGTTGTGCTCTGGCTAGATACGTCTCCTGGTATTCTCCCGGAGACGTTGACTTTCCGAACGCCTAGTTTTCCGTGGCACTCGGTTGTCCTGGCGATCCAGGATAAAAACTGATTTATTTGGCTCGCCTATGTAAGAAAAGCGTCATTGGTAGCTGGGATGCTTAGCTGCTTGACTAACAACTTTGTTCTAGGTGTAATGCCGATAAATGCCTTCGATAATCGACATCTTAATGTGGCATGTTATAACCACTCTTCACTTTCTTTGATTGTGGGTGACTTCAATTTTTCCTTGATGCTACCTATCGAATCCTACTGAATTAAAGCGCAAAGCTAGCTTATTTTAGCAGAACTTTAAGCTTGTTTATCGCTTTTGTTATTAACTTTTTCAAAAACAAGCTGTCTGAAAACCATCTAGGAACCATCAACAATCAGTGCGCAAAATTTCAGCGAAATCGGTTCAGTAGTTTTCATGGTTAGCGATTACGACGGTTTTAGTGACTTTGCTTTATGTTAGTAAGATACATTGCTCACTATAATGTATTTTAAGGTTATGGTATGAAATTGCGTTTATAAACTGTATTTCCAACTAACATAATTCACATAAATGGCTCGAAAGTACAAATGAAAACGCTTACGTCCGGCGATCACACGTCTGTAGAGAAAACAGCTGTTGATAATGGATTGCATCAAAGAAAGTTCCCCCACCCTTTCCCATACTTTAGTTTATACACAAATGGCTTAATAAACTTCGTTAAAGAAATTAAACGTATTATGCATGAGCGTTAATAGTGTATCGCTCACATATAGCCGATTAGAGGTTCTATGATGCACTCATCGAAGAAAAACTGGCAAATCTTTTTTCTCAGATTCAGGCGTGTTTCTATATGTTTAAATCAGGTTATTTGATACACTAAGCAATATGTTTTAAACATAACCTCATCGTTCTTATTAAAAAGAAAAAGCCTCAATCATGTAACGATTTTTTACTTAATAGTAACGAATCCTGTTACTCTCATTGACTGTTCCGTGTATGCAGTACCTTTATTCCTCTACTCTCTTTTCTACGGACGTGTGATTGTTGCCTTAGGGAACGTTTAAGTAGACGGAGCCTTGGCCAGCGATTAAATTTAAAGTTATGTAGAATAATATTATGTTATTTCATCTTATACAGTTGTATATACATTTTATTTGCAAATACAAGTAGATAACACATCCGTATTGTCTAAGACAATAATTTTGGTAAGAAAATTATAAAAAATTTTGAGTTGATGATGAGTCGATAAAAAAAAGCTTACATTTATAAAAAACCTAGTCAAAATATTAATTGCAAATTTATAGTTTTTCAGAAAACCAAACATAAGCTTATAACGTTACGATGCACTTATGCAACATTGTTGCATCACAAATAAAGTATACACCTCGCTGCATAAGGTGAAATAACGTGGATAATAATCCTAATTACTTTGAATTGAATCACCCACTAAGGCTCCATCTGCCAGCCTACATACTGACATACTGACAGACTCCATATAAACGCACCCTAAACCATTTAGTTCAAAATAGGTATCATTTAGTAAATTTCCTCGAGTCCTCGTCGTTTTTTTACATTTAAAAACTAAATCCATCAACATCAAGATGAGTATTTCCAGCACGGTAGATAATATTGCAATAATCATCAACAAAAGTAGTTGTTCTATGTTAAAAAGCATATATTACACAGTTTTATAACCCGTTTATCAATAGAGTACTAAGGCTTCATTTCCTGATTATAAAAATCTTCCACGTGGTTTTTACAGAAAAATCGGAATCGAGGTGGCAAGTGGAGCAGCAAAATGCGCTTGTATACAATTAAGGTCAGCACAAAGATTTAGTAGCAAATAAATATTTGGGTGTAAATGTCAAAGGGCAACTGGATAGATCAAGGCAGCTGCATATGTCAGTACTTGTGGCCCCCCAAAACTGCGACACAGTGTCAAAACGTAAGTTTTGCACATCATGTTATTCTATAAAATATATATTAATATAAACATAAACACGTTATGACGTGTCCGCAAAAAAATAACAAAAACGCACTGTGCATTGATTTTAATTTATTTCAGCAATGGAAAACTCTGAAGAAATCTATTACATGCAGCGAAAGAAGGCGTTGAAACTTGAAACTGGCAACTGCACTGCCAGCTCTTCTGAAACAATGGACAGCAATCTACTGCTTGAGAAAGTGTTGTCGATAACAGGTACATCATACGGGCATGGGCAACCGATGATTCCTGACACAGGAGTAAATCCAAGCACAGGTAAACCTTTTATGGAAAATTCATAAATATAGAGGAGCAGTAGCAACCTAAGAGTACTGTGATATCACGAAATTATGACACTAATTAGAAAAAAGGCGACGTAAACACCGTGTTATATATAAAGTACCTACGTCGCAAGCCATCTCCTGCGTCAATACTTCTGAGCAAGGCAGTTTACCTTCTACATCGTTCAGTATTTCACAGTTAAAAATCAAACAAGAGACTGAATGTTCCTCAACTGGTTCAGAAAGTGTTGATGCACAACTTAATTCTCAAAACATTTTCATGGAAAGTACAGCTATGAAACAATAAAAGAAAGAATATTTAAACATTGAATATGGTGAGAATTTTAAAGAAAGGACATGGAACTTAAATTATGTGCTTAACTCTACGTGATTGTAATAATTTATAGAAATTATTACAGAATTTATACTATTGTTTCCATTTATTGTACGTTACAGCAGCGGCAAACACCCTTGCATCAAACACGTACTTCCGTTATTCAATCAGAGAACCTAGCAAGTTTCGCAAGTCACGACATAAAACTCGTTACCAAAATTACGTTAGTACTCAATGCAGCAGAACAGGTAATAATTAAAATAAACGAAATTCAGACGTTTGCGAAAATTGTACATTTTTCTACGTTTTTCAGTAGGTACTGCTGACAGAAATCAGACAATGGGTGCTATCGAAAAAAAT
Source organism: Copidosoma floridanum (assembly GCF_036245765.1). Lineage (NCBI taxonomy): Eukaryota > Metazoa > Arthropoda > Insecta > Hymenoptera > Encyrtidae > Copidosoma > Copidosoma floridanum. The sequence continues at coordinate 6,436,421 of NW_028321885.1, forward strand.
ACACGAGTCCTCGACAAGGTCAATATCAACTTGATGAAATTGACCAAAGTTAAAGAAGAGAAATTTGGTGTGTTAAAGGAAAGCTTACTAGACGCTAAGAAATATGGGGAGGATAATTAAAATCACGAGTGTCACATTAACTATGCGTATCGTAGGTTTAGCATTGTTGCAAAAAGAATTTTTGACACTATACAGCATGTTTTAAATTTTTTACTATAACTCGTAATTGTTTGTGCTAAAGTATCAAAAAGTGTCTTACGCAATGTAATAACTGTTCCATGACTCTATTACTCTAGTATTAAAATTATCGAATACTTCTTCATTTCTATGTGAAAGCTGGTGTATCTAAAAGAATTATCCAATTTTTTTATTGATCAGTTACAATAACTTAATCCAAAAGAAAATTACCAGATTCAAAATCGTGAGCATAAAACGTGTGACTTGTGATCTTTTTATGCAGTTGTCATATGAGGTTATATGCCAGCCCGATGCTATGTTTTTGTTTGTAGAACTGAATGTACCTGCAAGGCCAGTATCACATGATAATGACGGTCCGATGCTCGATACGTTGTGTTCGTTACTTTAATAATCAGTTTTTAAGTGTTGATTACTCATGTCAGTACCAACTATACAACACTCCTTGATTTCAATGCAAGTAACTAATTTTTTTTTTTTTTTTTTTTTTTTTTTTGATCGAAGTGTAGCAAAAAAATTGTGCTGTCGAAGCCACTTGCAATCAAGTATTGAGAGCTAACTGCATGAGCTTAAATGCTTTGGCTGTAATTAGAACTATGTTGTGTTCGGTACTTTAATAATAAGCATATATGTATTGATTACTAATGTCCGTGCCAACTCTACAACACTCGTTTTTTGTATAGATAATACAATTTTTTTTTTTTTTTTTTTTTTACATTGAAGATTTCAATGCAAGTGACAATTTTTTTTTTTTTTTTTTTTTTATCGAAGGGCAGCAAAAAATTGTGTGCTGTTAAAGCCACTTGTAATCAAGGATTGAGTCTAACTGCATGAGCTTGAAAGCTTTGGCTTTAATCGAAATTGTGTGTAATCAAAACATTATATCTATTATTTGCTTTAATTTACATGTTTACATCATGTTTGCATTATTACCATTCTAGTACTCCATTTAATAAGCAACTATTTATACATAGTAAATTTTGACATCCCTAAACTGATTTACTTGATTTTCTTTATTTGTCATTTTTTGCCACAAGACACAATACATGGATGTATTTTTTGGTACTATAAATACATTGGTTCATTTAAAACTAATTCGTGCTATTTTACTTGGTTAATTTTGATATTTTTACGGGTAGCGAGCTTGCACACCGATGCGCCATGCGAGATGAACTTCGTAACCACGACGTCACTGACGTAAAACTGTGTTTTCCTGCAAATGTCTTCAAGTGCAAATGTTTTCGAGTTACCGAAAGTCATGATAAGGCCCCTGGAATACCGAATTTCTTTGTACAGAAATACTTTTGCTCGACGTCAAAAATAAACTATCATGATAATTTGAATATAACCGTGACAAAATTATGTCTTGAGTTGCACAACAAATGGCTATCTGTAAAATTTCAAAATAATTGTTAGTTTTTTGTTAGTTAATTTTTTTAAGTAAAACTTTCAAGTGTTATTACGAAATTCACGGCCGGTTTATCGATATTTCGCTTCGATAAAAACATTGCATTCAATTTTAGTGATGATTACAAATAAAAAGAATTAATTTTTGTGAATTTTGACGTTTTGCCACCAGAAAGTTTATTTTGCAGTTTGAAAAATTGCAAATATCTTAGTCAATTTTGCATACTTTCTTTTTCAACAAACATTATGGCGTAGGTCATAAAAAACATGAATTTAAAAAAAGTATGCTCTAGCTCACTGTGAAGCCGAGGTACAAGACATCGGCGTTTTTGCAGTAACAGACTGATAGTAAAATTTTTTATTGCAAGAAAATTTGTGTCTGTACAGTCCTTAAGTCAACAAATCCTTGCCAGAATTGATAGTAAAAATGTATTTGTTGGCAAAGAACTTTAACGTTAGGTGGCTCTAAAAAAACCGATTAGATTGAGGGTTAAGTAAGGAATGTAAATACTTATGATTGCCCTCAAAACAGCCAGTGGTGATACTCCTGTAATTCTTGATTATTATTTTTGATGATGGAAAGCTGGCTACGGGTAGCTTGACTCTTACCATCAGAGTCGTTTGGTACGGGGACCGTGCTGGAAGGAGGAACGCCGCTGGCCAAAGAATATCTCGTCTTCGGGTCGTTCTTCGGATAACCAACCATTCACTGTTGGTCGGGGAAGTGGGCCTGGATAATGCCTTCCGTATGGGTATGCCATTGGGACAAACCACTGAGGAGGCGGCCGTTGTGGCTGCCCGAACTCCTCAGGGTGGTTTTCCCTGGCTTGCTGATGTAGCATACTCTGCTCTGGTACCATTTGAAGAATGGCCATGAAACCTCAAAATGCTAGAGCAGATTGTGCTCTGGCCTTACACGTCTCCTGATATTTCACTGGGGACGTTAGCATTTAGAACATCTTCTTAACGGTGGCACTTCTCAGTCTTGGTAGTTCGGGATGGAGTTCGACGTAAGTCGCTTGTCCAAAAAAATGTATAAAAAAAAAAAAAAAAAATGCCAACTCTACTTTTGAGCGTCCGTTGCATTAAAAAAATAAAAATTCTCATTTTGAGTGAATCAAAACTTTTCCTATAATGCTATGAATACATACTTGGTAAATATTTGTTAATTAAGCATTTTTAATGTTTAGTGTATTTTTTGTATCTTTGCTTCAGAGTGATTTAGAGCATTCTTTTTTTTTTTTAAATCACTTCGTTTTATGACAAATGCAATAACGTTTTTTGGGAAAGAAAGTATGCAAAATTGACTGAGATATTTACAATTGTTTACGTCGCAAAATGAAATTTCTGATGTCAAAACGTCAAAATTCACAAAAATCTATTTTTTTAAATTCATTGTCATTACTAATATATGATACAATGTTGTTATTAAAGAGAAATGTCGATAAACCAACACTCAAGTTTCAATAACAGTCGAAAGTTTTATTTGAAAAAAATTAACTGACAAATACTAACCATTATTTTAAAATTTTACAGATAACAATTTGTTATGCAACTTAATATAAATATTTTCTCATGGTTATGTTCATATTAACATGATAGTAGAATGTCATTAATCAAAATATATAAAAAATCTGATGAACAACTAGGTTTAATATGAGAGTCTAATCAGTTAACAACTAAAAATAACTCCACATTTAAAAAGAAGCCCAAAAATGTCTTTAGTCCGTCTCATTGTTCATGAACATTTTAAAGTTAATGTAGAATTTCCTGATTAGATTGGAGCTTAACTTTAAAGCTAGTTCTGTGAAGAGCTTATTTTTTCTTTTACTTTTGCCCAAAACCAAATAGAAATTATTCAAATTTGATTCCTATTATCAAATTATGAAAAAAAAGTTGTCACAATTTTATAAACGATTATTTTTTCCTGCAGCTAGCTCTTGATTGATTCAATTGAGTCTCGGAGCATTATTTATTTTTATTTGTTTATGCTTGCGATAGGAGACACTACCTTGCATCGCCAGATATTCAGCAGTCGTTGCCATTCTGATGAAATTGCTTGATCCTCTGAATAAACTATTTAATATAGAGGCAAGCGTAATAAACTAGTCAGCTTATTATTAATTGCACTTAAACTTGAAGAAAAAAAATTTTCCATCCATCTAACTAAAAAACACTCTAACGCAGAATTAAGACAAACAAAATCATAATTTCATAGATAATGTTTTTTTCTACATTCAACTTATGATTCATAAAGGTGACTCTAAAAGTTGCCATTACGCTTTGACAGGTGACATTTTACACCTCTTGGTATTCAGCAGTCTTTCTCTCTCGCTTCGATGAAAATGTATCTTCCAAATAAACTAAATCCAGACTTTTGGTATAAATAAGAAGTCACGAACCACATTTGAGATCTCTGTGAATAAAAAACATGAGCGTTTCCATGTTAAGAAAGTGAGAAATGTTAATAAAGATTGCTTTATTAGAAGCGCCATCTACTATGCATATTTCTAGTCATCCTATGTATCGCGAGTGAAGTAGTCGAATAGAAGAAAGAGGCAGAGAGTCAACATACGGCGGCTTGTCGCCAGAATTTCGAACACTTACTGCTTGACTCCTGCGTGGTACGTTTAGCGTGGCGTACCTTGAGCCTGTGTGAGCTCTTTTTTATTGAAAAATCCTTACAGCTTTTATGTGTCTTTCTTATTTGTATTATTAAATAAATACATTTATTTTATACTATGTTACACTTGCACATCCTTACAGTTAGTCTCTTGCTATTCTCTCTTTTTTCTTAAATAGATTATAACAAGTACAAAAAACTAGTATAAAGAACTTAACAGCTTATTATTCATTGCTCATTAGTTAAAGGAAAGAACATTTTTTAATTTACCCCACGAAATAATACTTTCATGCAGAATTAAGGAAAACAAAGTTGAAATTTTATGTATGGTGTTGTTTTCTCTCCATGCAACTTATGATTCATTAGGGTGACCCTAGAAGTTGACATTACTCTTCGACTGGTGATATCTTGTATCTTCAGGTGGTCAGTAATCTGTCTTTCTTGCTTCGATGAAATTAATTAACTTAATACTTTGAATCCAGAAAAGAAGAAACTACAAACCACATTTGAAGTCTAAGTAGACGTAAAAAAATGAGCATTTCTAGTTATGGCAAATCTTAATCAATCGACAATGAAAAATAACACTACATCTAAAAAGGCCCAATGATTCGTCTAGCCTGCCTGATTGCTTACAAATACTTTGAACCTAATGTTTTAAATTCACATTTGATTAACACATTAACCTGAAAGCCAGTGCAATAAACCAAATAGGTTAATATTTATAACACTCTTGCTCAAGAAAAAAGAATTTAGAGTTCAGTTGCGTAAAAAAAAAACTCTCATGTAGTATTGTACAGAAGAAAAATTTTTACAATTTCATAGATGTTTTTTCTCCACTCAGCTCTTGAATATTTAGGATATCTTGCATTTCCAGGTGATTATAGCAGTCTATCTCTGTTACTTGCTTGGTTGAAATTGACCCTTTAAGTAAATTCATCTTAATGTAAGAACATGACAAGAGCATGTATGTTGCACAAATCAATCTTTTTACTTATCTGACATAAGAGGTTCATCCAATTAACCCTATCAAGCATCGAATATGTCGGGTACTAGCTCTTTGCTTGGAAATCAGCATATAGGCGCACATTTTGGAGACACGTGGAAAGGTAATAAAAAATTTTTTTTAATTTAAAAATAAAAAATTACAAAATGTTTTTACTAACGAAAAGTGTGAACTTACCAAACTATTTAATAGAACAGATATTAAAAATGTATTTATTTTAACGTGTAGGAAAAAAAATTTTTTAAACATTATTAATAAATTTTAATAGAACACAAATAAAAAGAAATGAAACCGGAATGATAAATCGCATTAAAAAAAAAAATCTGCCAACAGTTGAAATCGGTCTTTAGATGGCCAAACAATACGAGCAGTGGCATAAACCTTGACCATCTTAGCTATCGGACGTTCGAGTAAAATAGATCCTGAAGTCACATATCGACGCCTCAATCAAATACTATTCCAGCGCTATATGCTCTGACAAAAATCATCTCATCGCACTAATTAAACGAAAAGAATCACAGCGCAATAGGTTGTGACAAAAAACACTACAGCATGCCTAGTTGCAACGAAGAGAACTGCAGCCAAATATGGTCCGACAAAAAAATCATAGCGTACTTGGTTGCGACGAAAACAATCACGGCTCTTTCGGTTACGACGAAAACAATTACAGCGCTTTAGGTTGCAATGAAAAGAATCACGGCGTACTTGTTTATAACGAAAAGAATCAGAGTACATTTGGTTGTGACAAAAACAATTACAGCGCTCTTGGTTACGTCAAAAAAAACACAACGTACTTGCAAATAACGAAAAAAATCTCTAAGGTTACTCACAAAAATCAAATATATAATGTAGGCTTCAGAAAACACAAATTATTATAATTATTAACTTTCTATAGTGCTTCAGTTTCTAAAATTTTATTATCAAAATTAGTGAAGACTATATTAGTTTTAACTTAGTAAAGCTAGGAAATAGTTGGCAGGCACTGAACCAATGAATAGCTTCATTTCAACTAGTTCTTATTACTTTACTAACACGGCTATTTCCTGATTAAATTTGTCTTTTCAAAACACTGCATTTGAGGTAATCAATGGTATTATTTAAAAATAAATATCCTACACTTCATATTATCAAATTCTATTTAGGGCTATCTCGTACACATCATATGTATGTATATTAATTTTTTTTTTAAACATCTTTGTATTCAATCAGTAAACTGGAACAAAATGAAATATTGGGATGATTTAAAATGGGCCACACAACTTTAGTAATGCTTTACAAGTTATTGCAAATATCTGTGAACCCTTTCCTATCTTATGAGATATTTTTATAAATAAAATCGGGTTTAACATTTTCTTCTCTGGAAAGTTCAAAAGACTAAGTTTTGACAATCAAAAATCTAACAGCACCATTTAAAATGTCTTGACAATTATTTTTCTCAAAATACAATGAAATTTTTAATAGCAGCATTAGTGTCCTACCTTAAGGAGGCTCTCCAGCATAAATATAACCCTAAATTTATAATATATATTTAAGGTTAGTATGGCATTTTACTAGTAGAGAGGAAGTACGGCTTGAAAAGACGGTAATTTATAAGTAAGAAAACAATTGTTTTATGAAATTTATTACATCACATGTGCAAAAGTCTCAGTTTTTATAAATCAAGTATTAAAAATTTATTCATTTCTTGGTTTTTCATTCAATTTAAAATTTGCAAAGTTCGTTTCATCCTTTTAGTGATTTCAGATAAAGCTACCACCGGACATTTTTGAAAATATTTGATGTACAAGTAGTAATGTGTAATTGTTTATAGGGAAATGATAGGGATAACATGATATCATATGGACAATCTCACCTATTTCTTATGCATTAAATGTTTATGAACAATTCTGATGGTAACTATCTGAGATTATTTAAGGAACAAAATGAACCTTAAAAATAACAAGTTGATTGAGAAACCGAAGGGAAAGTAATTTTGGAGGGGTACATTACTAATCGTTAAAATTTTGGCACATGCAACACAGTAAATGTTGTAGAACAATTTGTTTCTTACTTATAAAGTACCCCATTCTCGTACCATAATATCTGTTAATAACTAACTTGCTATGGGAACCTTTGACGATTATTGCAAGTATAGTGATGTGTATCGAAAAATTGAGGGTTTTTTCTAATTCAAGAAATTGTTTCTTGTGTGATTTTGCCATATGTATTAATAAAAATACCATTGAAAGCAAGTCGCTTTTTGCTGTAAAATTTAATTTTTTTAGAGAGAATCACACACCCATCTGCGTCATCATTGATAAAATAATTTAAATTTAAGTTTCGTACTGATACGCGATTGAATAATATTTGTGCAGTTATCTACTTAACGTCAAAATTTTTTTTGCATATTCATCATTATAAAGTAATTTTGTATGTATTTATTTCTATTGACTGCCAGTAATTAGAGCAGTGCCAGTAATACCCACAGTTACCCTACGTGCGAATAATTAATAATTCAGTCATTCATACAACTAAGAGTAGGGTCATGAATGAATTTACATTAATTCTTTTTTGATTTCTATGCGAGTGTATAGTTCTTGGTGCATTTAACTTTTTTTGGTAGTATTGATGATAAAGTATGTGAAAATTTTTTATTTTTTATTAGCTTATATGACTCTAGTATATACTTGAATTCACATACAACTTAATTGTACAATATAACAAACCGCGGAAGTATTGACTTATGAAGAAGGTCAACTAACAAAACTGGTTCAGTTATTTGAATAATATTCATTGTGCTGTCAGATGGATGCGTATGTATCGGAAATTTTAGTAACGATTTGTATTTCACGTCGAGTATGATAAAATTAAAATAGTCTTCTCTTCTTAAAAGTAAAAAATAAAAACATGTACATAAAGCTTTACTTAGTAGGTTTATTTAAAAATGGATTGCTGATGCCCATCAGAATTTTATTAAGAGGGAGATAATGATTTATATCGGGTACGTCATGAAATGTTGGTAGAGAATTATAGTGAAGAATGCTTCTTATACTATCATGGAAGAAATATCAGGATTTGGAAAAGTTATAAAAATGGGAGATACATCAAAACAGTTCCTCATTATTGCACGTATCTTGAGCAAGAACTATCTTTTATTGCACAAGTACATTTTTTGTGTGTACATATTTGTTACAACCTAAAGAAGCACGGAATAACAAATAATTGTGGGGGTTGGTGTGTAAATCGTGCAGGGGGGTGAAGCTCTACTAGTAAATATGTATAAATGAGACAAGAAATTAAGGAGTCGGTCTATACCTGTGAAAAAGTGTGATTTACAGATGATATCTAGTTAAGCACTAACTGGTGCCAACCCTTACAAACCGTAACACGTCTACGTTGGACTTAAAAAAGCAGCCTAGTTAAAAAATTTAAAAATCATGGTAAACGAGAAATGTCATGAGTAAAGAAGAACTTTCGAACATTCTATGAGTCAAATATCAAGTTATGTAAAATGAGACGCCAACAGTACGCGTGATAAATTTTTCAAATAAAATAATATTAATATTATTGATATTTTATTTTCTTTTTTATTTTTATTATTAAATATGTAATAATATTGATGAAAAATCATAAAAGAATAATAATTTTTAAAAAATGAGTATTTTTATAAAAACCTTTTTGAAGCTGATCCTTCTATAAGTCTCACCACCTTTTGTGTTTTTTTTCTATCTCGAAGTATTTAAATTTCATCGAAGCCTTAAGCAGACCTTGCCTCTATCATACTTCGTATAGGAATTAACAGCCATAAGACTTTTAGATTACCTAGAAGTACGAAGTCAACACTGATTGAAGACAATCAACTTTTCTTGTAAACTCACTGGGCTCGAAAATCATGTACTTAAACTATCTTTATTATTATTCTTAGGGTATAACTATTTTATTTTTATATTTTTAATCCATATTGCTTAATCATGTCTCCTTATGTCGTTTTCATTATTATGTATTACTGTCACTTCCACGAAACATGATTTATCACTTATAATACTATTGGTATTTGATAAAGAGTGGGGCTTAAGATTGAGAAGTTAAAGAGATGCCACTTAACACGTCTACCTGATAAATTAAACTTACAAAATGTTGAATGATAAGTTATTTATTAATTATTTATTGATTACATTTTTTTTAAATATTACTCTTACGTCAGTTGCACATTTTTGTTTCCAATAAATAATGTAACATAACATGATTTCAACTAATGGGCTTGTTTCTGCCGTCAGGTGGCGGTAGTGTGCCCAGGTAAGATTTTCAAAGAGTTGTTTCCATAAATTTAATGCATATGTAGTTATTTTTCTATGAGAATCCATCCTGGCCTCGCTACTGCCATCTATTAGCAAAAACAAGCCCATTAAGCTATAAAAGTGTAAGATGAGAGCTGAAACTTTAGCTGGTAGTATTACTTCAAATAGCTTCAACTTACCCTCTTTATCTTTCATTGTTTGTATTATAAAATTTAAATGGTATTTTAGTCCGGAGTAAGTAAAAACATGTGTTAAGAACAGAAAAACATCTGAAAAAGTAAAATTTCTGATAAATTCAACTTACATGTCAACATTTTTATTATTATTGTTATTATTATTTTTTATTTTAAATGATAGCAATATAAAATAACTTTAAAACGTAAAAATAAATTGAATCAATGTTTATTCAAAAAACATTTGTAAATTGAACGCATACCATGTGCAAAAAAGCAAACGCTGAGCAGTTTTTATATCTGGTTTTGCAATCACGTGACATGTAACTTACCTCTTTCGAAAAGAGCTACCGTCGAAAAACTCAACTACGCGTCTTACCTCCAAACTACCTTATAAAGTGCTAATCTTACAACAAAAACTCGCAGTAAATATGACACCCAAAAATGTAAACAATTTCAACATTCATTACTGGGAATACAAATATTGTACATAATTTCGACAGAAATTTGTATGTAATGTCAAATTCGAAAGATCAGCAATTTTCACCATCAATCGCAGGAAAAGTATTTCACCACGACTGTGCTCGTGTCGATCAAGCGTAATTAGGTTTAGCCAGTCAGCTTGGAAGAAGTGGGCAGTAGAACCTTCGTACAGTGTGTATTTTTGCATTTTCTTTATTTAAAATAAATAGCTCTTGTCAAAAAAATAATATTGTAATAATTATTTTTTAAAAATGAAGTTGATTAGTTCTATAATATAGAAAAACTACTCCATACTTTAAGTGCCAAGTTTTATGCAAATGATTAACATAAAATAACACTTAATCAAAATCTCACTGCAGTACCAACTATTTTATTCTTTTTACTATCTTATCTTAATTTTAATTATATATAAAGCACAGTCACTAAAACCGTTGTAATCGCTAACCGTGAAAACTACTCAACCGATTTTGCTGAAATTTTGCATACCGATTCTTGACACTTTCTAAATTGCTTAAGTATGGTTTTTATCTTGAAAAAATTAATAATTAAATTATTTTATGTTATATCAACATACTAGACATTATTATTTATACATTGTTGCTGCAAATTGTTTTTAACACGATTAATTTAATAAAATAGTAAGAGAAAAATAATATTTTTATTCCTAGTTTTTATTATTAGTATTTAATAAGACCAGACGCTGGAGACGAATAATATAAAAATGTGCATTTGCCAGGCAGTGCCAATGTTTTAATTGATTCTTAAGCATTTTTTGCCGTTAAATACGGTTATCGTTACCCGCACTGTGCAACAGTTGTGCTTCATTTTTTAATTTAACAATTTATCGAAAAAAGTGATTTTGTTCACGTTTTGCTTTAAATTACCTCTCCTGTGCACTTTTAGTAATACATGTCTCAGAAGTTTTTTATTCCTTACTTAATCATCTAAAAAGTAAGCCCAGGTAGAAGTCGCTAAGCCTTTTTTTTAACGGTATAAAGCGTACAAAGTTTGTACAATGTGCTTTTTTACATATTTAATATCTCAAGAACAATAATACCTAGAAGCTTAAGATTTTCTGCAATTGTCAATAATAGTAATATGAACAATCGCTCTAGATTTTATTAAAGTTGGTATTAAACTTTTTAAGTAATTGACGATTTTTTTTTTTTTTTCATAAGTTGAAAAGTGTCCCTCACTTATACAAAATACTAAGACCTTTTAAACCACGTCAGAAAATTCAAAAAACTACCAAAGTTTTGTATCGCGTTAAAATTTTCAAAAAATATTGATTTCGACCGATTTTATGACGATTTTATCGTGACACTAATTTAAGACACACGAAGATAACCATATAACTTTTTCAATTAAACGTTTTGAGGATTAGCTTTTGTTCTGTTGAAAAGTTACTTTTTTTGTGAATTAAGAAAAGAAAAAATCTCCTAGCATGCTCAAGATCCGACATAACTTTTTGAAATTATACGTCTGCAGGCGCGTTATGTGCGAGGGTAAATCAACGATTTCAGATTTTGACCCTTTACTACGAACGGTCCTAAAATAAGAAATTCAATTACTGCATGTTACTATGTAGTTCGTAACTTATTTTTCATGTAAATTTGTATTTAATGTTTATTTATTTATTTAATATAGGTATAAATTAAATTAATAAATGATTTACTTGATATAATAGTTTTTTGTTTTTAATGTTTTTTTTTAAAAACTTGAAAATTAGTGTATTTCAGTAGATCAGATTTCGAATTTATTAATAAATATTTCTTCCATAGTAATTTTTTTGTTACTTTTACAATAAATTAATGTTTATCCAATTTTACTTATTTTTTCAAAATTTTTAAAAATTAAAAACAAATTTTTTTGTACTGTACAAGTACAATAATTGATTTTTATTGTGTTTTATTTGTTAACAATTTTTCAATTGTTATTGAAGTGATCTTTGACTTAAGGGTGTTCTTCACATACTCAATGGGGGAAAACTTCAGAGAAGTGAGAAGAACGCTAATGTGTGCAGTAAAGCTAGCAATTATTTTTTTTATGTGGATGTACTCACATACATGCTTTTATGCACACTTCATCCCCGCTTTCTAAATTTATTTGAAAATCAACTTGTGGGTCTATTTGAAAATTTTATAGGTTTATCTAAAATTAATCTTTTGTACCTAAAAAATTGGGAGATTCTTACTAATCATATTAATGCCATTTAACGTTATTTTTTGATAAGGTTGCATGTTAAATACCGATTTTTAAAAAATGTAACATGTAGAAAATAATGGCACAGTCAAACAAATTGCAATTTTTGTGGGTATTTTTTATACCATTTCAACATACGTTTTTCGTTTAAATAATATCTGTCAAACAAACCTATGTGTGATGAACGTTCTGAAGGGACCTTCACTGGCATGTAATACTACCCTATTGAAGAAAACTATACTACAGGATGGATTTTCTTAGTTTTCTGTATACAATTATATTTTGGGTATTAAATATGGATAAGCAAAAAGTATGGAAGCGCATAAAATGTGAGCGTGACGTTACAGATGTAATCAGTGTATAGGCGGTAGGAAGTTGCTTTGAAACCATCGGAAGATTCAATGAAAGCGCAGTCTTGTATTAACCAGCGTATGTATTATTTGTATTGTATCGTGCCCCTAACATATTGTTTATAATCGTTAACTCATCAAATATTAATTGAAATCATACTTGATCAACGTAGGTGTACCCATTCCCACGATAATTGCAGCACCTTCGTACACAATATTTTTTCATAGAAGGTATTTTTATACTTATAAATATACTGTTTGCCATATAATTTTATACAAGTGTTACTTCATACTTAAGTACCCAAAGACCCAGTGTTCACTGGTTTTTTCTTAAAATTCCTAAGCCGTTAATTATTAATTGATTTCGCTAAAACTTGCACATGTTGTTGTTCGATACTTATATTTTCATTAAAAAAATAGTAGAATCTGTATACAGCCGGATGATAATAACATCCTAGTGAAACAATCACTACTGTACTTGCGGCGCGTAATAGATTCCTAGTTTTAGTGGAGGGGAGAGCCTCTGCGGCGGTGGCGGCTCTCCGAGCGCAGCTTGACGAAAAGAGAGCAAGTATTTTCAAATCTTTCATGCTCGCTGAAATATCATTTTCTTAGCTTCCTCTGCACGTAAAACAATGAAAATTAACAGGAAAATTTTTATGGTAATAGTATTTTTTTATTTTTTTGTCAACTGTATATTTAGAAGTAAAAAAAAACTTTTTGATAAATTTTTCTGTTATTTTTTATTGTTTTCAATATAGTTGTAAATTACACAATAATTAACATTTTTTATGATTCAACAAATTTTTCTGTAAGTTGATTATGGTAATATATAAGTATTATGTAACACGGAACATTATTGTTATTTAATTATTTTTAATATATAATCAAATAAATCATTAAAAACAACGTCTTTATGACGTCTAAATAAAAAGTTTAAATTATTGACAGTAATTTCTATCGTACATAATTACAAGAATAACCATCGATTATGTATCGTCGAGTTAACCTAAATCTATTCCACAAGGATTCTTTTACGTGCAGAAAAAGCTGAGAAAATGATATTTTAGCAAGCATTGAAGATATGAAACCATTTGATCTCTTTTTGTCACGCTACGCTTGGAGAGCCGCCGCCGCTGAAACTCCTTCCTCCACTGAAACTAGGAATCTGGGGTACATTGCGAGTACAGTAGTGGTTGTTTTACCGGGATTTCATTATTATCTGACTGCATACAGATGCTACTTTTTCTTTTATGAATGAATAAGTCTTGAGCAATAATATTTGCAAGTTTTAGCCTGATCGGTCGATAATTAACGGCTTATGAATTTTAAGAAAAAAAAAAAATTATCTCGGTTCCTGAGTATGCTACAACATTTTTTTTTTTCTTAATCATAAAAAATAGCAATTTTTTTAACAATACAAAAGCCAATCCTTAAGACGTTTAATTAAAAAAGTTATATAGTCTTATACGTGTGTCTAAAAGTAGTGTCACTACAAAATCGTCATAAAATCGGTCGAAATCAATATTTTTTCAGAATTTAACGGGGTACAAAACTTTGGTAGTTTTTTGAAATTTCTGACTTGGTTTGAAAGGTTTAACTGTTTCGTACAAGTGTAGGAACATTTTGCAAATAATAAAAGAAAAAAAAAATCGTCAAGTATTCGAAAAGTTCAAAACCGATTTTGAAAAGATTTTTAAACCTTGAACGCATTTTACTGTTAAACAAAAATGCTTAGGAACCTTTATCTAGGCTTACTTTTTAGATAACTAAGTAAAGAACTAAAAACTTTCCAGGTATGTATTACAAAAAGTGCACAAAAATCTCTGGCGTCTGGTGTAAGTGTCACGTCTTTTGTGACTATAATTAAAAAACTTTATTTTAACATTAAAGAATTTAAAGAATGATATTTGACTTATAGGGTCAAACAAAGATTGCAAAGATGCTTCAAATAGTAGTTTTAAAAAAAGGGAAGAAAACTTGTATCGACAAAAAGACGGCGCTGACTCCAAAATCGATAAACCTTTTTTTGAAAATAAAGAATACAAATCGAAAGAAGAAAAAATAAGCAAAGATAGTTTGAAAAAGCAATCTTCCTTTCCACCTCCCACAACTACAGATGCAGTGCGATTGAAATGTAGAGAATTACTAGCTTCAGCCTTGAAAGTAGATGGAACAGTTATCGAAGGGTGTGCTAGCCCAGATGAGCTAGCTGAAGAGTTAGAAGATGCTATATTCGCAGAATTTAAGAATACGGACAATAAATACAGAAATAGGGTAAGTTTTCTTATGTTTAAATTTAATATATATATATAGAAGCATGAGATGAAATTTTAAAAGTTTTATTTATTCATAGTCTTATGAGTCCCTATATCTTACTTTATTGTTTATAAAATTTTTCATGAATGTTCAGTAGAAAATTTAAAAATTTAATCAGATTTAAAGCATATTTGTAAAGGTCATTTTATTTATTGAAATAATAAACATCACTCGATAATTTCCGGTTATGTTTTATTTAAAAGACTACTAAACTGTCAACAACCACAGTACTATCCATTACTTGACTTTGCTCTTACTATTTTTCCAAATTATTATGCGTTTGGTGATAGTGTGGAAGACGGTGAAGCATGCTTGGTATTTATATAACCGATACGCATAAATGCTTGAAATCTGTTATACTACAAGTATTCTAAATTATTAAAAATACTTCTATAACGCAGCGTTTATCCATCAAAGCTCATGATATTATTACTGTACTTTTACTTACAATGTGCATTTTATTATGTTTCTTTTTATATTAGAAAAAGTTTTTTCAAAATTAAAAATTTGTTTACCTATTTTTCTACACCGCCGAAGAAGCGAATAGATTTACTTTATACATACTAATAATACATGTACGTACAAGATAATAAATCTCTTATACCTATTAATACATAGGCAGACTTATTAAACAATGTTGAAAATTTTTATCTGTACGAAGTTTTTAATGCGTCAATTTCTTTATTTATAACATTATATAACTATGTACCTAAATGGCTCTTAGTTATAAAATATAAATACTCTCTTTACGAGCGGAATCTTGCTTCTCATTTGCTTAGCTGAACATACACATTGTAACTTACTAGAAACCCCTTACTCTCTAAATTATGAATTAGCCCATATTATTCTCTAATTTTTTAATCCAATACACTTCTGGTGAGATCCACTTTTTCACACATTTAATTAACTAATGCAACAAGCACATTATATCTTTATGTTAGTAAAACAATGTTTTTATGGAAAAAATGAATAATGTATTTTAATATACAACAAAAAAATGAATTTTTACGAAGGGTATACAGAGTATTCGTATATGAACAGTTTATAAACATAAACTCGTTGAACTACATAACGGAAATTTATATAAAAAATAAATTTTTACACAGAGCATGAATTTAAAATTGCTTCCGTCGTTTCATGCTGCAGCTGTTGAATGTTTTCTAGCATATTAAACTATAACTAAATATTAAACTATTTAGAAGAAGATGTAAGAACCGGAGATCAGTAGAGATATTACTGACTGCAATTCTACGACTGGAGTTTACTTTTTACCACTGTTTCGAGAGCCTCGTCGTGGCCAAGTGGCTAATGAGATATTAAAAAACTTTTTAGTTTTAGACTGCCAAAAAAATTGTAATAAATAAAATATTTCGATCACTTAGAAATTAAAACCATTTGAGATTCTGACGAAATACTTTCATTTTCGTGTACCATTTCGTAGTTTTGTAATAGTGTACGGTTGATCCACACGTATTATACGTATGAGTATACTTATTCTAGTGCTTGGCGCCGTGAACTACTGCTGGGTAAAATTCTTTGAGGCCAAAGCGGTCCAGCGTTCTGATATCGTGGTGAGAACTAGCGCACGCTTGTGCACAGCCAACTTCTGATTGACCAACGGTTTGCGCGTCGTTTAAACGTCCAAAACTCGAAGACACAGCGCAGAATCTCCAAAAACCTCAAATCTTAATAACTAATGCCATGTAAATAAGCTGAATTAACTGAATGAAGTTAATATTATTTAAATAACGTTCTATCTATAATCGCTTACAACTCAAGCAGCTTTTTCCCAGTAACTCACTGCACTCGCTTCTCTGAAATTTCGTTTATTTACTAAGCTTGTTTACTAAATTAATAAATTCTCAAACAACCCGATACGCTCGCATGTCCATACTTTTGTTTGTTACCTAATACACAAAATTCCAAACCCCTAATCCTTAATGATCTAATGTGCTTGCTTCTCTGCACTTTTGTAGAACGCCTAAATAAACAAAATTCCAAGCAGCTAATCCCAAGTTACCCAAAGCGATCACATACCTGGATTCATTATTAACTTAAACATAAACAAAAACTCAACGTACTAACTTCTGGAG
This sequence comes from Copidosoma floridanum, assembly GCF_036245765.1. NCBI lineage: Eukaryota > Metazoa > Arthropoda > Insecta > Hymenoptera > Encyrtidae > Copidosoma > Copidosoma floridanum. The sequence goes on from NW_028321885.1 coordinate 6,453,546, forward strand.
ACCTGGCACACTTGTATGTCAACACTTAGAAGCTTTTCGTCATGAATTTAAAAAAAGTAAAGCATCGAAGTACGTACGACTTATGTAAAATTGAAATGAGAATTTGATCGACGGAAGCATACACAAGTAAAAGTTAAGCTACGATACATACTATAAAAGTATGTAAGTTTTTAGATCATCAGGTCATGTCGTATGTTAGTTCAGTTAGATACACACTTTGTTTTGGGTCCAAAGATCGTAACTTCAAAACTTGACTTTATTTTTTTTCGTTTTATTGTTTAATTTCATACTTAAAAATATTGAGATATTTATTCATACATCTGATATACGGTCGTTTCTCCGAATCGCTAGAGAGGCTCTTTGTTGTCAGGATCTCCTTCTAAAACACTGAAATGTTTATGTTCTACGGAGAGTGGTTTTTCGTCCGTAGTATCTGTTGACAAAGTCAACTGTGCAAGGTAGGCAGATAAAAATTCCTTAGCTCGGCTGCTGGGTGAATCCTCAGGAGAGGCGTCGCATCGTGTCCTGCTTCGTCCGCTAATTGGTACTCGTTGGTCGTAGATAGGTCCAGCTTGCTTGTGAGTGACCGTACGGTGTTACCCTTCCTCCTTAGCAACGGGGTCCAAGATCGGTTTGATAAACTCGACGCTGCACACTGGGGCCAAACGAAAAAAAATGTTCAAAACCACCTACAGCCCTCCATTATGAACCAATTTTGGATTTTTTTTTTTTATTGTAATTTTCAGATTATTTGCAACAATCGCTCTTTACCTGATTTTCTTTTTTCAATTTTACAAATTGGTAACCTAACCTCTAAAGTAAGAAAATCCCATTCTATGCCATTATTATGACTGTATTGTCAAGTTAAAATTTAGAAAAAATTAATTACCCATGGTGAATGTGTTTATAAGCAATGTTCAGTGGAAATCTAAGTTTGAAAAGTGCTTTTCAGTATTTTGAGGTTATGTCGGATAAAAAACCCGTAAAAAATTGTTCAAAACCACCTTCAGCCCTCTATTATGAACCAATTTTAGATTTTTTTTTTTTGTAATCTTCAGATGATTTGCAACGATCACTCTTTGCCCGATTTTCTTTTTTTAATTTTACAAATTGGTAGCCTAACCTCTAAAGTAGAAAAATCCTATTCTATGCCATAATTATGACTATATTGTCAAGTTAAAATTTAGAAAAAATTAATTAACCATGGTCAATGTGTTTGTGAGCAATGTCAGTAAAAATCTAAGATAAAAAAATTTTTTTTTCAGTAATGTAAGGGTATGTCTAATAAAATTACTGGTAGTTTAATTTGTGCATGCTATGTGATATAAACATAAAAATTTCAAAAAAAATTATTGTTTTCCATATCTCACTAGAATAGCTTTTTGCCCGATTCCTTACAATGTTCATTTTTAAAAGGTAACCTAACTTTAAAAGTTGATAAATCATTTTTTGTGCTAATAATAACACGATTTTTTATAGAATTGTTTCATTAAAAAATTACTATAATAATGTACTGATCGCGCACACTACTTCGAATGAACAACAATTTTTCCGTTAAACTTACAAGTACTTTACACATACAGCATTAATCTTCTTTTAATAATAAAACTTTTGCGTCTTTATCTATGCTTAACTTTATATTTTTCATCTTATAACGTAAGTTTGAGATATAGGGATCAGAGCTTAGTAAAATTTTATGTATCAAATCAGTGTTTGTGGCGATTTTACTACACTTTCGAGTATGAAATTTTCTGTAATACTTAAGATCTTTATTTCGAGCTTCTTGAGACTCTTCTGACAGTTGGCCTATGGGGATCAAAGAAAAATTTTCTATTATTTGGGCAATGTGAAAGAGGAGCTTATGTACAGAAGACGGCATGTAATACCAGCTGTATAGTTTAATATACAAAGTAGCTGTCTCAGTAGTATACTGAGAAAATTTTTCTACATTAATTGGGGCACCACTAGCTATTACTTGTAAGATTACAGCATAGAACAGGATTTTTCTACTTTAGAGGTTAGGTTACTAATTTGTAAAATTGAAAAAAGAAAATCGGGCAAAGAGCGATCGTTGCAAATCATCTGAAGATTCATAATAAAAAAAAATCCAAAATTGGTTCATAATAGAGGGCTGTAGGTGGTTTTGAACTTTTTTTACGGTTTTTTTTTGACATAACCTCAAAATACTGAAAACCATTTTTCAAACTTATATTTCCACTGAACATTGCTTATAAACACATTCACCATGGGTAATTAATTTTTTCTAAATTTTAACTTGACAATACAGTCATAATTATGGCATAGAATGGGATTTTCCTACTTTAGAGGTTAGGTTACCAATTTGTAAAATTGAAAAAAGAAAATCAGGCAAAGAGCGATCGTTGCAAATCATCTGAAGATTACAATGAAAAAAAAAATCCAAAATTGGTTCATAATAGAGGGCTGTAGGTGGTTTTGAACATTTTGTTTTCGTTTGGCCCCAGTGTGCGCTGGTGGGATTGCGCTGATTCAAGGCTTTGAAGGAAGCTCGACTGACCTCATAGGTTTCCGGATTGTAGGGTCGTTACGGAGACGAGCTTAAGCAATCCGTTGGGCGTCAACAGCTTTCTGTCTAGCAGATTTTTTCACAATCTTCTCCCATCTCGGTAAACCTGCGATGTCGGCCTGGCTTCTTGCCTCAGCACGCGTAACTGTGTTGGTATGCGTGTGGGTTCCTCGATCCCCACGCCAAGTTTATGATCCAAGTTCCGTTTGGCTTACCACTGAACTGTTGGAGAATCTGTTTTGGTTAGTGAGAGTTACCATAGCGGCATAGGCCTTAGCAAGAGACAATCCAATGTAATCGCTGATAGACAGCCCTAGGCCTCCCCGAACTTCCTCGATGTCACTTATACAAGCCACTACAAAGCTTTTTCCGCTACCTTGGAGGGTGGGGGGGCTGGCTGCTTGATGTGGTTATCTCTGACGATGTCTGTTGTGGCGGCTGTTGCTTGAGAAGTCCCTCTCAGCTGCTTGAAGGCTTTTCCAGGTTGTAGTTATTAGGTTATCCTTCGTTAGTATCGGGAGAGGGCATTTCGCTAAGAAAACACTCTACCGAGAATATTGGTTGAATAGCTAGTTTATTAAGGTTTATGATGCTCTCGACCGCCAACTACCTACTGACTGCATGGGCCTGTAGACCCTTCTTATAATGCCTACGGTGCGCTGACTTAGTAGTGGGTAGAGATTTTTTGATGTAGCACCGCCTAGCGGTAGATCAAGTTACGAAACTTGAAGTTGCGTGGTAGTTTTAAAGTTGGTGTAGAATCACTTAGCGAGTTTAATTATTTTATTTACGCGTGGCTGATATCACATTTTTAACTACAGAAAAGCGGGCATGAATAAAAATTTCACTACAGTAACCCAATGTGCATGGTCAACACATCCTTAAATATACTTCTAAATCTAAATTTAAAGCAGTTTATTGCTAGCTACCCAATACACTCCATTGCTTGTAGTTTTGTCTACATAATAAATAAACCAAATTTTAAGCAGCTCATACCCAGGAGCTTCATGAGCTTGCTTGTCCACGCGTTCCTCATTAAGTAAATAAACAACACGCTTATTATGCAATAACCAGTAATCTGAAGCACAGACTTATATGCAGTTTTATTTATTCATGAAGTATTACATAACTTAAGAGTGTATGTTATTACTAATTATTAAGAAGCTCTTACTTAGCCACGCTTTCATTTGTTAACTTAATATTCTAAAATTTAAGAGCATCATATCAAGTAATTTAAAGCGCTCGCTTGCGTTTATTCATTTAATATTTCTAAATTTTGCGAGCCTAATACCTAGTGGCCATACCAAGCGCTGGCTTACCCGATTTTTATTTATCTAATAAGTATATACAATTTTGAGAGCCTCATTCGAAGTATTTTGAAACGCTTGATTGTGTCCATTTTTATTTATTTATTAAGTATTTTACAACTCAAGAGCGTATTTTAATGCTAAGTAATATGAAGCGCTTGCTTTCCCTTGCTTTTATTCATTTATGAAGCGTTCATTATTCTGAGAGCTAAATACTAAGTAATTAAAAGTGCTTGCTTATGTACGCTTCTATTTGTTTATAAAGTATTCTGAAGCTTTAGAACCTCATTTTAAGTAACTCAAAGTGCTTTCTTGGCTAGCTTTTATTTATTTACAATTGACTTTATATTTCGAGAGCCTTATCTCAAGTATTTTGAAGCGTTCGCTTGTAGACCAGGCTCAAACAGTGATGAACCGGGAAAAATTATTCGCACCCAATTTTTTTGTGCATTCTTGTTCAAAATATAGTAATGTACCTAAAAGTTCATCTTGCCACCCAAAAATGTGGTCAGGTATTGTTAAAACAATTTTTTTATAAACAATTTCGTCCAAGTTGTTTTTTCGACCTGAAAAAAATACTTTCAGATTCTTTGGCACATTTGGAACAAAAAACCAATTGAAATGTATATACCTAAACCCCACTGTTTTTGAGTAAAAAATTCCCAAAGTTTCAAAAAATGCATTTTTTCCAGTTTTTATGGCTCCACGAAAGTGCTAAATGAAAATATTTTTATATGTTACAACACACGATCATAAACTGTAAACCTTCCTCTACAATCTCCAAAAAAAAAGAAAATGTCGAAAAGTTGAATGGCAAGATTGTTTTTTATAATAAACGTTCGGGGCGTTTCAGCGCGCGCTCTCGCGTAAGTGTATACCTATATACGTTTCGTGGCTCAGCGTGTAGTGACCATATATAGGTATACACTTACGCGAGAGCGGGCGCTGAAACGCCCTGAACGTTTATTATAAAAAACAATCTTGCCATTCAACTTTTAAACAAGCTTTAATCCATTGCTTTCTTGATGACTCGAGTGCTTTATGATCAGGCAAATTTAAATATTCTAAATCCTCCGACATTTCCGCGGTACGCTTTGGACCACACGATAAATACGAGTACACAGTATGAGCAAGTTATTATAAATCAAATATCATTGTGGACGATTAAATGAGTAACATCTTCCAAAGAATTTTTTAAATACTCACAACAGCTCTCGTGCAGTACCTTTCTAACCATTGATTTCAATCAATTGCAAGAGATGTTGGACAACAGAATTTGTTTGCTGTGGAAAATACTGTACATACACAAAGTAATTTTCTATTTTCAATGTCAGTGCTTGTATCAATGAAAACCGAGTGATAAGAACTATTAAAAAAATATTTTTACAAATTTTTTATTTCTTTTTTAACAAAACATTATTATTGACTTTTGCATAATTATCTTTTTCCACTAGAATATTTTTCACAGCTTAAAAGTCGAACATCGATACTCGCATTTTAACGGCGTGAATTCTATCTTGAAAATAAAGTCGTTCATTAACAACTGTTCCAACGGCACCTTAATCGATACCAATATTAAAATTATGGACGTAGGTAAAAGTTATGCGTAGGAAATAAGTCACTTTTACTAAAAAACTTTAAATCTCTTTGGTAAACTTTACAGTGAGCCCGTCCCTTATCAGTCGCTTATTTTACAAACCAATCTTTTAATACCCGATCGTGGAATCAGTTTTCCTTGTTTATTGTTGTTTTCCTTGTGCTATCTTTTAGTCGCTTGTTTTTTGTTTGTGTTGTCATCAAAATTAAAAACGAAAGCACTAAAAAAAATCGCAATGAACAGTATAACGATAAAAAAAGAAAGAAATAGAATCATTATGTAATTCATGGCGTTAAACTATCTGCTATCAACAAACAAGTAAGTTTGAGTGCAAAAACCATCACAACTTATAGACGAAGGTTACAAAAATTTACGTAATTTAATTTATTTAATTAAAGTAACAAATTCACAGACGTTACTTTAATTGCTTACACGATACAGTAAAACTCCGACACATATCACTCACGTCTGTGAGTGTTTTTAACACACTTTTATACAAAAACTAATTAAATACCTCACAAATACGCAGAAAGCTCGTAAATGCAGTTGCTTTACAGAGACATCATATATATACAGCTTTTTTGTACGCTTTGACGTGTGTTGACAGTCAACCCTAATTTAGGTAAGAATTACATGAAACCGTCCAGGGTATTATTCTATTAATTATTAAAACAATTATTATTCATTGAATTCCATCGTTTCACATACATTTGATTTTGAAATGTCGCGCGCAGCTCCGATCTCAAACTTTGCACTTGATAGTACCACCTGTTACCTACTAGGTGGCAACCACTAGTTTCTGGCCAACATCACAAGTAAAAAATTAACTTACAGTACATTAAAAGGGCTGCGCGATGCTCCAAGATCATCCGCCTTAGATCGTACAAATACGTGTATTGCTGTATCTCTTTCTTTCCAACTGTCTTCGTATAAAGCAGTGTTAGAAATACGTACATATTCAATAAAAACACTAAATGCTAAACTTTTCGCTCACTTAACTTCTACCTCTCTACTTCTCTCTCCTTCTGTCCTATCTCCTATGTACCAGGTGTTCACGACCTCTCCACCTCTCAAGCAAGAATGGAGGCAATTGACCCCTGGGCAGCGTGTAGACGACTGTATTTCACACGTAGTGGTAACTTCCCTAGAGTCCCTCCCAAAGAAACCCACTCCATACGTAGCCACACAGTTCCTAGAAGACTTCTTCGAAAGTACTCCTCCATACCCCTCGGGACGATAAGAGGTGATCCTACCCAACGGATCAGGACCACCCCGATTAACCCGAGTGCCTTCGCCCCCCGAAGGCCGGACCCCCCCCCTCCTGTACCTTGTCACCGGCCACTAGTCCAGAGCCTCTAGAAGGGCCAAAACCCCTCATCCGCAGTGTGGTCCAAGTGCTGCCGCTCCTCCAGGATCCGGAGGCATCTCAGCCCAGGGGCGATCACCGAGGCGACTTAAAACGACCCAGGCGAGAGTAGAGAGGTTAAAATATATGTAGTCAAGACAAATTTGCAACAAATTTATATATATCACTGGCGACTAAACCTCCCCGGTCTTTAAGGATTACTGCACAGCCGCCACACATTTACGACGATCTGGACTTTGAAGGGAACGGCGATCCTTCTACTCCCACAGCTTCGGGTGCGATACCACCAACGTTATTCAGTTTGAAAGATCGTCTTCACTCACTGGAAAGTGACTCTCATTACCCCCAACTCCCCCTCCCTGTTCAAAGCGGCCCACCTCTACAAGCCATTTTTAACATACAATAACTCAATTTATGTAGGTAACTTTAGAATTGATTTAAAAGTAGATATCTTTGAAAATTTGGTAAAAATATTTGCATCGAGAAAAATGGAAGGAAATAATGGTAATGCTGCATATTCATAGATGCAGAAAATAATAATCCAATGCTCACAGCACATTGGATCACTTACCACTTTTGTTCAGTATTAAAATACCATTCAAAAATATGACAACAGTTTAAAATAACCAACAACAATGTTGTTTATGTTTTTCAATACTATTCTCAAAAAAAAAAAAAAATCTGCTACAATTGTCAAACTTAAGTTTTTCATATCCATAACGACAACTTGTCGTCTGAGTAAACTAATACATAGCATAATTATATAATTGTATGGTAATTGTTATAATTATGCTGTTTATAATAAATATATTTTCTCTATAAATGAAAATGTACACAAGCGTCCTAAAATACTTGGAATGACACTCCTAAAATTCTTAATAAATAAACAAAAAATTACACAGGCAAGCGATTCAAAATACTTTAGATTAGGCTCTCGAGCTTGTTTCATACATCATAAATAAACAAAAGCACACACGAGCAAGCGCTTTAAAATACTTGAGATAAGGCTGTTAAAATGTAAAATCAACAGTAAACTAATAAAGGCTAGCCAAGCGATCGCTTCGAATTGCTCAAAATTATGCTCTGAAGCTAAGAAATACTCAGTAAATAAATAAATGCGTGCATATGCGAGCGCTCTTAATAACTCAGTATTAAGCACATAAAGTAATGGATACTTGATAAATGAATAAAAGCAAGGGATACAAACCGCTTCATATTACTTAGCATTAAAATAGTCTCTTAAGTTGTAGTATACTTAATGCTTCAAAATACTTGGGATGATATTCTCAAAATTAAAAAAGCTTAGTAGATAAGTAAAAGTGCGGCCAAGTGTGCGTTTTGAGTAATTTAAAATAAGGCTCTTAGGCTTTGGAATACTTAAAAAATCGGTTTGCTTTACTTGATGTAGTGGGGTGCTGTTCCTTAAGTCTTTTAGCAGCTTCTTTTTATCGAGTACCTGCTACTCTATATGCAAGGAGTATCACTTTTTGCTCTGTGAAAATTGCGCTTGCACACTTCGAGCTTACTGCTCCATGGGTCAAAGGTGATACCACTTGAAATTTCTTTCCGTGTAGCTAGTACTCCAATAAAAATGTGGACGCTGTCGTGCTCAATAAGAATAGCCTCTAATCTACAAGAGTAAAAAAATTAGGTAATATACGTCCTAAATATATGAGTTCAAATAAATAAAAACCTTAAGTTATTTCAATACTCTGGTGCAGATAATTTTTCCGTCTTTAAAGAGAAAACACTAGTTAAAGAATAAAACTAACTGTACTTATTAACTCACTTAAATCACGCTTCTCAAAAACATACAAAATGTTGTAGAGTAGATTACTTTTTTTTCAATTACACAAGCAAACAAGGATTCTTGGTTAATTTTTTGTGAGTTTAAGTGTAACAATTATAACTAATAAATTGTGAAGAGTATGTTCAACTATATATCTTTTAAACTATGAGGTATATTAAGCTAGCACTGCTAAGGTCAATTTTCCGATCCTAACGAGCACCATAGTTTATCACTAATTTGTTACCAAATTGAAAAATTTGTCACTGTAGCCAGTTTATAATAAATCGACATAGTGCTAGTCTGATATCGAGCTAGTAATACACTCTGCGTTTGTTCCCGTAATCGGTGGCTACTAATATAGTCGCTGATTGAATATCTTAGGCGGTGCTAACGTCGCCTGTTGTGCGACCAATTATTGAACCTAATGACGGCCTTGAACTTATTCTGTACAGACCGAAATGTTGTTTAACAAATCTAAAGTTTGACAGTGTAATCATCTGCGTTTACAATAATTTTATTATGTTCGTATAAATACATAATTTAATTTTATGTAAATAAGTAGTAACGATAAGGTGCCCAACCACTTTTTGCTTTTGTACAATGATTATATTCATTCATAGATAAGCAAGTAATGGTGATGAGTAGTCTATCAGTTTTGTATGAAAACAAAATTAATCCTTCGGTGAGGGAGCACCAACGATAAGTAGCATTAAACTTGTTCGCCAATGACTCGTTAAACGTGAAATTTATTGGACTTCACGGTTACTTTCCACAACCTTCCGAAATGGGGAGCATACGGTGAGTTAAAGTGCCAACTTGTGCCCCATTTTAAGAATGGATGGGCTAATTTCCTTGAGGATAAAGTTTGAGCAAAAGCTTCCTTAAGTTCTAAAGCCATGCTTACGAAGTTAGTGCCTTGATCACTATAAATGTCAGTGCATTAACCTCGGTGACTAGAAAATCGATGAAAAACTGCGATAAAGGTTAAGAATAATAACCTTCTACTGTTTCGAGATGTACGGCCTTTGTGACCATATATACCAATACGGCAATGCACCCCTTTTCAGTAGCACGACGGCGGACTTGGGCTTGTCAAATTGAGAATGGGCCAGCATAATTAACTCTGGTCTTAGTAAAGGCAGGCGTAGAAGTTACTCGAGGTCTGGGTAAGTTACTTATAAGCTTCTTCTGAGTCTGACCAATATACCTTCTACATTATATGCATTTATGAAGCAGGACACTACTAACCTGCTGACCACACACTATCTACATTACATCGACGAATAGTAGGATAGAATTAGCAAAAAAGCATGGTTATTTTTGAAAAATTGCTTCAAACGCGGAAAAAATCTGGGTGGTAGTTAAACGGTTGCAGAATGAATCTAAATAATTTTAGACTCCAAATTGTGTCAACTAATAACCAAAAAAATGGCAATAGTGGCCAAAAATAGTTTTTCGCGTCTAGGAAAAAACTAGTGAGTCGGACGAAAAAAGTTGTAGTGGTGAAAAAGATACGCGCAATTTCAAGACGAAGAAAATGAGCTCCGGTGGGATAAAATCGGCCCAGCCGTTATTTCGCAGTTTGGAAAAAAGTGCTACATAGGACCAATTTTTTTTTTAAATCTATAACTCGCGTTTCTGTAGATATTAAGACTTGAAAATTAAATACAAGGTATATCTTGCGTCCCTTAACATCCTTCACATCCACACCATATTTTAAGACAATCGGTTGAGAACTTTTTGCAAACTGCTGCTTTTTCAAAAGTTTGATGTGGCTGGTTTTTTAACATGTTGCCATTTTTCAAACGGCATTGTACTCGCAGAGAGTTACTCTACAACCTACTAAAACGTCGTTCCGTTTGGCATTTCAGAATTATGCTAAAAATTTGTGTCAAAAAACAGCTATGTTCCGTGGATGCGGTGGAGAGGCGAGCCGCCGCCGTAAGCCATGCCTCCTCTCCACATCATAGCTCCAAGGTTTGTTAGCGGCCAACCGCTCTGCCGCTTTTTTTTTGGCCGTTAGCTGACACAATTTAGAGTCTAAAACTATTAAGATTTGTTCTAAAACCGCTTAACTACTACCCAGACTTTTTTCGCGTTGGAAGCAATTTTTCAAATCGAAAAGCTAACTCTATCCTACTAGAATTGAAACCAGCGCAACCTGCACTCTGCCGTGCAAGATCAATAGATGATGATGACGAACTATTAAGTCGATGAAATGACTTTTGGAAGGTAAAATAAGTGGATGTTTAACACCTTTCTCGACTGAAGCATTAACTAAGCTACCACCTACTCTTAGTAGTCTATTAATGACGATAGGTCGTAATTTAATTAAAGAACTGGTTATGGGATCTGCTTGACTTTTAATGCCTATGTAAATTTGGGAATATGCTTTATATTCAGCCAGGTAGTGAATTTTTAGATGAGTTTGAACCCAAAGTTAGTGAGCATTGTCTAACATAGACATCAGGAGAATCGAAGTATCCCTTTGAAGAGCTTTAAACAAGATGATAAAAGGCAAATTTTTGGTTTTCCGTGAAGGAGTTTTCAAGTCATTTAAATTAATAATTCGAGAAGCAGTGAGGACACATTGATTCATCAAGTTATAAATGGAGCGCATACAGAAAACAGTAATTCTCAGTAACTTAGACTAATCACTGTATGCCAGATAAAGAGCTCAAGCTTTGTGATTATAGGCGGTCGTTTGAGAGTTTGTAAGTTGACATACTTGAAGCTGGGGTTCGACCAAAGTTGTTTCATCCGGCTTTAGCTATGGACAGATGATTTCGAGAAAACGCAGAAATTCTAGCCCGTTAAACCATTGCTTTTCTTTCAGCAAGGCAGGGGAGACACCTCTTGAGGCTACCTCCGTGATGCTTCTTTTAGTTTTAACGTGGTGCCAGTAGGCTTTGAATACCGAAGTCATGGTGTCAGAAAATAAATTGGCTTCAAAGGTTGCCCAAAGAGAGTACTTATAGTGGACACATAGTGGCTTACAAGTTTGGCAAGAAAATGAGCGGCATCAAACTTGAAGCGAAGAATACTTAATATTTCGATGGGTGCCACCTTGGTTTTAGGCTCTTCAAGTGTTATAAAAATACTATCTCTGCAAACCACACAAGTGCATAAGACTGCAGCATATGCTCGCATTTAGGCATGTGCAAAATCCGTGCACTTAAACATACTCAGATTCTGGCTTAAAATTATTCTAAGAAAGTATGTTTAGTCTAAATAAGGTTACTTTCATTAAGCTTCGTTTGAAAATAAAATTTGTCAGTGCTAGGTTTCTATTTCAGACCTAGAACAACCGTGGCTTCATCAGTCGTGGATACATCCAGAGGACTAATAGAGCAAAGTTTGCGCTGTACATTTTCGAGAACTTAGTCTGAATTGCTACACCACTTTCTCAATGGAAAACAGCCTAAAATTGTGGATTTTCGTCAATTCGTCTATCTTATTTAGTGCTTCTGGTACAAGATAAGGGCCAGACAAGAAGTCATCCATGTGAACTTCTTTCCTGAGTATAAGTGCACCCAAAGGCAACTCTGTGTGATATAGGAATTCAAGTTTTTTGAGTATTCGAGAGGCTAAAAAAAGTGAACAGACTAGACCGTAAGTGACCGTCGTTAAGAGATGAGTTCTGAGAGCTTCATTTGAACTTTCGCACCAGAGTATAGCTTAATATCTTTGATTAGACTTATGTTAAGAAATTTATCTAAACATTTTCATTGTGTCGGCCAAAAATACAAACTTGTACTTACTCCGTTCCATAATAAGATTAAATAAGTTCGGTAGGAGGTTCTCTCCGGTATAAAAACAAGAATTGAGAGAGAGGCCACCCCTTGTTGTGACAGAACCATTGAAAACAACCCGTTATTTAGTCGTACTACTCGACTCGCTGTACATTCTGTGTTGAGGAAGATACTACACTGGGGTTTCATAAGTATTAACTGGAATAATATGTTTAAGATTCGTATATTCCTGCATATATTGACTATACGATTTACAAACCCGATTTTAAGACCTCAGGCGTGACTTTATCTTGAAGAACATAATTCTAGCATTTTTGAAAGAATCAGCTTGAGAGTCTTATAAGATCTTAGGAGACCTTTTAAACAGAAGTTTGACCGTTAGTCGACCTGATGAGTCTTGAGCGTAAATCCTTTTGAATAATTTGTCGTACTCCGCTTCATCAGCTGTAAGTGACGTAGGTTTGGATGGCAATTGTTTAATTTCCCAAAATTGTTGCAATAAATCTAATAGAGTGGATTCTTCATCACTGACGTGGAGAGTTGTTGGATGACTTACTTACGTATAAGCGTACGATTGATCGTACGAAGAGCTAGATAGATGCCAGACTAATGCAGATGTAGAGGCAATAGGACTAGTTAAGTTGCCTTTTCTTATAAAGCCCTCAATGATTTGGTCATGTACTGTAGCGTCGAGGAATAGCTGTAAACCCGTAAGATGTTAAAAATTCGAAGCTAAACAAAAGGATGACGGTCGATAAGATGACACCTTGTCAATCTCAAGAGCATTGACATGCTTAAAATTAGCGTGAAAGTGAGGCTTTATCTGGAAGCTAACTGATTTTTTAGCTATAAAGAACCCTTTACCTCCAACACCTGATAGTGAAACGTTAACTTTTTGTGAAGGCAAAGATAACTTGAGAAGTCGATATATCTTTTCTGATGCGTTGGTAGGATGAGTAGCATTAAAAAGCTCACGGTACATTTGTTTTTTATAGAATTGACATTTAGGATTGAATTTAAGTAGTTAGTTGCTAGCTTTATTATGCTCTAATGCACGGAAGACATCTTCAAAATTCTGTCAACCTGCTCGATCACCGCTGAAGTGGGAGGGGATCTATATTAGGCAAGGTTGACGCTGTATCATCGAAGATGCCAGTTTTAGGGGGAGTAGTCTGTGCTGGGACCTTTGACTGTTTAATTTGATTGAGATGATCAATAAACTCACCATAATTTGAGTAATAGGAATCTTTCCCTCCACTAAAGGCATCGTCTTTAAAATAAACATGATTTAAGTCAAGAAGAGTCGGTTTAAGGGTACGCAAATTGATTTGTTTAAACTGCTCGAAAGCGGCAGTAAGTTATTTTTGCTTTGCCTTGTCATTTGAACTTGACCCATCTGTTTAAAATTAGAGAACTATTTCTTTATTTTATTGTACAGGTCTAACTGAGTCTTATAATAAGCATTCATTTTTAACAAGTATTACTACTTAATGGAAGATTAAGTAAGAAGAACTTCTGTTAAAAATCCGAAAAAAAATGAATTGAAACCTGAACGAAGTTCGTAAACAGTGTGTCCAAATGTTCAAAGACAAACGTCCAGTTGAACTATTTCGGATTGGAGAATACTAGCATAAGCTAGTGTTTTGACAACAAAGAGGGAGGCTGTCATTAGCTATACATATTCTTACTAGGCATACAATTTTTATGTAAATATCAAATTTTATCAAATAAACTCAACATTTTACTACTTGAATCATTGCCTAGATCTTCAAGTGTGACTTATGTTCTATATTATATCTGTATATAATAAATTTAATATATTGCTTTGTTTAACATATGCCTGTAAAATAAAAGACCCTAGTGAATAAACCACTTATTTACTAACTCACCTTCTGATTCTTTAATTAACTTTCATTGTCACTTGTAATATAACGTGAGAAAACTTAATATAAATTAAATTGGCCTTCATTGAATTCCTTAACAAATTTTTCACTCTATTTTAACGAATAAAAAGACACAACTCATGCAGGATTTAGCATTGACTACAAAAAACAAGATAAGTAGCTTATTATTAGATGATTAAAAAAATAAGGAATAAAAGGTGCAATTAATTTATTGACCCTAAAGTAATAATTAGATGCAATCAATGTATTCTTTAAATTAGCAAAGTTCACAAAGATACAAAAAATAAAAACACTCATTTTATGGCGACCGACAACAGCAAGACAGTGGCAACAACAACGATGGACCTAGAAGAAGACCTTTGGCGCTGGCCTAGAAAAAAATGAAATAAATAGTAGTAGGGCAGTGGCATATATCAGCAGTAACAGCAATGGCAGCTGAATGTCTTCCACGGCAGCGCGTTGATGTTTTATTTTCTTTTGTATGATAGATGTTATACTTAACTTACTCCTTTCTGTCGCATGTGTTTAAGTAACGAGCTTTTCGCGCACCATATAATGCTTATATCTAATACTAGCAGCCCCCCGTCTCGGCTTCGCCCGAGACTTACTAATTAAAACACCGTAGTGTGTTGACACGTAATGTGAAACATTTTTAGTTAGAAAATTTTATACATATTCCCGATACATCTCAGAACAAAAATCTTCTTATTAAAAACATATTTTTTCGGAATCCATATAGTTTATTTGGTCAAATAATAAGGTGTACAAATTCAAAAAAATAATTATGCTGAAAAGTACTGTGCGTTCTTTATGCCATAAAATAATCATTGGCTATAAGAAGTTGTTGATTTGGTTTCTTCTGTGTAATTCACGAAAAGAGCTATTTTTTAAAGCTGTTAAGATTTAAACCCCCCAAAAAATTTATATTAAAAAAAAAATTGTTTTTTCTCATATCTCACAATTTTATTACCAGAGCAACTAAGTCCTGGACCTTAAACCCAACATTTTTATTGCCACAAAAACACAAATACATTTTCTACTCATTAAAAAATCTGAAGTAGGATTTTTAAAGATTTCAAAGATTGCTGTGAGGGTACAATGAAAAGCTGATCTCTCACGTAATGGACTCTTAAGTTGACGATTTTGACGCTGCTGTTTCAATCTCGATAAATTTTCTGCGTCAGTTTCTTGACGCCTCAAATTGTATTCATTAGATACATTTGAGGTTTTCTTTCCAATATACCCTGTTGCGACTATTGGTATGCTTACGACTTTTATGACCCCTAAAGGCTATTTTCAGTCAACTTTGTTAATTTTAATACATTTGTTGGCAAGGTAGTTCGACGTCCGATGGCCCTAAAAAAGACCGGTGAGCTTCTTAAGTATACCCTTTTTTGACTGAAGTTAACAACAATTGTGACTGCCTGGATACCTCAGGGTGATCTTCTCTGGCTTGCTGTTGAAGACCCAGACTAATCGAAAAAAAACTTAAAAAATCCAAAGCTTTGGGGCTAGTAGTGCTCTTTTCTAACGTCTCCCGGTCTAACGCCGAAAAAGTTGGTGTCTCAACCACCTTTTTTATTTGCAGATTCAGTTGTTTTGGTGATCTTAGAGGGGGAGATTGATTAGTGATACTTGTCTAGAGGAGGCTGTTCCGTTGGCTCAATTTTTTTTTCCTTCATAGCTGTTATAGGTTTGCCCAACGCAGACCTTGGAGAGGATCAGTGATTCCTGGTTGAATGCTTAGAGTCGAGAGGGTAGTATAGGGTCGTCGGTCACCGGGTTTTTCAGCCTTGCGAAGAACAACTCCGCAGGTGACGTCTGCTAGTGAATGGCTGACTTGGTTTAATAGTGCCCGTCTATAGTTAATATAGTCTTTTAGTCGATGGATCGCTTCCAGAAATGGTAATAAAAATGTAGTTGTTGGCAAGGTAGTTTACACTTAGGTGGATTTAATAGTTTCTTCTATTATTATAGTTCTATTACCGTTTTTTATAACTGAAAGGATTTGTCGAAAATCTCCTCCTAATACTATTCATTTATCACCAAAGCAAAGTTTTGTATTACACAAGTCTCTCAACGTTCTATCAACGATTTCTAGAGCTTTTTTCGGAATCATAGAAGCCTCGTCCCATATTATTAAATCAACTTCCCTTAATTTTATTTTTAAGTTTCGAATTCTAAAAATACACTTTCAATATTATCTAAGTCTAGAAGTAAACGAAAAGTTCTATGACTGGTCATAACTTTTGGTAGTAATACAGATGCAATTCTTGTCCAAGCCATTGACAAAATATTTTTACCTCTAGAAATAAAGTAATAAATGAGTGTCTTGTATAAGTAGGTTCTTCCGGATCCACCAGGACCATCTATGAAATATAATTTTTTATCTTGTACACAAATAGTTTCAAAAATTTTTCTTTGATCTTCATTTCAATTTGTGTACATTATATCGAACATTTTTTTACTGAAAGATATTTCCTTAATATTGCAAATGTTTATATAGTTGCTAATAGTTGGTGTCAGTAAACTAAAAGACTCACATGATTTACCTTCCGATACCAAAATTTGATTAATATGTAGAAAAGCACAATTATTATTATCATCATCAAAGTCTTCCGTAAAAAATTTCTTATATTCATTCCATATTTTATCTCCTTGACTGTTTTCTGAAATCAAAAACCAAGCTAAAAATTGTCTTAACTGGTATGGAAACATAATTGTTATGGCTTCTTTGAAAATATTGTCGATTCCAGAATTATGTTCTGGTAAAATTGTATTTATTAGATACATTTGAAGTTTTTTTTCCAATCCACCCTCTTGCGACTTTTGGTATGCTTGAAATTTTTGTGTCCTCTAAAGGCTGTTTTCTGTCAACTTTTTTAAGTTCTAATATATTTGCTGGCAAGGTAGCTCGACGTCCGATGGCCCTAAAAAGACCTGTGAGCTTTTTAAGTTAACTCTATCTTGACTTCAGTCAACAGGATTTGTGACTGCCTGGATAACTCAGGGTGATCTTCTCTGGCTTGCTGTTGAAGACCCAGACTGATCGGGAGAAAAATTACAAACTCCGAAGCTTTGGGGCTAGTTGTAGTGCTCTTTCCCAACGTCTCCCGGTCTAAGGCCGAAAAAGTTGGTGTCTCAACCACCTTTTTTATTTGCAGATTCAGTTGTTTTGGTGATCTTAGAGGGGGAGATTGATTAGTGATACTTGTCTAGAGGAGGCTGTCCCGTTGGCTCAATTTTTTTTTTCCTTCATAGCTGTTATAGGTTTGCCCAACGCAGACCTTGGAGAGGATCAGTGATTTCTGGTTGAATGCTTAGAGTCGAGAGGGTAGTATAGGGTCGTCGGTCACCGGGTTTTCCAGCCTTGCGAAGAACAACTCCGCAGGTGACGTCTGCTAGTGAATGGCTGACTTGGTTTAATAGTGCCCGTCTATAGTTAATTTGGTCTTTTAGTCGATGGATCGCTTCCAGAAATGGTAATAAAAATGTAGTTGTTGGCAAGGTAGTTTACACTTAGGTGGATCCTAAAAAGAACCGATGAAATTGATGGTTAAGTAGGGAATGTAAATACTTATAATGGCGCTAAAAAGCGCCAGTGGTAAAACTTCCAGGCTATTCTTATTCCTGATGATGAAGAACTGGCTACAGTTGCTTGATTCTTACCCTGGGAGTCTCGATGTACGGAGACTGTGATGGAGGGAGGTACGCCGCTGACCAAAGAATATCTCGTCTCGGGTCGTTCCCCGGATAACCAACCGCTCATCGTTGGACGGGAACATGTGGGTAAGCGCGCATTGGGGACGCGACAACCAAGAAGGTAGCTGTTGTGGCTGCCCGTACCCCTCAGAGCTGTTTTCCCTTGGTTACATTTGTAGCCACAAAATCTCTAACTGCACCAGGTGGGACGGTGGGACTGCCACACTACTATGAAGAGTTGGTGCAGATTGTGCTCTGGCTAGATATGTCTCCTGGTATTGTGGCAGAGACGGCATCAGTTGGAATTATTTTTTTTTTTTGATCGCACTCGTCAAAATTCAGGGTGAATGGACACCTAGTCCCTTCCCCCTTAGAGAAGAGTGTCGTCAGTAACCGGGATACCCAGCTGCAAGACTATCATCAGCATTCTCTATACGGCTCGCTGAATTGCCGAAGCTCGACAACAACACTATGGAAACGCTCCAGCCTATCATAACCATACTTATTTGATTATGTTGCAGGTAGCTTCGATTTTATGTTGACGCCACCTAGCGGATTTTACTAAACTAAAGTGAAAAGCTGGCGTATTTTTGCAAAACTTTAAGCTCAATCATTGCTATTGTTATTAAATTTTTTAAGATAAAAACTATACTAAAACCATCTAGGAAGTATCATGAATCAGAGTGCAAAATTTCAACAAAATCGGTTCAGTAGTTTTCGCGGTTAGTGATTACAACGGTATGAGCGCTTTTGCTTTATATATTAGTAAGATTGTCAATAGTACGGTGAGCTTTACACAGCACACGAGTAGACTAGATCAGCATTTTTTCTGTATCTCCACATCTAATAGAAAATATTTGCTGGTATATTTCTATGTGTAGTTAATATGCTGAGTATTCATGCTGATTTTTCTGGTGACTGAGTAGTCACTCAAAGAACCACATTAATCCTACATTGTTACTAGGTATCATTACTTTCTAGACATGGTGAACAAAGGTGCTCGGTGAAGATTATACTGTTGATAGAGCACAAAGATATTCCTGTGTAACAAAAATCTTACATGCAGCTGATATATATTAAGTTATTTCATCTGTTTCTGAACAAAGGTATTCGGTAAAATCGGAATCCATTGACAGTTTCTTCGATGGGGCTAACGTAACAAAATCATTTCGATAACTAATATGATTTATAACACTGCATTTTATTGCATAGTAACCGTACGCTCTAAACTATCATTTTGTGCTTCAATTCCGATTTTATTTTTTGTAAGTGTCGTTTGCACTCAATCCAGTTCGATATCACAATCCGATACAAATGTAATAACTAATAATACTAGTTCTAACAAAAACAACAGTAATAACCACAACAAAAACAAAATGAATAATAATTATTGTGGAAAACTGCTTTACTTCAGGATGAAATAATCAGCTGTAATTTAAGCTTGGGAGGGACTTGATGAACGTATGTAACATTGTCACATATATACGGAAAAAGAAATCAAGCATCTGTAGCATGAATACCATCCATATATCGACAGTGTGAGAGAAGTATTGGGTTAAACGCATCGGTTCACATAGCAACACTGTGCAATACAGGTATAGACGGTATAAGATGCGCTCAAACGAATGTAGTATGGTCTGCTAGCGTATACACTGTGACACACACGGTCGTAGCCCTTGGAGCCCACGCGCAAAGTGTTTCGTGTGTACTCATACTGATTTTGAATAAGAGACATGCATGAGATGCACAGGCATCTCAGGTATTCTACGTGCCTATCATGGGGTTGGTCTTTTTCACTGTGCTTACTAACGTATACTTAATCTGTTAGAATACACATTACTGTAAATTCAAGGGCCGACCTATGATAAAATATTACGTAAAAAAAATTTTTTATACATTAATATGGCAGAAAAATCCTAATAATTTGATGTAATCAAGACTCAATAATAGACAATTCTTTGGATACAAATACGTAGTTCCAACTTCTACTGATATTAACGGATGTGATTGACATCGTAGTACATAATTAGTTAAATCCATCATTTTAACACATAGTGGTAACAAAAAATGATTTTTGTATTTACCTAAAGTAATTTTAAAAAATTTTACAAAAACTATGAGGAATATTTCTATTGGCATTGTCACACTGTTTAATCTTTTCGCGCTGGCACAGTTGTTTATTAATTTACCTTTTGCCGTATAACCTTAAAAATTGTAACGTATACTGATGTTTCGGTGATTGTCTCCGCTCTCTCTCTCTCTCTCTACGTATATATAATGCACTCAGCGCAGGGTGTTGAAAACAAAGTTGAGCACAATTCACATGTAGTACACTTGAACAAAATATTAGTAATTAATTATGAACAATCGCCACATTAATTTAGTACTCATTAAAGAAATAACTATTACCTTGGTTATTCATCATTATACACATAAAATCACACGAGCATCACACATATCACATCAGTATATCAGCTGTAATGAATGCGTATTGCAGACCGCGTATGTTATGTATAGGGTATGCCTATAGCTCCCACTTGAATTCAGCGTACGTACACGCGAAACACTTTGCGCGTGGGCTCCACGCGCTACGACCGTGTGTGTCATAGTGTATACGCTAGCAGACCATACTACATTACTTTGAGCGCATCTCATACGATCTATACTTGAAATCCAAGCATTGCACACGTGAATCGATAGTCATACTAACGCAGTATAGATTCTCATGCTACAGCTGCTTGATTTTTTTTCAGTGTACCTTCATTGCTTGTGGTGGCGCAATTGGTTCATGTTTTGAACTCAGAAGTTCCGAGTTGACACCTGCGAAGGTGATTTTCCAAAAATTGTATTAATTTTTTTTTTTTTTTTTTTTTCATAATAAACCAAACACATTTATGAATTGTAACAGTCTGTAAAAAGCTATTATAATACGATAAAATAATTATTCATAATGGGTATTACTTACTGAAATTAATGGTGCTTACATCCTAACTCTATCGTTATTAACATTCAAAAAAAAAAAATAACCAATGCGTATATTTTTTAAACTGCTTTCAACTAGTCAAAGAATAATGAGTATGAGCTTTTATTTAAGTAGTGGTCTTCATACATGTAATTTTTTTTTATTCATAGAGATATTATCGAGGTTATATTATCGTATATCATCCGCTACTTTAACTTTACATTTCAATAACCATGACCTTAATCAGACTCTGTTCTCAATTACATCTGGCTGATTAGATAACTGTTCTGTATTTATTTATTATTTCATATAATTTTCTCATTTGGTGATATTCATGTTTTTTCTCTTTATTTTCTTTTTTTTCCTTTCCCTTGCGTTTCGTGGCCCTCATTATTTAATGGCACGTTATTATACTGTTTTTCATAAATTGCTAACAACAACAAAAAATATGCATATAAACTAAACCAAAGTGTCGTCATTTTCTGTTAATGATGTTTTACGATGACATTTCCAATACATATATTTCTTTTAATGTATACGTAACTAGTATTTCGTAGAGAGTAGCTACTGTCTCGTACAAAATTACTACACATAATAAGCAATTATATTAATAATAACAAAAACAATAATAACAATAATAATAATAATCATAATAATAATGACAATAATAATGATAATTCAATTTATTTTCAAACATTTTTTAAAATTTAATTTACACCATTACATTACAATGCGCAGCATCACTTTTTCATTAAATTTACTTTTGCAGGAATTAAAACTCACTTTAAAATCAGCATGCTCCATGAATACGTAAACAGTAACTTTTTCTTTCCTTTTAAACATAAACGTTAAATGAAATTTTGCAGTTACAGAATAGTAACAAATTCACTTTGAAATAAAGTGCATTTGAAATTAACATATTTTCTTGTGAGACTTATACTTGTTCGATACAGAGTTAGTAGTAAATTGAATTAAGTTAATCCTGATAGTAAAAACAAAAAAACACTGTTAGTTAACATTCATTAAAAATTTTTTTTTAGTCATCCAGCGTCAAACTCGTTGTAAAAATCCACTTCTCCCCATCTTGTTTAAAAACGTAGTCGTCGTAGGTCTCTCCACTATCCAAAATGATTAGAGAATCAGAATTAATGTTATAAGTTTTTCCTTGTGGCTTTATGATCCAATCACCATCTAATATCAATGCTGATGCTTTTTTCACTCTATTACCGTTGTATTGCTGCTCTGTCATCACGTGTACTGGACCTTCTGATTCCGTGTCTGTTGAGAAGCTTTCCTCGTTTTTCCCTAAAATAGCTAAAATAGCATCAATAACTTATTGCTCGTTAGTTTGTTATATTTTTAATCATTAATAATAGTAAATTTCATCAAGAAGTCTTTAAAAGTACGACCATCATGATCGAAGGATATGATCGATCGTTGCACGTTTGTGCCTGAGTTACAAATGATGTTATTCGTACCGAGCGAGCATAGCGGAGATTGGCTTCCGTGAGAATACTTAGCGCTCCGAAATTACTTACCTCTCTTTAGGGAGAAAAGTGATGTATAGGGTGCATAATGTGCCCTAGAGAGCAACGCGTAGTGCCTTTGTTTTCTAAGTAACAAATATGTAAAGTCTGTTTTCTGAGCTCGAGTAAGGGGCCTGCCTTTTAGGTGCAGTGCGGCACATTTGTCGGGGTTGAAAGTCAGGCCTGTAGCCTCTTCTGTGCTCGAGGCTGCTCTGAGGCACCCACCCTCTCGATCGATTTTCTAATCGATTCAATTGTTGGATTGAAGATAATCAGGCTGAGTTGGTTCTTCTGAACTTCTCCCGACATGATCCTGATTGGCTCTGAGGTTTCCTTGCTGGTTTTAATACAAGTCATCTCGTCCGAATAGGTAGATTCAACTAATTTTTGGATGGGTTCGGGCATTTTGATTATCCACCCGGTTATGCGGTCCGTAATGATCGCTGAGAAAATTTTAGCAGTTGTTTTATCCCGCGCTATTGTCGCCAATTCTTAATTTGCTAGTGTGGTCCCCTCTCTTAAATATTAGGATGGTTTCATAAATTTTCGAAGCGCTTGGAATCATAGATAGTCTTAAGCATGTGTTAAAAAGCGCTTCCAGCACATGACAGCCTGATTCCGCATTTCATAGGTCTACTTATATGACACCATTGGGTTTCGGCGAGGTGTTGCTCATTTGCCAGAGCTGGCGTTTGACTTTTGCGCTGCCAATTAGTGCGCCCAGTCTGTCACAGTTGTCGTGATCGGGGTCAGAGATTGCTTCATCAATCGCATACAGAGGCTCAGAGCCTGGTTTTCTGAGTTCATGAGTGTGCTGGAAGTGCATCCAGACTTGGTAGCCAATGGGTCGTGAAGCGACATAACATCAGAGTTCTTGAAGGCTTTACAAACTTTACAAACTTTCTGTATTTACAAACCGAGAGATTTCGAGGCACAAGCTGAAGACGTTGGCCATCACGAGGTTCGTAAAGAAACATTTTCAAACCAGTTACGTCATAGTAGATTTCATAACATGGGAACAAAGTACACACATGCGGGCCCTAAATGTTTGTACTTTGTCTCTCACAGTCTCTGTTTTGGGCTTGCAAATCACTTTGCATCCAAGAACGGAAATATAATTTAAATTTTTTTTAAATGAATGGTAGTTTTCATTCAGCTATTTTGCGTCCCGAGAGTTTGTAAGGTAGCCACGTTAGGATATCGCTTGTGTGCCGAACGCGGTCTTTCCTATCAAGGGCACAGAAAGCACTTAAAAACCTCCTCTTTTTCCTGTCACTCTTACAAACCATCAGTAATAAGCTTCAAAATGGTTTTTGGTCTTAACGGATATAAGGTATACGCAAAACTTCTCCTTTTGAGTCATCCAGTGGCTGGAAAAGTAGGCGAAGAAGTTAGCTAACTGTAAATCCGTTGGAAATATCCGTAATCTCTCTGATACGGCCTACAATACGTAAAAATGTTTTCAGCATAAATGATTGCGTCTGTGCAAAAAATGTTTTACTTACTGGCAAATGAGTTCTTTTCCTACCTAAGTCTCTTTTAAGAGGCTAGAGTGCCCTCAGTAAGAAAAATGGAAGTCTTCAAAAATATGCATCCAACCAAGGTGGTTCCAATAATCCCTTGGACAATGCTTTGCAAGCTCCCTCGGGCCCAAGGACCACCCTAAAAAAATGCACATTTGTGAGAAATATAGCTATTACGTCACTAAAATATGGAGCAAAGATTTTACTTCGTGAGTGAGAAAAATACTATTTCCATCGTACGTCAGTGATCGAATTTTCCCTGAAAATGTGTGAAAAATTTTTTAATTACAATGATAGAGTTGCAGTTACGTGTAGTGTAATACTTCCATAAGAAGTATGTTTTCATTGTACACACCGAGCAATAAAACATACAGTAAAAAAAACGCTTAATACTTACTTGCGCAAGGTGAAATAGACAGCCAATTTGAGAAGTGCCTGGAAAAACTATTTCCAGAGCGTTTTTTAAAGCAATTTCAAAATAAGAAAATAACGGTTTATATTTTACAAATTTTATCGTCGAAATGGTACGTCAAAGAAGACTGATCTTTTTGCAAGGTCTCACCCAGTTCTTAAACAGTATTAGTATCATTAATCTGCCCAACATTGTAGTACTTTTTTCTCTCATCAGCTCGATGCCGGTACATCGATGATTCAATTTCCTGTAAAGGACAAAGTTGCGCTTCTCTGACGTTCCTAAAAATTACATATTGACAGTGAACTCTTTTGTTTTGTCAATACATGGTAACAATTGTCGACTCCATAATTTTATGAAACAATGACTGGTCTAGCAAATTTACCTCAATAACAAATAGCAAGAGATTAAATTATATTCCACGCATGGTTACAGCTCCAAAGAATCAACGCCAAAAACGCCAATCAAACCAGTATCCCACTAGCGCGCTTCAGCCGCAAGGCACCTGGCGGTGACAAGGTAACACTTTTTTGTAGAGTACTGTAGTTGTAATCTCTATTATAATTATATGTATACTCGTCATCATGCACAGGGCCATTTTAACCACTCATATTGTCGAAGCACAATAAGTAGTAAGCCAATATAATACACAAACGATACACAATTACATAATATAACTAATTTAAAATTCCGGGAAAAAATGAATGCCACACAGTACGGTAAATAACAGGTCATTTTGCTGATCATCTCGCGCGAGTCTTTTGTATCTGTATGAGTAGAATTGGAGGTGCTGACAGTCAGCTTTTTCTCGCTGTTTTCAAAATTCGCAACTTTATAAAGATTAGCGTAGAATTGTATCACTTACCTCAAATTTCCAATTGCAATATGTATTGCAATATGTATATGAGTGAGCATAATTATATGCGCTTTTATAACAATCTCCATTCGCAATTTTATAGTAATTTCGATTAGCATAATTCAGAACTAACCTCATTATAGCCTGTAAATTCGGAAAGAAGCTCTCTCGAAAGGGTTACAAGTGCTATTTTTTCACCTGAGAACTCATCAAGCGGCGATTTTTGAGGTTAGAAAGCAGAAATAGTATATTTCGTCCCAGTGGCCCAAAAATCAAAATTTCCGGACGTGGTGGGTTCGTTTTTTAGCCAAATATACGAATTATTGACTGTTTATCATCCTTGGCTTCGCCACGCACAACAATATGTACTTTACTTGAGAAAAAATAGTAAACAACGATCAATCAATAAAAAATTGAGATTTAACTTCTGAAATTGGATTACTATTCCGAAGAAAACAAAACCAAACTAAAACATCAAATAGAATCGATCAGTAAAAATAATGATCCGAATTCTACTTTCAAACACGTTAGATATTTATTAAAAACATTAGTTCAGTGAAATACGGTAACAATCTCTTGAATTAATTTTTTTCAGTTTCTTTGTTAGTCGTAGATTAATAAATGCTGTTGAAACGACTACGATAACATAACAAAATCAGTGGGCAGTCATGGGACTGCTGACAGAAGTGAAAAGTTAAAACTGTAAATTATATTTTTACTACAGTTCTGAAATTAATTAGTAGATAACACGCATATCTCTTCATTATACATATTTTGAGTCATGAATTATAAATTTTAGTACACGATGATACAGGTATTTCTTAAGCTGGAAATTCTGAAAATTATGCGATTTGTCATGAAAATATTCGTTTTCAATTTACTACAACAGATACTGAAGAGTGCAAAAAAATTCATTAAAGAACTTAGACAATTTGCATCCGATGTAAGCATTTTATTATTTTTAAAAGAATCTATTTGGAGTCATCGACACCCAATTTGTAAACATTCCTATTTATTTCCCAGCAGGAACCCTAAATACTTACGTAATAGAAAGTGTTATTTCGATTTTATTTTATAAATAGTTGAGTTTTCTAAGAAGGCTATTAAACAATTTGTAGAATAATTGGTAATCACTACTGATATAAATTTAATTGAGAAAAAAAGTAAAGTAATTAAACTTGCAATTAAGTATTAAATTATCCCCTTTATAAGTTAAAATAATTTGAGTATAATGCAAAATATGATTAAGCATAATTTAATTAAAAACTATTAGCAGTAGTCTTGTCGTCACAATTGTCAGTGTTACAAAGACAAGAAAAAAATTTTGCGTGGACAATGGTCTACGCAGATAAATAAGTATATAGGTACTGTTGACATTATACATGTGTCTACAAGGTCTGATAACGAAGAGTGACCACGCAAGGACAGTAAATTGCAAATACAAATGTATGTGCGTATGTGTATGGTACTACTAGTGGCTCACTAGTCACGCGTATACACCACAAATCGCCGCGCACGTGTTCAACTACGCAGTTAAACTTGCATGAGTAACTGGTACTATTCAATATACACTATAGACTTATACAGTTATACTGTAACGTGCACTGTATACAGTTTACAGTATACTCATTGACAGATAGCAAAAAGTTATATACCAATATAGTATTTAGTTACACTAGTTGAAAATTACCTTGGTACCTGATTTGGTAGTTACGTACTATAAGTACACCATTAACCCACACATATATGCGGTCTGATTCGGAATTCAAAAACGCACTATATACACTGCGAAGCGGCTGCCATTAGACAATTAGACAAGGAGAGAGTATTTAGCTTTTTTCGGAGCGGAGTGTGGCGGGGTATGGTAGTATCAGTATACATATGGCCATACCCCACTACACTCCACCGTACCACCAAGCTAGTCTCTCCTTTTCTACCGCCGGCCAATATAAAGCGGGCTCCCCTTCTCTTCCCGCCCCCTCGCCGCCATTTCAGCTCACACGCGACTCTGCAGGCATCGCCTTGTTTTTAACTGAGAGTGATCTGATGCGAAACCGAGAGTTTTTCTCCACACAAAATCGTCCAACGCGCCTAAAGAAGTTTTCATTTCAAAAATATGTAAAAGTTATTTGGATACAGTGAAAAAAAGTATACTAAGTCATTGTAGATCAATGCACTATAATACAAAAAAATATTTCCTTTTATTTTAATAGATATTTTGTGTTCCAGGAACAGATGAAATAACTTAATATATATCAGCTGCATGTAAGATTTTTGTTACACCCAGTTAGCAGTTATTTTTTTTATACTAGGTAAGATAACGCTTGTGTGCCGAATACTTTTTTTCCTATCAAGGGCACACCCAACCTTCAAAAAAATCTATTTCTAATTCAGTTTTCATGTACGCATTAAGGAATATCTTTGTGCTCTATCAACAGTATAACCTTCACCGAGCACTTTTATTCACCATGTCCAGAAAGTAATGATACCTAGTAACAATGTAGGATTAATGTGGTTCTTTGAGTGACTACTCAGTCACCAGAAAAATCAGCATGGATACTCAGCATATTAACTACACATAGAAATATACCAGCAAATATTTTCTATTAGATGTGGAGATACGGAAAAAATGCTGATCTAGTCTACTCGTGTGCTGTGTAAAGCTCACCGTACTATCTGACTATATTACATAGTAGGAAATGAAAAAAAATTGCAGTCCAGGATAAACAGGTTTGCTTCAAGGAGTAAGTCGTCCTGTATATCTGTACCATCACCAGGAACACATATAAACATTAATTCTGGCAACATAGCACCAGTTGGTCGATATCGAGGCCAAAGAGAAAAGGTTATTCCAAATGACTACATCATCACCAGGACAATGTACACTTGAAGAAGAGGAGGTTGGCCTGAGTGACTACATCTTAATAATTATTTTGTATTTACACCCGATTAAAATAGCGTCGGCTTCTCCTGAGCTGGTTAACGACGATACACTTGTATAAGGAACTGTGTAATTTATATCTTATCTACGTATATATAGTACTCAATACTTATATGAATGTTAATTGCTCAATAACCGAACGAGCCTACATATTTTGGCGGAATGGGTAGCGTACCCCCAATCTGTCTCAACGGCATTAGGCAAAACGATGGGTTTAGGCGAGCTAAGATAATTCCATTTTATCTACCTTGGGCATTTTTGACAGTAGGGTGGGGCCCCGTTAGGAAAAATAGGGTTCACACTTGGTGTATATCCAACTAGAGCAAGCACAAGGAGGCGCAACCAGGTACGAAAACTATCGATTCAACCAAATTTTACGGTCTTTTTGAATAGGATAAAGTTCTAAAAATTTGTCAAGCTATACAGTTATTTTGAAAAAAAAGTATTGTTTCAGGGCCATTTCTCGAAAGAATCTGTTTTTGGTTTTGTCTGTGGTTCGAGAAATGTTTTTATCTGATCCAGTTAAAGTTTAGTGTGCATGTTAAGGTCTACAATACCTACTTTTCGTTTAGTCTTGAGCTCCTTATAATAATTGGAACGCGACTTTCTAAATTTCGACAAAATGGCGGCTTGTAGAGAAACGGCTGGAACGATTTGAGTCCAATATAGCTTATTTTTTTCGTTTTGAAATGGCGCATCTTTTTTTGAGAAAGCATTATGTGTTTAAAATTGTTGTTTTTGCTTTTCACGAAAAAAACCTTCTTTAGCCATGTTCACCTTTTTTAGGGCTTTAACGTGACAATTTTTATTTTTGTATTTTACTCAGGTGCACTGTAATTTTTTTTGACAGGTATGGATTTTAACAAAATGGAGGTAATTAATATTAACTTTTTTCAACCTGCAGTACTTGCATAAGTCGTATTTTATCATTTATTTTTGGTGCCTGTAAGCCCTGGTGCTGTTTGCCCTGTCCCTCTCCTACGGGAAGATACAAAGAGCGTAGTGCTACCTTGACATCCTTGAAGACGCTTATCGCTGGGCAGCTGTACGTTTGGCTCATGACAAAATCTGTAATAGAGCTTTTTTGCAGTGACAAACTTTGGTTCTTGTAAGTTTGTCCTGTGCCTACGCTCAGAGATACTTTCCATTTACGTGCACAGTGTGCGTTTGGTGTTCAGCCGCGTGGTGGCGTGTCGACACCCAACTAGCTGAGTGAATACCGAGCGCTCACTCGGCTTTCAGAGGAACAAATTTCGTTTACTCACAAATCCGAGTGAACGCACTCGACGGGCCGTACGAGTGTCAAACCGACCCTGAAAATATCATACGTATACACACGTATTATATATGTGCATGGATACACATGATGTTTATTATTTTACTTTGAAGGGTGACAGCATTGCTGTCGTTACTTGTACAAGAAATCGAATTCAAGTAATAAGTGTAAGACGGAATTTTTTTTCCAAAACTTTATTTCATCAAAAATTCGTTCAATAACTTTTAATATTTTTTAATTCATCGCACTAGACTTTACAATCGATGCCTAGGGGCAACGTACAAACAATTACAATTATACAAGGATATCGGTCATGTAGTTTTTGATAAGAGATAACTTTTTTTTCATTTATGTTTTTGAAAACGCTGTAAGCAAAAAAATGCATATCGAAGCCAATTATTTTGAATGGAACGTTTAAGAAATATATTTCATCTTCTACTTTGAAAATTTCTTACACTTCTCCAAATTTCGGATTATTTTCTCCGATACAAGCTACTATTACAGTTCCTAATTTATATGTTACATCATTAATAAGTACTTTAGTTAAACAACATTTGTCTTCAAAAAAAAGAAAAAAAAAGAAATAATATTATTGCACATTACAGTACCGTATTCGATATTCATTTTTTGTATGATATAAAAGAACAGTTCATTAATTTTAAAAGATACCTAATAGCAATAGTCTTTAAAATATTTATCCTAAAACTTTGAGCTTGTACAATTGCTTTGAGCTCTTGGTGCTTGGATTCAAATCTCAATCCAGGAATTTTTATCGGAGGACCATTTTGTAATATTATACGAATATAATTAATTAGCAGATAAAATTATGGTTTTAAATGGTCATACAAATTTAAATAAAATTTATGGTGTTCACTTATATAAAACTCTAACTGAAAAAGATCGGTCTTAGTTATTGTAGGAGATGTTAAAATGTGGATGATATTTCGTAAAAATATATACAATTGCCATGCATTATCAGTATAAGGCACTTTATTACCTGCAATCAAACCAAAATTTCTATCAAAAAACAGTGATCCTGCTGATGACATTTTTAATTTTTGATATTTTTTGATGTAGCTCATATCAATCGGCAACGACACGTTTTTATTTGAAAAACCAAAATTTAAGGTTTTCAACTCGTTATTTATGAAATCTATTGTCAAGTGTTTGTAATATATTGGTAAACTTTTTCTGCTCGAGTAACAACACTTTCGTACAGAAATACTGTCCTTCGAAATCAGCAATGTCTATCGCGTGTACGTACATACGAATGATATTCTCAGTGTCGGTGAGACGCTCGTACGGCCCGTCGAGTGCGTTTACTCGGATTTGTGAGTGAACGAAATTTGTTCCTCTGAAAACTAAGTGAGCGCTCGGTATTCACTCAGCTACTTGGGTATCGATACGCCACCTCGCGGCTGAACGCCAAACGTACACTGTGCACGTAAATGGAAAGTATCTCTGAGTGTACGGAAAGATACGCAGAATACAGTGCTAGCTTGATATCAGACGAGCACAATGTCGATTTATTATAAACTGGTGACAGTAACTTTTGAATTTGGCAAAAAACTAGCGACAAATTATGGTACTCATTAGAAATAGGAAATTCAACTTCGTAGTGCTAGCTTGATATACCTAGAATAATTAGAATGATCATAAACGACACCTCTGATATGTGCTTTCGAGTATGTGTCGAGGCATGTACATATAAGTAGCAGATTGCAGAAATTAGTAACATAGCATCACGTTTGCACCCTATTATATCTCTAAAATCTCTGCTTGCTAACCATGACGGACGTTAATAAAAATAACATTTTATATTATGTAACTTTGCTATACAGGTGAGAAGTAAATTGTTGTATCGATAAAGATAATGGAATAGATTAGACAAGAGGCCACCTACTCAAAGAGTATGAGTAATTAAATTATTATTCATTTCAAGAATTTTCTTGAAGTCGTACAAGCATAGTAAATTAACATATTAATGAGCCTGTCCCTTTTATTAGAAGTATTAGTGAGAATTGCATGAAAATCAAAGATAAAGTGTACGTATATAAAAATTTTCTTTTTCTGTTTTTTTTTTAAGGAAATTAATATTTTACTATCGTATACAGCATTTATTGTGTAGATGGTCAAAATCACTTATCATCATCAAAATAATGATGGATGGGGGAAAGCCGGTTTCCGGAAAATGTGGGTGTTTACTATACATTGCATGCATTTATTATTATACATGCATTATTTAAGTGAATATTATTGTATATTCACTTATTAAAAAGTCTTTGTATTACGAATACACAACCTACAGTTACAATCTTATGAAACTTAGTTTTCGAAGTGTATTAAATTTTTATGTACAATAACTAAAATATTTTAAATTAAATACGTTAATAAACTATATGTATAAATGTTACTTTTGTTTCATTTTCGAGGTTAAAAAATTGTAAACAAGCGTATATGAATATTTTTATGACAAAGTATACAACGCTTAGCCAGAAATATACTAGTATAAAAGCAAAACCATCAATAAAAATGTATTTTGATTTCTTTTAGCATTTTACAATGGTCTATGATCACTTGATCTTATGACTTACAGTACAGAAAAATTATTTTCAAAATTTTCTTAAAATGTAATGGAAAATATCATAAGTTCCATTTATTTAGCATGGAAAACCATTGGATCAAAGTACACGTGGGGTACAGTAGGGTTTTTGAGGTATCCTACAGAAACGTTATTTTTAATAAAACTACACACTTTTTTACATCAAAAGTTATACACATTATTTTTAAGTAAATTACGTAACAGCTCAAACAAATTTTTATTAAATATTTAGAAAAAAAGGGTCAAAACTTATTTAAAACGCTTACACTACTTACTTGGTGAGCTTATGGTACAATAAATTCACTTTCGCTTTTATTACTAAAAAAAAGCCTATAAAATTTCCTTTTATATTGACCATTCTTAACATACATTTAACTGAGTCAATACTTAGCTTGAAAATTTAAACAAACTTGATAACAACGGCACAGTAATAGATCCAAGGAATGTCTCAAACCTTCACAATAGAGCTGAAAAAAAGTTTTTTGGTTCTTCCGTAGTACGTATGGGTCATAAATTTTGTTACACACGAAAATTTCTACAAATGATCCTAAAATACACAAAATATCTTAAATGAATTTAAATTACGTTTAAGCAGCTAAACATAAATTTGTTATTACATTCAACCTTAGAAAATTAAGCGAAGACCCTCTAAAATATGGCTATGCAATCCTTATAAATCACTTGATTAAATTTGTAGATAAAAAATGTTAATTTCTTTCATTTATGGAGTTGTTCTCTCTTTTTCAGATTCGTAGTCGAGTTGCTAACTTAAGGGATTCAAAAAATCCCACATTAAGAACAAATTTTATTATAGGAGCCATTACTCCAGCAAGACTTGCTATTATGACAGCAGAAGAAATGGCTAGTGATGAAATCAAACTAATAAGAGAAAAATTTAAGAAAGAAGCCATTAACGATGCTCAACTTGCAACTGTTCAAGGCACAAAAACAGATTTATTAAAATGTGGAAAATGTAAAAAAAGAAATTGCACCTACAATCAAGTGCAAACAAGATCTGCTGATGAACCTATGACAACATTTGTCTTATGCAATGAATGCGGTAATAGGTGGAAGTTTTGTTAACAAATCTGTTATCAATTATAACAGACATGTATATAGTTTTACTGCATTAAGACATCTAATAATGAAGAACAAATTGATTTTTTTTAAAATCTGTTTAATTATTTAAAAAATATTTAATTCTTCATATGAATGTAACTATACTTAATAAATATTCATCTTACTTGACTTCTTTATTTAGTTTCATTGTAAAATTAAAATAAGTACTGTCAGATCATTCTCTGCTTCAAGTTTTCGTAAGCTTATTCCAAATCTCTCTGAATAGTTACTGTTGAAAGTTTTACTACTATCCTCTACATTATAAGACAATCATTAATTATCCTTAAAGCCTTACGGTATCCAAAACTTGCACACATAACACATTGGAAACTTATACATCTCAAACACAGATCTAGTATTATCATAAATAAGCTTTACTTTTGTTTCAAAAAAATCTAATGCACTTAGTGTACACAACTTTTAGTAATATCGTCACATGAAAGACAAAAGACTTGAGCCTTTTAATCTGTCATATAATTGTGTACGTTCCATGAGTTCACTTTTCCCCTCTCTCTCAATTCTTATGTAATCAATTTTAGTAGGAAAACTGAAAAGTCAAGTGTGAAGTTCTAATTTTTTATTTAAATAATAGTTGGAGTTTCAAGTTTTTAATAATAGTTGAATGCAAAAGGTTTGTTATGTTATTTTTTTATGTGAAAAAAAATTTTATACATGCATTTTTTGTGTATAAATTAGTTGAACTTTTATACTGTACATAGGGTATAGTTAACAATGTCCTAAGGAGGCCGACTTGACCGGCGAAACATCCACCCACATTAAAATAAAAAATCAACAATCCGTACTTAGCCTTCTAGTTATCTTTCTTAATTTAAAAGTTAACTTCACAATTTTCTTACAACTATTAATCACGCATTAAAATAGTTTGTCAAAAAAAAGGAATCAAGTCATGCGGTCATACCTCATTAATCTATTAACATTGTCAACTAAAGTTTTTATATTAGGTTTGGCCAAAAATTACTTTGTTATTTACAATAATTAGTCAAATTCAAAGAGGCAAAAATATCTTTTTTTTGTCAGAAAAATTTTGCACTTGTTTTCGCATTAATCAGCCTTCCTTTTTCCATCAACTTTTGCACTTGTTTCTTCTTACCTGACTGTTTGTGTGCTTCTTTGAAAGAAAATTTAAATTATAACAATATCATATACCAAATGATTAAATTTTTAAACTAAGGATATTTCTTCATTTCTAAGTTTTTGGTTTTTCAAATTAATCGTGCGGTACCCAAGTATAAGAATAACTTTTTAGGCTTTAAGGTCTACTTTTTAACTTTTTTTATTTATGTAAGGAGTTTTACTTTTTATCTATATGTTAAACTACTCTGATTTCAATGACCCTTTGAATTGTTTAGTGACTAAATACCCACAATCTTATTTTGACCTATGCTCGTATTAGTAGATTTTATAGATGTTTTACTTTCATCTCTTTATCTTCATGTCTTTATTTGTCTTTATTTAATGAAACAGATTCATTAATTGATCTTTATACAAATCTTTTGGCAAATTTCTTTCAGTCTTGAAGTCTTTTGTGTAATGATTTATTCTGCTATTTCATCACTCATATTATATTTTTATGTACCTACATCTTTCTTATGTAGTATATCGTTTTTATGTTTCGATTTTAAAATTTCAACTTTTATAAATTACCGTATTTCCTTTTTGAATATCATTATACATTTTATCAATGTAGCAACTTGTCGAGGTGAGCGTTCCAGATTTCTTCGCAATGGTGATATTTTGTAAGAAAATTGAGAAAATGCTTGCGTTGTTGAGTGAAAAACGCATTAAAACTTACCTGTTTTTTACTACAGATTAGTTTTTAGATGCAGCTCAAGCTTTTGATGATATTTCAGAAAAAAATAGACTGTAAACAAGTTTTATTAGTATAAAAGTTGATTTTTTATGTTGTTCAATGTTTAATGGTCGTAATGTGTGCTTTTTAATAAGATTTACAAGCTCTTAGTCACCAAAATTTAGAAAAATCAAAGTAATTATTAAGTCTAATCCAACTGAAGTTTAGGAATTGGATTTTCCTAAAAAAGTTTTACACGTCAAAGAGTTATAGAAGAAATTTGAAAGAAGTAAATCACCTCCAATAATACATTTACTTATACAAGCACTTCTCTTGCATTTTCTATTAGAAGATTTATGTCGTCGATAGTTGAGATTTTCTAATTAAATGATCACAACTTACTTTAGCATATATAGTACAGAAAGTTTGAGTACAAACAATTTCTACTGAGTAGTCAAAAATTTTTAAATAGGTCTTTTAAGTTATTTTTCAATAATTTATGTAACCGCGAAAATTCTCTTAACTAAACACTTGAAACCTAATTACATTTTTGATGACAAAACAAATTATGGGGTAAAAACTACCCTTAAGTTTAGCCCAAACCCAAAAATAACGTTTTTGTTCAGCGCACACAAGAATAGTGTACATTTTATTAACGCTCAAATTTTTGTACACAAAATATCACGCACGAGCTGTTTGTATCTTAATTAGCAGAGTTAAATACTGTTACTGTTAAGTTAAATACTGGTCATGCTGTACTTTACAGTTAAAAATATAAAAGTCATTTATTTTTTTAAGCAAATGATAGGAAAAACAAATGAGTCAATTTCGTCTGTATATTATCTCAAACTATCGCCTTACAACTAGTTGCATACAGCTGTCTATTAAAACCTGCACTATTTTCTGTTAGTAGTTATCTTTCTGCGTTTAATTTTTAAAGATAGTTGTAAAACTCCTGCCAAATAAAAAAAGTTTAATTTTTCTCTACTTAAAATAGTTCGTGGGTTCACGTAAGCATACGTTTACAAATTATTAAGATAATAATATTTATCTTTCCAATTACATACTGTCTTATCGAAGTAAAATATTAGTAAATTATAACATACAGCGGGTTCCAGTTTTAGAATAATAGCTTACAAACAGTAAAGCGAACGGCAAACCTTGCTAATTAATAATATTTGTAGTATTTGAAATCAAAGGAGTAAAAATTACGTGATTTTATTCATTAAGTTGCTACTAACATATAACTAGGGTCATGAAAATCCTGAGATAATAATTACATTCTAACATCTATTCCCATCTAATGACATAAAAACCTCTTTTATATATTATCCTTGTATATTCTATCAAAGAAAAGTTCCTAATGATTTTGATTTTTACTATTAAATATTTTATGACATATTAATGAATATCTTGAACATTTAATTTTAAGAATTTATATAATCCAATAAAAATAGTGGTGAACATAAAACCCTTTTTTAGCAGTAATAGGTACCTGAATGCAAAATAAGTAAACCTTGTTAAATTAAAGTCGGTGAAGAGAACTTCGCGATATTAGTGACTCTTTGCATACACATACGTACACACGCATCGTTTTTTTAATAATGAGGAAAATCTATTGAGCTTCAGCCACTAGGCATGTGTAGTGCATTTTTCCAGTGAAGCACGCTCTGTTAAACTCACTTACAGAATGTAAGGTGCTAAAAGAATAAATAAGTAGATTTAACTATTTTAGTAAAACTGACTTTCGAAATTCACTTATTTTGTGTATCAAATGGGAGTTATGTGTAAAGTTTTAAAAGAAGAACCTTTAAACATCAACTAGCTTTAGCACTTATGCTTATGCTTAGTGGCCCTTGGTATTTCCAGTCGAATGCCTGATCAAATTAATGACTGTAAATACCATACAAGACAAATTGTTTTAAAGAAGTATTACCTGACTTCTATTTGAATTAACTAAAAATTTTCCTGTAGTTGATCATTCCATAGTAAACATTCCGAACAACGCCCACAGCCTCCCCCCCCCCAGCAGGGCTGGATATGGACGAATGAGGGTGGACAGGGGTGGCAAACAGCGATCAAAAAATATTAATTTTATGAGGTAAAATCAAGCTCAATTAGACAAATACGCAAAGAAAGGCAATGGGTAGATAAGTTCTCAGCTACCATTGAAATCCTTCCAATTATATAACATAAAAAAAATATAAATATGTATGTACATGTATAAGTAGAGCTCCTCCCCCCCCTGCGTACCCTACGCACCAGTCCCCCATCCCATTATTCAAAATTAATTAGAAAAATGAAAAAGTTTTTTTTTTTTTTACGATGTTTCAATAAAGCGTCACCTCAACAGAAATTTTACGAAGAATAATAAGAGAAATAACACCATTTATTAAAATAACAACGACAATATCGAATGCCAGTATCGGAGAATGCTCCTATAAACTCGAGGCGTTAAGTGTCTGGTAGGATTTCTCCATTACATCCGTTGTTTAGAACTTTAATAGTAGCAAAGGTATACGCAAGTACAAGTTATTGCAGGCAGTAGATGTTAGTAAGTATAGAAGCCAAGCTATTGGTCAAGTCATACGAAGAACATAAAAAAAAAAATGACATCAAGATGAGAAAAGTGAACTTTTAAGGTCATGTAAATAAAAACCGGTAGACAGTGAATGCTTGGGTACCCAAGTAGAAAGTTATACTTCTATCAAATTATATTGGAGATGATGTAATTATAAATATGAATATACCGCCTATGAAACGATATTGTGTACAAAGGTGGTGCAACCATCGTTGGAATGAGTGTACGTACGTTGGTTGAGTGTGGTTTCAATAAACATTTTAATATTCAATCACTGAATCATTATAAACAATATATTATGGCACAATACAATATAAATAATACAAAGGCTGGTCTGTACAAGACTGTGCATTTTCATCTAATCTTCCAATGGTTGAAAAACAACGTCCTAAGAAAATAAGAAATATACCCTTAAAAAATAGCAGATCGTTCAACTGTAACCTTTTTTATACGTTTAATTTAAAAAATTTGTAATTCAACATGTAACCTTATGCATAAATCACTAAAAATTGCATTTATAGGATCTGTATGAACCTCCCAATTTTTGTTTGTATGAAAGATGACTATTAAATATACCTGTTTCATTTTCAAATAGATCTATAGTTTTTTTTTGTTCTTAATAACACGAAAAAAAAGGATTAAGTACGCGTAAAATCGTGTATGTAAGTACATCCATATAAGAAAAATAATTTACACCGTTGCTGCATAAATTTGCGCTCCTCCCACCTCTCTGAATTTTGAGCTGAACTTTTCCCCTTGTTAAGTATATGATAAACGTCTTTAAGTCAAAAAATCACCTTAATCACAAAGAAAAAATTGTGAAAGAAGAAAACAAAATAAATATCAATCATTGTAATAATATATTACAAAATTCTTTTTTTAATTATGAAAATTAAAAAAAAAATTAAATAACCAACTATTTATTTATTTTAAAAGTAACAAATTAATGATAAGTTAAGAAAATTATTACATGATTTGAAAGCTGCTCTACTAATATATACTAATTTCAAAATTTTCGAAACATGTACCTAAAAAATATATTTCATCAAACAAAATATCTATTTATTTAATTTATAATTAAACCGCATAAATTTATAGAAAAAATTTACATTAAAAATAAGCAATGAACTGTACGATAAGATGGAGATAATCAAGTTTCTTATATGGGGCACGCTCATAGCAGAATGAGTAAGGATCTTAGCTAGTATGCAAGAATTTGGGGTTTTAAATCTTATTAGAAGCTGTGTCTGTGGTTTTTTTTTTTTCTTCAGAAATTGGTAAAAAGAAAAAATAAGTAAAATTTAAATTGTATGGTGCGATAATGTTGTGTGAGGTAGGTGAGGTAGTGTGGTTGGATGACGTTGACGTGTGGTGCGGTGCACTGATTTTGGGTAGTGTAAGGGGACGGGGATCGGAAGTATACCAAGACGGGTGGGATGAAGGGAGAGAATTAAGCAAAATCCACTTCCGTTACAATTTTCCTCAAAGTCAACAATCTGAAATCGTTGATTTAATCTGTAGGGCAGAACGGGCCCATAGAAGTATAACTTCAAAAAACTACAAGGTAATTCAGTTTGGAGTAAGAACGTAAAAAAGAAGTACAAAAAAAATTGTTATCCTAAGGAGCAAGCTAAACACAACGCTTTGGTGTTACAGTTCAAAATAGGAAAAAGGTGAGCCTTAATTAGGAAAGAGATTGAAAAACTAAACAACTAGGTAAAACCAGGAAAAGAGAGTTTTTTTTCTAAATCCATAAGAAATATTTTTAACATTCATTTAAATTATTTTATTTTAAACCCCATTTAAATAAGAGTTAAATGCTCTTATGTTTTAAAAACCTCTTAAGTATTATTCAAAGATATAACACTTTTTATGACTTTTATTGCATACAGTATACAATTCATATTGAAGGTACTTCACTGACACTACAATACAAAAATTTTTTTAATTATAAATAAAAATACGATTATGAATTTTATATCATAAAAAAACGTTAATAATTTTTTTATTTCATTAACAAGATCAAACATAAATATTAAAACATAACCACCCTTGAATATCAACCATAACGCGCGGTTAAGGTGGCTTGGGCGGTTGGTACCGTACCCAGGGAAGGGTAACATAAGGGCCCCTAGAAAATCAACGCTTTTGGATGGTAAATTTTTCAAGAAATACAGTTACTATGATAAAACTAAAATACAAGATCGAGAAATTCCCAGAAAAGTACCGTGAAATTATAATTGTGAAAATTGGAAGATATAGCGAAGTAAGCCACATTAATATTTTATATTTTTCTTCTGATATCCTCTTAAGTTAAGTTGTTGACCACATATTTTTAAGAATTTAATAGATTCTTTGTAAAAAAAATACACAAGAACCATTTTAAATTTTTGTGGTTAATCAAACATTTCCGAAGATACAGTCGGTTTTGTGATCACTGTCCACAAGAGTAGGTGTGAAACTGGTGAATTTTGAGTAGCGATTTACAAAAAAATTAAGTCATTGGCCCTAGTATTTTCTTATTGCAAGTAAATTTGGCATAGTTGATTTACATAATTCCAAAATTTCAGAGGTTTTGATCAAGCCGATAAAAATCGTCCAAGCCACTTAAAAAGCAATAAAAAAAGTTGTAATGCTTCGGCTATGATAGTGCATTCAGTTTCTATTAAGCACGGTATATTTTTGCGTTCAAATTAAAATAATAAGTAATGTCTTCTAACTATTAAAAACTGGCGTAGAACTTTGTACATTGTAGTAGAATCTTCAATATCCGTAACGTATGGCCAACGATAAAAAAAATTAACACAAGTATTATAAACTTGTAATTTTTTTTGCTACTGAAAAAATATTCTCGATTTGAAAAAACTTCGCTACTGATCACAGTTAACTTCAGTTTGCAAGTATTCAAAAAGAAGTTTTAATCTAATGTATTATTTTGTATTTGTTCTTAAAAATAAGGCTTTTATTGAGCAACTTTTTATAATTTATAACTATACTTTAGGTCGTTGTAATTTCAAAATGAGAGTTGACATATTGGAAAGTATCTACAGAAACGTAAAAACCAAAGTAGTACTTGAAATTTTTGATTTACACAATCGTCACAGAAGCAGTTAATTCATAAAAATACAAAATTTTGCTGTACCTAAACTTTAAATTACTGTGGTTGAACGAATCTGCATTGCTAAAAATAACTTTAAGTAGAAAATACTTTGTTTTTTTGTTAAATGACATTGAACACAGTGTACATCAAGGTGCAATTGAAAAATTACTGGATCTGTGATTTATGCATAAATTATATTATCTATTGTTTTACAAAGTTTTTAGTACGTTTGCTTTTGTAAATATCAGACAAAATTTAGTCTTAATAGATAATTCAGAGATAACTTATAAAACATGTATTAACTAATAGTAATTAACGTGAAAAATAAAATTTTTATTTCATTTTACACAAAGTATAGTAGTATTTGTA
Organism: Copidosoma floridanum; assembly: GCF_036245765.1. NCBI lineage: Eukaryota > Metazoa > Arthropoda > Insecta > Hymenoptera > Encyrtidae > Copidosoma > Copidosoma floridanum. Next base: position 6,494,585 of record NW_028321885.1, read on the forward strand.
AATCTTAGGCATAAAGAAGTTGAGTAATCTGTTTCAGTGCAAAGTACAAAATTTTTTTATTAAAATAGTCATTTATGTCATACTTATTTTCTTAATTAAACATTATCATATGTGCTGTGATGAAAACTTGTCAATAACTCGAGTCATTAATCAAATGGTAAAATTCTTTTATTACATCTGTTGTTAAGAACCTGGATAGCACCGAAGATGTACAAATTGCAGGCAGTGGAGGTTAGAAAGGAAAAATGGCAAGCTGTGGTTGTAGGCGTAAAAAGAACATTAAAAAAAGGAAAACTGACAAAAAAACTAAAAACAAAGAAATAGTTATTTCTATAAAAAAGCTACAATAAAATTTAATTAGAGGTTAGAGCATAAAATAATAGTCCAAAAATACATCGTAAATAATTATAAAGAAGAAAACAAAACGCGATGCTTGACAGTTATAGTTTAAAATAAGAAAAACGTGGGTCATATTAAAAAAAAACCGACCTGCAAGTTATAAATCATCAAGTAAAAGCATGAAAAGTAGTACTGAGCAAACACAGAAGAAAAATTCAAAACATAATAATAGGACAGCGAGGTAAAACAAAAAAATAGGGTTTTTGTTAGCACATACCTGTTAGAGGTATGAAGTAAAGTCAGAAAAATCTGACGATTTAAGTGATATGATTTAAAAGGAAGTATTCAAAAATATCAGGCATGTGGCTTCAATCATATAACGGAATAAAAACATGTAAATAAGATTGCCGTATCGTGTAAGCAGCACTTGAAATAGGCTACTTGTGAGATCTTGCAAAAAAATCTGCTACCTAACGATGGTAACTATGGTAACACTGGATGTGTATGTGTATATTTACTAGTAGGGCTCCGCCTCCCTGCGCGCTTCGCGCGCCAACCCCCCCTTTTATTGTATTATAAATGTAATTTTTTCAAAATAAGGTTTGTATTAATATTTTTGAAAGCCCTTGAAAATGATAAAATTAATTGTTGGTATGAAAATAACATGTTGAAGTATATTTTACAGAATTCGGAAGACAACGGCATTTTTCGAAAATACTCGGGAATAAATTTTCTACGCTTGGGAATGATTACTAGTCCGCACCAATCTCCGTAATTGCAAATTAGATTTATGAAGTATGGAAAAAAACCCGAATTATATTAATTGTTACTTAAAATTTATGTATGTAAAAAATGTATATTGATCATAATTAATCACATAAATTTTTAACGATCACTTTTTATTTTCCCTGACTAATAACAGCTATTTCTATTAGATTAGTAGAACACGATTTTCAAAACGATGCCTATGCCTTCGAAAACCATTACTTTCTCATGGGCAATTATATGTTGCATTGTCTAGATGTAAAAACCCAAAAAAAATTTTCATCCAAATTAAATCAGAAAACTAATTTGAAATAAAAAATATTTTTTGGAATGAAATTTTAGAGTAACAAAAAAACTATTCTATAGTTAATTACTATTTTTATACTTTCTTGCAAATTTTATCTTTCATCAAAAAAGCAAATTTCAGTACCGTCTAGTACCCAGATTTATGTAATCATAAACAATCTGTTTTTTGTAATATAATTTCAGATACACCATCATGGATGCAAAATTCTATAAGTGTGGCAAATGTAACTTAAAATTTTCAAATCAAGAGTGTCTATCATCGCACGAAAAAATTCACAAAAAAAAATTTTTTGTATGTAATCTGTGTAGCATTATAATATTAGACAAGAAAAACTATTTGCGTCAGACAAAGGAATGCCAAAACATTGAAAAAGATTTTAAGTGTATTAAATGCGAAAAAAGTTTTAAGAGAAATTATCACTTACAGAGATATTTAAAAAGTCATGAAAAAAACGTTAAAAAAAATATTTGTCAAAATTGTGGGAAAGGTTATGTAAGAGTAGAGCACCTGAAAAGACATTTTAGAGTATGTAATCAAAATAAACATCGTAAGGAAGATAATTGTAACAAAATTTGTTGTTATGGTCAAATAAAATTATATGTGAAAATTAGACCATTTGTAACAGTTAATATGTAAGGCTTTACGAATATATTTACATTATATATGGGGAAGCTGGGGGGGAGCGGGGTGGAGGTGGAGGGGAGCGGGGGGGAACTAGCAAAAAAGTAGGATTACTCAAAAAATGCAAGAAAATACAAGAATAACTACCTTATTTGGGGGGGGGAGCTTAGGGGGAGCGGGGGGGAGCAAAACCTCGCTTTAACTCTTACGACTATATAAGAAAGGAAGATATATATATATATATATATATATATATGTGTATAACGGCGTTACCATAAAAATGTTTGTTCTTTTTTTAATCCCGTTTTTAAAATATTTTTATTTACAAACATTTAATTATTAAGTGTATTAATCCATCACTTGGCATTTCATTGGTGCAAGAAATAAAAATTTCTGTAAATATTTTCTCAACAGTATACAATAGCATTGAGACATCAAGACTCCCAGATCCATTAAAAAAATTTACCAGTCATTTTGATTATTCCACTTCGAATCTATTTAAAAATAAAAGCTCAAATGTGTCAAAATTCTCTTTAGTATGATATGAAAATACGACTATTATTATTTACTTTGTTAGTTAATTTGTTTATTACAAAAGAAATATATACTTGAGGTAAATTCTTTACAACATAGTACAATAAATTTTTTAACCATTAATGAAATATAATTAATTTTATTTAAAGAAATAATACTAAAAGTTTGAACATTTCACAAACAACAGGATACAACATCAATATAAAAACATAATCAAAGTTGTATGTTAAACATAAGGTGCAGTTTTTATAAAAAAAAACGCTTCAATGCTGTGTCTATTGCTGTGCATTTGATTACTATTGAGCATCGTAATATATTCTTAAGTTTAATTTAAAATATTATACAATATAGTACTTTCTAATAATTAAAAACTGGCTCAGGACTTTCTGAATTAAAATAGAATTTTTCTTCTTCGTTTAACGTATGGCCAACGTACAAAATAATAAATTTAAACTTTCCTTAATTTATAATTCAATTTTTTTGTATGAAAAATATTTCTCATCAAATATAATGTTTCAATTGCAAAATTCTTTGTATATGGATGCTTTGCTTAACGTCGTTACTGTTTCAATATAAGATTTAATATATTCGACAGATTTTTCAGAAACCTGAAGGCCGTAACAGTGCTTTAGTCCATTAAGGAGATTCGGTCGTTATTCCGGTAGGTGGTGAGCGAGTATGCAGGAGCTCCCATAAGACAACGTATTGAAGTGACTTGTACTAAACGTGCATGAAAATGTTCGCTCACTGGGTTCGCACGACGGTTAATTTAACTATGTTCAATTCGTCAGTGCTCAAAGATTGAAACAATTAAGGTTACGAAAAAATAACCGTACATACTTTAAAGCAGCTAGTTTCCGATAGTTCGTGTGAAAAAGTTGAAAACATGTTGTTTGCACGATAAGAATTAATCTTAAAAAAGTAGAAGGAGACTCAGTTTTCGTCAACAAAAGTGTGTTATAAATTGTTTAAGAATAAACTTTTTTGCACACCATTACAGTTTGAGGTCTTGAGAAGGGCTGTTCCAAGTTTCAGATCATGGTTTCAGGTTTAACAAATTCTAGAAGCAATTTTTTAAAAACGTCTCGCTCCGTGTGAAAAAACCAGCTGACCGCAGACGATACTCAGATCTCTCCCATACACTCAGCATGCTACCTGCTCGTGACTTTGTTCACGTTTGTGCATATATTTTTTCCAAATGCCTGGTAAGGTACATATTTTTTGATACAAGAGTCTGCCTTAGGAGTTAAGCTATCCATTCGAACTTTTTCCTCATTACGGATACATCTCTTGCCTCAAAATTTGTGCAACAAAGACTGAATAATCGCTCTTACCCATAAGAGCAACGTTAGATAATACAATATCGAAAATTATTTTCTTGAATATTCGGCTAGTAAAAAATATTGAAAAAATTCATGTGTAGCTCAAGCATATAAAAGTACGACATTAATTTTTTTTAGCGAGTCAATACATCTCAAAAACGACCGAACTTCCTTTGCTATTTGCTAGAGCGTAAAGAGAGCAAATAATATACTAAAAAACGATGTTTGCCATTTTTTATTTGAAAGCGGAATTTATAGCGGTTGTCTGTCCCAGTCACGCTATCCGGCTCGAAGGACCAATGTTTGAATTATTCTTTATTAGGACGTCGAGTAAATACAAGATCGGCAGATCAGCCGTAACAGATATTTTAGAGTAGGCAGATCGACGTGGAGGTCCGGTTCGAGAGTCCCCAGCGAAGCAGGAGGTCGAGGCGTGCACACACGTTGGTTCCACTCGTGAGCTCAGTTCGCTCGCGCCAGCAGAGACCAAGCGAGCAGCAGCTCCCTCTTCTTTGAGCAGATAGAGGGTGAGGGGAGGGCATGGGCGCGCAAGACAAATCTTGCACAGGTATTACGTTTCTTGAACATCCTCATTTAAAGTTTGTAACAATCATTGTACAGTATTTTATGCATTGTATTTGTAAATAGCAATTTTGTTACATCGAAGTGACACTATAGGTAAGAATCAAAACTTAAAGTCGATTTTCTTTTTTTTTTCTTTTTTTTTGTAGGTTATGTCGATGTCTTATTTTTCTAAGACAGCGTAATTTGAAGTCACTTTCGATGTATGCACTAGATTACTACAGTAAAACTCTTGAACAGTACTTTTTTCTATGATACTAGTGATGAACACAAGTTTTAATACTAAAAAATCAATATTTCAAAGTAAAATTAAAATTTTGAGGTTATGTCGAATTGCTTAAAATAAATACTTCGTTTTGTTTTTAATACAGTGTATTTTAGAGTGCCATGAGAAAATAACTAGATAACTGATTTATGCATTAATTTCTTTTTTTTTATTCATCATCGCCCGTAGGCTCAGACATGGCATTCTTTTACACAAGCATAGTGTTAATTAGCCATCGGTGCACCTGAGTTATGACCAGATGATTACGTACGTATATAAACATCTGGACCAACTCAGTCACACCTATGATCACATAGACGAAGCGTCAGAGAAACAGTTAATCGACCTTCGAGAATTAAGAGCACAGGAGAAAGGACGAGACCTGAATGGTGATCCGACGATCACCCATCCAAGTACTAACCGCACCAAATGTAGCTTAACCTCGGAGATCGACGGAACTGCAACTAATTAATTTATTATTCTGTTAATTTTTTTTTAATCATTAATTTTTTGTTGTTTTAGTAATTTTCAAGTACGTTAGTTTGTGTGAATCTCAGACATAATTTGGTCGTGTCAGCTTTTTATCAATCAAAGCCGACTCTAAAAAAATTGAGTAAAATTATAACCGTCAATACAAGAAAAACATTTTTATTTAACGTTTCACGCAGTACACTGGTTTTTGTAAATCTCAGACATAAATAAGTCATGTCAGCCTTTCGAAGGTGTAAAAAAACTATTAATCAAAAGAATATCCACGAATTCAAAAAACTTTTCTCATAATCTAACATTTTAAACTAGTAATACAGTAATAATTTGTTGATTATTCTGGTCTTGAAGCGTATGGTTAGTTTTTCTTATTGCATCCGATTTTAAGAACCTTGATTGTAGAGACAACGTATAGCCTTACAAATGATTGCAGACGAATCAGGATTGTAAACAGAAAGATCAAGCTACTTTTAAAGGCAAAAAAAGTATCAAAAATCAGAGAAGTAACAGCAATAAAAGGACAGTAAGCACTTGAAGATTATCATACAGGTAGTAAAACTACAAAAAAAATTAATATTAGAGTGAGAGAATAGAAAAGACATGAATTACTAAGCAAACTTAAAAAAAGGTAAGACGGAGCTAACAAAGAAAAATAGTCAACGCAGAGAAGGAACATTTAGGTGAATAAAAAGAGAATACAGCTCACTTAAGTAAATACGAATTTGAAATTGAAATTATTTGTTTAACGAATGATCTTACACGTTTGATTTAAAAGAATGTTTTTTTCAAAAAAACTTTTCTTTTATCTATTGGATCTTACTCTTATCATTAACTCTATTTCTTACAGTTTTAAATCTATTCTCAGTCATTTAGTTACGCTACAGTATAATAATTTTTTTTTAACTAAGAATAGAAGTACAATAACGATTTCCATTTTATATAAAAATATTAGGAGTTTGAACGTTTTGGAAGAACAAAATACAGCATAAGTAAAAACTCAAAGACGTAAGTGTATATTTACCATAATATGCAATCTTTATAAAAAAATTAAAAACAGTTTTGAGACTGTAGCTGATAAGATGCATTCGATTATTATTGAGCACTGTATGTTTGTATGTTCCGATTAAAATACCATATAATACTTTCATACCATTAACAAGTTTTTTTAGGCTTTTTAAATTCAAAAAAAACTTTCTTTTTTGTTCAACGTGTGAATATTGCGTAAAATAATAAAAACAAACTCTTAAATTCAAAACTTACTGTATACTGTACAAAAAAAATTTTAATATAAAACACAATTTACCACTGCTGAAGGCTAACTTTAGTTAATGTGCATTAAAAAATAAAAGTTTTTATTTAACATATGATCTCATATTTTATTAGCAATAACGTTTTAATTGAGCAATACTTTCAATTCTACAGCTATACGTAATAAGATTTTAATATGTTAGTTAACATATTACAAAGGATTTACAAAAACTTGAAGACTTTTCAAGTGTTTAAGATAATTAATTTACAATAACTTACATGAAGCAAATTATTTTGCTAAAAAAATTTATTTTGTTTATAAATAAATAATAAATAATACAGTACAGGTATACGTGATATATTTACATAGTGGTATCATTAATATTTTAAATTTAGTAAAGGTGAGCTATTAAGATCCAACAGGGCGTTTAATAGTCTGCCTGAGTTTTTGAATTTCTTGATTTCCGTTGCTTCTAAAAAATGTAGTTTTTTACTGTTATAGCAAATATGTAAGATACCATAGTAATCATTAAAAACGTGGTTACATTCTATTAAATGGCTAGAATACGTTGATTTGTCAGTCTTGTTGTTAAAAGCACTTTTGTGTTTTTTGTCTCGTCTTTCAATCGTTTTACCAGTTTGGCCAACATAAAATTTCTCAGAAACTGGTGTCCCACAATATTTCTTGTAAACGCCTGATTTCTTTTTTTTTTATTGATTTTGTCTTTGTTGTTTTTTATTATTTTTTGGAAATTTTTATTTATCTTGAAGGCTAAATTAATACCATATTGTTTAAAAACTTGAGGAATTTAATAAGTATGTGGACCGGTATAATTTAATATGTGGTACTAACGATTATCATTCTTTTCAGACAAGGGGAAAACCTTTCTATAGCTTTTTTCAGTATTACTTTATTGAGCATGTTATCCATAATAACCGGGTTATAGCCATCATTTAATGCTAATTGTTTAATAATGTTTAATTCATAGTCAAAATCTGACGGCTCTAAAGGTATAGTTAAATGTCTATTACCCATTAATGGACTGATTGGGTCACCCATAATCAGACCATTTTTAACAGAATAAAATTTATTTTGTAATTGTAAATAATTATGACTGAGAACTGCTTCTAATATTAATAAAATTTCTTGGTGAACTAATTCATTTATCTTATTTCTGCGTAATAGATTATAATCTGGCAATTATAGCAATTTCTGCAGCCTATACTTTCTTCCTCCCTGACTTGACATCATCAATTGAAAAATTAGATTTTTTACTTATTTTGGGTCACACGATGCAAATTAGGTCAAAATATATCATTGAACTAACACAATTGATTGAACACAACTTGTAATAAAAAATTATATTTTAGTTTGAAGGATTCATTCATCTGCAATGTGTGCAAAACAAAATTTTTGAACCCTGAAAAGTTACTAGAACATAAGTAGACACATCGAAAATTATTGTAAGTTTGTGATACTTGTAAAACTGTATTTACTTTGAAACAAAATTATAATAGACATTTAAAAGAACACAGTTTAGAAATGAATTTCATGCATACATCGTAGTAAAAAATTCAAGAGATCAACACATTTAAATAGACATTTAAAAATTCACAGTAATTGTGAAATTCACTTAATTTGTACAAAATTCGAAAAAGGATTTTCAAGGTTAAAAAACTTAAAAAGACATATGAAAATTCACAATTTATAAATTCATAATGTAAAATTTTTTCGAAATAAAGTATTATTTTGGTACACGAATACTTAATTTTTATTCATTATTACAGGATATTGTTATAAAAAATTTTACAATCATACAAGTTTACGACTTCTTCAAAATATATCGAAGTCTCTTGCACAACATTTTACTTGATTGTTGCAATCAAAACAACTACCCAACAAAACGCAACCATTTTCTAAACTGTTAAGGTTATTTAGAAGTAAAGTGGGGATGAAGGGGGATGCATGGAAGATGGAGGAGGATGTAATTAAATAGACCGAACTGCAAGAGAACAAATAAATAACAAGGTTAGAGGCTGAATTTACTCAAAATAACTATATAATATTGGAAGATATATATAAATATATGTATATATTATACAGTTTTCAAGCGTGGACCACAGTGCTTCCTCCTAAGCTAAAGAGGAAAAAGTGTTACATTATTTGCCAGATACTTTCTGTCTATGCAAAAAGAGGTTTCATTTATAAACCGCGCCCTAGACGATGTTTGAATAGGAATTCAGATATATATATAGAGCCGAACATGTTCTGTATGAAATTACTGCAGCCTATACTTTCTCTCTAGTTTAAAGCAAAAGGTTCCATATACGCGCGCTTGTGCTGCCTTACTTACTTACTGCAAGGCACTGCACTGCATCAGCTGTAAGATCGAAAAATTATTTCTTGTTCGTCATGGCAAGTTAAAAAATAAAAGACTTGGTCGTACTATTAACGTTGAGTAATTTTTAGTGTATTCTAACAATTTTATACGAATTAAAACATTAATAAAGTTACTTTAAGGTTTTTAAAAACCATTAATCGACTAAGAGATTATATATACAGTCAAAATATCATTTTTATCTGCCTTTGCTGTTGTGTAATGGACAATTAAAAATTATTGTATATTATTTTTACCTTGCCGTAAATAACAAATCAAAACTAATAAAATATTTTTACATTTTACAGTGAGTGCAGTACAGTACCTTGCTATGCATGCATGCTGTACTACAAAAATTAGAAGTACTCTACTTGGTATTACCACAAATGTTAAACATTATTAAGTGTTAAATATTAAATTAAATACCAATATGAACCTCATTAAAGTATTCGTAAGGTTAGTATATGTCGTAATTATAAGTTCATACGTAATTTTTAATGAACACTAAATAAAAAAAATTAAAAAAAACATTATAGGTATAAGCTTATTCTTGTAACCTGTTAAAAATATGGCCGTTTATTCGCTTATTTTTATTTATGCGTTTGTAATTTCATTTTTTCAGGCGTTTTTAATTTTTTTCATTTCCACAGTTTATTTTTTTTACAGGAAAATCAAACAAGAATTTGTAAACACTCAATTCACAATGCTTAAATATTTTTTATGCTCTTAATAATGTTTATTTTACCATGATAAGTAGTTTCTCAAGTTATGGTATAATAATATTGAATTGTATATTACACAACAGCAAAGGAAGAAAAACCCGATATTTGAATTGTAAATATAATCTCTTACTCGATTGATGGCTTTAACAAACCTTAAAGTTCCTTCATTAAGGTTTTTATACGTATTAAATTGTTGGAATACAGTCAATATTATTTATTGTTTATAGTACGACCAAGTCTCTTATTTTTACACTTGCCATGACTAAAAAAAAATAGTTTTTGAATTTTACAGCTGATGCAGTGCAGTACATTTCAGTGCATGCATCTTGCTTACTCTCACGATCGCAATTTTTATGTGAAAAGATGTGTGCTTCCGATATCGCATGCAGATGGCGTATAGGTGCTTCCCTACTTACTTTATTTTCTGGACATTACACATTGTACACTTATTGTTCCATCGGCAGGCGTACACATATAAAATATATTACAAACTCATTGTTCATGTATGTGCCAAACAAACATTCATACTAGAGACATATACATACATATTGATACATACACATACAATAAATATTTTTTGTGTTATTCATAATTAATTATGTGAAGCATGTCAAATACCTGATTATATTTAATAGTTAGACATGTTATTATCTAGTAAGTTGCATCTTTTATGATGCATGGAAAAATCTAATAAAATATTTTTCTAAAACAAATAAACAAAATAAAATAAATATATAATAATAAATTTTTTCTCTTGAACATGATTAAATCCAATTAAAGAAAGAAAAAGTAGTTGAACCTCTCTAAATTGTATTCAAATATTACACACGCATATATAATATAGTATAAAAATAAATAAAAAGAAAATGGAAAAACAGAGACACAGAATAAACAAAATAACAAAAATAATAGTTAAAAGGTAAAAATAGCCAATAAAAACAATAATCCAGATGATGTCGTCATAACAGTAGCTGAAGCAATTATGGAGCCCCTTAACGCTAACTTGTCGTTTTAAAATATCATCAAATCTATTCCCATTTGATAAGAAAAATATTCCATTTAAAGATTTGAATAAAAGAGCAGTTTTACACTATTTGCAAGGTGCTGCACGTATGAGTGTAAGTGGTTAAGACTTCTAAAACTTTGAGGAATCTACATCACATTTTAAAATAGTTGCAGAAAGTGCATCAACGACAGGATCGATCGGTGGGTGAATATTATGATTAAGTTAACCTACTGCTAAGAGGTGCTGAAAAGGGTTTGTTGGAAGATACAGAAAATACATACAACGCGCATAAGATGACCCCAATAAGAGATAAGGCTCTAGGTATGTTTTTAAAAGGACTATCACCCATGATAAGCCAGCAGGTCGATATCAAAGAACCTACTTCCTTAGCCGATGCCTTCGATTGTGCTTTGAGATTGGAGAACCGAATGACTACGAGTATAATCTTGGAGACACAATTCTAAGGAATACCCCGTAGTGATTTTAGAAATAGTTTAAGTAACTCATATTAACAGCAAAATGGATACCCTGATTAGCCATTTTCATCGCATCAAATATGTATAGGACAAATTAATGAACACCAAATCAATAATCAGAATCACAATGCTACGAGGCAGTATAATAATTACGAGAACGAAAATAGATAATACTAACAATAACGCAATAGACAGAATTACTGCGGAAATTATCAGAATCAGGGAAGAAATCAAAACTCTTAGAATCAGTCGAGGAACTTGAATCATTATCAGAATAATTTTGGACGACATGATAACGAAAATCCTAACAACTACTATATTTAAAAAAATGCTAACTGTGATTCTAGAAATAATCAAGGATATCATGGCAGAGGTCAGAATTATAATAGGTACTTCCAAAATAATAATTATAATAACTATCACTAACAGAGTTTAAAACCTAATTATCAAAATCAGAATTTTTAAATTAGTTTGGATTTTTTTTTTCTTAGAAAAATTATACTCTGCTTCACATGTGAGTTTGGATGCTGACCGCTTCCATTCGATAAGCTGTGCAAAAAACAGACCCTTAGCGCCAGAAATCTGAGTATCAAGAGACTGAGTGATCAGTGTAGCATACTAGAAGTTCTCCAAACTTTTTATTTTAAAAAAACTCTTAAGAAATTTTGTCCTTTTTGACTTAAAAATTATTATGTCTCTCACAATAAGTGATAGGTCATCTACTATTAACAGCAGCAGCATCTGCCAGTGCTGATTATTCAAATACATGTGCACGTAAAACGTTCTGTATTGGATGAATTGAAATTTCAAATCCGTATTGAACTTTGACTACTGACCACTTACAAGCATGCAAGATACATTTAACTCTCATAGATGGTTTAAAATAGTTTTAAAAAAAAATTTGTTGCTAGAATGCTTTAGATCAGATTCAGAATACTAATTCCTTTTGTACACTATATATGTAAAATGCATTTTGACTCTTACAATGCTTAAGCGCTTGCGTATACATTGGTTTCATGTTTTTGAAATATGTAAGTCTTAAACATCTCAGTTAGTTAACTGTCTTTCTGATAAAAAGTAGTTATTTTTATCTAGAAATCTCGAAGACTTGCACTGTTATCGTAATTATGATTTTTTATGCGTAATAATTTAATCTTGTAAGTCAATAATAATGAGAAGTTTCAAATTTTGAAAAAAATTCGTTTCCACTGGCCAGGCAATGTTGATAGTTGAATTCAAATTACGCGCGAAAGCTCGCGCCGTTATGTGTACCTTTTTTTGCTTGTCATTTATTGTATTAATGGCTTAAATCGCCTGCCGTGTCGAGACACGTGACGTTTCTGGAAAAGCAAGTCCAGCCACACTTTCAGCGCCAGCCGTATGATACACGCACATGCATGTATGATGCATATATGCATGTGCTTGTGTCATACGGCTGGCGCTGGAAGCAATACAACTATCGACATTGCCTGGCCAGTAGGAACAAATTTTTAAAAAAATTCGAAACTTCTCATTATTATTGACTTACAAGATTAAATTATTACGCATAAAAAATCATAATTACGATAACAGTGCAAGTCTTCGAGATTTCTAGATAAAACTAACTACTTTTTATCAGAAAGATAGTTAACTAACTGAGATGTTTAAAACTTACATATTTCAAACACATGAAACGAATGTATACGCAAGTGCTTAAGCTTTCCAAGAGTCGAAATGCATTTTACATATAAGTTGTACAGAAGGAATTAGCATTCTGAGTTCGATCTAAAGCATTCTAGCAACAAATTTTTTCTTTAAACTATTTTAAACCATCTATGAGAGTTAAATGTATCTTGCAAGCATGTAAGTGTTCAGCAGTCAAAGTTCTATACGGATTTGAAATTTCAATTCATCCAATACAGGACGTTTTACGTGCTCATTCATTTGAATAAGCACTGGCAGATGCTGCTGCTGTTGATAGTAGATGACCTATCACTTATTGTGAGAGACAGAATAATTTTAAGTTTAAAAAGGATACAATTTCTTAAAAGTTTTTCCAAATAAAGAGTTTGAAGAACTTCTAGTATGCTACACTGATGGCTCAGTTTCTTAATACTCTGGTTATTTGCGCTGAAGGACTATTCGCTGCACAGCTTGTCAACTAGAAGCGGTTAGCATCTTAACTCGCACGCGAAGCAAAATATAATTTTCTTAGGAAAAATAAAATATTGACTCACATATGAAACTGAATGTGTGCTACCCATTTTTTAACTTGGCTGTATTACATAAACCCTTTAGATACACTATTGCCTTCCACGACGCTATAACATCGATTCAAGAATGAAATTTTATTGAACAAGCATGGACAGATAAAGAACTCAATGTACAAAATATAATAAACCCAATGGAAAAAATACGAACTTGCAAATTTAAGAAAAAAAAAACCGTTCTTTTTATTTTAGTACGCAACGTTATTGAAGCTATTATCTTTGTAGTTGTTATAGCAATAATTATCAAGAAAGCCAAAAGTTGTTTTAGAAAACTATGGAACGTGGTATGTCGAAAAAATGTATAGAACGCACCATCAATCCACTGAGTACAGAATGCCAAGTAACTATAAAACAAGAACCAAAAGAATACGAACCAACTGAACTTTATGTCAAAATTGAGAAAAAATCTAATAAATGAAAATAATACAAAACTCGACCTGTAATGAATTTACGAAGTTTGATACTCTCACATCATACATTATAACAGTTGAAAATAGATTAGTAGATTAATAGTGATTTGATACTATTTTTTTTTTCAGGCTTTTCGGTGAACTTGACCTCCGAGATTAAAACAACAATAAAGATCAAAATCAACGTAGATTAACCCTTACATAAAGTTATTGAACAATTAGAATACAAAGGAATCATCAAAGAAATGCACATACTTTTAAACTTACACAATGATATACAACGAACTATAACTGTCATTTACGCTGACAACTCATTTATTAAAGAACCTGACGAAACAGTAAATAAAAGAAAAGAAATTCAGACACTCTCTAATTTTGAGATGAAACCCGGCGTTGGTCACGCACAGAAGCTTTTTTTATCAACATCATTAAAGGGTGAAAAAAATTATATATACAAAATATTGAACCAAAAAGACAGGTATGTCTTTTAACATGAAATATAGAAGAAAAGAATAGGTAAAGAGACTTCTTTGACCAATTTTCTTGATTTAGAACCCTAGAATGTTGTTATGCCGTTTCACATTGACAAAAAAGACTATTCCAAGGATATATGAAACATACGGATCCTGAAAGTGCTATATTAATATTGCAGTTTGACGAATCCAAATATCACACAAAATACGCCGAACCCATTAAAAGAAGCGCAAGAGACAAAATGAACCAAAAATTAACCCATTATGTTTGTCAGCTATAAGTTGAGTTAATGACATATCAAATGTATATTATTACATGCAGAAGACAACGATGTCTACAGACTTCAGTACTAAGGCCAACTTTTGATAAAACCATCGACTTACGAAAGGAAATCAACAGTAGCAGAAAATAAACCGAATCATAAAACCCCACTATTCAAAAAGCTATATCCTACGTCAAAAAGGTACATCACTTAGTTTTTAGATTTTGATTTCAAGCTTTATAAAAACACTTCGTGAATTTGTATTTAAAGCAAATTTTACCATCACGTATTCAAACCTTATTGAAAGACATGTATTCAAATTCATAGAATTCTGAAGTAGTAATTATATTGCAATTACTTTGAGAATTCAAATCAATAATTAAAACTTACTGTATTTGTCTAGAAATTTTAACTCAAAACTATTTCTATGTAAAAACGATCTATTCCTATGCACAAACCTGAGTACTACTTTTGTTCACTAACATATGGAGAGTAAAGTTTAACAGTATGATCTTACATATAGAACATACCCATACACATACACACTTATTCAATTCAGCACATGAATCAATGACACTTACAGAAATATATTTAGTATAAACAATAAAGATCCAAAAAATTGTTGAAAAAAGGCTGATGGACGCCGATTTAGCATATTATTGCGGAAAAGTTGCAGCCGACATATACTAAAGAAAATTCTTAAAAGCTGCAAAGTAGTCCAGTCCAAAGTCAGGAAGTCCGTGCTATGAGTTACTCAAATTAACCTTAAGTACAAAATAAGAGCACTAAGCTGATCACAACTTTGGAAACCCCTGAAGATGATCATGAAGAATGAACTGCTCTAATATTACGATTTGCAAGAGTAAATCGTAATATTGAAGTAGTTTCTCTTTTGGTGTCGATTACATTGTTGAACTTTTTAAACTCACATATCAAATTGAGAATATCTGTTTTTTAACCAAACAAAAAAACAGAAAGATGTTATTCCCGTTCGTATACCAAGAAAATGCTAAGTGGGCGGAAGACATACAACGTACGATTGTATATTGCATAACTCAGCAGCCAAAAAATTTAAAAATAGAAGAATCAGAGAATACAAATACGGAGAACAAAAATACATCAATAAAACCGATTTAAAAACCTAATGTCCTTCTTCATAAATTAATAGAAAAAGTGTTAGTAGTGATGACTCCAAAGTAATGGACGAGACTTATCATGACCTTCGGCCCATTAAACGACATCAGATACCATTCAATAGATAATAAACAGGATGACGGACAGACTATGTACATGGTCTTTGCTACGTACTGTAATAAAGAGTCAAATATGACGTGTGGAAATGTAATACATAAGGCAAAAATTGAAGTGCATAGCTTTTCATGCGAAAACCAACGAGATATGCAGAAAACTTGCCCCATATGCAAATGAAGAAAATTCAATAACCTTGACAGCTTAAGAACGTAAAAGGATAAGAAGGATCTTGTTGTCCACAGAAGTATACAAAAATTATGAATACATATAAATTAATCCTATTATCATTTGTTCCCTTTTGAGCAATCCCAAAAATATGTAATCATGTTATTGAATAATCATCACTTACTTTATTATATTATATTACATTTTTTTTTTTTCCGGTAATACGTTACTGCAAGCGAAAGAACAGAAAAAACAAATACAATGATTATAATATATTGATTGTTATAATACTAATAAGCATATTTAAGGTTATTTCTCATGGATTTTTACGTATAATCTTAAAAAAACGAAAGTAAAAATTATTAGCTCTCTTCACAGTTTTTTAAGTATTTAATTTACCATGATCCACTACTTACCTTAACTCAGATTACTTATATATGTATGCATGTATTTACCAAGGACGGCAATAGTTTCGAGGAGAGGTTGTAAAATAACAGCTTGCATAAATTTATTTATTTATCTTCTTCTTAATAATAAAATTTAAAGACTTTTAAAAGAGTCATCCTTAACGAAAGTCGTCCCCTAACCAAACTGACTGCACTTCATGGCTCTTAAAAGTGTCAAGTAACAACCATATCAAGTTGCTAAACCTAAACACATAAAGTCAGCAAGTTCCGGCCTTATAATATGTACGACAAAGAAGTTTTGACTAAAACTTCGCACAAGGTACATTTCTTCGCGCGTCATTTTAATCAGTAGTTTTCTACCACTGATCGAGTGTGGACTAATTTTTGATAAATTTTTTCAGATGTAGCACTTGTCAATTTATTATACGTAGCGTATTATCGCTTTTATTAATATCAATAAAAGTATAATAAAATCTAAATGAAGAAATAAGAAAGTGAAAATTTTTAAATACAATTTTATAATATCAGGACACAGTAACAACATTGTTAAGAAAAATCAATAAGATATTTAAATCTCCACGTTCAAAAAAATTAAGCAAAGCAATCAAATATCCCCTAATACCTCTATACGCACATTATCTCTCTCTCTCTCTCTCTTTTATTTATCGTAACTAGTAAATAACAAAATAATTGAAATATCTGCTGGTCCTGCAGCCTGTAGAGGAGAGTGAGGCTGCAGTCCACAACCTTCAGTTTCGAATTGAATGCAGGGCTAAATGATAATCATAATCATGTAATAAGTAGAAATGTCTAGTGCATTATTTAAAATACATAATCGCAAAAAATAAAAAAAAATTGAACAACAACAGTTTAAAACTTGTATTTGTATTAAATTACTTGTAAGAAAAGATTACTTCAATATAAAACAAACAAACGATGCGAAAGAAAAAATCGGTGATCATGGTCTTGCCTGAGGCATAACAGATCCCAGTTGTGTAAAGAGAAAAAATATTATGATCACCGATGTCAAATCATAAGAAAATAGCTAAAAAATATTTTGAAATAAGAATTCACCGCAAGTGTAAAAAATTAGAAGAAACTGTTTCTCGTACAAGAATGAAAAAATAACAAATTAACCTATCTTAAGAATTAATAAAGAGTATTTATGTAATTACTTATTTAAATGCTATTTTTATTTCCTATCCTTTATAGTCGGGAAGTGTAAGCCAATCGGAAGGCTCAAATATAAAAAACTGATATCCACAATTAAAAAATCTTTTTTTATAGATCGTTGTGTTAGCATAAACATTTTGATTTTGTACAACATTTGAGATGCAGCGCGGCTGTCAAAAAAATGTCAAAATTTGTCAAAACTAGTTTTTTGCGATTTACCGAAGAACTACGCGTCTAACAGCAAAAAGTATTTTGATACTAAAAAACTGCAACAAAGAAACAAGTACAATAAGTTTTGTTAAATCCCAATGCTTCACAAGGTTATGTGCAAGTTATAAAAATCGTGTTTTTTGCCCATTTTTTTGAAATTTAATGACTCGTGTTCAATATATTATTAAGAGCTAAAATTCGGACTCAAGGTAGTTATTGCAGCCCTTAACATCCACACCAACTTTCAGCTTGATTAGATTTAAACTTTCGGCACACCACAGCGAAAACCAAAAAACGTCCTTCCGGGAGACTGCTATAAAAAAACTCCGATAATGATAACACAGGTCCACAAAAAAAAGTGTTCAGTTTGCTATGGAAGACCAACTATTTCTCACAAATTTTTGGACGCTGAATCCAAATTTGCCATAAAAAATGAGGGTCCGGGGTCAAATTTTCAGACTGCAGACATAATCTCAAAAAACTACTAAAACAAAGTTTTAAGTATTAAAAGCTCGAAAAAAGTGTGAATATGATTCGTTTTTCATCGCAATTACCTAAACTTTATATATTTATACCTGCTAAATCTAAATTTGTCATGATGAAAGAGATTTGACGTTCAGATTTGAGACATAACCTTAAAAAAACTCCAGAAAACGAAGTGTTTTGCATCAAAAGCTCGAAAAAATGGGAATACGCTTTACATAAATACAGCAGTATTTCTGTGAGTTTTCATTTTCGAACTCAAACGTATTATAAAAAATATGAGTTGACTTAATTCATCTATTTATGCCTGCTGAATTTAAATTTGTTATAATTAGAGAGTTTCGACGTGCAGATGTCAGGCATAAGCTCAAAAAACTACTGAAAATGGAATTTTTAGTGTTAAAAGCTCGAAAAAATAGGGATACGAATCGCTTCACATGAATACAATCGTATTCGTGTGAGCTTTCATTTTTCAAGCCCAAACGTATTGTAAAAAATATTAGTTGAGTAAATTTCGAACATCAGCTGTGAAAACTTGTGACAAATCACGTTTTAAGCAGTAAAATCTTGAAGAACTTTAATTTTTTGTGCACGAAAACTAAATTGGCTTACACTTCCGTACACGTTCGTTATCGAACGATCTGTGTAACAAATTTCTACGTCGCTTTTTATCATTAGATTTTTTATCTCTTCAGCATCCAACAATAATCCGCCATCATGTTAGGCTTCAATTCTTCACCATCTACGTTCAAGTTCCTTCATGTATTAATGAAATTTTTTACCTTGCTCTTTACTGACATCCCCAAGATTCTGTGGAAATTGATCAAGGTGTGAATCGAGGAAGTGAAGTTTCAAACTCATTAAACAATCAATATCTAAGTTACTAAGTTATTGACTATAGTTTCAACTATACTCTTATAGTTTCCATCTTTATTATAACCTAATAATTTAGTTGCGACATCTTTAAAGCTCAACCATGCTACCTTCTCGATATCATTCATACTTCTGACAAATTTTTCGTCTCTGAACATTTTGTGAGTTTGTGGCCCATCGAACACATAAACACTAGAAAGTGGTGTGTTGTGCGTGTGTCTATGCTTACCGTAAAGTGTAAAGCATTTTTTGCAGGAATAGTTCTTTATAAGTTCAAAAAAAGAACTAAAAGTACTCGGACCAAAATGAGAAAAATGAAACGTGGTTTTTAACAAGTTTTCAAAGCTGATCTGTAAAATTTAGTCAACTCATATTTTTTATAATACGTTTGAGTTCGAAAAATGAAAACTCACAGAAATACTGCTGTATTTATGTAAAGCGTATTCCCATTTTTTCGAGCTTTTTATGCAAAACACTTCGTTTTCTGGAGTTTTTTTAAGGTTATGTCTCAAATCTGAACGTCAAATCTCTTTTATCGTGACATATTTAGATTTAGCAGGTATAAATATATGAAGTTAAGATAATTGCAATAGGAAACGAAACATTCCCACATTTTCCGAGTTTTTCAAACTAAAAACTTCGTTTTCAGTAGTTTTTTGAGGTTATGTCTGAAAGCTGCACGTTAAATCTCTCTTATCATCACAAATTTAGATTTAGCAGGCATAAATATATGAAGTTACGGTAATTGCGATGGAAAAAGAATCATATTCCTACTTTTATCAAGCTTATAATACTAAAAACTTCATTTTAGTAGTTTTTTGAGGTTATGTCTGCAACCTGAACGTCAAATTTCTTTTATTATGACAAATTTGGATTTAGCAGGCAAAAATACATGAATATATGGTGTTTTTTGAGATTATTGTTATTCTTTTTTTTTATTCTTAAGCTCTAACCACCGAAAAACGGCATTTTTACCAGTTTTTTGAGGTTATCTCCAAAATTTGACCCAGAACCCCTGTTTTTTATGGTAAATTCGAATGTAGCGCCAAAAAATGCATTAGAAAAAGGTGGTCTCTCTTAACGAACCAGATACCTCCTTTGCTTTCTCATAGAAGAAGCTTTGCATCGGTAAAAAATTAAATTATTTGTGCGCGCGTGTGTGTGTGTGTGTGTGAGTGTAATTAGTCAGGCCTCAGGAACCTAGCAACCGATTAAAATTTTTTATGGTAAAAAACTGGTTTTTCGTGTTAATAAGGGTTCAAAATGTATTGTGAGCAATTTTCAAAAATCTTACTCGATAGTTAATACGAATACCTTTATTTCCCATTTTTAAGAGTCTTGGTAAGTGATCTTGAGCAGTTTTTATTCAAAAAATAAAAAAATTTTACGCCTCTAAAACGAATTAACATATTCTAGATATTGAGGACTACAAATAGTTCTTAGTACTTTCAGTCCAAAAAAAATTGAGTTTCATACTATGTTAAAGTAGTTATATTTAATTGAGGTATATAACAAATACCTTATGTAACTTACAGAATCTTAACAATTTACTCCGTTCTGTTTTTAGTTAATGAGTTACTAAGATTTTTCTGAAAAAATTACTATTACTGGTTAAAGATGGTTCTTGAGCTGTACAATATATTTAAAGCATCGATTGAATCACCAGTAAAACTTTCCTTGAAAGAATTTTTAAATACAAATTATTTTGCGCTAGTATATGACGACGTTCCGTAAAAAATTCTTAAAAAAACATTGTTGATGATTAAATTATTATGACGAAAAGTAAATAAATATGTTAGTAAAG
Organism: Copidosoma floridanum; assembly: GCF_036245765.1. Classification (NCBI taxonomy): domain Eukaryota; kingdom Metazoa; phylum Arthropoda; class Insecta; order Hymenoptera; family Encyrtidae; genus Copidosoma; species Copidosoma floridanum. The sequence goes on from NW_028321885.1 coordinate 6,515,397, forward strand.
AGATTTTTTTTCTTCAACGATTCCATGTTAGTTTTGAACAAGTTAACGAAAAATGATAAACCTAAGTTTATTTCTTTCTAGACTTTTCATCAAAATTTTAATTCAATCATGAGTACATATTACATTACTTGGTTGGAATCGACATTAAAAAAATTTTTATAAAATAAAACATTAAATTAATGAAAAATCACAAATTTAACTCCTTGATGATGAAATAACTATGGTAAGAGATATCATAAAATAGTGAGCGTTATGAGCCCTTCAAAATTTATATGATTTTGAAAATAATTTTAACAGAAAAAAAAAATTTTTAATTTTTAAATAGAAAACTTACTATTTAAATAAACATATTATGCCAAGACAACGTAAAAAAATTAAAATCTTAAACAGTTGCTTAAAATTAAAAGCAAAATAATACAGCTTAAAGAAACTTTTTACCAATTTAGTGGCAGCGGTTTCTATTAAATAAACATTTATGTAAATAAACAAAAAACTTCATTTTTCTTTTCTTTTTTTTCTTACTTACATCCAAACATAAAATTTTTTATTTTGTTAACATTGAAATTGACATTTGTATTTCTTAAAAATATGTGGAAACTTCTGCTGATTTAATTGTTTCAATTTTATCAATGCGATCTTTTAATGATACAAATGTTTGCAAATGTGTCATTCTTTAGCCATAGATACGTCGGCATTAGAATAAAAATGTTGTAAACGTATTTAAAAGTGAACTATTATTTGAAATCTATAAAAAAATTAACTTTTGCATTTCTTTTTTTGTAGGATTCCGTATTGAAAATTCAATAAATGAAATAATTTTCTTTGCAATATTTAGGCCAGATTAAAAGAAATTTACTATTATAGTACAATAATAATACTGTTCAGTGAGTCTCCTATTTAAATGGATTTAAGGGTGAAATAATTACGTGTAATTTTAACGTGTCCTTATTTGGCCCTACAAGATATTTTGAGGTAGTGGCACTACTCGTATTTATAGAATCTTTCTTCAAATTAAGGTCTTCAAAAGGTATAATGTTATCTAAATTCAGGACTCGTTGGTTGAGATCAAATCTATGAACAACTTCTTTGACAGTCACTATGTGTTCAACATCATCTTGAATTCCGTAAATAAGCACTCCAATTTTAACTCCCATGCCAGATCCATTATCAGTTGGGGGCTCTTTGCACGTTAATGACAATCGAACTGAACGTATTACATACTCTGGCATTTCTACAGTACCTTGCCATACAATAAGGAAGTATTTCTTAAACCATACACCTTTAGGATAAAGATCTACAACCCATTCACAACTTTTATCACCGACATAGTCAGCCAAGTAAGATTGGCTTGAAAAAACTAATGTTCGTGTGTGATAAGAAAGTAAACCAGAAAAATTTTCAACTGTTATTAAGGAACTACACGTGTCTACCGTATATAATCTTGGCTCAAATAATAATAAACCATTTTCTTCCATTCTTATTATTTCATGTACTTTGTAGTTTTGGCCGGAATGAAATGACATTCCGATTGCCATCCTTTCAACGAAAAATTCTTTATATTTTTGGGTTAATGGTGATAGAAGGAGTTCCGCAAGCTGTCTTGGAGACATCATAGGAAATCTTACAGCAGTCATAACTGTAAAGACAATTTGTTTGAATGCTATGTCGATATCTGCTGCACATGAGCTATTTTTCAAGCGCTGCTTTTGATAACCAAGCCAAGTTTCAAGACACTTGTATAAAGTCATTTCATCTGGAATAACCAGACTACTTTGACGTGCTAATGATGCAAGCACATCAACTTCAAAATTGGCAAAATCTGAAGAATTTGACACAAGTTCTATATTCCATTTAATAAAATCATGACAACCTTTTGTAATTTCATAGTGTCCACAATTGATACTATACTGTAGCCAAGATATTAATGTTCCTTGAACAGCTGCCAAAGGTATGTGAGTTTGCATAAAATTTAAGCATAATGAAATTAAATCTTTGACGTTATATTTATCAGCAAGTGAAATAATTGGTAGAACTATCGAGTGGCTGATACGAATCTGTCCTGTGTAAAAATAACGTAAAAATTCACCAAATATCACTGCACATTGAGGTGTTTCTTGAAGAGTTATACGGCTTTCTTGTGACTCACTCCATTGAGGACTCATAAGCATGACTTCAAAAACATCGCTCGAAGCGCATAAAATAAGACGGTGGGCTGGATATTCAGTATCATTTACAACTAGACATATGTCATTCATGAGTCGTTCTGCATATAATGTAGCAATTTTTTTAAGAACAGTACGTGAATTATCTACCTGAAAAAAGTATATACTTTAAATTTTTAATGAAAACATATTTATAATTAGTTATATAGAAGAGTAAAGAGTAATATTACGAAATGAGTAAGAAATTTTAAGTTTCTACTTCTGAGTGCAGTTGAAAAATGGTTGTAGAGATGTCATGAAAAGAAAGAAATTACATTTAACATGTTTTTGTTTAGAAGTATCATTTATTGCAATTAATGTAAAAATTAGGATTTATAAATCAGTTTAGGAGTGAGGTAGAAAATAAAGTACGGCAGCATTAAACATTTTTATGATAAATTAAATTAAACTAAATATTTGCCTTTTCCAGTTTTGACTGCGTGCAAGTAATGACGATATACGTTTAATGAATTCTTTGCAGTTTTCAAAAAAAAGCTGGACAAGTCAACAACCAGTCAGTGAACAGTCACTAAGTAAAAAGAACCTAGTGTTTATTATTTGCTCTAGAAGATCAACAAATTTATAATTATGTAGATTTACATCAGAATGGGCGAGAGACCCTTGAATTTTAATTGAAAATTGACAACACCTTGAGTCTTTGATAAGATATAGACTTACGATGAATAAAATGTCGTACGGCATCCTGTACTATCCATCTTTTTCCCCTCTACATTATCCTGCATTCGCTAATCATATGTGAATGCATACTGTACACAAAAATTCCAGCCTGAGATACTAGCGTCTGGTCAGATCGTTGGTAAAGCTACACTGATGAGTTCCACCAACGATCTAGAACGAAAAATATTTAAATAAAAGATAACTGCGAAACGATATTATTTAAATTTCTATAACAAATGGTATTAAAAACTGTGCAATTTTTTGACAAAAGATACAAGCACATCTGAGTAGAATTTTTCTACTGCATTATAAATGAACAGAAATTTGATATAAACATTACTGACAATATTTAGAAAGTGAAAAAAATGTAGAACTCGGCTCAAATGGGATCAAAAAGTTCTACTTTTTCCATAGTGATAAACATTCCTGGTAACCGATCTTTTTTCTCGTTTTTTATTCGAGCACATATTTAAAATAAAAAAAGCTTAACATCACATACCCTTGATAGAAGTATTGTTTAATAGGTACCAACTTTATAGGAAATCTGAAAGGATGACATTTTTCTGTTAAAAATTTCATGATCTCCAAGAGTTTTTAAAACAAAACATCCGAAAACAAAAACAAAAAGAAAGTTATTTCATTAATATCTATCATTGCAATCCTGAAATTTTTAAAATACACGTGATTATGTACATAAACATCTGTTTATACCCTTGCACAGCAACATAGTTAGTTTTACCATACTTCTCGTAATACGTTTTTTTGTTAAACATGATATGGAATTTTACATTTTTTATAGTAAAATAATCTGAAACAATCATAAAAAGCTAATGTATTAATTTCTCAGAAAAAGTCTATACTATAAAATCAACAAAGTCTAAATAAACAAATAATCAGTAAAATCGAATTTTTATGATATTTTTATCTCGAAAATCACACTGCAGCAGAAAGTATAGTTATGTAACAAGGATCAGATCTACGTACGTTATAGTGTTAAGTGGAAGAGAAAATTATTGCCTTGACTTTACTATTAAGATCACGTGTTTTAACTTAAAATTTTACAAAACCATACGTCATCTGAACAGTATGACTGGATTGTATTTTTTTTACATATTTGTAAAAAGAGTACGGCAGATGGTGCCAATATACGAGTGGAGACAAGATGATATTTAGTACCAAAGACTATCAAGAATTGTAAAGAGTTCAATACAAAATACAATACACAAGTGATGAAATTGTTTTTTTGTCAGTGCGTTTTTATATAATGTTTAATTTATGTTTAAATTTATGCATGTTCCCAGTGATTCCTAAGATTGAGTCACCATTATGGAAACAAAAATTGCCAATTTAAAAAAATCATTTGCTGAGCTAGTAACGAAAAAAATACGTTGGTGTAAGATATACTCAGAGTGATATCAAAAAAGATACGCAGGCAACTATTTCTTCTGTTAGAGTACCCACTTTCTATCACTGCATCAGTGTACTGTATGAAACAAATAATAAATCAAATAATTTTTTAATCTTGATTTTCGCTCCATGCTTCGTTAAAGCTAGTTTTATTCCAAATAATACAATGTTTGTGGAACTGCTAATGTGATCTCTAATAAAGAATCTGGTAAATTTATTGTACTATAGTCGGAAGAACAATATTAATGTTTACAGTTTTCATACTTTAAAATCGATCCTTGTGGTAAAATGGTTTTTTTTTTTACAAACAACTTCAACACCACAGCACTACGATTGTAAAATACGTGAAAAAAATGGGTATTATTTGAAAAGTTTGATATCACTAACATCAACTATAACAGGGGGGTAGATGAAGCCTCAAAAAATAGTCAATAAGAAATTGTTTGCAACTACGACAAAAATTGTTGGAATAGCTCCGTATTATTACCAAACTTAATGGAAAAATAGTTTTGGGTCATAATCGTGCTGGTTTTTTTTAAATAAAGCGAATAGCGAAAATTGACCGGATTCATTTTTCAAATTGCGCTTATAACTTTTTTGGGGGTATCGTTTTGCGAAATAGCTAAAACAATTTGTTCGTTATTTAATTATCTATTGATCAGTGCTAGTTATATTATATAGCTCCACAAAAAAAAAAGAAAAATTTGTGCGAAGACCTAGACCAGTCTCATATTACTATACGTTTTTGGGATCGCTGAATCCAAATCTAAGGTTAACTTTGGTCCATCATCTCAGGATTTTTCATAACTTCAAAAATAAAGCTCAAAAACTCCATAACGCAAAAAATCATGAATTCTTAGAATTATTATATACTAAAACCATGTAACTTCTCAACCCTACAATCTCAAATCCTCGTAAGCTCTGAAACCTCATAACCCCATGACTCCATAATCTCATAACTCGGTCAGTAGCAGAAATACACATGTCTCATACCGGCAAATAGCAGATGATGGGCTGTGCTTCACTCCACGGTTATCTCATGGATCTCGAGATCAATATTCCCTTCATCAGAGGGACTTTTTAACTCCATGGAAGGCATGGTGAAACAAGTTTTCCTCCCTTTTATGACCTTCAGATTCTTGAGATTGTCGATAAATCGATATAGAGACCCATAGGATCACAGAGATGAGACAGGCCAGCAACAAGTATATATTTTTGAGTTACACGATGCAGAACTTCTTAGATTATGTTCCAAAATAATGTACTTATGTTGCAGAGATAATTTTTTAAAGATATTTTACGAGTGTTTGCAATCTAGGACACCTCTACGTGGTTGACGTTGGGCAACAGAGTTGATCGGTACTCTGGCAGAGACCCTCGATTTCGGCTTTCATATCGTTATGGCAAACGCACGTATAAAAAATTACGATGCAGAGGGTTGGAAATCAAGCACCCCTAAAATGAGAGGCAAGGGGATCTCACGAAAATCAAGCACCCCGTAAAGGCACACGGAAAGGAATATCACGAAAATCAAGAACTCCGTATCCTGAAGCGAGAGGACCTCACGAAAATCAAGCACCTCAAAGGAAACAGAATCCTGCTTCGTCCACGTCATTGTTTTCGGGGTTTGACTGAATGTAGGTATAGTGTATCGTTAGCTTCTCCCCTTCTCTATTACCCTTTAATTGTTACGATATCATCTTTTACGATCAGAGAGACTGTTAAACCTCATGAAGGTACAGCGAAATAAGCTTTACTCCCTTTATTACCCTGTTAGTATCTAGATTGACTCTTTTCTCATCAAAGACTTTTGAGACCCTGGAAAAACATGGCGAAACAAGCTTCCCCCTCTATGACCCTGTGAGTCCCTACACTAATTTTTCGACGATCTTGAGAATCTAAAGGTCACAGAAGGAGGGAAAGCATCTTTCACCATGACTTTTCCGGTGCTTAGCAGTTTCTCTAATCAACGGAATATCGATCTCGAGACCCGTTATAGAGTCATGGGGTTATGAGATTTTGGAATTTTTTGGAATGGCGAAGTTAAAGGGTGTAAAGGTCTTAGGGTCAAAACATGATGAGGATTATGATATATTGAATAAAAGCCTATTAACTATATGTTCTGGCATCAGAAATGCGTATCTCTACTACTGATCAAGTTTTGAGGTTATGGAGTCATGGGGTTACGAGATTTTAGTGCTTACGGGCTTCCCAGGTCGTGGGGTTAAGAAATTTTGGAATTTTCAGTAGTAACATTTCTGAAAATACATGATTTCTTGTATTAGGGGGGTATTGAGTCTTATTTTTGAGGATATAAAAAATCGTGATGTGATGGAGCCAAACTAACCTTGAATTCGGATTCAGCAACCCTAAACTTATGTAGTAAGACTAGTTTAGGTCTTCGCACAATTTTTTTATTGGAGCTGTGTTGTTAGAAATCTATTTTTTGCGAAGTTATAGGGCAGAAACTGCCGATCAAAGTTTTAATTTTGCAACATCATTAACTTTTATATTTTTATTGAAAATTCCTCAAAATTAGAATTCAATATTTCTTATGGGATCTTTAACCACGTGCAATGATTTTTGTCTAACGTTGAAAATGACAAAACGATTATCAAATTAAAAATTTATTTGGCATCCTTGAACCTTACAGTATAGTTAGATAATATTTCAAAAATAGATTTCCTTCAGGTAAGTAGAAACTTTAATATGAAAAATAATTTTCTTGTAAATTTTAACCCTGTTTTTTAAAAAAATTCAATTTTGTAACATACATTAATCGATGTATCTCTGAAGTTTTATGTTTTACCGTGTTACAGCCATTTTTACTTGATATAGTACATTTTAATGCAAATTTCAAAATACGAATGAAAAAGAATTGCAATAACATTTTTTTAACGACATTTATTAACAGTTTAGCGTTAATTGCAAAATTTTGAATTTTTAACTGTTGTTTCAACTTAAAAAAAATTTTTTCTACTCCCGCAGGGTATTTCTTGTTGACTTATATAAAATAATAATTTTTATGTACATTACCAATACTAAAAAAAATGTTATATTCGAACACTCTGACGTGCTATACTGGTCTCCGAATGACGGGTTCCATGCATTTCAGACCAAGAGCTGGGGTACAGATGAGGCAAAAAACTGATACCTGCTACTAATTTCACAAAAGTTGATAAACCTTATAATTCATAGAGATTGAAAGTGTTGTTACGATGTGGTCTCGCTACGATGAGATACGTTGGTAAATAAAAATAGCCTATAGCACAAAAATTTCAATTTTCCGCAATTGAGCCCAGTGGATGGAGAATAAAAAGTTGTGACAGACAAGTGACATGAGCGGTAAAACTGGGACTAATGTATCACCCAGAAATCGATCAAGAGCTTGTCATTGGCTTAGTGGTAAGCATGATAGCTCTGGAAACGACACAGTTTCAACGATAATATCTTTTTCAATATTTAATTAAGGCACAATTTCACTTTAAGACTATTTAGAGTAATTCATATTAAGACAAAAATAATACCACATGACTATCTTAACAATAATAAACTCAAGCCAACGAACCCGTTTCACCCCAAATATCGTAGGCGAGCTGCGGTTTTTAAGCCACCACTGTCACCAAAGCAATAAACGGAAGTGAGCCAAACTTTATCTAGACAGGAAGGTATTAAAAGTTGTTCTCAGTAAACATTAATGGAAGGCTATATGAGCTAAGTGTACAATAAGGTTTTAAATAAAAATATTACGTGAAAAGATATTTATTTTCATAAAAAAAAGGTTTTTTCTTCCATTACCAAGCTCACTCTATGAGAAAACAACAATTAATATTATGGCTTACTAAATATGGCTTCGACCTTAAAAGAGCACATAATTTCCTTACATAATAATCCAACTAATGGTAATTAAAGGAACAGAATACAATTAACTGCATGAATCTACTTGAAGCCTAAAATCACGGCTGATACATAACAATTAATAAGCTTTTTCATTATGACTTCCTGGATAACAGTAACTAATGAAAAGAATGAAAAGTAGAGCACAGTGAGCTTTGAATCATCATTGCAAAATTTATTACTTGCAAATTTCATGTTACTGATGTTTTTTTAATCTTTTTTCTAGAAAACACAGTGCTCATAGCTGATAAGATCTTTGCTTTATTTTTATATTATCCAACAAACTCTTCAACACCTCTGCTTGGCTCTGCTTTTCTTTCACTGTGAAAACTCCTTGTCTAGAGGTATTCCGTCGTAGACTGTCTGTCAGGAAACAGACAGTTTCAAAGAAAAATAGCCAAAACATACTCATTATACGCGTACGATAAAATACACATAAACACAGAAATCGCTTCTAAATTAATCTTTTATTCATTTACGTGCGATGAACTTTATAAGAATTGTAACTACGTCGGCACTAAATCATGAAACTTAAAGATTTACGCACACATACCTACACCTATATAATTACCTACCCTCCACACATTTATACACACACGCATACATACATACATACACATACGCGCGCGCACGCACCACACACATCTTTCCACGCGAAACTTACAAGGGAACCTCCCCAATCCAGCCCCACAAATTTTAATAATTTTTTTTATACGTTGCAATACTCATAAAAATATTCCACATGTATTTTCTTATCGGTTGACATCCACTTTAAGGGGGTGAAACCCACTTCTAAAAACTACCCAGGAGAATCATTTTCGCAATTCATCTCTGCACTTACTAAATATTTTTTAATAAAATCAACGCTTAAATAGTTATTATAAGTGCGCTTCTAGCTGCGGTAGTGCTTTATAGAGTGTGTGTCTGTGAGTGAGTTTGCAGAGTCGTCAGCGTTCCGGCAAGTCAGCTGGCGTGGCCAACAGTCCGCAATAGTAGGACTTCATGCGACTGAAAGATACAATGTGCAGTGTGTGCTCTCATTGTCGTGTTATTGCTTACGATAGTTTGTGGTTGTCAGCATTGCGTTGTGGCTTGATTCACTCACGATCGAGTCAGGTTGTTGTAACCAAAAAGCTGGCCATTCTCTGAGAAGCGGACCATCTCAACCAACGCCACCGATTTTAATGATTTTTGGATATGTTGTAAAACTCAAAACAATATTCAACGCATGTTTTTTTATCCACTGAGATCCATTTTCAAAAAGTAAAATCCACCCCAAAAAATCGTTTTTTTAAAGTATTTCTCCACCTACTAAATATTTTTAAACAAAATCAACGCATAAATAGTTCTTATAAGTGCGCTTCTACTGTTATAACTTTTACACTAAAGGAGTGCAATCTCTCTATAGGAGTCATAGTTCTATTTTTTTTGCTACTTAGTGATTCAAGATCAGTTTAATGAAGTGAAATAGGGTTAAAACTGCCTTTATGATATAAAAATAAAAAATTGAAATTGATGTGTTTAAAATTTGTTAAGCATTTGTTAACCCTAACATCCACCTTTACCAACTCACAAGCAGTCTAACCCACCTAACTCTGGCCACAGTGTGTCTATTAGTTATCTGTTCTGTTATATGTACCATATGACCACATGATCAGCAAAATATATTAAACTAGCAGCCCCCCGTCTCGGCTTCACCCGAGACTTACTAAATAAAACACCGTAGTGTGTTAACATGTAATGTGAAACATTTTCAGTTAGAAATTTTACACATATTCCTGATACATCTCAGAACAAAAATCTTCTTATTAAAAACATATTTTTTCGGAATCCATATAGTTTATTTGGTTAAATAATGAGGTGTAAAAATTGAAAAAAATTATTATGCTGAAAAGTACCGTGCGTTCTTTATGCCATAAAATAATCGGTGGCCATAAGAAGCCGTTGATTTACAGTTTCTCCCGTATAATTCACAAAAAAGGCTTTTAAAGCTGTAAAGATTTTAAACCCCCCAAAAAATTTATTTAAAAAAAAATTTTTTTCTCATATCTCACAACTTTATTACCAGAGCAACAAAGTCCTGGACCTTAAACCCTACATTTTTATTGCCACAAAAACACAAATACATTTTCTACTCATTAGAAAATCTGAAGTAGGATCTTTAAAGATTTCAGAGATTGCTGTGAGGGTACAATGAAAAGCTGATCTTTCACGTCATGGATTCTTTATTTGTCGATTTTGACGCTGCTGTTCCAATCTCGATAAATTTTCTGCGTCAGTTTCTTGACGCTTAAGTAAAATTGTATTTATTAGATACATTTGAATTTTTTTTTCCAATCCACCTTCTTGCGACTTTTGGTATGCTTAAAATTTTTGTGACCTCTAAAGGCTGTTTTCTGTCAACTTTGTTAAGTTCTAATATATTTGTTGGCAAGGTAGTTCAACGTCCGATGGCCCTAAAAAAGACCGGTGAATTTCTTAAGTATACCCTTTTTTGACTGAAGTTAACAACAATTGTGACTGCCTGGATACCTCAGGGTGATCTTCTCTGGCTTGCTGTTGAAGACCCAGACTGATCGAAAAAAAACTTAAAAAATCCAAAGCTTTGGGGCTAGTAGTGCTCTTTTCTAACGTCTCCCGGTCTAACGCCGAAAAAGTTGGTGTCTCAACCACCTTTTTTATTTGCAGATTCAGTTGTTTTGGTGATCTTAGAGGGGGAGATTGATTAGTGATACTTGTCTAGAGGAGGCTGTCCCGTTGGCTCAATTTTTTTTTCCTTCATAGTTGTTATAGGTTTGCCCAACGCAGACCTTGGAGAGGATCAGTGATTCCTGGTTGAATGCTTAGAGTCGAGAGGGTAGTATAGGGTTGTCGGTCACCGGATTTTCCAGCCTTGCGAAGAACAACTCCGCAGGTGACGTCTGCTAGTGAATGGCTGACTTGGTTTAATAGTGCCCGTCTATAGTTAATATAGTCTTTTAGTCGATGGATCGCTTCCAGAAATGGTAATAAAAATGTAGTTGTTGGCAAGGTAGTTTACACTTAGGTGGATCCTAAAAAGAACCGATGAAATTGATGGTTAAGTAGGGAACGTAAATACTTATAATGGCGCTAAAAAGCGCCAGTGGAAAACTTCCAGGCTATTCTTATTCCTGATGATGAAGAACTGGCTACAGTTGCTTGATTCTTACCCTTGGAGTCTCGATGTACGGAGACTGTGATGGAGGGAGGTACGCCGCTGACCAAAGAATATCTCGTCTCGGGTCGTTCCCCGGATAACCAACCGCTCATCGTTAGACGGGAACATGTGGTAAGCGCATTGGGGACGCGACGACTAGATGAAGGTAGCCGTTGTGGCTGCCCATACCCCTCAGAGCTCAGAGCTGTTTTCCCTTGTTTACATTTGTAGCCACAAATTCTCTAACTTCACCAGGTGGGATGGTGGGACTCCCTCACAACTCTGATGAGTTGAACCAGATTGTGCTCTGGCTTTATATGTCTCCTGGTATTGTGGCAGAGATGGCATCGGTTGGAAGTAGTTTTTTTTTTTTTTAACGCCCTTATCGAGTTTCAGGGTAAATGGACACCTAGGTCCCTTCCCTCTTAGAGAAGAGTGTCGTCCGTAACCGGGAAACCCAGCTGCAAGACAATCATAAGCATTCTCTATGCAGCTCGTTGAGTCGCCGAAACTCGACTACAACACTATGGAGACGCTCCAGCCTATTATAACCACACTTATTTAATTATGTTGCAGGTAGCTTCGATTTTATGTCGACGCCACCTAGCGAATTTTACTGAACTAAAGAGAAAAGCTGGCATATTTTTGAAAAACTTTGAGCTCATTTATTGCTATTGTTATTAAATTTTTTAAGATAAAAACTATGCTAAAACCATCTAGGAAGTATCATGAATCAGTGTGCAAAATTTCAACGAAATCGGTTCAGTAGTTTTCGTGGTTAGCGATTACAACGGTTTTAGCGCTTCTGCTTTATATATTAGTAAGATAACCGAGCTACCTCTAACATCAAAAACCTGAAAAATCGTCCCTACCAAACCACTAACAGGTTTACTTAAGTAACTCTGGCCACAGAATATTTATCTTCTATTTTTTCCACTAAATATACGTTACATCACAAGCGAGGTATATCTGCATGCGTCCGACCCTTGAAACGTAACCCATCCACCCCCAAAAAAGCTCCCTTACCAAACCATAAGCAGGCTAACCCAACTAATTCCTGCCACAGCATATTTATTTATCATTTTTTATGTTATTAAATGTATCCCGTACCACAAGCAAACTAGATATGCACACAAGCTACTCCTAACTCTTAGCTATTCGAAATCTATAAAACAATCCTTATTAAACCATAAGCAAGCTAATTTGTTTTAACCTGGCCCAAGCGTGTTAACGATGATTTTTTTTTTTTTTTTAATAGATATACCCTACATAATAAGCAATTTATGATAGCAAGCTATTGTACTCTTGACCTTATGAATCTCTAAAGAACACCCTTACGATTTCACGAACAGGCTACCAGTCCCCACCGTGACCACAGCGCTTTAATCATTCATTTCTTCTTGAAATGACTGACAAGTTGAAACCTGGAATAAAAAAAAGTCATGTCTATAAATAAAAGTTATCTATTATTAAAAGTTATCCATACAAAAAAATTATATTTGTTACTCGAACGTACCTTAAAATGTATTATTTGACATAGTTTTTACAGTAATTACAATCTTCAAAGAAATGCTTCAAACACAATGACTTTTGACACCAACTACATCGTATTAAACCAAAATTTTTATAACCTTATACTTTGCAGTTGACAGTAGTACAAGATTCTCTAAAACTAAACTCAACAGGATTATCGGTTTTATCTGGTTTGTGAGTAATATAGCCGCATTTAAACCAGGAATGTTTAAATACAGCTGTATATGTTGGTAAAGAAAACTGTTTATGTACCAGCGATTGTAATATTATAATAATATTTTTTAAATGTCAATTCAAGCCATAGAATGTAAATTTAAGTCATGATTCATCAGCATTACTTGATCTAAAAATTACCTTACAAAATTTGTCCAAACCCTTAAACCATTCACATTAAGAGGTTGCGTCTTCCCACAATTTTATTCGTTGGCATCGTTTTCTCCAACTTTAGCAGAATGTCCACTTTAAGACTTAAGTAAAAGAATAGATTGTGGACCAATATTGGGATAAAATACATATCTTAACTAAATTTTAAGTGCCCTGAAATAAATAAAATGTTGCTATAGAATACTTTTCTTTTATTATTGCTTTATTATACATAGAAATAATTTTAACCGCAGTTAATTTTTCCGATTTTGATGCTTTTACATGCACATTATTTTGTTTTCCCGAAAGTGGTTCTACAATAAGACGAATAAGCCAGTTTTTCTTTTAACACTAAAAAAAGTATTAATAGATATTTCCCTGTACCTGATATAATTGGTTGAACTGTGTAAATGTGCGTCGTCGATGAAACTGACTGTACCAAACATTGCACTTATTCCTCTTTTTCTATCGCTAATGTCCTTTTTGAATGCATTTTTAACTGGGAATCACTCTAATCAGAATTATAAATATTTACTATTCCCATTTTTGGCACTCATGATGTAACATCAGCAACAAAAGCTTCAGTACTAGCTTGAAGCTCTGAAGCGCCTTATTATTTTTTCTTAGTAATAAATCTATTTTTTTTTTTTTTGGACACAATGCTACGGGGTTCTTTAAACTTTACTACCCAATTCGCAGAAGCCTTGGATCTTACATCTTCTTAGCCGATTTCTGTTTTTGCTTGAAACACCCATTTACGTATATTCTTCTCATGCACTATCGAACCAGCTTCAATAGCCGCTCTGAAATTATCTAATGTATACTGGTAGATTCGAGCAATTTTGTCTCGATGAGTACCACCTTTAATTATTGTTTTCGCTCAATGTTTCAGTTGACTTATAGATGAAACTTTTTAAAATCTATTTCTGATATTTTTATAAATTTTAAATTTATTCTAGAGCATTTTTTTTTATTTTCAAATACTTCTTTAACATCATTTGTACAATGATTCGTTGGTGCAAATTCTGGATCAGGAAAGTGATGTTGTATTTTATCTACGACTGTTTGAGCATCACTATTTTTATATTCTTCAAAGAAATTCAACGTTTTTTTAACAATCATGCCCATATCCTTGAACTTATGTGCTGCATCTATTAATATTTGTCTAAACTTCTGTGATAATTCAATTTCTTTGAAATTAATCTTACTGCTTGATATTTGTAAGTTTTGAAAATATGTGAATAATCAACTCAATACGTTCAAATCATTAACCTTCGTAATTAAAAGTTAAATCAAAGCCCTAACAATAAATAAAATTTTTTTTCGTAGTTATAAAGTATGCAAAAAAAAAATCTAGACTAATACGTATTTTATTAAAAAAATTCAAACATATAATTAAAATTATACGTAAAAAGTGACATAAATAATTATGCACTGATGCACTGATGAAAAATTTTTTTCTTACTTTTATCCATAACATTATTGGGTTAATGGAATTTAATATAAAAACAAAAGTAAATGTGTTCATACATCAAGCACAATAAATAAGTCACTTTACTTGAACTGTTAATATTTATCAAATGCAAGCCAGATGTTTTCCCCAATGATGTTCGCACGAAAAATTTTCTTCCTCGAAACATGGATTAGATAAAAATGCAGATAATGTATGCTTTGTAAATATTAATATAACTTTCTTAAAAAAGCAATTACAACAGTAGTAATCCATTCAGACTGTGTTATAAATTATTCTTCAAATTAAAAATAACAGAACAAAACATTTTATTATGGCACTATACATAATTTACAATAAATATAAAAAAGTACATTGAAATTTTTATATACACCACTCTGTCCATTTTCTAAAGAGCAAAGAATTGACGACTCTTTTTTCAATTTAGAACAGTATCAAGTAATGTATACTTTCTAATATATATATATATATATATATATATATATATATATATATATATATATATATATATATACACGTAGGAATCGTTGTCAACTACTTGAGAGAGAAAAGGGTGTTTCGTCCCGAGCACGCCAGGACTGATCAGTAAGCCTGATGACGTGCTTCCTGCCTTAGACACAGGAGAGATGTGGGTTTAGACTGACTCAATCGCGCTTATATAGTAATCGTGCGAATATTTCGCCGCTTGACGGAAGAGAACTATTAGGGGCTTGGCCACCTAGCGAGGAGAGTCTGAAGCGCGAGAGATGTGAGACGCCACATGCATACACATATAATTTGAATACTATTACATAAGTATTTTTTGAAATACTTCCTCAATAATCTTGGAATTATTTTATAATTACCTTATGATCTAAGACTGAAGGAATCAAAAAGTGGACGGAGTATTAATGCAAAATTATTTCTGAAATAATTTTATTATATTACCAATTAATTCAGGATTAATTCGTGTTGCAAGAGTACCCCTAACAATCCTGAAACAGGTTCAATTTTTTTAATTCTAAACATTTTTTTAAGGGGCTCCATCATTTATTATTTGCTGTTATTATAAATTGGAAGAAGAGTCTTTAATTTCGTAGACAATTTTCACATCAAGTAATGTTGATAGACAATGACTTGAAGTTATATTTATGAAATAACATGAAAACATTACAATTGCTGGTACATGAACAGTTTTCTTCACCGACATATTTAGCTATATTTAAAAATTCCTGGTATAAATGCGGCTATACTACTCACAGTCCAGATAAAACGGATAATCCTGTTGATTTTAGTTTTAGAGAATCTTGTACTGTCAACTGCAAAGTAGAAAGATATAAAAATATTTCATTCATACGATATGGTTGGTGTCATCAGTCATTGTGTTTGAAGCACTTTTTTGAAGATTGTAATTACTATAAAAATTCCTTGTGTTAGTTTTTAATATATTCTATTTGATTTTTAAATATTAAATCATGACTCAAATTTTTCTTTTTACAAAATAATATATTCAAACAAATGATAAAAACAAACAACTTAACTTTACTATGTATTTACAATAAAAAATTTGCCAGATCACCATGGCAAAATAAGAAAATCTGACTGTTGTTTAGTTATGAGCGTGTTTGAAAAGGAACACAAGAATAAGATTATGAAGAGAGTGAGAGTATTTATACTAAAAGATTATGTAAAACTCGTGTATTTTAAAATAAAAACTCGTGACATGTTTGATTAGGAAAAATGAAACGTTAAACCCAGGAGGATCCAACCTGGATATTCGATTGAGCCAAAGGCTCCGATATTCGCCTCTCACCCTTTTTGCTGTGTCTGTCGTGTCTTGCTTTTCTTTTTGTCATAAAGAACTTGTTTAAAAAGAAGTACGGCTGCAAAAAAACCAGCAAAGATGGGAAGAACAGCAGCAGGAAAGCGTCCTCGTCGATGGCAACTTCAAAAGCCAAAGAAAGGAATGGTAGGTGCTGCACGCTTCTTGATGGTAGGTCAAAGTTTGGAAAAAAATGTGTGAGTTGAAGGTTACGTCAACGAGCAAAAAATTGCAAACCGGTCAAGAAGACGGTGCGAGAATAAGAAGTGTTTTTTCTCGTTAACAAGGTGGCGCTCGCACATTCCAGCAACAGCTAAAGATCTGTTGACCTTATTTTTTTTATTTTTTCGAACGTTATCGGCAGATTCGATACCGATACTACAAGATATCATATAAGCCTCTTTGTATTTTTTTTGTTAAATACAAAACAACTATATCAAATAATACATTTTTGGATCAGTAATGATGAAAACTCGTATCAGCTATAAAAAAAAACACCAAATGCAAGTTGAAGTGCGACGAATAAGTTTACAAATTTTTCAATTAATCCTTTTGGGGATTGTACAATCGATTTTGAATATAATGAAAAAATGTCTTAAGTTACAATTTTTAAATTGGTATACATAATTAGAAATGGACAATTAATGCGCAAGTAAACTATTCAGTTATACATCCAATACAATTTATGCATTTATACATATAACGTACAATTGGAATACAGACATACATTCTTACAACGAGGCTGGTCATATTATTTATTAGCATTTAATGAAACATTTACCTTGAAGCTAATACACATACACGCATATAAGTGATGTATGAGCTCTACTTGTCACATGAGCTTATGTACATGCACAATACGTATTGTATTAATTTGATGGATGAATTGCGTTTTTACTTAAAATACGATTCGTCTGTATCAACTCTGGATGTAACACACTGAACGAGTAGTCATGCAGACAGAACCAGCAATATATCCTCAAGGTACCTCTACCTTTATGCTTTGACAAGCATACATGAAACGGCTCTGCATAATTTATACTAGTTTTTTGGAAAGTCAGATAGGGAGTTGCACGAGAGTTGGATAGATTACTCATTTAACTAAACCTGAGTCTTAGAAAAATATCGTTTACAAGAAATACAGTAAGCGAGCTCCGACCTGACAACTTGTCTACAGAGAAACATCCAATAAGTTTGGCAGAGTGTGAAAAGTGTTTACTGTAATTCTTCATGCAAAATTATTCTATAACGATCATCAATAAGTAAAAATGTCAACTGGTCCGTATCTGCAATAATCAAGGGATGTTTAACATTATCATTATTGTTTACTCTATCTCCCACCAACTCATGTTAAGCCATATTTATAAAACGGCACTAGACTGAGCAAACAACTAGATTGAGGTAGAGGTAATCCATCTTCTAGAGATCGATCTCGATTCTGAGCTAAAACCATGATTTTAGCAGAAAAATGACACTATTGATGCAAATGAACGAGACACAGTCTTGTGCAATCTAGCTCTGCAAGAGTTAGGTTGGTTGAATCTACTTAACTAAACGTTAAAGATTTATAATCTGCAAACTGCAGCTACAGAAAAATCTAAAGTTTTTTCTTTAGTTTGGTAAAGACAACGGTATGCAAAACAAGTGCAATAGGCTGTTATTTGCAAAACTCACTCCTACTTAGGACTGTGTTTCAATAAAGTGACATAAAATAGCTTAACATTTTTTACAAGATTCACAGAACTATTGTCAGAGGATTTAAAATATTTACATTCATAAAAGGTGGTTTAATCATCTGAATTGTGAATTCTGGATAGCTAGGGTGCAGCTCGTGAGGAATTTGTGGACCATGAAACCACAATTTCCGGATAAGCAGCTGGCTAGACAAGATACCTCTCAAAGCTACATGTGCTACACTCTATTTTGATGTAACGTAATGATAGTGGGCATACAGAGTAGCCTCATGTATTTTGGAGCAACCCAATCGAATTGGCAGAGAATTTTCTTAGTGGAAACTGAACTAATCCACACCACTTGATGAGTTATAGGAATTTTGCCTCAGCATCTTCTAATGGATTTCCATTTGGTATTCCAATGCTATGCTTTAAACAAGTCACAAGCCAGTAAACTGTGCTCTTGCTTATAGAATTGACACACACTGGGAGAAGAGACAACAAAAGTCTGATGTGAAGAGGTACCAGAATTCGGCTTTTGACTAAATGTGTTTTTTACCTGAGTATTGTTATAAATATTGCTATGATACCAATTAATGATATACTAAGCATTGTTATAACTTTCCTCAGACAAGGGAATATCATTAATTAAGTCACAAGCCTCACCTTTTGAGTGTGCTTTAAGGTGCTAATATTTTATAATAGTAGGTATTTTCTGTTTTCTATGCACGATCGCTCAATATACATCACGAAAATTAGCAAACTAGCAAAATCACCATCGAAATAAGACAGATCAATTCAAGGCAACGACGAAAAACTTTGATAAGAACCTGGATTTGCATGAGGATTAGAAACTGAATTTTCTATGATCTATTAAAGATAGCAGATAATTCTGGAAGTCAACCTGAACTAAATTTACATTATCCTTCACCTCACGAAGCAACTCATTCTTGAAATAAGCATGAATCGTAGGCAAGGGGGACAAATCTATTATACACTCATGATTGGACTTCCAATTCTCAAAAATGTCTTAAAGTTTCTGAAGCTTAGCCTAAGCCTGTCCTCTAGTCATTTTAGTTTGGCCAAGTTTCTTAAAATTAGTAAAAGCATTTTTAATTTTTTGGCATGACTTAGCTTGCTTTTTATAAAAAGTATCCATTGTAATTGCGTAAAAGGATCATACAAAAATAAACTAAAATTATTTAAAAGAAGCAAAGTTGGCGTACCGTCAGTGAACCTTAGTTATTCAACCATTGAACGTTGTGGAAAATCTTAATATTACGAGAAGCATGTGAACAAATATAAACAAATATAATGATACGCGACAGAGCTTTCATTTATATTTAATTTATAAAAATAAGAATACTTAATGTCCAATAATCAGCATGAATAGCACCTGTATTTAAAAAAAGGCTAAACTGCAATAAGCAACACGAAGGCAACAAAGCCACCCACAGAGCTAGCACAACAGCAGCGGAGCCAAGACAAAGGCCTGCAGAAGCAGGCAGCAGTACGCAGTAGAAAAAGCGACCTACAAAGTGAGCACACAGCAGCAGCGCCGAGGACAAGGGCCAGCAAAATTAGGTAGCAGCAGCACGCAGCAGACGAAGTGGTCCGCAGAGCAAGCACACAGCAGCGGTGCCGAGGATAAGGACCTGCAGAAGCAGGTATCAGCACACGCAGGACCCCGAGCAATTCGTAGGGGCAAGCAGCGGCTCAGATGGTTATGACCAATAAGTTAGAAGGGCCAACTAGAGAAGGCGCTGGCTACAATAGCCCGCATGACAAGCCACACCAGCAACATGGTGCACAAAAAAGAAACCCACAGAAAGCTGTAGTGTTGTGCAGCCCGTCCACACACAACGGAGTAGAGTGAGAGTGAGAGACAATAAGTGTATGTGCGCACGGACAACGTGCCGACGCACTGACCATGTCCATCTCGATGCTCAAGAAGAAAGACCAAGAAATATAAGACGACTGAAAAAGCGGCCACGTGTTGTTAAAAACACACAAGTTGTACGAAATGCATATCACACTTCCACCTCTCCTTGTCCGGCTCAAAGGACTATGTTCAAATTTGACTCGAGTATGGTGGACTTTATTTTAATTATCACAGCTCGATGGAAGAGGTAGAGAGGAGGTGAAATAAAGGGATTAAAATCAAATGCACAACACATACTTTTAACAATATGCCGAAAATTAAATAAGTAACAAAATAAGAAATTTCTTTGCTTACAAAATTGGTAGTATAATGTTCTCGCACTTAATATGAAGCAAAGTAAGTATACTTATATGTAACAATTGTAAAATCTTAGATATTGCGAGACACGTGAATATGGTATATCGACGGTTGGGTAAAAGACAGAGCCAACTCAGATACTTGGTGAAAAAGGAGCCAACTCGAAATTTGGGTTGAAAAAGGAGCCAACTCAGGTTCGGGTTGAAGAAGCAGCCAACTCGGGAGTAATTTTTTTTCATCAAGTTTTGTCGTGGTAGCACTGAAATTCACAATATAGGTATACCTATATAAACGAACAAAGATTTTTCATTAATCCAATGGTTCAGAAAAATAATTTATGTTATTGCAATAGAGTGTACGACACTTATTAAATTATGTACTTTACAAGTTTGCTGCGATTAGACGTAATTCTATGATCAGACTATGGACGTAAATCTTTTTAAATGTTCTTCAAAAAATTTTTAAATACTTTTTTACTTTCAAACGTCGTGTTAAATAAAAAAAACTTGTGTTAACTATACAAATGTTTTTTTTTGTGAACTGTAGCATGAACAGTTATTGTAATCTTTAATTTTTCTCTACTATTAATACACTAAATGTATGTCAATGCGGCGCGCTACTTCATAATATTTTCATAAAAACTGTGATATTCTTGTGGGATGATACCACTCTGGCACATGTCTCTAAGATCTTTTTTTTCATTAATTAATTGAATTTTTGTATTGTATGCTTTGTTTAGTACATGATTTACAAGTGTGTGTGAATTCAGAGACGTAGTTTGGAATCGTTCATCAAAATTGTATGTAAAGTAAATTGTAGAATCTGGAGTAATTTTAATTTCTCTTACTTGCAATACTTTTGCTTTACATTTTTTATGTTTGTTTTAGGAGTTTAGCACGATATGATTTGAACAATTTTGAAAATAATATAAAGGATGACCATGGTATCATTAAATCAGATTTGAGAAGCAAACATAAGAACAGATAAAAAAAATAACGTATAAAAAGCACACATTTTAATAAGTGTAGTACACTCTATTGCAATAACATAAATTATTTTTCTGAACCATTGGATTAATGAAAAATCTTTGTTCGTTTATATAGGTATACCTATATTGTGAATTTCAGTGCTACCACGACAAAACTTGATGAAAAAAAATTACTCCCGAGTTGGCTGCTTCTTCAACCCGAACCTGAGTTGGCTCCTTTTTCAACCCAAATTTCGAGTTGGCTCCTTTTTCACCAAGTATTTGAGTTGGCTCTGTCTTTTACCCAACCGTCGATATAAGACGACAGTGCAACTTATTAAAACGGGCGCATGAGGCGGACTGTCGAGCCACAGCAGCAGCGAGCTGCTGGTACAATGTGAGTACATGGAGCGCAGCTATTATCTATTTAGTAAAATCGTATGCTCTTCTTATTGATTTAAATGTGTTTATGCGCAGCAGTTTGAGAAATAATTCAAGTAATAACTAATACGGATCAGTATAGAATCACTAGTGTTGCAGAACGCAATTTTTTATATCCCTTACACTTGTACGTACATAACCTCAGATGGTAACACATATACACACACACACACACCTTTGTGTGTCAGTAGACACGCATGAGCTTTCACGTAGACACGCAAACTTACAGTAGTGTACACATAATTACGATCACACATGCATGCTCTCACGTGGATGCAAGCATATTTGTATGATAGATGCCATACAAGGATGCTGCAAGTTCATTATATTAGGTGATTATTTGAAACTTCACATTCACAGTGATAAGTACAAGTACGAAAATCCAGAATTTAGCGAAACGCAATACCACTTGCAAGGCAGGGTCAAAGGCTGGGGAAAAAATTTAGGAGTCAAACTATTGTTCAAAGCGATTTCATAGTCAATGACTTTATACACTAATTTCCTGACTATTAGGATGACTCATTAGTGAAAAAAGGACCAGAAAGTTACACGTGGATTTAAGCGTCTGATTAGAGACGCTTTACTGCCATCAAACACAGCAATCTTCGCACAAGTGTTCTTCCTATACCTTTTCAAGGATTGACCTGAGGAGGCCATGGCTAACTGCTGTATGCAAACAGCTCGTAGAGCAGTAACGCAACGTTACCGTCCCTATGACTCTTTTTCCTTTTAACATCTAGTTAGTTCATTGATGCGCGTTACTAATTAGATGACAAAGTATTTGGCTATTTTTTTAAATTCATACATTGCTCTAATATTTAATAATTTTATCTTATATTAATACAAGAGCTACTACTGATAAGTCTTCCAATAACTCTAACCAATGTTTTCTCTTCTCTTTGTTTTCCATTTCATAAGCCTATTAATCGATATTGTTGAGCTAAACTGATGATAGCTTGCTACTTTTCCTACCAGCACCCTTAAAGGTCATCTTTTCCTATCACTTTGAGATGAATCCGATGGTCTAAAGTGGACTCACTCTAAGCCTTTCTTCAGTTTATGGTCATTCCAAGAGACATGACAGTCCACCTCTCCTCTTCTGCTTTGATTTTTCTCTTCATGTCTTCACTTCTGGCGTGGTAATCTTTAGCGGAGCCTTGGTTAGAGTTTCTAGCCTTTTCTTCAGCTTTTCTCTGACCACTGCATGTAAGCGACCATTGTCAGTGAATTTAACCTCCAGGTATTTCAACTCATCTATTCCTTTTAAAGCTAAAATTTTCCTTTTTCCTATTCTAAATTTGCAACAAGGATCCACTGCCATTTTCTGTTGCTTGGGAATGGTCTTACAAGCAATTGTGCAACACTTCCTAGCATTCGCTATCAGGTTACATTTCTTGAGAAAGTCTGCCACCTGATAGATAAAAGATTGCAACCCGATCAGTTTTTGCCATCAGTACTAAGTCATCAGCAAAAGCCATGACATTTAGCTTCAATCTATCTATCTGTGCTTTAATTTCAGGTGTTATCCGATAACAGTAGCATGACGCCCACAGTACTCCATGACGTATTCCTATTATCGGTCCGTCTTACACCTCATACTTCTTCTCTCAGCCTCTCTGAAGACTCTCCACAAGAAAACATATTAGCAAACAACACTTGAACCACAAGTCAGACTTTTTCTTTGTTTTGCGGGGTATCATTCGAAAAATGTTAACCTATCTGCCTGGCAACGTATTCCAAAAATACTCCGTTATCTATTGCTTTTTCACTCTTTGCATTGTGAGTACTAAGCTTCTTACAGACTGGAGAAATCCTTTTTAATCGACGAATTTGGATCAGATAAATCTAGATCAGATACGTCATTGTCAGACTCTTCTACTGTGTCCTGATTTTTAAACAAGCAACTGCACTTTACAACATACTTGTTATAGTCTGCCCTGTTTCCTTGCGACTTCGGTTGAGTCAAGGGTTCTTTTATTAAGAAGCTCGTGCAATTTTTAAGTGATATTCAATCTAGTTGCAATGCCTTTAAAAATGAGTTTTGCTTTTTTTCTTGCTACTTTTCTCCTCTTTTTCACTATCCATCTTTTTTCCTTCACTGAGCATCAGTCTCACTCTAATTTCCTTCATTGGTTCAATATAGATGTTTTGTTTTCTCGAGCACTTACGGTGTTGAAAATACTAGTGTAACTACAGAAGTAACACCCAGTTGAGCTCACAGATGGCTTCACAAATAAAATTGGAATAGCGTAGTCAGTGGACTGGCCAGCTAGGTCCATTCAAGACCTTAGTTTTCGAGTTGCACCAGCTCGAGTTACACTGACAGTGGCTAGTAAAGGGATGATCCCATTCGCCGATATCCCGACAAAATGTCCAGCCACCGTTGCCTAGCATTCACGACGATGACATGAGAATATGAGCGCCAAAAAGAGGCGTAATTACTCCAGCTGTTTACCCGCGCTAGCTTGAATTTTTTTTTACGTTATCTTTCAGAACACTGGGCAGAAATCACATTGCATCGTAATCCACTAGGGATAGTAGCAGGCAGGTAGTCAAAACGAAATTATATGATAGCGAGCAGCTAGGTGGGTTGGTAAGCAGAGAAATAGTCAGGTGGGCTGACAGATAGGTTAAAACGTGAACGAGTAAGCAGGCTGGCAGGCGATCAACGTATTAGGTTTATTTCGATTGATCACTTGAGGTATAGATAAAAATTTATTAAAATATTGTTTACATTCAATTAAGCGATTGACGTTAATAACATTTTTGAAAGAATAAAAAATAAATTTTTTGTGAATGAAACAGTTATACTTACTCTTCAAGAACCTTTTTGTATATTTCTTCAAAGTGATATAAAATTTCGTCTTAAAATTTTTGTGCAGTCAATGACATGCATTATTAATTGCAACATTGTTTAATAATCCCAGTAAGAAAAACTTGATGTAGTTAAACTACTTTTAAAAAAATCTCTAATTCGGGATTTATGTAAAAGAAATATATTTAACTTCTATAGCCTCCAGCTACTGTAAATGTGCCATGCCAGGAACATTAACACTTCCCGCTGAAAGTGCGCTATAAATGCTGAAAAATATTAAAAATCACTCGAAAAAATAGTTAACGCACGTAAATTTTATACAATTTTAAGAAAGAAATTGACTTTTACAAAAAAATAATATATGAAAACAGAAATTAACATTTATACTCATTCACAAGTAAAAAGCTATTTTATTTGTCTCACAGATACTGTGGAAATGAAAGAATTGCATCTCTATCTTATGGCAACATTTTTAATAAAATAAGCAATAGATAAATTGTGTGAAGTCTCTAAAACTAAGAAGGGGGTCGTGAGATTATATTGAAAGTTTGTGGGAGGGCTCAAAAAGATTTTTATGAAACTCCAATAATGGAAAAATTAAAGGCATTTTCCTGTATTTTTTAGGAGGCTGTAAGGGGGGAGGGGTCGGCTTGTAACCTGTTTTACTCACAACCTATAATATGGCAGCATCTGTATATGTATACATATATACAATAATTGAGCTTCATCAGGCTGTGCGTTGCGTGCACCAACCCTCGAGAAATAATGCATTTACATAAGCTCATTAAATGAGAAAAAATTTTTATCTTTAAAAAGTTAATAGATTTTTTGAAAAAGTTATGAATTAATTTTTTCTAATGTAGATTTATTTGTACAGGAATAAAATGAAATACTAAATAACACATTTAAATTCTAATTTTGGTCTGTAATGCGTAAATATTTAAACAAATGATATTAAATACTATAAATAGTACTTAAACACCGTTATTTCTATATAGAACTTAACTTCAATTAATTTAAGTATTTGCTATGACTATTAATGAATTACAAGGTCAAAGTTTTGATACTATTAGTTAATACACTAAATAATTTTTGTTTTCTCGTGGTTAGCTCTATGTAGCATTATCAAGATGCAAAAATAAAAATGGGGTATTTAATGAGCGCTGTTGCTCAGTGGTCAGCATGCTTAGTATTAAAACGATAATGTTCTAGTGGTTAATACAAATAAGGGCTCATCGATTCGTGTCCAATACAGATTTTTAAAAAAAGACTTTTGAAACAGGTAAGAATATCCTGTGAATCCTCGCTATTTTATGGCGTGTTTTTTCGCGGAATTTTCCTTTAGAGTGACAGAAGTGTTTCCCTCACCCAACAGGTCTTTAAACCGTGGTAACTTACAAAATAGTATTAGGGCTTTGATATGAACAAGCAGATCCAAAGTCATGGGCAGAGAATGTCGATCTTATGGGATGGGAGTGGTTCCTGAAACATGGGGTTGAACACCTGAGCACACTACACTTTCACTTTCATCAATACGCACTGCACCAAACAGTCATCATCCAACCTGGAGTTTCTCACGATTCGAATTCTTACTTTGTACCAAATGCGTGTTCTGAAGAATCAGGTTTGGCCACCAAATTTTTCGTCGAGAACTTTTATGTGGGCTAGACACAACGTAAGTGTATAAGCTTGAGTTGAATTAAAATCTATGAGCAATTTTTTAACAAAGTAAAGGCTTTCCAGCTGAAGGACAAGTATTTAACCTAAGGACTGTGAGCATACCAACTATTCCGTACAGAGCAACACATTTATGTTATTTTGTGCTAAAGTCAAAAATATTTCTTATTAGCAATTATAAATAAGTATAGTACGTTTAATCTTTACTGATAACAATCTTTAGAAACCTCATTTAAATATTAATGTATCACAGTATCTAGATCATTAATTTTCATTTCAGCTTAAGTTTAAAACAGATACAAAATATAAGTTCGTGCAGAGTAATGTATTCAAACTTAGAAAGAAGAATTTAAAGAAGTAACCATCATTTAAGTGTTGCAGCAATTTTGGATGGCACGAAGAAAAATAATAATTCCACCATACCATTTATCATATGTTCACTTTGAACTGAGTATTATATATTGACGTGATTATTCCATGACATGTATACAGCAAATGATTGAAGAATAATAATAGAAGACAAAAAGCAAAAGATATGAAAAAAGACGGCTGTTTTGATCAGAAACAAATAGTTAGTGAATGCCTAAGTACCCAAGCATAAAATTATATTTCTCTGGCAGATAATAAATAAATGTAGACGTACCTTTTACGGAACGATACATTAAACAACTCACTGCAATGTATCCAAGGTGATGCAATTATTCTTAGAACTATAATATACGGTAATAAGGTGCGGATCTAACAAATATTTTAATATTTTATGAATGAAAAATCAGAAAGATAAATATATTCAAAACCACTTTCTCTAACGTCTTGCTTTTACATGTCATATACGCTCACACACTCATTCGTAGTCATGTATACAACACCCATAATACATATTTAAAAGGAGGGCTAGAAATTAATAAGAAGACCTTTTTAATCGTAAATGTTTGTTAAACTGTATAAAACGTATTATTAACACATTGTCAGTAAAATATTTTGCAAACTTAATAATTTATGCAAAAATTAAAGAAATGATTAAAATTACAATTTACTGTACCGTTTTTTACATTTTCAGCTGAAAAAAATTTTTAATTGACTGTGTTACTACCTCATGGAAGAATCACACAAAATTGAATGTCTAAAGAAATGATCCGTAGACATCTTACAATTTTTTTGTACGATAGAATACTGTTAGATAAACATTTTTAATTTTCAAATAAATCCAAACGTAGTTTTTTAATACATAACACATAAGAGGTTAAATATGCGTAGAAGCGTGTATGTAAATATATCCATATGAGCAAAATAATTGCCAGTATTAATGCATATTTGCGCTTCGCTGTCCAAAGGGTGCCACCGCTAATAGTAATGAACGTTTTTAAGTCAAAAAATCACCTGAACGAAAAAATTAGAAAAGAATAAGATGCAATAAAAGTTCATAACTGTATTCATAGAACCTCGTATACATAAATCAACAATTTAAAAAAAATGAAAAAATGATTAGCTGCTTAAAAAAATTTTTGGAAAAACCGGAAAAGTTGTACGTACAATTATTTATTTATTCATTCTAAAATTGATAAGTTAATAAAAGGCAAATAAATTTTCATTAATACATAGAAAAGCTGCTACTCAAAAAGATTTTTTTCAATTTAAAAAAACAAATTTAATAAATAATGTAAAAAATTCATTAATGTATATAATATACTATGCATTAAAAAATAAATAAACTAATAAACGGGATTGTATGTTTTATTTTAAAATATGTTTGCACCATATTAAAAGAAAAGTAAAATATATCGTTTTATCAGGGATGACTCTTGGTTTAGTGAATATCGTGCTCGGCTGCTATGCAAGAGATCGTGAGACTGCAAGTTTACGCCCAGGGAAAAGTAACTTTTTTTTTTTTTTAATTAAATTAAGGAATGAAAACTGCAAGTTTACTGTGCTTATTTCACTTTTCTTTCAGTCTTAAGATCGAAAGTAAGAGTAAAAGTTCACTTCTATCTCATATTTTTCGAAAGAGAAAATTCTGAAATCGTTGATTTACTCCCGTGCACAACGCGCCAGTAGAGGTATAACTTTAAGCAATATTAATCAACACACGTATTTACATAATGCATATAAATAATAATGATATGAGTTTTATGTTATTTTTTAAATTAACATAGTAAATGGGGACAACCATCTCTCTGTGCTTTGTTATGGCTCTTTAAGGTGGCTAATAAACATAAGCTAGGGAGAGGGGGTAAAAGAAAGTGATAAATGAGCCTATGATGAGAGAAAAGTGCAGACTTGTCAGACTTCTAACAGATTAATGCACGGTGGGTAATACAATATTTAGTGTTTTATCATATTAGAGTTGTCAGACCCTAATATAATTGGATTCATTATTAACGATTTATGGAAAAATGCTAGGGGCTTGTGAGGAGACTGAAAAAATCATGTGGTGGTAGGGTGCACACGGTGGTGACAAGAGCAAAAAAATGTCAAAGTTCTTGCGTTTACCGAATTCGGAATCGGAATAAATGATTTTGAACTTACTTCATATGTAAGGTCATACATATGTCCCTTAGACACGTAACAGCTTCGTATGTATATAATTTTAAAGTTATACTTCTAGACGCACGTTTTGCCCTAGAGTAAACCAACAAACCAACGATTTTTAAGCTTTGATTTTAAAAAAATATGTAATGGAAGTAAACTTTCAATCTGACTACTCCCCTCCTTCACTCCCCAACGCATGTGCATGAAGAAAGTTAATTTCGAATCTCCATTCTTAAAATTATTCTCCTAAAAAGAACTTTTCATGGGACACTAACCTGCAACTTCATGCACAATAGCCTAGCACTGTGTCTATTTAACCATTAATTAAGATTAAGAGCAGTTTACCTCTCTTTTCTTCTGAATTGTGGCTCGTGACTTATTGTCAATTGAAATATTTATTTACTGTCCATTCATTCATTTTTTTTCATTATTATTTTAATCTTTCCTTATAAGGTTATTTATACGAGGTCTTACAAGTAACGTATTAAATTTTCGTTGCATCTAATTTTTTCAAGATATCTATTTTCGTGAGTGAGGTAAATCTTTGATTTGAGTTATATCATCAATGTATAATATTATCCTGTTTAAGATAAAGCGGTGGAACGGGATATTTTTCTATGTCTTCCTTTAAATGTATATTGTTATACACGCAACTAAGGATGAGTATGTGAGCGTATGTAATAGGTGAATACCTGACGTTAGAAATGTTATCAGCACATAGGAAGTTATTCTAAAATAATAAAAAATTTCGACGAATGCGGGCAGTCTCTTACGACCTAGCCTGGCAGCACCTCATGACATAGCTATACTGTGTACTTTTCTTATGCACTACTCCAATCCAGCTACCGTGAGTGGGTTATTTAGAATATTATTTTATAAAAAGTACATCAAAATTTTTACATCGACTGCCACAGAAGGATGAATTATACTTGGGTACACAAACACCTACTGACCACTAGGTTATTGATATATATGTATTTGTATATAAAAAATTTTAAGAGTCAAACCACTCTGAAACATACTACGTTGTTAAGATGAACCGGTTTACACTAAATGTGGTATGCAAGGGTTTTAAGGACCACTTATAATAAAAATGAAATAAATCCAAGATGGCGGACAAAATTATAAAAAATTAACAAATTTGTATCAAATTGACTTTGCATGTACACTAAGTGCAGCGAAAGCTTAAAATTTATGTGCTTGATGCACTTTTACTTGAAATAAACAACTTTCAGTTTATGTTATTTCTAAAATAATTAGCTACGATTATCTGACACGCTTAGACCCTTTTCCACATGCTTAGTAACTTCATGAAGCCATAGTGCTGGGCGTATGAGAAAATCCATTTATGATTCTCGTTTTTTACAATGATACGTTATGCATTGTAACGTCAGCAGCTGAATGTTCGAAATTGTTAAATTGCCTGACACACCCACTCTTTTGCACCGTCCTCGCTCTCTACTACTTCTAGCCATCGGCACAAACAGCACCAAAAGGGAAAACGCATTTGGCGTTTTATTATCACCTTCGAGAAGAAACTGTTTCAAAGAAGTCACACCCACATGCAGTGCATTTAGTATACCTTTATTGCTCTAGACAAAAATTTCCATGAGAAACTGGACGGTGCAAACACGCCAACTTATAGACAAAGTCTAAGGTATGACAAATACCAAATGTTATTTTTAGTCAAATAAAAATGAAGTGACACACCTCATCAGCCATTGGTGCCCTCCTTACTCCCGCACTTGAACAAGCAACCCCACGCAACTACCACCGTGTACAACTTAACAGCCTCTCTTTCAACTTTTTCTCTCACTCTCAATAATATTAACAGTACGTTGAAGGCATGATTAATTATAAATTTTAATAAAGAACATAGAATCAATAATTGGTAACTTTTATTCCTAGGTTAATAAGAAGAACCATAACTGTCATATCGTTTATTTTGTTTTCCTAATATTATAAATAAGGCTCACGTACCACTGACAACTGCAACTAGTTGACTTTTAACGAAATTACTATCATAAGTGCTGCATAAATATTATTATTATTATTATTATTATTATTATTATTATTATTATTATTATTATCATTATTATTGTTTTTATTATTATTATTATTATTTTTATCGTAATAATTATTACTAAATTATTATTATTGCTATGATTACTATAACCAACATTTTTACTATAACTACTATTACTACTGGAACTATTGTTACTATTACTACGATTATTATATTTGTTATTATAACTACTACCACTACTGAACCTGAAAAATAGGATATTGTCTCCCATCTCTCTAGTATGTTGGGCTGGGAAGAGGATTTTCTTAAACTTGCAAACTATCACGTGCTCGAACCTAAGTGGAGGCCCCGAATTATGCAAGGGCGTGACCTAGAAAACATGCTTTTTCATTTGATGATCGCTTTTCCCGTTTGCACTCAGGACCTTTTCCCAATACCCCAACTTTGCGTGTACACAAGAACGGTGCCCCCAAATTAACCTACATGAAACCGTATATAAGACCCGAAGCATACTACACTAGTCAGTCTCAATCAATCAAACTCACCATCCTCGACTCTCTTTTGGTCATGGTCCCTTGCTTGACTCGTTTTGGTCAAGTTCTCTATACTGCTGCTATTGATTGGCGACACTCTTCCAAGATCATCCTCGATCCCCTCGGTCAAGGTCCTCTGTCTCTCATATAAGTTATCAGTCAATTCGGGTTGCCTTTAGTAATTGGCAATCAATAAAATAGTAAATTAAAATCAATGAAAAATCTTTTTCAACTTCTACTACGCACCTATCCTCACGAGTAGCCTTTCCGAACCCCTCATGCTGCTTGTCTTTGTGCAAAGGAGCAAGCGAGTTGATCTGCTCACGTGTACCTTTGCACCATCTCGCGAGAGTGGCTGGCGTGGGGTTGAACCTCACTCACGTACCTTACTGCCTTGCATCGCGGCCTATCTTCATCAATCTAACTGCCTAACAGGAGACGTTAGCAAAAAGGAATTGCGAGAAACAAGCGAAAGCTTAGCTCAAAACCTTATACGTTACACCGACGTAACAGTATAATAAAACTTTTAATAAATTTATAATGTAAGCGTGGAGGAATTTTTAGATTAAATAAAATTAAAAAACCAGGTGTGGGTCTCGGGACCTCCGACAGAAGTGAAACTTCCAACTCAAATGTCACTAAATTTGGTATAACAGAAACTAAGAAAATGAAACTACACCCAGTTTCAATAGGTCTTCAAGAATCCGATATTGAATTAGTTAAAATTTTATTATTATTACGTATTCGAGCACGTACATGCATAAAATACATATACTTATGTTACATGTGATTTGCGGATTCTGAGTACTTCAACGTTTGCTATGATATATGTATTAATATATTAACGAATTGTTGTTCATTTAATGCAGAATAAAACAAAAATGTTCACCATAGAGCCCCGAAAAAAGGTGCTTTTGTCCAGTTACGCGGGACAAAAATTCCTTTTATTTAAAATTTTTTATTTGTGCATTTGATATGATATCAAACATGTACAATCAGTTATTGTTGAAATTATTTTATCTAAGAAATTTTTATACATTTTGGCTACCATACAAGTGAAATAACTCTGCTTGATTGAAGTAAAGGAAAACAATAGACATATAGCTATTTTCTGTTGTAAAGTTGTAACTTGACATTAAATTCGTTTTCTATGATTGTTTATAAATTAATATTAAAATTTACCCGTGGTTATAACTGATTTCTACTAGTCTCAAAATTGATAATAAGAATATAGGTTTTGGTCACGTGACAATTATTTTTATCATGCATGATAGAGCATAGAAAATAAATCAATTTGTAGCTAAGATTTGTAGGATGCACGTTTGTCTTTGAGACATGACTTATTATTTTTAGAATTATTACGATTGTTTGTATGAATTCGTGTTACATATATTCTTGCTCCTCAATAATTATTTCGTATGGATTGAATTATTTTTGGCTTATCTGGCTCCCCTTTCGAGATATAACTGTTTTTCGAATTTTGAGAGATAAATGTCCATATTAATTTTTTAAAAACGTCATAAAAAAGAATGTTTTTGTTTACCCGTTTTTTTCAAGATATAGTCGAAAAAGGAGATAATTGAGGTTACGTTCATAGAGTCCAACCCCTCTATATTTATGCACCTCGATCATGTGGTAGAGGACTCGTAAAAATTCTTATCTTTAGCCAATTTTCTTCCCTTTCGAGATACAGCGTTTTTTCTTGTTTTCATACGTGTACTTTTGTAAATGTATACATACATAGGTATAGTACTAGCGCGAGGAGATAGGGGGAGGGAGCAAGCGGCGTATATGCGAGAAAGAGAGACAGAGCAGTAGACAGTATTGACTACGAGCCCATCGCAGGTGGCGCTGCCAATGCTGGAGCTCAGTACCAAGTAATAATTTTTCCAGCATGAAAGCATTGGATCTTATGGGAACGGTTTTATGTTAATTAACTACAATCCTATTTTGATGTGATAGTTTATGGAACCAGATACTTCTTATCCGATATTGGAATAATTTATTGGAAAAAAATTATTCAGGAGAAAACAAATCGGCAGAAGAACAAGAAAACCAGGATCACGGGGCTCTTGAAGTAAACAGCACGTATCGACTGCACCTATATATATGTGGCACGTCTGATGAGCTAGCTAACTTCGCCTGGCTAGTATGTGATTAATTTAGAGTATGTAACGAAGAGAATGTAGTAATCACTCTAAAATAATTTGGATTTGATAAAGTATACCAATGTCGTGTAAAAAATACCGATTTCCTAAGTTACTATATGAAAACAGAATTGTAATTAATTAAAATAGTACCGTTCCCATAAAATCCAATGCTCCCATGCTGGAAAAATTGGTACTGATCTCCGGCATTGGCGGCACCACCTGAGATGTGCTCGTAGTCAATAGAATTATAGAGTGGCGCGCACTTTAAAAGAGGGAGACAGAGCAGGAGGGAGTATGTAAGAGAGGAAATTGAGGAGAGGGTTAAGGCTGCAGGGTGGGTGGCTACGTTTTTTTGTAACGCATTTATCCTCACGCGGCTGTTCACGGCCAGACATGAAAAGTTTCACTTCAAAAAACAAAAATTTAACTGCATTAAAAAATGGTTCCAGAAAACTCGATAAGAGATCCTTCTTATTTATTATTAGCTTTCTTAAAAAGTCTGCATTTTCCACACTATTTGAATTTACGGTAAAATGTCAAAAAGTTTACATAACTATCGTCGTTATTAACGATAATCATAGAATTATTTTTAATGCATTTGATACTAAAACTTTTTACTAATTTTTATTGGTTCATATTACTTGTCACTTGGATAATTGCTTCTTATGCCTTGAAAGAGAGTTTTGAAGACTTGTCCAGATACGTGCACTTACTAAGCACTTGGAAAAGTCTCCAAGGAGTTTGGACTTGTAAAACTAATTATCTTACGCATTAACTCAGTCAATAATCGTTTATTTTAAGTGAAAATGCAACAAGCTTGTAAATTCCGAGCGTTATTTCGTATTTGTCACCCCCGCCAACTGAATGGAGTACGAATTAGATGGCTTTCGAAAATTTTAAGTGCGATCTTGGATCCACCATCTGTAAATTGGCAAATACAATTAATAATCAGCAACTCAAAGCATATTGTATGGATTTTCTCATGTACTCATAATTGAGAGCACTAAAAATCATTTTCAAGAAACAAATAGACGTGCTAGGTATGAAATCGCATTCATGCTGTAGGTATAAATTATATATGCGTTTTATTTTACTGATTTAACTATTTTTAAATAGGTAAACTAATACCATAGTCCAAATAAAATAATATTGCGTGATCGCTTTACAATTTTAATCATTGGAATCCTATTACAAAATAAAAATTGAAAAAGTTATCGCAAACGAATATGAGATAAAAAGAGCAAACAATTCGACAGAAATGTTGACGAACGTCGACTGTAAATTTCTTTAATTTTTATGCCTACATAATTATTTTGTATTATAATGCAATCACTCGACAAGATTTTGTTATAACAAGAATATTGAATTTTTTAAATAAAATAGTTCATATGAATTTTTGTTATACATCAGTTTAAATTGAATGGCCCACCAAACATCTGGTCGAGAATCTAGGACATTTGACCTCCCATGTACAGCCATCCTTACCTCAGCAGGCATTTAGATAATTATTCAGTTATTATTGATTTTTTACATACTCATATAATTATTTCTAATAGATACTTACTAATTTTTCCCTTTTTCATTTTAACCCAGAGTTTTTTCTTCACCACTAAGTTAGAAGCAGCTTTTAGGTCTACGAAAATTAAGTAAACCACTTCGGCTGATTAAACGACATAATTTAAAATGTGCACATTGTCTAAGGTGGACCTTCTTATTCTGAACCCTAATTGGCTTTTTAGCAATGTGCTATTTTGTTTTACCTCTGTTGCTAATTTTTGTTTTTTTAAGATCCCTGCATAAACCTTATACGTTGCAAACTGCAGGATAATCCCCGAATAGTTTTGTAAGATTAATATCTCCCTCCTTGTGAAGTGCAACTATAACAGCTACTCTCTAATTTTCTGGTAAGGTTTCTTCTCTCTGGAATTCTTGTAAAAAGTACACTAGTCTTTTAAATAGTTTTGCTCCAAAGAATTTCTAAACTCTATTTAGAGTTTCACGTATCCCTGCAGCTTTCTTCTTCGTTAAAGTTTAATAGCCTATAAGATCTTAAAATTGGGGAATTCCTGACTTACTGTGTCTTCTACAATACCTTTTTTTATCAAAGTTTTTTTCGTTAAACCGATTGACAATAAGTAGCCCTAAGCACTGTCTCAGCACTATTAATGTAATATCATTTTTCTCTAACTTCAATCACTTTTCCATCAAGTCCTTTACCGACTATACGTTTGAAATAAAGTTAAGCTTTTTTGACGGTGTCTACTTTTCCTGTAAAGTGTATATAAAATTTCAATATCGTGAAACACGAAGTGCAAACCGTATTCATAAAGAATCTCGAAGTAGAGACTGCACACATCGAGAATCTTGATGTAGCACTACTATACTTTTTGATACTGGATGATCTAAATTTACATCCTCAATCCCGAATGAAATATTTTCTACAAGCACCATTTGGATACGCAGTTGACCGTATTGGTAAGATTTACTTTGCGATTTAGGATGTAAATTATTTATACATCTAAAATCAAGAAGTATAGAGGCATTGCAACAAGAATCTTGACGTATGCAGTAACTACTTTAATATTCTCAATGATTACAGTTTATACTTCATTTTTCATGGTGTAACTACTTTCTATATCTGCTTCAAACATGTATAATTTTCTTTGGATATAGTCTCCATGAAATTCTTCTTTTTCTGACTTGTTATCATCCTCATATTATCTACCTTTCACACGGGACAACAATAACAACATGCTAAATCTTTCTCTTGAGTCTTCATTGACGCTAACCTAATTTGAATGCTTCTGTCTACTTTCTACTGCATAAACTATCTACTTATAAACTTATTTTTGCGAGATTTTACACATAATTTACTATCTTATGTATTTTTGTAACCCATCACACTATAGCTAATACAGAATAATGCTTACACACTGACACTAACACAGGTCACTAATTAAAAACGATCCATTGAAAAGAAGAAGTCTGAGAACAAAAAGTACACTGAATTATTGAAGCATAAAAGATAAGCATGAGGTCAAAAAAATATTCCGAAATAGTCTTTGAACCTACAATTATCTGTTGTCACTTAATCACTAGACTGCTGATTAGATTTGATATAATTCTTATCCAGAGCTTTTTTCAGAAGCTTTTTTTAAGTAGCACTGTCTGTTTATCAGTAGAGAAAGGATAAAATTTTGAGATGTATTTTAAAGACTTCTCAAGTTAAAAATGAATGTACTAGTGTTAAGAACAATACTGTTCCGTTATTTTTGTTTCTGAATAACGTTTCAACTGCACGTTGACAGTCCTTTTCAAGTCACTAAATTTAATAAAAATGTTAGTAACATTCATACGCATCAGCTTATTACACTGATAACAAATAATATTTAAAACTTACAACTATACGAAGATATGTGAAGCAATGTTAAATAATATTAGTCAATATCTTTTCTTGCACATAGTTTACATTAAATATAGGTATGAACAGATTCCAGTGACATGTGAATACGTAGGTACGTATGTTTAAAAAATCGCATTAGGCGCAGGAACGTATTTGATTTATTAAATTAAGGGCGAACTTTAAAAACTTATGGGCTTATGGTATTGGATTAAATTTAATTTTCTAACTTTCAAATAATGTTTTACAAAACATTTAAAAACTATAATTGAATTATTTCTAACTGTAATTTTATTAACAGGGTCAAATTAAGTAACATAAATCATTTCTGATACAAACCCTACATGATATGATGGTTCTTAACCTAATACTCGTACCAAATCGAACTTACAGGAGTCACCACCATTCTTCGTGTGCATACTCATTGAAATATTAAAAAACAGCTTTAGATTTAATGTGATCAATCACTTACACAGCAAAGGGGGTCTTATTTTACATGGCTTCCGAACCATCGGACCATGGTTTGAAATGCGCACATGAGCATTAGTTACTCAAAAGTGCGAGCTAAGTGAGTAAATATCGGGCCTCGAACTCGAAAGCGTGTGTTACCAAGCCCTCTGAGCCATAAGAACCACAACCTAAGCCACTATGCTACCATGGTTGCATATAGGGAGAGACTGGGTACGGTTGTGCCAATTTTTACTTGAGAGCCCGCAACTTTAAAAGTATGACAGTCAGTGGGATGAAAATTGCTGGGCATGATAAATTGAAGACTCCTCTACATGTGTGTGCAAAAATTATGACTACTGATACAGCCGTTCACACGCACGAGCTGTCAAAAAAAAAATGTCACAACCGACCACACCCCAGGGGCGGTTGTGACAGGTTAAAAAAATACATTAAAACTTTTTTAAATCACTTTTATT
Organism: Copidosoma floridanum; assembly: GCF_036245765.1. Classification (NCBI taxonomy): domain Eukaryota; kingdom Metazoa; phylum Arthropoda; class Insecta; order Hymenoptera; family Encyrtidae; genus Copidosoma; species Copidosoma floridanum. Next base: position 6,553,302 of record NW_028321885.1, read on the forward strand.
GTATCTTATGTTTAATGTAATGTAACGGCACTTTCTTTATAGAAGATTTAACATTTATTTTTAATTAAAAGCATCAAATTTGGAACATTTTATGTCTTATATCTACTTTTAAGCAGTATCATTAATTATTATAGATATTATATACCCAAAGTGTATATCCACGCAACGTAGTAGGTATTTTGACAACCACTGTTCCCGCTCCTTAGAAAAGACTTTGTTGTGAGCAACGCCACCTATACTGACCCTGCCTTCGTTATTGCAGTTCGCATTGGCTGCATCATGTTTACAAACGGATCGCAATAATATTATGTGATTTACTTGGTATTTGGAACTTGGTACTTGTGTTATAACCGTACCCACCGCACTCATTTGAGAAAAAATAAATTACTATGTAAACACAACATAGCTTACATAAAAAGTAACCACTGCCTTTTAAGCACTAATGTGAATCTTATAACGGGGGAAAATACTCACTGCTTGATCTGTAAATATACAGCGATAAATTCAAAAAAAATTTAATGAAAATACTTACATTTCACTCCGCAAAAGTAATGTAGGCCTCTGCTGTAGTAGATAAGCTATGGCGATTCCAGCCTAGATAGGCTCGAGTCACCAGGTGATTTCGGCCCACTCCCTCTTCGCGGCAAGCGGCCCCTCTTTTCGGGTGGAGTAGTCCCTGCTGCAGCCAATGGGCGAGCAGGAGCTGTGGCTTCCTCGCATTCCTTGTGCGTGCGCTGCTTGAGGTTGCGTGCGCCACCTAAAGCAAAACTTGAGTTTGCGCGTGCTGTTTGAGTTTATGCGCAATGTGCATTAGCACCTGTAGCGCCGCGTGCGCCAGCTGGTAACGTGCAACGCAGTTTGAGTTTGCACGCGAGGCAATGTGCATAAGTCGTCTGCAGCGCTAATTTGCAAGTGCTGTTTAAATGTGCGAAATCGTGTGCAGCTTGTGCACGTGGTAGTTACATGCATACAAAAACTTTTTTGTGTTAGCGAGCGCGTTGCATGATAATGTAGGATGTGGAGTAGTAGGAAAATAATTGTTAAACGTTTTCGTTTTATTTTTAAAATCAGTTCATTTTAAATAAAAAATGTACATGATTTACAAAATAATTTTGGTAAACATATTGTTCTTAAAATACAATATAATGCATTCTTACAGCTCTATATTGTTATTATTATTATCATCATCATCATCATCATCAACATCAAACCATTCAGTATTGAAGTAAAATTTTTTCATTTGCTTCACATTATGAAGAGCACACATGGATTTGTAGGCTCCGTCGTGATGTGTGCAAGTAGTAACCAATCTTAGGAGTTCGAAGGGTGGATAGTCTGTCATATCAGTGACCTTAATGCCAAATCTTTCAAGCCACTTTTTTTTTAAATCTCCAATGACATGTATTTTTGTAGCATTTTTAAGATTCTCCCGTAAAATATTTCCTATCTCCGTATACTCAATTTTTCTCGGGTCCCAGATTAGTCCATGATAGCAAAGTTCAAGGTATACATTTTCATGTTTATACTTTTGGGGTAATTTTCTCCAGGTAAACGGTGCTTTAAAAAGAAATACTTGGGCTTCTGCATCGTTAGTATTGAGCGGGAGGATAGCCAATTCTTTGAGCACATATCAATTCAATCAAATATCAAATCAATTATCTTGATAAGATTTTTAAACAATTCTTCCAGTTTTAAAGCAAAGAAGGTGAAGAATCTTGACAAACCATTTAGCAGGTGTCTCAGCATTATTTATATCATTTTGTCTATAACTTTTATACTTTGATTTACTATCATCATAACTGCATTTGATAAAACATCCAATACTATATGCTACATAATGTTGGTACGCACGTTTATTTTCTACAGATTCCAATAAACATTCAAAGTCCGCTTAAACAACACAAGGTACTCGGTTCTTGTATGTAAAATTTTTTAATTCAAGTATGTGCATATTTTTCTCTTTTTTAGGTAGAATAATTTTGCAACTATTTATTTTTCTGCAATCTTTTTCATGGGCTTTTAAATTATCTTTAGACTAAAAGTAATGAAGGCATTGTTCACATATGTTTGCAGCATGTTTATGTTCAGACAACTGTTTGCGTATTAAACGTGACAAATTTTTAATACAAACATAATGACATCCATACTCGGTATTTGAATCGTCCTTACTATTGATTTTATTATCATCCTCCTCATCATCAATATAAAAACTTTCAACAAGTAAAAGGTTAACATGATTTTCTTTTTTGTTTCCTAATAAATGACTAGGACAAACATTATAAGTATTACCTTTTTTTTTTAAAAAAATATAAATCAACCGAAACATTATTTTGTTTATCAAATTAAGAAATTATTTTAGGGGTAACTGGAAACTTAATATCATTAAAATTCAACTCGTTCTCGTATTTTTTATAATTTGAGATACGATTTGCATTTTTATTTACTGGATGCAATGCTGATAAAATAGCCCATTTAAAGCATTGATTGTTCGTGTTAACAATATTTACACAAGCACTTTTTTTTATGTAGTCTTGTAAATCTATAAATGAATTACCTCGCATAGGATTAATAATTTATTCATGTTGATGACTAAATTCAATATTGACCGTAAAAACCAGCCAGAACCGGCATCTTCAAAGTCATCCATACTTTGCTCAATTGGTTGTTGCACATTGTTATTAAACCAATCGTCTAAATCAGTTGTTTGATAAATGGATTGTGATTTTGTGTTAAAGAATTTTATATCAGTATTTTCAATGTTATCTTTTACTGTAACAAATTCAGATAACAACACTGTGTTAACTTTGAGTGCTTCATGTTTTATAAGAGATTGTTGTATTCGGTTCAAAAACTGCTTCTTTGCGTCTTTAAAAAAATTTCTCAAATCTAAATGTTTTAAGTTAACAATTAATGCTGTCATGATTCGTCTTTCGAAAGCACTATCAACATCTTCGAGACTTAATGTTTCATTGTACTCAGCAACTGGAAGTGTTGTTGACGGTACGACTGCTGCTATAGATGCCCCTGCAAGCCATCTTGCAATTTCAATGATTTACCGTCGGATATAAAAAAGTATAATAATCACCAGACGGTAGATGTCCACGGAATAGAATGGTTTGAGGGTGATGTTATTTTAAATGACTTAAAGTATCATCCAATAACTATTGCCAAGAACCTAAAAAGAATTTATACTTAAGGAAGTGATGAAGCTAAGTTCATAAGTTCAATCCTGACGCGTAAAGTTCACCATTTGTCCCAAATGTATCGTCCTTCCAGCAGGGACTACTCCACCCGAAAAGAGGGGTCGCTCGCCGCGGAGAGGGAGTGGGCCGAAATCGCCTGGCGACTCGAGCCTATCTGGGCTGGAATCGCCATAGCTTATCTACTGCTGTCATTGATGTCACACGGCGATGATATACTATGAAGCACAAGTGTCCCAGCACTCCACTTCTCCCCCTCTTGTATTTGGTGGTTCTCTCTTACAGGTTCGCCAATTGGACCACTGTCACAACCGTCATTTGGCACAACCGTACCCAGTCTCCTCCTACATATAGCTGAATACTCTGTCATGTTTGTGCAATTCCTAATATGTTCTTTATTTCGAGAGGAAAATTTTTTAGTTCACCCTTTATGTACAATATTATCGAACACGAACCTACACCTACTAAAATTTGTTTAATTCACAAATCAGCGCTTCTACATATTACTCTGTGTTATATATTACTTATGTATAATCAGGTCAACTGAAAATAGTCATAAAACTTTTTAAAAAAAACATCAACTGTAAAAATATAAATCAAAAAAGATATTGAAATCCAGAATAAAACAGATAAAAAAATTTAATAAAACTTGGATTATTTATTCATTATTGTTTTATTTGTTATTTTTAGTATTAGGATTATTGATTAATTATTTTTAGTATTTATTTCATTGCAAGGTTGCAAAAATAGATTGACCTCGGGGTATTAGGAATTTACAAATAATTTTCATTATTCGATTGTCGTATTAAGCCACACAGAAATTATTTATTTAATCATTTCACTGAATAAATTTGAAGCATAACCAACTGTTTTAATAGATTTGTCGTATAAACTTACGATTTTTAAAAAGTACACAATGATATTTACATCATTCTCTTACCTCAATAATATCATCCTTCTGAGAATCAATGGTTTTCCCATTATTTGATTTTTTAGTAATTTTTCTCTGTGTATTCAGTAGAGTTTGTTGATTTTCATCCATTTGATCTGAATGAGTTTCATGAAACTGGAAAACGCTTGACAGATAGTTGAGTCTGAAAATTATCAAAAAAACTATTGTTATTTATTATTATAAGTAATTTAAACGATTAATATGCTAAGTAATTTTACTTTAAATAATAAAAGTATACAATTCCGAAGGAGTGATTTTGGCTCAGTAGTGAGCGCGCTTAGTAGTGATACAACATTATCTTAGAGGTCGTAGATTCGATTCCCCGTGAATGCAGATTTTTTCAAAAACTGTTTTTATCGGCATAAGTTACTATGAAACCCCGGCTGTTTCAACGCGGGTTTTTCTGTGAAATTTTTCCTTCAGAATGACCCCAGAGTTTTTTTCCTTATCCCACAGGTCGTCAGACCTAGCTGAATGACCAACAATGTTAGGGCTATAGGGAGGTATTAGTAGATCTGATGCCAAGCAACAGGCAGCGATCACCGGTCTTACCGGGAAAAGTGTTTTCCGAAACATGGGGCTTCTCCGGGAATGCTTATAAGCTGGATCCAATGCTTCGGCAAGGAGCGCCGCTTAGTGTTGACAAATAAAGAAAAAAGAGCAAAAACTAGTGCTTCACTGGAATTTCAGCTTAAAAAGATTGTTCGATAGCTTTTTTTGTTCCTTTTGTAATGCTCTATGAGAAACCAAGTCCCTTGCCTACGTAGTCAGTTTTTCGAAGAAGACATTTTTTTCGAAATATCACAGCACATTTCCTCTTCATGAAGGTTGATGATAGTGATGATACTAAAATTACTGTTAATTTTTTGAAAATTTTTGGATCCAAATACTAATTTTGAGCTGCCGATTTTATCGTTTTTTCGAAGGAAGACAATTTTTTCGAGATAATATAGCAAATTTTTAATGAACAATAATAACTCCTGATGGAAGTTAAAGATAGCATTAAGTAACATATTTACAGGTTTTAAAAAAATGTTTGTAGCCAAATTCAGATTTTTAACTGCTGATTGTCTCATTTTTTCGAAGCAAAGACATTTTTTTCGAGATAACCAAGCGAATTTTAGTTAAGTGGTGATCATTCTTGATGTAGGTCTTAAATAGAATCAAGTATAACCACTTAAATTTTTCGAAAATTCTTGGCTTCAAAAAGTATCGAAAAATTAACAATAATCATTCTTCATACTACTTTCCAGCCTCTATCGAGAATTATTACCATTTGTATGATATTCGCTGTAATATGTCAAAAAACATCATTTCTTCTTAAATATGAGATAATTAGTAATTCAAAATTTTAATTTGGCTGTAAAATTTTTCAAAACATTTACAGTAATTTGACTTGATACTATCTTCAACCTTTTTCGAAAATTGTTACCATTTAATTGAAAGTAGCTGTGATATCTCGAAAAACAACGTCTTTTCTTCCAAAAAACGAGATATTCAGCAGTTAAAAATTTTAATTTGGCGTTAAAAATTATTGAAAAATTAACGATAATAATACTTAATAAATAATCAGTGAACTCAAATGGTTATACTGCTAACTTCTGTTCATTATTGAACGACGTTTCGGCCCGTACAGAAACAAGTTTCAAGGCCCTCATCAGGTTCAAATAAAATAATTGACCGCTTAAACGGGTCGCTTTAGGCAACGCTCTAGATGTTATTATTGCGAATAAACAGAAGTTAGCAGTATAACCATTTGAGTTCACTGATTATTTATTAATCTATCCTCTGCTATTAGAGTACGCCTAATGCTTAATAATAATACTTTTTACATCATTAATAAAATTTAAAATTATTTCAATTGATAAAAAATTCGCGAAGATATTTAGAAAAAACTGAAAGGCTACACAGTGGTGTACCGCTGATGGTTTGTTTGGAATTCGGTGATAAGCTGTGTGTTAGAAGTGTGAATTCCAAGCAAATGTAAGACTTAGCTTGGTGACTTAAGGTGGCTCCAGTGGCCTCAATGTTAAAATTATAAATAACCCAACCGAGGTTAATAAAATTGAATTATATTCTTTGAATTCCCATCTTTCTATTCGTATAAAAAAAAATTAAGGTTGACGATGAAAATTGTAAGAAATCATGCTTAAAAAATCGTAGTTTTAAGACGGGTTAGATAGGAAATGCAAGCTTACGCGACATACAACCTACTGCTGCACTTACATAAATAACCCGTAAGGTGTAAAAAATATACTATCTTGTATATATTATTACGCAGTTTTCGATGACATGAGAAAAGTGTCTTGTTATCGAACAAAATCTTTAAATAATCGGAGACTAAGTATACAGTTGCGAGTGCAAGTCAGCTTTCAGCTGTCTGCATTCTGCAGAGTACATATATATAGGTATAACTACAGCTGAGTAATGTTGCCACATTCTTGAACTTAGGAGCGTACCGTAACAGTTCATCAATTAGGGCACCATAAAACTTTTTTATTTTTTTATATTACTCACTAAAGTAACAGATAAAATGTAGAATATGGCTTACAACAGTCTCTACGATAATTTTATACCATATTTTAAAGAAAATAATGATTAATTTTTAGTCTCCCCATTTTGATACGGCACTAGGCGCTGGAACCACCTTAATTGTTTGAGAAAAGCTCGAGCCAACCAGACCATTGTAGACTCACCTTTAAAGTGAAGCAAGAGGAATAAGAAAGATAGGACCGTCGATTTTGGTTCGAACGTTAAGAATAGCAGCCTAACTATCATCATTGCTACGAGTACCCTCGTATGAAATTAGAACCATTGTTCGATGCACCTTTTAAGATCTTGCGACTACGTGCGCGCAAGAGCGGCTAACCAATGATCACAAAATTAAATTAAGTAAAGAAAAATTCAACGTTGTTTAACACCTCTTTTCTCTGAGTGTAATAGTGCTGCAGAGACGACGACTGACACATTACAAAACCACGAAAACTTAGTAATTAAGATGCAACAGGTAGTTGTTGAAGTCAACTGTCAGAGGGCGGCTTCGTTACCCAGTAAAAAATTAAATTATTTTAATCATTGATTTAATTAATGAGAGAAAATAAAAGAGACTTTACATTTTTGTTAAATAGTCTTAGAATTCCTGTAATTTATACAGTGATACTTTAAGATTATTACTTTTAATTATCAGTCGTCGGTCGAAACGAATATTTTATCAACCAGATTTTTAATTAATCTAAAATCTTAAATACTTCTATGGAACTCACAACCACCTAAAAGGCGAACAGTTACTTTGAAATGAGCGCACACAAAATTAAAATTGAGATGGAATATTTATTTAAGACATAACAATATAATAAAGTATGAAAATTGCTTTACAATCCATACGAAGCACTAAATATGTTTCATGTCACGATTTTTTCGGAGATTATTGAACTTGGAAATTTTTGAATTTCAATTTTTGTGCCTTTATAAAATATATTTTCCTGTGGTCGAACAGATAGACAGCACGAGGTAAGAACAACTTGAGTTATCTCTTGATAGATGTCCCTTATTTAGGTCTGTGGGCGCTCGTAAGCACAGCCTACGATGACTCTCCCAGATTATTTCACTCTATATAAGCGTGTTCTATCTACCAGAGAAACTTGACTACTGGGGTACACACAGAAGTATTGAGCACACAGTAGAACCCGTAAAAATTATTTACCTTACTAATAGTCAGACTCCAAAGATGATGTTTACCTTGACTCGTTCACTCAACTTGCTTCGACGACCGATTACTCGTATCTCACCCTTATCCAGGTAACACCGCGCAACGGGTCCTAGACAAGAGATAGACTGCTGACGTAGTCATGGATCTCTCTTGACTAGGTAATGCCGATGAACGGGTCCTAGCCGAAGGAGGGACTGCTTTTCTGGGATTATTTAGGGCTGTTTATCCCCTTGTAATTTTACTTTTGTAGAAGGTTTTCCATTTTTTGGGTGGACGTGCTTTAGTGTTCGCTTAGCGTACCATGCGCACATGACCCGAGCGGCGTTCAAATTTGAATTTTAATGTGTAAAGTAATGACGAGTGTTTGTAAAATGAAAAAAAAATAAAAATTAGTGAGAATAAAAATTTGCAAAATAAAATAAAAAAAAAATATACATTAAATTAAATATATTCACTCAGAATGTGTACCCTTTAACTTGCTAAAATAGTTTAAATGCAAATCTAAAAGTTTAAATTTTGTAGTCTTGTTAAATTCGAGTATTTCATGCTTTAAAAAATTCAAAAATATTTCAGTTGATGAAATTTTATGTTCTATATTTAAATATTTAACGATCGACGATCAAACATTCCAATTTATAAAAACAAAATTTTAGCTTCAATGAATAAATTGATTGCAAAGCAAAAGTAAGTAGACTAACGCATAATAAAGATCTTTGAAAGGGCGTAAGATAAAAGACGAATTGAAATACGCAACTACTGCATTACATTCAACAGAAATTCATTCAGTAGATCAACGTCAGTTTGGCGTATGACACACTCAAGTGTACAGACTGACAAGTTAATGTATCTAACATTTAAAGATACTGCAACATCTGGGAGTTTAATAGAACACCGTAGCCAAGTAGATGATATTTTTTAAAAAGCCAGTATTGTTATATTACCATATAAGTTACTTTTTTGTGGTTTCTAATTTCAGAAAATATCCAAGGAAATAAAATTTGGAAAACATACAAAAAATCATCATTTTATGGAAGATTTTATGGACAATAATGAATATCGTTTACTTTTACATATAAATGAAACTTTACAGTTAGGAGAGAAATCATGAGAAAACTAAAATGTACCTACACAAACAAAAATTTATATAAAAGAAAATAGTACCATAAAAGAAAAGGTTTTTTGTACTTAAATGTTCAATACAATGTATGATAAATTAAACAAAGATCAAATTACAACTTTTAAAATAATATGTGGACTAGGAAATAATTTCTTTATCAATTCCCCAGAAGATTTGGGAAAAAAATTTCATTTCTATTTAAAATCTTAATTTATTATTTTATTTTTCGTGAAAAAAGTTCGTTCCAGTTTCCGTTTCCAGTTCGTTCCTGTAATTTAAATAAAAACAAAACAAAATTGAGAGAAGTAGATTTAATTACTTGACGCGAAGCTTCTATGATTCGAAAAAAGCCTAAGAGATTTTTGAAAGAGCATTACGTAATTTATCTAATACTAAGATCCATTTTGGTGATAAATTAATTGTTTTAGGAGAAGGTTTTAGACAGAATCTTCCAGTTTCAAAAATTATTATCAGAAGCAAGATTATATAAGAAAGTGTAACATTATCATATCTTTGATTATTGTTCCGTATTCAAAAATTTAATATCAATATTCGGTCAATTAACGAAACACTTTTAAAACTGTTACTGTGTACTGTAAGAGAAAAAATTAAATCACTGCAAGTGCAAAATAAATAGAAAACAACTCCAGCTTGTTCTAATCTTTTTGGTAAAGATATTAACTTATCAATAAATGAAAATATTTTCTTCTCATTATTACTGATTCTTATAACGAATTTACTTACTTTTTGTGTAATAAAATTCCAAATCATATAAAAGGGAGAATGAAAACATATTACAGAATAGATCGTGCAACTTACAAGGGTGGCGATAAATCTAATAGTCATACATACATTTTCCAACATAATTTCTAAACAATATTCGTGAAGGCTTACCTCTACGTAATCTTAATATAAAAATGTAAACAACTTTTATGTTGATATGAAATTCAAGTATAGTTAATGGCTTGTGTAACGGTACAATTTTACAAATTAGAAAATTACTAAAATACAATATCAAAGCAGAATATATAACTGGAAAAACATCAAAAGAACAGTTTTTATACCAAAAATAACTCTGAATACAGAAAATTCTATATAATTACCTTTTATTTTATACGGCAAATACTTTCCTTTAGTCTTAGCGTTTTCCACGACTATACGTAAATCTCAAATTCAAAGTTTTGTTAATATTAGATTATATTTTAAAAAACTACTGTTTTTGCATATTCTTCATATGTATTATACACGGAGAGGGAATTTACGGGTTTATCGCATGGAGGGTATCTGGTTGTTAGCGCATGCAGCCTCCCCATGCGTCTAAAACGCGAAGCTGATGCGCTGGATGCCAGCCAGTGCTTGTGTTAAGGCCCGTAGAGTGTTACATGCTATCAACACATGTGAGTACACGGCTGCGAACCAAGAAAAGCCGTAGCCGAAACTCATCGACTATGTCCGAGCTGAAAACGCAAGGAGCATGATGGGTTTAACGCATGGTGGCTCTTGCGTTTTGGGTATCAGCTGATAGTTGGCGGCGTTGGCACGAGGCGCGAGCGCCTATATATATATGCTATATATGTATATATACATGTAAATATGTATACATTTAACGCTGTTTCTGTTCTTTTAAGTATTACATATGAAAATGTGTTACAAGTATGAACTTTAAACGCTATGCAAGTTTTAGAAAGGAAAAAAAATTTTAATTAATGTAACAAAATAAAAAATTGTATAATATAGGAAGTTTTTACTTTTTTTTTTCTCGCTTGTTTCTGCTGCATGTAATGAAGGAAAAATAAATGTTGACGTACTCAAAATTTACGTTTGCGTTTCTGACACAAGATAAGTATTGTTGCAATAAGATATTTCTTAATAAATATTTGACAAATAAATTATTACTGCCTATTCTAACGTACATATATGTATGTTTATATATATACACATATGTGTGTAAACTTATTTCTGATGTTTTGGTTAGAAATACCACAACATTGAAAATTTTGTGCGAATGCATCATCTTTATATACTTACGTACCAAATTAAATGATTTGCGATGAGATGCATAAGCTGTTACACCGTTTGTCACTCGTACACAATGCACATCTCAAAATTGCTGCACTTAGTACATTGGAAAGAATCGAAAGGCTATGAGAATCATATATGCATAACGTGTATACATATACGTATATAGCAGACTCTTGCGCCAACCATCAGCTGATACCCAAAACGCAAGAGCCACCATGCGTTAAACCCATCATGCTCCTTGCGTTTTCAGCTCGGACATAGTCGATGAGTTTCGGCTACGGCTTTTCTTGGTTCGCAGCCGTGTACTCACATGTGTTGATAGCATGTAACACTCTACGGGCCTCAACACAAGCACTGGCTGGCATCCAGCGCATCAGCTTCGCGTTTTAGACGCATGGGGAGGCTGCATGCGCTAACAGCCAGATACCCTCCATGCGATAAACCCGTAAATTCCCTCTCCGTGTATAATTATAGGTCACGTTATCAAGCTGCAACAATAAAAATAAGATTTATATACAAATAGAACGTGATAATAATTTTGGAATGGAAACCATTTTTTAGAAAGAAATTTTTGACCTTGACGTATATAAAGTAGATACAAAAATAAAATTATATTGTACTGTTATACGTAAATACAATTTTAACAATAACTGTTTTGTTTTATTAAATATCTTCGATTAAAAAAAAGTTCTTATTGATAGTAATTTATTTTTCAATTTTAATTGTGAAAAATTCTAACTTATTTTAACATAAAAATATTAGACAAGGGCTTGTATATACATATATATTGAAATAATCTATTCAACACGTTTTAAAATAGTATCAAGTTTTTATTGCATATAAACTATTTTTCTATTGTACGTTGCGCATTATCCAGCTTGAAAGCATAGCAGTACACTTTATTGATATATTTGACGAATTTTAATAAAAAGGGGAAACTGATTTTTATGTTTTAGTGGTAAATAGTGTTACAAGCGATGTTCACGATTTAAATATTCTATAATATTATTGGCTGTTTTCTGATAAAGTATGAAAATATCGTGTGATGTTCTCATACATAATCAATAATGTAAATAATAAACTTATCAAGAAGAAAAAAACCAGTGCGCTACGGCACTGCGTTAAGAGTAGTGTGGGAATGTGCTAAGAAATGATATAGAAAAAATAATTATTAAGATGGCTAATTATCTTAGTACTATCCATTTGAGAGACATTAGACTATCACACCTGAAGACATTAGTGCCAGTCTCATAAGACCAATGCTAAAATTTCGAATTATAAATGTTTTTTTTCAACTTAGGTTGACAACATGCTCTGAAATTTAAAATGTACATTCGTTAAACGATACTTTGCCATAGATTTTCATTTAGCAATGGCTCGACTTCAAAAAAGGTGATAAGCCTACTTGAGGAAGTAGTGAAAACGGGAGGGACCGTCAATCAAGTTCTTCAACCATAGACAACAACAGATCAAAAGGAAAAACTCAAAGAAAAAAAAAAGTTTATCCGTTAACTGCTATAAAAAAAGTTTGTAGCAAACGTAGAGACACTTTTTCAACGCAATTCTAGTCATCTAAAATTATTCTACAAAACGTCAAGGTTTCATCAAATTTGAATAAGTGCACGTACCGAAAATGTTAAACATAAAACTATTGATTTTCTGACGGCAACGCACAGTAGGCCAGGAAGCTCAAAAAGTTATGAAAATTCGGGCATCCCACGAAACTTTATCCAATGAAAGTGTTTTTAAGCTTATTTTGTTCGTAAGCTGGTTACCTACCAGAATCCAAGTCCCTCATACGTAAAAAGAATTTTTATATATGTATGTTTATTATGTATATTTAGAGCAAATTTCGACTGTAAAAATACTCTGAATACAAAAAACGTTGTTTAAGTTAACCGATACGTACAGAATTTGGTATGTACTGTTTTTGGGGTCCCTGATAACGAATCTAAGGTCAAATTTGCAAATTTAAAGATGGCGGACTCACGACGGTGGACAACACATTTAAAAATCAACCGATTTGCAACAATTTTGTCATATAGATATTATTGGGGTCAATGGTTACTAGTATAAGGTCCGATTTGAAAGTTTCAAGATGGCCGATCAAAGATGACCGCCAAAATCTTCGAGAACTATCCAATTTGCTTTAACTTAGATAACCAAATTTTTTTTTGATCACTGATTACAAATTGGAGGTCGAATTTGTTGACATAAATATATAGCTAAAGCAAGATGGTGGAAAAAATTCTTAAAAATTATCCGCTTGTACCAAGCTTTGTTAGTGGGGTTACCAAATGAAAAAAAAAGCTTAAAACTTATAATAAATGATTTTTGGCTTATTTTGTCCGCAAAATAATTGCCTATAAGAATCCGAGTCCCTTTGACAAATAGCAATGTGCTATATGCATTTGGGGCATTTCACGATGGATGTTCCAGCACGGCGCGTGAGTGCCAAAACACTCACTTTTCAGCTCACAATTGCAACCTCATAATGTATTTTTAAAAAATTATGAAAATATGTAATCGACGTGTGTTCTTCTCAGCTTTCCGATAATGTTATTGATTTTGCAAAACTATGACTACTAAACCTAAGAAAAAAAAAAAAATCTTATATCTCAAAAAGGGTATTTTTAATATTTTTCTTTCAATAGTCACAATCGAAAGATGAGGTTTTTTTACGTCGGATGTCTTTTTCACAGGGTGGTGGAGCAATAGTTTACGAGATATAAAGCGACGAACAAGCGGCACCGCACGGCATTGCGTAGAACACATACATAAGGGTGCCTTTACATGGACGTCTTGAACTCTGGAGACTGCCAGCCAAATTTTGGGCAGGCGATTCAATCTATATTAACGATAAACTGATACTGATATAATTTATTTTTAAAAGGAAAGTAGACCCTCAATTGGTTATAAACCTGCATTGCGTAATTGAATTTTAATATACAAAACGAATTTAGCTACGAACGGTGAAACTTTTTTTGTGAACGATTAGTCGACAAAAAAGGAGGTTGTTACCAAAAATCTAGTCGGAACGGAAATTATAAATTCTGTTTATTTTGGTTTATGAATTAGTTTTAAATGTTAAAATGCAATTACGTATCAAGTCTTATTACAAATAAAGTGTCTATTCTTCTTTTTAAAAAAAATAAAATCAGTATCTGTTTAACGTCAGTTTGAATTGAATCGCCCGCTCAAAATTTGGCCATCAGTCTCGAGACTTCAAGACGTTCATGTACAGGCACCCTAAGGCGAGTGTTGATATCGCAAACACAACTTGAGTATACATTTTTTTCTTTTCTTACTTTGTACGTTAGCTAACATTCCTGTTTATTTGTGGCTAAGATATTCGAATGCAATTTGTGAAATACCGTAAGTATTTTCGACACGAGATTTCATCCGTTATTGTTTCGTTAAAATGATTTTAAAACCTTTTTTTTTGATAGGTTAAGTACAATTTCATTGTTTACACCATGCAAAAATCATGGACAGATGCTTGTGTGAATCCATTAGGAAAAGAAACCCACGTAATAAGGCAAAACCTGAAGTCATTTCCTGCAGTTTTTCAAGAAAAATATCCATCAGTGCCTTACGATGCCAAAATTTGCGAGCTGTGTAGGTCAGATCTATATAAAAAAAGCAAAGATCTTGCGATTGACAATGATTTTGAAACGGCAGGGGCTATGGTTCTTAAGCAGATAATAAATAAATTTAATGAATTGACGATGAAATAGGACAGAATCTGCTTGCTCACACTAGCATCTACTTACTGGAGCCGTCGACAACTAATGAAAGAATTTTCTTGCACTGAACGTGAAGCAAGAGAAGCTAAGGAATTAGTTTCGGAAAATGGAATTTTCACATTTTCAAAATAATCTTCACGTAATGCTTTGTAAGTAGAAACTTAATTATTGGTAACAAATTTTTATGAGCGTGAGGATATTAGTCGAATGATGCCCCTCAGTCAAAAATTTATAGCTATAAATATACCTATAATTTATAGCTATAATTATAGCTATAACTACCTATAAAACAGCTATAATAATGTTTAAAATTCAGCTATAAATATAGCATTAAATTACAGCTGTAAATTTTTCACAAATAATGAATAAAAATTAGTTTAAAATCAGATTTTTTCTACATATATTGATCATAGGATGTTATCATCCGTATGATAACCGCAAAACTGGGGACCTGAAGTATTTTTGAATAAGTAGAGAAAAAAAAAACAAAAATCATATACAATTTCAAGTTTTTTAAAAATTGTTTAAAAATACTTTAGGCCCTCAGTTTAACTGTTATCATACGGATGATACCATCTATTCTGATCGATACATGTTAAAAAAATCTGATTTTAAACAAATTTTTATTAAAAATTTGTGAAAAATTTGCAGCTGTACTATATAGCTATATTTATATCTGAATTTTATACATTATTATAGCTGTTTTATAGGTAGTTATAGCTATAATTATAGCTATAATTTATAGGTATAATTATATCTATAAATTTTTAACTGAGCCGGAACAAAAGATCTTTTATCTGGGAAACAAAGTGATGGTAAGCAAGTTTACATGCAAAAGAGACTTTTGTTATGTAATTTGAACGAATGTTCTGCTATATTTAAATCTGAAAATGAGGCTATAAAAATCGGTTTGACGAAATTCACTCAGCTGCGACCATCTTATTGTGTCTTAGCCGGGAGTAGCGGTACACACATGGTTTGCGTGTGTGTTTATCACGAAAATGTAAAATAAATGTTGCACGGAATCGACATTAAAATGTTAACAAAAGATTCACGATTGCCGTTAAAAAATTATCATGACTGTATTCGTGTGATTGTTTGTGCTACAGCAACGGATTCGTGTTTTTTAGGCGCTTGTTTGGATTGTCCAAATATAAGGCCGCTAAGGAAATTTTCACTTAATTTGATTATAACAATATTCATGAGGTCAAATTTGACACATGGGGGCAAACTGACCGATATACAATAGCTAGACGAACTATGAACACTCATGATTACTTGGATTTATTAGCTGATAAAGTAATTAAATTAAAAACCCACGAATTTATTGCCTCCAAGCAAGCAGCTTTTATAAAAAAACCTGAAAGAAATTCTTCTAGATCATGAATTTATAGTTTATTTTGATTTCGCTGAAAACTATGCTTTTGTCATTTAAAATGCAGTGCAATCATTTCATTGGAACAACAATCAGGCCGCAGTATTTACAGTTGTGATTTATTACAGAGAGAAAAATGAACTAAAGCATAAGAGCGTAGCAATTATCTCGGATAATTCAGTTCATGATACAGCTGTTATTAACGAATATCAGAAACACATTATAAATTATCTGAAAAGTCATTTTGAACCAAAGAAAATTTATTACACATCAGATGGCGCAACTCAGCATTTCAAAAATAAAAATAATTTGTTTAATCTTCTCCATCATTATGAAGACTTCAAGATTCCTTCAGAGTGGCATTTCCATGCTACAGCACATGGCAAAGGAGCTTGCGATGAAGTAAGGGCCAATTTAAAACGAGGAGCAAGGCACGCAAGCCTGAAAATATCTAATTTTCGAATACTAACTGCTGGAGAATTGTACAATTGGGCAAATAAATGCTGCAAAGAAACGCAATTGATTTTAAGCCCTAAACCTGATCAAGACACAACTACAGAAGAATTAAAAGAGAGGTTTTTAAAAAGTCATGCTAATTCCAGGTACTTTACAGTATCATGCATTCATACCCAATCTTGAAGGTAGACTTTTGATGAAACGATTTTCCCTTTAAATAAAGTAAAGAATAAAATAATACAATAAAGAAATAATAAAATAAAGAAATTGGATATAGTGACAGAAAATCAGAAAGGCAGAAACGTTTGTAAAAGGAAACAGTCATCTGCTTCTAAAATACCTAAGAAAAAAAAAATTACGAAAAAACAGTTAAAGGGAGAAAACTGTATAGAATAAATATATATAAGTAAAAAAAATGTAATTTATTGTAGGAAAATAGTTTTGATGTTTAAAATGATTTATTTTAAATATCCGATGAAGTTAAACAGTAGGTATGCTCCGCTAGCGAACAAGGCGGACCGCACGGTGCCCCGCAGCACCACATTAAGCCGAGCACCGCTTGTTCGTTGCTTTATATCTCTTAAATCATTGCTCCATCACACCGTGGAAAGCATCATATCCGACGTAAAAAAACCTTACCATTCGATTGAGACAATTAAAAAAAAATTTTTAAAATACCCTTTTTGAGATATAAGACGTTTTGTGTTTTTTTATGTTAAGAAGCCATATTTTTGCAAAACCAATAACATTATCGGACAGCTGATAAAAAAACACGTCGATTATCTATTTTCATTAATTTTTTACAATGCATTATGAGGTTGCAATCATGAGCTGAAAAGTGAGTGTTTTAGCGCTCGCGCGGCGCGCTGGGATATCAATCGTGAAATGCCCCATTTATCTACATAATTAATTTTACAAGAAAATTGAAATTTTCAAGTATGGAACCAAAACCACCATAAAAACGATACTAGTTGGATAAGGAACATGTCAGTTGCTTGCTAACATCTTGAGAGGTGAAAATATGCTCGTGTAATTTATATTTGAGTTAAAAAGAATCTCGACGTATAAAATGTAAATCCTAACATTTTAATTTTAAAAATAATTCTGTGACATACTACACTTCAATTATATATGTGTATATATATATATATATATATATATATATATATATATATATATATATATAGGGCATTCTTAGTGGACGTGAGACCCCCATCTCGCCAAAAATTGGTGAGTTGTCTGGAAACGTATGATGGGTCAAAATTTAGCTTGTGACCTCTAGTTTCAAATGCAGAGTGGCGATCCCGAAA
Organism: Copidosoma floridanum; assembly: GCF_036245765.1. Classification (NCBI taxonomy): domain Eukaryota; kingdom Metazoa; phylum Arthropoda; class Insecta; order Hymenoptera; family Encyrtidae; genus Copidosoma; species Copidosoma floridanum. Next base: position 6,571,189 of record NW_028321885.1, read on the forward strand.
AATCAAAAATGGCTGACCAATATGGCAACCAGAAGCAGGAGAAAGGACCCAAAAAATCAAATTTTTTTAATTATTTAGCCCTGAAAAGCTATTAAAAGGCGGGTTTGGAAGTTTTATTTATAGAGACAGTATTAGTTCACATAGTCATGGCATGTGCTATGATTAAAAACACATTTAACCATCCTTAACCTAAAAAAAAAGATCAATAAGTGAAAAAAACGTGTTTTTGGCAACTAGAATCACTTCTGAGTTACGGTAATGAGTTAATTTCGTGCTAATATCATATATTAACTTTATAACTATTTAATGTACGACTACAAATGCCATTGAGCAACCCTAACCTCGAATACGTGACAAACAAAGCTGCTCTACGCTGCGAAACGGTTCCTAGCACGTTTTGGAGATCGGTAAGAGAGTTTTTATTGTGCGTTTGTTATTTCTGATCACTACGTATACAGCGGCTTGAGTTGAAAACTGAAGGCATCGTCCTTAACTTCAAAACACTGACTACCAAAGTTGTTTTCCGCTGTTAAGTATCTTCTTGTACGTGTTGGAGGCAATGAAATATACTAATCTCGCTTATTTGGTGTGGATGAACGTAAACATATTTAAACACGGTTTCGAACATGATAAACGAACCCTAACGTCAACAAAGTGTTTAAATTTAATAGCAAAAGAGCATAGAAGTTTATGCTAAATTTTGAAGAAAAAGGTAAAAATAAGAAACAAACCAACATCAAGCACGCCTATATATTCAAAAACACTGCATATAATACGTTTTTTATTAGTATTATTATTATTATTATTATTATTATTATTATTATTACAGTTCAAACATTCTAGAAATAATGTAACAATGTCAAATTTATGTACCTCTGTAACTATCATCCCAAAAATCTATGCAGATGACTGATGATTTTTCTTTTCCCCATTAAATTAGTAAGAAAAAAATGAGATACACGCTTTAGAGCTTACGGAACTACCATTTTTTGTGTACTGCCTTCAAACATCATAAAACAACGGTATAAAGCGAAAAATTAAATTTTTAAAAAAATGAGGTTCATGTACACTACTAAAGTTGAATCATTAAAAACGTTATTGATAGAAATACAATTTTTTTATTTGGGATGGTTATTTAAATAAAACAAAATTTTTTAAATGAAAATCTCTTTGGGAAACCCTGAGATATGATTCATTATACAGCGTGTTGAAAAATGAGCCCATTGTACGCATACCCCATTTAGAGCGCGAAATTCTAAGAATAAAATCATCAATACAATTTTCCGCTTTACAGGGTTGTATTGTTGGGTATTCAGGGTACATACTTTGGTTAAGACTTACCACAAGCAATATAGGCCCAAAAATTACAGCTAATTATTTGTTAAAATCCATTCTTGAGCACTAATGCATTCCTACATTGATACGATCAGATCGAGGAACAGAGAATACTGAAATAGAAACTTCGTAAAAGTGCCTAAGAAAAGTGCATAACGATGAACTGTCTGGCGATAACAATAATGTAAAAAAACAAGAGCGTTCATAATCAGAGAGTTAAAGCTTTTTGGGCTCAAGTCAGGAAGCACTCCGCAGATTTTTTTTTTAAATTTTTTTTCAATGTTTTGTGCAAAAAAACTTGTTTGATGGTAGTAAAATTTTAAAAAAATCTCTCCAAAACTTTTTTGAGAAACTAATTGAGGATGAATTGTTATTAACAAAAAAAGTATAGAACAAGCATAGACTAAGAAATCAAAACCACGGGAATAATAAAGCAGGTATTCCATTTATATTATACAATTTACCAGAGAATCGAAATGTAGTCGATAACAGAAAAAGTGTAGATATTGAAACTATGAAAGAATTCATGGGTCACGTTACGGTAACGCCAGTGCTTGTTGGCCCAGTTTTCAAAGAAGTGGTTGATGCAAAAGTTAAGTGTAAGGTACTAAGTACTGTTAATGAGGCACTAGAGCTATATTTATAGTTACTAGAAATATTCTGTTAGATACTACTGAACACAGAATTTCTTAATAGATACTACAGAATTTCATAATGAGTAATAACACGTCTTATCGTAAGGCAATAGTTTTAGTGTATCGGTTTGACAACATATAAATAAGTACTGTTTCGTACATAGTAACGCAAATTAGACATAAGAACTCAAAGAAATTTAAACTGTTTTATTTTATTTTATAGCTTTTACAAAAATCATCTTATGTAATATGTAAGGCATTGGTAACTTATAAATAAAACTTGGTGTAAAAGAATATTTAAACTTAAAGTACACTTATAAAGGTACAGTTAGTCGCTCATGGTTGTGTACTTTTTACGTTTTTTTATCACATATTTTGGCTTCAGCCAGACAGCTGAAATCAATGTACAATAACTCGAGTACAAACTATACATTTCATGTAAGTATTGCAACGACACACGTACACAAAAATATTTTACTTTGTTTAATAAAATTAATAGCAATACTACTAGCAATACTTGGCGATTTAACGTCTTTTAAAATTTTCTTCAATATTAATCTAGCTAATTTAAAATAATCCTAATTAAAAAACTTGGGACGACTGCAGTTTTTAAATTTTTAATTATAACATCATGACTATGCCGTACTTTAAAAAATTAAATAAGAATATTGGTATAGAGCGCATCAAAATAGCTATAAAAATATATGAAATTATATGTTAATCATTTGATATCTGGTTTCTTTTTAACTTTTAAAAAGCCTCTTCCAGGTAATATATCGTACTATGTATATACTTACTATATACAATTGTACTATGTATAATTGCGTACAAAAGCGCCAATACATCGGAGGATTTTGTAGAACGTTAATCAAGCAGTAGCGACTCTGGCGACGTATACACAGGAATTCCAACGGCGTGCCGCCCAATTGTTGTTGTTAAGGTCGACGCCATGTCTGACCAACGACTCAATCTCATATCGCAGATTTTTGTTCATAATTCCGTATTAACGAGAATATTGTCGGATTTGATGTCTTTATCGAATACATTACTCTCGTAAAGTAAGCAAAACCAGTATGTACTTATTTGCATATAAACTTTATGCCATTATCTAACAGATAAAACTTGTCTTCGAAACTTTTATTATAAATTATGTCACCCCAATTTCGTCTTTTAAAATGATTTAGGACAAAATAACAATGTGTTGTGTCTATACATACACCCATCAGAGAGATTAAATTTGGGTGATGAATAATATTCATGACAGCAATTTTACGCTCAATACATTTTTATGATTTTTATTCACTTCGTGCAGCAATGTAAAATAACGCCACCTGCGGGGAAAAAGATGTCGATGCTAACCAACAAGAACACACAGCATCAGATAAGCAATGATAGATTACAAATGTTTATTTCAACAATAATAAATATTTAAAAAGTAAAATAAATTTTTTCAGTCCCAAGTAGCATATATTACTAGCAAATAATACTTTTTCGCAATTTTATAAAAAAAAAAAATTTCTAATATGAAATGGGTATGATGTATGAGTGAGCATAATAAATATTACTTTTTAATGTGCTGATTTAAAAGTACTTTACAAAATAAATTGATATTCGAGAAAAATCACAATACTTATTAACAACATACAACCATGAAAGGATAAAAAATTTTTTTTATTAAGGTACTATTAAATAGGTATTTTTCGGTTTAAAAGTATACTTAACACATAAAAAAATTATGTCAGTTGTTAAATATTCATTACTGTTGAAATGAACGCTTGTAAAAGATCATTGCCCATAAGATTCTGTGTATTCTTGTTAGTAAGCATCGACAACTTTTCCCCTGCAGGTGGCGTTGTTTCAAATTTCTGCACGAAGCGAATTGCCACATCCGTCTGAGACCATTTCCCTAATATCACCTTAACAAAACCACCTTCTCTAGGCACTTTTTGTAAAAAAGTTATTTCACTTTGATCTTTTATTAGAGTCTTATTGGTAAGTTACTAAAATTTCTTAAAGGAGTTGAATTGTCCGGAAAATTTAGCATTGGATTAATTTTGTTTCCATCCACTTGTGTTACATTATTTTTAACTAAACTGTTGTTATTCCTCACAACTAAGTTTACATTGTTTTTTATTAAATCACGCCAATTGTGTTTAGTTTCTTTCTTAGTGTCTTATGAAATTGCAGAGGTTTGCGTTGAGTTTTCTTCATTGCATACTGAACCATGCAACAAATTTAAGTCGTAATTACCTTTATTACTATCACCATCTTTTGGAGAACATTCTTTTTGACGTAATGGATAGTGCCCCTGTACACTTGCAGATTTATGGAAATGTAGATGCGTAACTTTTCATTGCTGCCCTTTAAGTATTTACAAAATTCCCAGAGGTCGCACTCCTCGCTATCGCTATCTACAAATTTTGGGAATGTGACTTATTTGTAATTTTTTTAAGCTTATTGCACAGTTTATAAAGTAGGCACAATTTTATTTTAATTCCATGGTGTTGATGCACAGCTTTTTTATATCGTCATAATTATACTAATATCCTACATTTTGAAACGTATTTTTTTAGCCTCCCACTGGTTTGATGGTAAGCCTAAGCATCAACTACTTACTATACTAATTTTTCCACACTACTATTACTTCCCTCTTTCCACTCTCAGCCATAGCTTTGACCTGCGAAAAAAATTTATTTACGGGTTTGTACCAAGATTAAAATAAAAAGTTTTAAAAAATAAACTTTTTTCTTATGTCTGTCTGCAGTATAGTTTTGCCGTTTTCATTAAAGTTTTCGTATAATATCCATCATAACATTGGTATCTTTTTTGTTAGACCCTGTAATTAGTAAAGTAACATTTCCTTTTAAAGTCAAAAATTTTACGATTATTATTTTAATATAATACTTTTAGCCGCGTTAGCATAATATACATCATAACTTTGCGCAGTACTAACAATCTCCAGCTGCCCGTTCATAGTATTCAAACAATAAGTCTGCATACTACGTCATCCGATGCATGAGGAAATAATATATAATTGAAGACGAGTAGAGGACAGTGCACGATTTTGTAATTTAACTTTAATATCTTTTGGCAAATAACTAATGGTTACCTTTTCTTAAAAACTACTATTTGCTACCATAACCTAAAATCAAGTTTATACTTGACTGTTTTCAGCAAAGTTAAGCAACACTTGCGCCAGTACGGTTGGTGAACTATACAGATTTCCTTAAGAATGACATACTTACGACTACATAGAAATTTTTGATCATTTGAAATACAAATCATTATGACACAACATACAGGTTACCGGAAAAATAATAAAAACGTTTTGAATTTACCTTTATAATATTGGAATTAGTAGCAAAACACTAAAATAAAATTATGCTACAGATAAACTACAATAATTACATTAACATATTCTTAGTTTTTTTTATGTTCAAGATTCGTGTGGTACTTTTTTTTACTCTAATGTGACAACTCCCGTATACTTAGTAAGAATTTTAATCGATTTTTTTTTAAACATACCGTAGTCAATCACCAGGTCGGCACATAATTTATTAACGAACGAGAAACAAAAAAAACACCATCCATGCTACATGAAATAGTAAAAAAATAGTCATACATTTTCTCTGCACCTCTTTCTCATAATATGCTGTCTTACATATTACACGTCTCATGTAATAACTATCTTTTACTGTGCACCGTTAGCAAGATTAATAGCCTGTGCGTCTCTTAATGCATTTTACAAGACCAGACGACGGGGACGAAATAATATGAAAACGTGCATTTTCCGGGCGGTAGCAATCTTTCGATTGATTCTTATGTATTTGTTGCCGTAGAATACGATTATCGTTACCCGCACTTTGTAAAAGTTGTGCTTCATTTTTTAATTTAACAATTTGTGAAAAAAATGATTTTTTTTACATTTTCCTTTATATCTCCTTTCCTGTGCATTTTTAGCATTATGCATGTGTATAGTTTTTTGTTCCTTACTTAATTATCTACAAAATGAGATCTGGTGCGATATCCCAAGTGCCATTGTTAACCTGCAAATTGCGTTGTAAGTTGAAAAAGTGCATTTTTTTAAACATTCAATATCTCAACTATTAAAATACCTAGGAGCTTGAAATTCTCAGAAAATGTTGCTATTACTAATATAAATAACTGCACCAAATTCCAAAACGATCGCTTTTTAACTTTTAGAGTTATTAACGATCAAAATTTTTTTCGAAGCTTAATTGCATAATGCGTCAAAGTTGCTGTGATCGTCTAATTTTGATACAACTGGTCTCAAAAATTCAAAAAACTATTCAAATTTAATATCCCATTTGAATTTTTAAAAAAAGTTAATTAGAACCTATATTATAGCGATTTGTTTAACACTAGTAGTTTTAAACACACGTATAAAACTACTAGCAGCCCCCCCTCTCGGCTTCGCCCGAGACTTACTAAATAAAACACCGTAGTGTGTTGACATGTAATGTGAAACATTTTCAGTTAGAAATTTTACACATATTCCTGATACATCTCAGAACAAAAATCTTCTTATTAAAAACATATTTTTTTCGGAATCCATATAGTTTATTTGGTTAAATAATGAGGTGTAAAAATTCAAAAAAATTATTATGCTGAAAAGTACCGTGCGTTCTTTATGCCATAAAATAATCGATGGCCATAAGAAGCCGTTGATTTACAGTTTCTCCCGTGTAATTCACGAAAACGGCTATTTTTTAAAGCTGTTAAGATTTTAAACCCCCAAAAAATGCATATTAAAAAAAAAATTTTTTTCTCATATCTCACAACTTTATTACCTGAGCTGCAAAGTCCTGGACCTTAAACCCTATATTTTTATTGCCACAAAAACACAAAAACATTTTCTACTTATTTAAAAATCTGAAGTAGGATCTTTAAAGATTTCAGAGATTGCTGTGAGGGTACAATGAAAAGCTGATCTTTAACGTAATGGACTCTTTAGTTGTTAATTTTGACGCTGCTGTTTCAATCTCGATAAATTTTCTGCGTCAGTTTCTTGACGCCTAAGTAAAATTGTATTTATTAGATACACTTTAAGTTTTTCTTCCGATTCACCCTCTTGCGACTTTTGGCATGCTTAAAATTTGTGTGACCCCTAAAGTGTGTTTTCTGTAAACTTTGTTAAGTTCTAATATATTCGTTGGCAAGGTAGTTCAACGTCCGATGGTCCTAAAAAAGACCAGTGAGCTTTTTAAGTTAACTCTTTCTTGACTGCAGTTAACAGCAATTGTGACCTGGATACCTCAGGGTGATCTTTTCTGGCTTGCTGTTAAAGATACAGACTGATTGGGAGAAAAATTACAAAGTCCGAAGCTTTGAGGCTAGTTGTAGTGCTCTTTCCCAACGTGTCCCGGTATAACGTCGAAGACGTTGTTGTCTAAAGCACCTTTTTTATTTGCAGATTCAGTTGTTTTGGTGATCTTAGATGGGGAGATTGGTTAGTGATACTTGTCCAGTGGAGGCTGTCCCGTTGGCTCAAGTTTTTTTTCCTACATAGCTGTTATAGGTTTGCCCAACGCAAACTTTGGAGAGGATCAGTGATTCCTGGTTGAATTCTTAGAGTCAAGAGGGTAATATAGGGTCGTCGGTCACCCAGTTTTCCAGCCTTGCGAAGAACAACTCCGCAGGTGACGTCTGCTAGTGAATGGCTGACTTGGTTTAATAGTGCCCGTCGTTAGTTAATATAGTCTTTTAGTCGACGAATTGCTTCCGGAAATGGTAATAAAAATGTATTTGTTGGCAAGGTAGTTTACACTTAGGTGGATCCTAAAAAGAACCGATGAAATTGATGGTTAAGTAGGAAACGTAAATACTTATAATGGCGCTAAAAAGCGCCACTGGTGAAACTTCCAGGCTATTCTTATTCCTGATGATAAAGAGCTGGCTACGGTTGCTTGATTCTTACCCTGGGAGTCTCGATATACGGAGACTGTGATAGAGGGAGGTACGCTGCTGACCAAAGAATATCTCGTCTCGGGTCGTTCCCCGGATAACCAACCACTCATCGTTAGACGGGAACATGTGGTAAGCGCATTGGGGACGCGACGACCAAGAAGGTAGCCGTTGTGGCTGCCCATGCCCCTCAGAGCTCAGAGCTGTTTTCTTCCCTTGCTTACATTTGTAGCCACAAATTCTCTAACTGCACCAGGTGGGATGGTGGGACTCCCTCACAACTCTGATGAGTTGAACCAGATTGTGCTCTGGCTACATATGTCTTCTGGTATTGTGGCAGAGATGGCATCGGTTGGAATTAGTTTTTTTTTTTTTTGATCGCACTCATCGAGTTTCAGGGTAAATGGACACCTAGGTCCCTTCCCCCTTAGAGAAGAGTGTCGTCCGTAACCGGGATATCCAGGTGAAAGACTATTATCAGCATTCTCAATACAGCTTGTTGAGTTGCCGCAGCTCGACTACAACACTATGAAGACGCTCCAGCCTATTATAACCACACTTATTTAATTATGTTGCAGGTAGCTTCGATTTTATGTCGACGCCACCTAGCGGATTTTACTGAACTAAAGTGAAAAGCTGGCATATTTTTGCAAAACTTTGAGCTCATTTATTGCTATTGTTATTAAATTTTTTAAGATAAATACTATACTAAAACCATCTAGGAAGTATCATGAATCAGTGTGCAAAATTTCAACAAAATCGGTTCAGTAGTTTTCGCGGTCAGCGATTACAACGGTTTTAGCGCTTCTGCTTTATATATTAGTAAGATATAACTTTTGCAAAAATCAATATTGATGATTCTCGTTTGCACAACTCTGAAGCTGGTATTTTTTTATAAATTTAAAAGAAAGAAAGTTGTCCTAGCATGCACGGGAGCCGAGATAATTTTTTTTTTTTTTAAATTCGTGTGGACGTATTATACGTCGTACAGCGGTCAGGTTTGGAGGGATTTAAGTTCAATACTTGTACTTTCAATAAAAAAATATATTGTACCTGCAGCGCATCAAATAGTATAAAATAACAATTGTTGAAGTTGACCAGGCAAGAGCCGAGTGCGCCGGCCGACGTGTGCTGCAGAGGTGGGGGGAGTGACTGCGGCAGCAGCGGCTCTCCGAGCGCAGCGCGGCGACAAGAGAGCAAGTAGTTTCAAATCATTCATTCTCGTTAAAATATCATTTTCTCAGCTTCCTCTGCACGTACAAAAATCCTTCTCGAATCGATTTGGGGTAGCTTGACGATATATTATCGATGGTTATTACTATTTTTATGGACGATTAAGGTTTTCGTCTCAAATTGAAAGCTTGCGAAGCGATGCATGTAAAAAATTTAACTCTTATTTCAAAATGCTTATCATCGATTACTAAACCACTGTTTAGCAAATCTTAGAACTACTAAACAAAGTCATTTATAAATGTATTAACACATTTTGGTTTGCCTACTCCCAAATAAATAGAGATAATAAAAACTTGTAAATTTCTGAATCTTTAAGAAAAATCTTTTTAAGGACAGGCCAAAATTCTTTTTGACTAAAATTAAGAAGAGGTAATCCGTCTAAATGCAGCTGTAATTTAATAATATTTTCTTTATACAATTTTATGTTTACAATCTTTATAGCTAATCACTGATGTCAACATATAAAAGCCAGTACCACCATCTGCATTAAATTTTACTATTTTTTTCTTGAATTAAAATTTGGTTTTTATTAATGTCTTACAGGTGCTGTCTAAGTATTCTCAGGTAAAGTTTTTTAGGTTGTTTAAGTAATAAATATATAGTCTGGTGTGGGATTCGCAACTTAAGAGCCCACTGTCTTCAGCCCACTCTTCAGTTATAGAAGATTTGTTCTCATTGGCGTCATAAAATTCATCTACATCATAATTACACAGATCTGCAGAATTATCTGAATCATACTTAAAAAAGAGCGAGCCTTTTAGATGTTGATTAATTTCATAGCTTTTTTATAAAAATTAAATTTTTCACTTTTTGGTTAGTTGAGTATAAGGAACATTTGATTTTCTCACCCACTTTCAGTAATTCATCACTACAATTAACCTTTACATGTTCTTATAAATACACTGCTCCAAAATATTTGTTCACAGTTTTAAAGTGTTCCTCCTTTCCGTTGAGTTGTTAATTTCAGATTAATATAAATCAACTTATTAAAAATAAAATAAATAAAATCCTACGCAATATTCAGTAGCTACCCTCAGCTAGTGCATTTGAGAGCGTATCCGGTCATGCATTGTGTTCATGTTTGACTGTGTGCGTCTCGAAGGAAACACATGAGCCTTATACATTGTATTCGTATTTTGTCATATAGCAGTACAATGTCAAGTAGGACTAATATTCCTAGATAGTTTTTATTTTACATCATCGATTTGTGATATTTAAGGAGCAAAATCAGGAATGACGGATGAGGAACTTTAGATTATAACGAGCATGGTTGACGATGCAAACGGATGTATACCAATCATTTATAGAAAATTCAGGGTGCGAGAGCAAAAAAAAAATCGAGAAAAGTGGCAGTCCTTGATAACAATAAGATATTTAGCTTACAATTCAAAGAAAAATACGTTTAATAACACTCTAAATCGTCGACTACGACGGTGATACGCGTCATTGTTGTATATCGCAAAATAACTTGAAAAATGGCTTTTTTTGATTTTATTAAAAATCTCGGAAAGTTTTAGTTTTGGAGCAAAATGTTAAATACAAACGTTGTTTACCGGATAATTTTACATAAAGAGTAGGTGTTAAAAAAAATTAAAAATTTTTCTATTGTTTAAACAAGCGAGAAAGCCGAAAAATGCAAAAAATTATCATACATGGCTATAAATGTTGCAATATTCAAAATTGAATGAAAATCTTAAATTTTATGGACATTTGTGTGTTTTTATTAAACGCCAAGTTTGATTGCAAAATTTTAAAATGGCGGCCTATCGCACAATTCTCAATTAAAAATTACTATTGTGTATAAAACGTGTAACGGGCATGACATCTATGTCTAACTTTTTGGAATTAGTGAGGAATAACATTATTTTTACTACCTACAAAGCTGGACTTTTTAAATAAACAAATAAAAAATTTATTAACAAATAACCGCAAGTAAAAAGCCGTGTTTTATGTAATTTTTAAAGTAGACAAAAACTGAGTGAAATTGATTACGCTTATTTTTAAACGAATTTAAAAAAAAATTTGCTATAAGACTAATAGAAGTTAAGATACAATACTTTCAGTTTCTTACGCATTCTGGCCATTGTATTTGATATTCGGACTTTGGACAGGCACCAATTTTTAGCTAAAGATTTATTTTACCGTGTTAAATTTTTTTTCTATAGATTGAGTCAATCTTTTTGCATGAAACGGTTAATTAAGAAAGTGAAAAATAGCGCATAAGCCACAGTACTCGAGCAGCTGCAGCCAGGGATGCGTCGCGCATACGCAATAGCTCAAAAAGAGTTAATTGTGCAACTAAGAATCCAAGCACAACGACAAAAGGCTCTGCTAAAGCGCTTTTCGAGCTACTGCACATGCGTAACACGCGACGTATTTCTGGCTGTAGCTGCTCAAGTACGGCGGCTCACGCGCTATTTTTTACTATTTTACTTAGTGGTTACATGCAAGAAGATAGGCCAAATCTATAGAAAAAATTTCGGCTCCTATTGGTCCTGTAGCAACTTTTTTTTTTTTAAATTCGTGTAAAAATAAGAGTAATCAATTGTACTAAGTTGTTTTTGTCTTAGTTAAAAATTACAGAAAACATAGCCTTTTACTTGCGGTTTTTTGTTGATAACTTTTTTATTACTTTATTTCAAAAGTCCAGTTTTTTAGATAATAAAGATAATGTTATTCCCCACTATTTCCAAAAATTTAATTATCGATACCATGCCCGTGACACATTTTATACATTTAAGTTATTTTGCGGTAAAAAACAATGACGTGTATCTTCGTCGAAGTCGACGATTTAGGGTGTTATTCAACGTATTTTTCTTCGAATTTTAAGCTAAATATCATATTGTTATTAAACACCGCCACTTTATTCGATTTTTTTTCCTCTGGCGCCCTGACAAGCTTGAGAACTTAGTATCTTAATTAACCTTATAACCTTCATTAAACTGACGATCTTCGTAAACGGGTGTTAATTAACGTATTTTTCTTCGAATTTTAAGCTAAATATCGTACTGTTATGAAGGACACCCTCTAATGCTCTGGCGCCATGACTAAGCATAGGAGATTGTAGTTTAGAGGCTAAATCTGAAGAATCAGGAAATCAAAATTTAGATAAACTGCGTATAATCCGTGAAGAGGTACAAAACTTAGTTATGTTACTGGTTGCCACGTGTTTGCTTTCAGGAAAGCTTTTCTCAGTTGCTCAAATATTAAATCATCATCTTATAGAAAGTCAGTTGCTGACACCTCAAATGAAAATATTTTTAATAGCACAGGTAGACATCCCCAAAATTTAATAGATAAAGTCCAAGAATGTTTAGACACTTTCATGCAAATGACTGTAGATTTGAAGATCAATAAAAAAAAATTAGCTAGACTATGAAAAACTAGGTGCGGGTCTCAGGACTTCTGGCAAAAGTGGAACTTCAAACTCAAATTTTATTAAACTCGATATAATTTCAATAGATTTATTAGAATCCGATATTAAAATAGTGAGCACGTGCGTACATAGAATACATATACTTTAAGATACTGCTTATATTATACGTGATTTACTCATTCTTAGTACTTTTATTTCACCCTATAAGGTCAACAATTTTCAAATAATCCATCTATTCACAATTTGGGGCAAGGTTATTCCATTACCATTATAAGGACTTTTACGTTAAGGAAACCAGTAGACATATAGCTATTTTTTATAGTAAAGTTGAATTTTTCATCCAATTCTTTTTTTAAGATTGTAAATAATTTAATAATAAAATTAACCTGTGCTTAACTAATTTCTATTAATCTAAAAATTAATAATAGAAATATAAAATTTCATTCGTGACAACTATTCTTCTAATACATGATAGAGAATGAAAAAAAATCAATTTGTAGGTAGGATATGTATGGTGTAGTTTTTCCTTTAAAATATGACATCATTTTTAGAATTATTACGATTATTTGTATGAATCCATGTAATGTATACTTTTGCAACTTAAAACATATTTTCTATACGTAAAATTATTTTTGACCTATCTGGCATCCCTTTTGAGACACAACGGTTTTTATAATTTTGAGAGCTTAGGTTGTACAAAAAATTTTTCGAAGATTTTGTCAACATCCGTATTAACGTTCCAAACATGCCGTACAAATAAAAATTTTTTAAACTGAAACTTCTGTAGGCGCACTTTATACGGAGAGATAACCCGTAAAACAAGCAAGCAAGCCCAGCAAAAGCTGCCATGCACATATCTATATATATAATCTATAAGTACCAACCAGTGCGCTGACACCACTGACTGCAGCGTAGAGGGTCTTTTTCTCTCTCTCTCTCTCTCTCTCTCTCCCTCTCGCATGCACACAATGGTGCACTGCAGTTACTCTCTCTCTCTCTCTCTCTCTATATATATATATATATATATATATATATAGCCTCTCTTTATCGTACTTTATATCTACTACTGCATGATGGAAATCATAACGTGGTAACTGTAGTACGGGATAAACTGGGCCTCTATTACAGCTAAGATACTGTCAGGTAAATAATGTCTTACACAAAGTGTCACTTAATCTTTTTAAAGTCGTTAATAAACATGGTAAAAATCGTTTTTATGTTTTATTCATTCTTTTATATGTATACATGTATGTAACAAAAGTTTTAAGTATGTATAATACGACAACCTTACCTTTGAAAACAAGAAAAATCGCTAAAAATGACTTTTTTTATGTGTCTCCTGAAAAGGAACTATATGTTCCAGATACCTAAATATGTAGGGGTTAAAGTATGCCCAAAAATAACCTTGATTATCTCTTTTTCAACTGTATCTTAAAAAGAACAAGTAAACAAAAATTTTTTTTTGGTATGCCATGTTTAAAAAATTAATATAGACATTTTGTTAATAAGACAAATATTAATATAGACATAAATTAATATAAACTTTTGTCACAACATAGCCTCTCAAAATTAAAAAAACAGTCGCATTTCGAAAAGGGAGCCAGAGAGGCCAAAAATAATTCCACGTATAAAAAATGAGTATTGAGGTGCAAAAATGTATGTTATACGGACTCATGCAAACAATCGTAATAATTATAAAAATAATAAGCTATATCTTAAAAGCAAAACTTTATCATACATATTCTACCTATACATTGATTTATTTACTATTCTTTATGATGTATCATAATACTAACTGTTACGTGACTAAAATCTTTATTCTTATAAATAATTTTGAGATTAGTAAAAATTAGTTAAGCAAGCGTAAATTTTCATATTAAATTAACAATAATCATAGAAAACAAATAGCTCTATGTCTATTGTTATCCTTAATCTTAATCAGATACAGCGGATTATTTTACTTATATGATTAGGAAAATTTCCATTTGTCGGATACAAAGATTCCAACAAGAGTTAATTGTACGTATATGATGTCATGTTAAATGTTTGAATAGTACTTTTAAATAGAAGGAATTGTTGTCCCACAGAACGAGGCAACAGTACCTTCTTTCGACAAAATTTTTTGTTTTGTTCTGCATTACATAACTAACGATTTGTATATGTATTCGCTCCGTGCATCAGGTTGGAGGGGATAAAAAAAACGACTGCAGCGCTGTAGGTGAGCAAAGTTGGCGAACCCGTACCCCCATGAATCGTACAGTAAGCGGTGTCTTATATGAGAAAAGATATTATTTCATTTAAAGTAATTAGTTGAGAAATCGAAGGCGGAAAAAAAATGTTATTTAGCCAAACCGGGTCTATAATACGGATAAATAATTTTGCTAGGTACTTCAAATCGCCCGAAATTTTAAATAATGGGTTATTAAATATCATCTGTCATATAGTACACAACACACATACTTATCTGTAATGTTGTATACGTGAGAGCAAGAACTCCAAGCAGTCGACATAGGCTGCCGTTAGCTGTATAATCTGAATCAGTGTTTACGTTTACAAAGTAACGAAATGCGTACGAGACAGTGCTGCGTTGTTAATTGCAACAAGAAAGAAAAGCAGGGGATAGTGCTGTATAAATTCCCAAGTAGACCCCATGAAACAAAACAGAAGAAGCTGTGAATTAGGGCAGTTAGGAGACTAAAGTTTGTACCTAACCTACGGATTTAAGCTGACAGATGTTTGTCTCACAACATAGCAATGGATCAGATGACCGACTCCTTTATTTACATATTTCTGTAAGTAGGCAACGTGCCCACTCTCTACTAATTTTTTAGCTTTTTTCAGCGTTTCATTATTAAAAACTATGTTGCAACTTACACTTTTAAAGCCTGTTTGGATAATCATATCCATTTTTTAGGGTGCTGATGTTTACGCGATAGCAGTATGTACGTCTTATTCAATAATTAATACTTTCTCCTATAAGCGACAGTGTTACGATTTAATCATACGGGGGTACGGTATTGCGCAATTCTGACACCGAGGGCGGCGCTGCGTGTCATGCTCGGAGCGAATTACAACATACATCGTAGTAAACATGGAAGTACTTAAAATGCGCAAATTACGTGTAACATAAGTAGTATATTAAAGTATATGTATACTATGTACCCACATGCTCGAATGAGTTATAATATTAAAAATTTTTACTATTGTAATGTTGAAATTTTAAAGACCTATTGAAATAAAGTGTACTCCAATTTTTTCAGTGTTTGTTATTTCAAGTTTGATAACACTTGAGTGCAAAGTTTCACTTTTGTCGGAGGTCCCGAGACCCACACCTGGTTTTTTTGAATTGTTCTTTTCAAGATACACTCGTAAAACGAGAAAATTGGACTTACGTTTAACATAGTATAACCCATTTCTATTTGTGAACGTTAATCATGTAGTTTTCCGTTGAAAAACTCGTCAAAATAGTTATTTCGAGAGCTCGTCACAATTCTTTATTTTTCAATCGCTTTTTTATTTTTATTTTCATCTTAAAAAGTAAATCTTTATCCAAAGTCGGTTTCATGAATTCGATACTCGGCAAGAACCATCAGAAAAAATCTGAATACCCAGACCGGGAATCGAACCCACGACCCCTTGAGCTGTGTTGTTTCGGTGGCTAGCATGCTAACCACTGAGCCAACGACGAGCTCTAGCTGTATAGCTGAGCGCACAGCCAAAGCAAGCGACGATACGAGTTTTTCTCTTTTGAGTCTTTTTTGACTCTGCAACCAAGTACCTATATGCTATTGTGTTAAACTGACTTGCTCTCGCTCTGGCTTCAATGATATCTATAAATCTTATTTAATTTAATCTTTGAACTAAATGCTTATTAATTACACGCACCGACTTTTGATTTTAATACATTATTTTTTTAACTCGCCCGTACTCTTAACATTCCCAAATCCATTTATGTTTTTAAAAAATATATAGCTTTAAATATTTTTTAAGGTTTTCAGTACAACTTTAACCACTAATTTATTAATTTTACACATCCTAACTGCTGAAAACTGTAGGGCAAGCTCCAGAGGATATCCATGAACATTTGTGACTTCGAAAGGGTTTTCACGTATTCTTCGGATAGCTAAGATGGATAAGGCTTATGCCACTTCATGGATTGATTGGCAATTAAGGGTTCAAACCCACTTCATAGTAGATTTTTTTTATTTTATTTTTTTCAAATGATTCGTTTTGTCTTTATTGCTTCTATTTATATTTCTTTGTTTCGTTAATATATATATATATATATATATATATATATATATATATATATATATTTACGACAAAAAAGCCGCCTGTCTACTGCTATTTACTTAATATTAAAATTTTAATCAGTAAATTAATTTGATGAACACAATAGATAATAGTTTTGTAAAAATTTTAAAATTGTTTGAAAATTTTTATTAAGGTGTGCTACTTTTATTTATTTTTAGACAGCCAGAAGAATAGTAATAAATGAAACAGTTCGATAAATAAGTAATAAAATTTATTCGGGAAGATTCTGAGACAAAACAATTTCCATAATACATCAGTATTTTGTTTAAAAAAAAAAAATAATAAATTTTCTTTGAGGGTGATGATTGTAATAAACATATTTTTAGGCTGTAGATTGTTAAGGAAGTTTAATCATTTATATTGAATGCAGAAAAAGCATCGTAATACTTTTAACAGTGACCATCAGGTGAGTGCAAGGGTCTTTTTAAAGTAAAAGTCAAGAAAGAGCCTTTCCAAATTTTCGGGCAGAAGAAAGTCTTCTTAAACTAAAAGAAAAAGCCTTTTTATGTAGAGGTACACTCGCACTGAGGTGTTTCAAGCCGGCGTCGATTGCTATAATTAAGCCCAACGAAACGTCGCTCAAGATTATTCTTCGCATTTTAAAGTTTTTATTTGCTTTTCACCCAGCTCCCGGTTGGTCATGTGCCTCTGTAAGAATCCAAACATTTATTCTAAACTGAAGAGCAAAACAAGAAGTTTAACAAAAAGACATACATGCCTTAGTAACCAATTTTTTTTCTTCTATTTTAAGGTGGTAATGTGTATATTTATATAGATCAATTACATATTTACACACATAAATGTAGTACCAACTTAAAATCGGAGAAATAAAAATTAAAGGTTCTTTCTTATAGTCAGTTTGAAAAGGCTCTTTTACGCCTATTACTCTGGAAAAATTCTTTATTATGCTAACGTGACAAATTATTTAGTGTCAGGAATTGTCAGAACTAAAAAAATTTTTTAACTACAAATTTAAATATTAATAAAAACTGAATCTGGGTCTATTTCTGTTAGCAAAAACTTCGATTATGAGTACAGGGGGATGTTGTGATATTTCATTGTTTTAAGACATTTCCGAAAAAATTTGTATAAGTATGATTCAGTATCATAAATAACATATTAAAATTTTAAAGAGCCTAGATACACCATTTTTGAGAAATAAAATCGCAGAGTTGGCCATTTATACACATACTTTTAAGAAGGACTTGCCGAAAAATGCACGTTTTTACTCATAACTCTTAAAATTTTCTTGCAAATCTTTTAAAAAATTAATATGTTAGGGTTTATTAAAGTTAAAATAAGTTTACTGAAATTGGAGAAGCCTAGCTTCACTGTTTTTAAAATATAACAGTTTAAAGTCCCGTTCCAACGTTACTAGAATACCTATGTAGTGGTTCAGTCCGAGGCAAAAGTTAGGTTAATTTGCAGTTTTTAGGGTTGTGTTTACTTTTCTGGGCATTTTTCTGTTTGATACACCTAATTTTTAAAGTATTTACCTGTTTTGTTGAGAATAATCACAACAAAGACATTTCTATCACGAAAATTCAATTTTGAAATTGACTGTACCACGACAACCCCCTCAAAATAGTATCAACATACACATTTATAGTGCAACATCTTAAAAAAATCTACAGTTTTCTGAAAAAATCGACCAATTATTTATTCTAGTTTTCCAATTTTTTCTTAAAACCGTGAAAAATTCAAACTATTATTGTTTACTGTATTTAAGTGCATACTTCTTTATGATAAATTAATTCAGCTATGATTCTCGAAAATTAATACGTAGAGCTATGAAAAAGGCATTTTAAAGATTTTTAAGTTAAGCTACTCGTCGTGAGAGTTCCGCGAGCTTTTTAGTAAAAGCAACCTATGTCAAAAGGTTGAAGATACCGATAATACGACTGTTACTATAACGAAAAAAAAAAAAAAAATTAGCTGCCTTGCGTTGTATGGCTAGAAGTGGTTTTTGATGGTCTATCTTATCAACTACAAACAATCGAATAAATTTATACGACTCATTGTGCGTTGCATACAATGCAAAGTTAATTGATCGATTGCGATAATTAAAAGAGCAATTTAAATTGTGAAATTTTAATATTTTGTATGGTTTAATATCTATAAAAATATACATAGTGCCACCTTCAAAACAGAGGAAAAAAAATTTTTGTTAACTGAATATGATTTACGCACTGTCAAAAAATTTTGGTAACTATTTCTGAAAAATTACAATAACAATTTATTGTTGGTGAAAAGGTTAATTGTTTATAATACAGTAAACAACTTTTTTTTTAAATCCATACTCCGAGTTACAAATGGTTGAAACTAATATGTCTTAAACAAAAAAAGCTTTGTTCAGTCTCTGTAAGACTCTTTAATCTAAAATACGCACTATTTATAAAGACTAAAGAATCTACTTTCATGTTTGTACGTATATGTGGAGAACGAATTTAGTCAATGCAATAACCACAAGGTATTGATAGGGAATGTAAATAGAAGCTCAAAAATATAATATATGTACGTAGATAAATATTCACGTATAATTGAATGTAAGTTGCACTTTACTGGTAATGATCATATTTGATATAATCGTAGTAAAAGTATGAGTTTTCTTCTGCCTACGGCTTTTTTAGGTCGTGAAAAGGATGTTCATAATTTCTTAGGAGTTTAAAATACACAAATTATGTTGCAATCTTTAAAAGTTATTTTAGTATTATAAAATTATGGAATTGCCTTGCTAACAATTTATTTTGATGTTTCCGAAAAATAATGTTGACGACACGTGTGTGTGTATATATATATATAATCGAAACATAAAAATATAAATAGAAAAAATGAAGACAAAACGATAAATTAAATTTAAAAAAGATAAAAAAAATCTACTATGAAGTGGGTTTGAACCCTTAATTGCCAAACAATCCATGAAGTGGCATAAGCCTTGTCTATCTTAGCTATCCGAAGAATACGTGAAAACCCTTTCGAAGTCACAAATGTTCATGGATATCCTCCGGAGCTTGTCCTACAGTTGGCAGCAGTTAGGATGTGTAAAATTAATAAATTATTGGTTAAAGCTGTACTGAAAACCTTAAAAAATATTTGAAGCTATATATTTTTTAAAAACATAAATGGATTTGGGAATGTTAAGAGTACGGGAGAGTTGAAAAATAATGTATTAAAATCAAAAGTCGGTGCGTGTAATTAATGAGCATTTAGTTCAAAGATTTCATTAAATAAGATTCATAGATAACATTGAAGCCAGAGCGAGAGCAAGTCAGTTCAACACAATAGCATACTGGTACTTGGTTGCAGAGTCCAAAAAGACTCAAAAGAGAAAAACTCGTATCGTCGCTTGCTTTGGCTGTGCGCTCAGCTATACAGCTATATAGCCGACATTTCCACTCCTCTCCTTGTAGGCGCACATTCGGTATACCCCTTCCACGCGTCTCCAAAATGTGCGCCTGTATGGACATTTCCACGTAAATGCACTCTTCTCATACCCCTACCATGCTTCCTATTTATCTCTGCTTGTTACTGTAGCGATATATGCAGCGTTGCGTTTGCGTAGGTACATCGTGCATCTCCATCTGCACTGCAAGATTATGATTTCTAGGTTAGGTAAGATAAAGCACGTACCTAGGGATCCAAACGGGGTATTCGATATCTCGCTCAAGTAAGCAGTTTTGTCGATAATCCCTAAACTACGCATGCGCATTATCGTTATTTTTGGTTATTTTATAGGAATTATTGAAAAAACTGCTTACTTAATCGAGATATCGAATGCCTCGCAGCGTTAGATTAGGTGGATTCAATATCGGAACTTTTTCCCTAGATCGTATATATAGCTATACGATCTAGGGAGAATGTTCTGTCGAGCAGACAGCACAGCAGTAAAGGGGCATTGCGAAAGACAAGCGGAAATTAAAAATTGTAATATTAATAACACAAGTGCCTATCACCCAATGACCTGGGGCGCTAACTGGCCTCTCTATTAAATAATAAAGTATTAATTATTAACACAATCACCTATCCCCCGATGACCTGGGACGCTTACTGGTCGCGTTATTAAACAATATATATTATTAATTAATAGCACAACGGTCATCAGGGTTCTTGTGCTGTTAAATAATATTTTATTATTTAATAGAGAGGCCAGTAAGCGCCCTGGGTCATCGGGTAACAGGCGCTGGCGCTTTAAATTAATAATATATATCGTTTAATTAAGCGAACAGTAAGCGCCCCGAGTCACTTGGTGATAGACCCTTGGGTTATTAATTAACCTTTTATTAATTTATGCAGTGGCAGGTGAGCACCGTGGGTCATTGGGTGACAGGCGCTTGTGTTATTAATCAATAATAGATATCGTTTAATAAAGCGACCAGTGAGCGCCCCAGGTCATCGGGTGATAGGCGCTTGTGTTAATAATTATTATTTTATCATACAATAGTGTAGCCAGTTAGCGCCCCGGGTCATAGGGTAATAGGCGCTTCTGCTATTGATTTATATATTATTATTTCACAGAGTGGCCAGTAAGCACCCTGGGTCATCGGTTGATAGGCGCTTGTGATAATAATTAATATATTATTATTTAACAGAGTGGCCAGTAAGCACCCCGGGTCATCGGGTGACAGGTGCTTGTGTTAATAGTTGATACTTTATTATTTAATAGAGAGGCCAGTTAGCGCCCCGGGTCATTGGGTGATAGGCACTTGTGTTATAATATTACAATTTTTAATTTTTGCGCGTCTTTGGCAATAATGGCAATGCCCTTTCACTGCTGTGCTGTCTGCTCGACGGAACATTCTTCCTAGATCGTATATCTATATATACGATCTAGGGAAAAAGTTCCGATATTGAATCCGCCTAACCCAACGCTGATGCCCCGATCAGACCCTTATAGGATCCTTGTTCCTGATGTCGTACTCGGATTCAGAGAAAATGGAATTTTGGGAAGAATCGCTTTCGCATACGCGCTCGCTTCATATTTAACTCTCTTTTTGATCACTCTAAACAATTTGTTGCAACTAGATATCGACAACGAGATAATGAAGTGTAAGTACTATAAAAACCATTGTCTGATGTCAACACATATGATCTAAGCAACAAAGTACTAATTAAAAGAATGCACTTTTTCATGCTAAAATAATTTTTTGTTATGTCTCATTATGAAATAAATCTATAGAAATTTTTTTTTTTTCACTATTAAGTACAACTATATTAACTATATTAGAGACAGGGGTATAATGGTCATAACTATAACAATGACTACAGAAACCAATTTAATTTTTATTAATATCAGTATCATTTGTACCACCTGCTTACAACTATCATATTAATAGCTTTTTAATATACAATAATAATGACATTTTATAATATTCGAAATTGTCCCATTGGGGTGACCATTAGAATGGTGCGTCAAATAAAACATGTTTACAAGTACTTAGGGTTATTTTTGAAAACTAGATAAATTTTTCATTTTTAAGAAAATTATATATAACACTTTTCAACATATGTGCTTATCTGTACACGATCTAAAAGTATCACCAACGAACAACCTTAAGTGCTATAAAATCAACTCTAGAATGTTTTTCAGTAGGAATACTTTACAGAAATTTTGGGTTCAATCTTGAGTCAGTTTTTGTCGGAAGGTAGTAACCAGAGATCACAGATGAAACCTTGCATAATGGTCATAGGCAGGGTAAGAATCATTGATTGATGGATTTTGATAATTATAGAACAACCATTGTAATCCCAATTAAATTCTAATATAATTTCAGTACTCAGCTGAACATCTAATAAGAGGTTAACATAATATTTAAAGGTAGAAAAGAGCTATTAAAATTTAAAACTCGAGAAGTCACATAATCATTTTTGAAACGATAAAAATAATGATAGAAATGATATTTAAAAAAAATGTACAAAATGTTTTTGTACGCCTACAAACCATTGTGACCCGACTTCTCTACAATATTTGCCTAACAATTAACTTAATTATAGCATAGTAAGCAAAACCTTTTAGCAGCATGTAGTTTTTGAAAATTTTTAAGCGATCACTTTCTGAAACACTACAGTAGATTTGTGGCTTCAAGCCCTACAAAATTACAGCATTACATTTACACAAAAAATAATTGAATCCATAGTTAAACAATAATCGCTGGCGTGCGTCTTACATATATGTTTAATGTGATATGCTTAGGCTGCCGTCACATGGAGAGCGATAGCTAACCTACTCTCCTGCAGGCTACATCACATCCATAGATATATTATAAGGCTCCGGGCACATGGATAGCGTAACGCGTACCGCGTAACCTTTTGAGCCCGTAAGAGTAAGAGAGAGGGGAAACACGCGAACCTCTCTCTCACTCTCATAAGCACAAATCCTTACGTGGTACGCGTTACGCTCTCCACGTGTCCACAGCCTAAGGCTGCATTCCGCAATCCGCAAACGCTTTCAGCAGCAGCGTTGGGTTAGGCGAATTCAGAGTGTTATCCGTAATCGCCGCCAGCAGTTAATTATGTAAGACGTGACAACGTTGCGTGGTTGGGGGCGCTACTGTCGATTTACTGGTGATGTGATCCGCAATTCCGCCAGCAGTAAAGCAGACAGTGACGGTCTACTTGCTCTTTTTCATGACATTTTTTGATTGTAAACAAAGCATATTGTGCTAGACATAAACAAACACGCAAACCAAAAAAAATAGTTACAAGTGCCAAAAAAAAAAAAATGGAAATAACAGCTTTACTGCTAGCGGGATTGCGCGGGATCACAGCAAAAATGTCACGAAAAAGATTAAGTAGACCGACGTTGTCTGCTTTACTGCTTGCGGGATTGCGGATTACACCCTAAACGTCGGAACTTTTTCCCTAGATCGTATATATATCTATACGATCTAGGAAGAATGTTCCGTCAAGCAAACAGCACAGCAGTGAAGGGGCCTTGCCAAAGACAGGCGAAAATAAAAAATTGTAATATTAATAACACAAGTGCCTATCACCCAATGACCCGGGGTGCTTACTGGCCACTCTGTAAAATAATAAAATATTAATTAATAGCACAAGTGCCTATTACCCTACGACTTTCCTTTCTTTGAGTATAACCCCGGTTAATTTGTGGTGGTAACAATCGGCGAAGAATATTATCTGTACCAAAGAAACTCTAAGATTAGGAACCAACACACAAACAATGATAGTGTTTATATGTCAGAGGGCGGGTTCGTTGCCCTGTGTAAAAGAGCGAAATTGCTCAGATAGCCAAATATATACAATACTTAAAAATAATTATTATCAAGTTTCAAAATTTATCTATTGAATAATTAATTAATTCCTGCACCATATACAGCAATTGTTTATTGATTATTACTTTATTGAATTCTCCTGAATATTCCCTTAATTTAATTCATTTAATAATTTAATATCTTTTTCAACTTATTCAATATTTTTCTAATCTAATATCTTTTTTATTTTATTCCTGTCCCTTTTTGAGGTCCAGATTTTATTCTCAGT
Organism: Copidosoma floridanum; assembly: GCF_036245765.1. Taxonomy (NCBI): domain Eukaryota; kingdom Metazoa; phylum Arthropoda; class Insecta; order Hymenoptera; family Encyrtidae; genus Copidosoma; species Copidosoma floridanum. The sequence goes on from NW_028321885.1 coordinate 6,595,504, forward strand.
TTATGTAAACGATTTAAAATCTTAACAGCTATTTTTCTAGTTTTTATTTTAAACTATAAAAAGGAACTTGCAATCTTACGTGGAGGGGAAGGTTTGCTCAAATAAGTACAATTAATTTATTTTTAATTATCTTATATTTATTTAATCATATAATTCTAAGTAAATTATATCTTCAATTTTTACATGTATAAATTGTATTTGAGTAATCGCAATCATTTACGTTAATAATAAAAAAAAAATATATAATATACTCGATAATTTACTTAAAAATTTATCCGCCCTTTTAATGGAGAATTTCACATAAATAACAATTTGAATTTTCCCTTCTTAATATCTCTGCTTAAACACGTTAGGTTAGACTAATACGAATTTTTATTACAACCGCGGAAAGTTAGTGTTAGGTAACTACATATCCGACCAAGTCACGTAAGGTTAGGTCGTTCTCAGGGCCCTTGGGTGTCTTGAGCACTGCTCAAGTTGTCGACCCAGGAACTTCGCCTAAGAACGTGGTCGCTAACCCCAGTGCCTCGACTACTTGGGGATGCGCCGTCTCCACGCTTAAAGCGGTCGAGCACCGTAAGTCCAAGTAGATACCGGTTAGTGGAAGTGTTACCTGTTGATGGTGTACACACTTACTTTTCAGTTATCGGCCTTCGTACTTCGTCTTTTTCTCTCCCTTCGTGCTCGTCGCGGTATTGTACCAATGCACAGGAAAGTTCCAGGTCTGGGTGAGCAACGGATATACCGCGTCCCAGGCTCGCTGAAAGAGGAACTATCTTGCATTGCGCACTGGTGCCTTTTATGCTAACGTTATATCCTTTTGAGTAGCAGGTTTTCTCTTCTTTGGGTGAACGCGCTCTAGCGTTTTCTTATCGTACTAGACGCATATTCCCCGCGCGTGGCGTTCAAATTTGAATTTTCAAATAGGAATTTTTTATGAAATGAAATATATGCATATGTAAAAAAAAATGTGTACTGTTGAATTGTCTATTAAACGAATTTTTTATTATAAGAAAATATAATAAATAGAAGAATATAAATATAAATGTAAAGCGTGTATTATAAACTCTAGGTAATAGAAGTGCCCCCTTTCAACCCAATGACCTGGGGTGCTTACTTGCCACTGTATAAATTAATAAAAGGTTAATTAAAAACCCAAAAGCCTATCACCAAGTGACCCGGAGCGCTTACTGGTCGCGTTATTGAACGATATATATTATTAATTAATAACACAAGCACCTGTCACCCGACGACCCAGGGTGCTTACTAGCCTTTCTATTAAATAATAAAATATTAATTAACAGCACAAGCACCTATCACCTGATGACCGTTGTGCTATTAATTAATAATACATATCGTTCAATAAAGCGACCAGTAAGCACCCCGGGTCATCAGGTGATAGGCGCTTGTGTTGATTAATACTTTATTATTTAATAGAGAGGCCAGTTAGCACCCCGGGTCATTGGGTGATAGGCACTTGTGTTATTCATATTACAATGTTTAATTTTTGCGCGTCTTTGGCAATAATGGCAATGCCCTTTCACTGCTGTGCTGTCTGCTCGACGGAACATTCTTCCTAGATCGTATATGAATACACATGTACGTTAACTGATAAATGATTACCAATTTTTCGTCAGTTTTTCTGTGTGAAAATTTACGAATTGTACGTTTGGTCACTGAAACAACTGGAATGAAAATATTAAAATAAAAAATATATATTGTTTTACGCGTTTCTTGATGTTAATATGCTTTATATTTTTAAAGCTTTTTAAATTCGCAGACAGACATAGCGGCACGAAGGAAGCGTTCCTGATTGGTCAATCAAAATAGATGAGCAACGCCGCACCTTATATTCTTACATAATGGTTAACCCGATCGGAAATTACTAGGCTACCTCGGTAGTTAGAGGGGGCCTAGGTAGGCTTAAATTAGGTTTTTTTACAGTGGAATTGGTGGGGACTAGGTAGGAAGGCTAGCTAGGTATCTTCCATCTCACTCTTTATTACAATGTAGCTGTAGCTACAATATATTAGGTACAACTGATGCGAATGACTGCCATTTCGGAGCAGTGTGTGTAAGATAATTAACTGACATGTTAGGGGTTCTCTGGATTTTTATTGAATAGTTTAAAAAATTTTTTTTTGTAAAATGAGTGAGACACTGAAACGATCATTGTCATTAAGTAAGGAAAAGGTCAAGAGATATCGTGCTTTTAAACATGCAATCGCAAAGGAGAAAGAAGAAAAAATATATGGCTCCAATATTCGTATAAATAACGATGGGTTATTGGATCAAAATCAAACTGCTGAGAACTTAAATATTTGAAATATCCTTACAGTTTTATTAAATTTACACTATTTTCTTCCTACTGTATTTTTTTACATCATTAAATACATAATTTTTTCAATAAAAAAGTTACCATTGTTGTAAGAAATACTTTTTTCTATTCTCCTAGTCTAAGAATTCATTTCCTTAAGTACAGTATATTATGCACACCTAGCGAGTGCGGTTAAGGAGTAGAGCAGAATACACACTTAAAGCATTTTCGGATTGGGTATGCAGAAAATACTCTAGAGAGGTTGTCAAGGTAGGGCCAAGCTAAGCAGCATTACATGATTTACATCATATCAATTACGCCATCTGCCTCTATACTTTTGCCTCGCTAGGACCTAGCTAGGCTAGTTAGGCTGCCTAGGTAGGCCCAAGCTAGACCTCCACTAAGCTTCCCGATTGGGTAATAGTTATAACAAAGATGCGTAATCATAGCATTAGCAGAACAACCGGATGACACGTGGTAACATTGCAGCAGAAGCGATTTCTAACCTTTCGTCAATTTATACTTATTATAAAAAAAAAAAAAAAAAAAAAAAAAAAAAAAAAAAAAAAAATTTTTAGAGCGGCGTTGGCTCAGTGGTAAGCGTGCTTGCTACTGATACAACGCTGTTCTAGGGGTCGTGGGTTCGATTCCCGGTGAGTGCAGATTTTTTTCAAAAACTGTTTTCACCGGAAAAAGTTCCTATGTAACCCCGGCTGTTTCGGGGCAGGTTTTTCCGTGGAATTTTCCTTCAGAGTAATTCCAGGGTTTTTTCCTTGCTCCACAGGTCTTCGGGCCTGGGTGAATGCGAAACAGTGTTAGGGCCTAATAGGTAGGGATTAGCCGGCCCGATGCCAGGCAGGGATCGCCGGCCTTACCGGCGAGGAGTGGCCCCTGAAACATGGGGCTTCTCCGGGGATGCTAATTAGCCTGGATCCGATGCTTCGGACCCAGGCTACACAGTGGTGAGTTGACCCGATGCACTTCCCCCCGGTGCAGAGAGTGTCAGCTTAACTGACAAGGTGTGTTACACCGGAGATACTTCCACTGTGCCCATGGTATGAGTTGTATGGTATCAATTAAAAAGTGAGGATTTAATGGGTGTGGCAATACACCCCCACACATAGGTGGTGAGTGGGTGGCCCCGGCGACTGGGCCAATAGGCTGTCGCGGTAACCCGATATAAAAAAAAAAAAAAAAAATTTTTTTCTTAAATAATTCCGTGTTTCAAATCAGCCCGTATGTTTCGACTGGCAATTGTGTAGTATAGGTTAGGCGTCACCTTTCTGCTAACCGTAGTTTGGTTTGGTTAACAAGCAAAAAAAAATTTTTTTTCATCGCAACATATCTCGGTGCTCGATGAATGGGGAGCATTAGTTTAAACAGACGAAAGGGTGGAAATTGCTTCTACTGCAATATTACAAAGTGTCATCGGGTTATTTTAATGATGCTATAATTACGCATCATTAATCTCACTATAAATTACGTAGGTTGTGGTAACGCCGCATGGTTGGGCAGCGCCACTGTCAACCTAGGGCTTTATCACGGCTTTCAATAACTCGCAAAAGCCAATTTTTTTTTCGATAATTCTTAGACTGCGCATGCGCTTAACCCTTAGAGAATATATACATGGAGGAAGCATTGTATGCTCCGACCGCGTGACGAGATGAGAGAGACAAAAGACAAATAGCAGTACAACCTTTCTCTCTCTTACATGCCTCTGATTGGTTGGCCCCCTTCCGTATATATAGGTATAGTCGTATCCACGAGTGGCGGTCGTGGGGGAACAGAGCAGATATATGTAACCTAAGCTCTGTAGTCTGATGAAAAAGAACTTATACATTACCAGAGAATATAGAATATATCCTCTTTAAGTATAGAAGGCCAAAGCGGAATTCCGAGCAATACACACTAAAACAATAATCTTCCATTACAACATAATCATAACAACAAAATTTGAATAAAAATTTCCAATTTTAATAAAAGCCCTCATACCTGGTTAAACAGTTTATGTATGGCTAATGACTCAGCTAGAATGTTTGTCTTCGATAGCTGAGCGGTCAAGAATGCTGCCTTAGCTTTTGCGCTCTGGGCTTCGGATCTGACCTATGCTTTTTTTTTTTCAGGTATACAGTTTTATAATACTTGTTTTATTACGTTTCGTTTGTTTATAATTTTTATATATTTTTATAAATAAATTTATTTTATAAAATTTCACACTTTAATAATATGATTTAAAAAACTACTCTTGGCTAATGCCAACAAAATACTAATGCGAGCATAAATTCAATATTATACTATTACAATACGTCGTATAATTTATTTTTTTATTGGCATTACTCAATGGAAACCGACGGGAAGGTGGCAGTATTTTTCATTAGGATAGGATACATGCAGGATAAAGAGCATATTTGATATTAGAACCCCAATAAATCCGTATCGATCAATGCAGTAAATAATTAAACAAATAATATTTACACTTGTAATAATAATAACATACAAAAAGTATTTACACATTTTTGCATTAGTATTTTACTGGCATTAGCCAAGAGTAGTTTTTTAAATCATATTATTAAAGTGTGAAATTTTATAAAATAAATTTATTTATAAAAATATATAAAAATTATAAACAAACGAAACGTAATAAAACAAGTATTATGAAACTGTATACCTGAAAAAAAAAAAAAGCATAGGTCAGATCCGAAGCCCAGAGCGCAAAAGCTAAGGCAGCATTCTTGACCGCTCAGCTATCGAAGACAAACATTCTAGCTGAGTCATTAGCCATACATAAACTGTTTAACCAGGTATGAGGGCTTTTATTAAAATTGGAAATTTTTATTCAAATTTTGTTGTTATGATTATGTTGTAATGGAAGATTATTGTTTTAGTGTGTATTGCTCGGAATTCCGCTTTGGCCTTCTATACTTAAAGAGGATATATTCTATATTCTCTGGTAATGTATAAGTTCTTTTTCATCAGACTACAGAGCTTAGGTTACATATATCTGCTCTGTTCCCCCACGACCGCCACTCGTGGATACGACTATACCTATATATACGGAAGGGGGCCAACCAATCAGAGGCATGTAAGAGAGAGAAAGGTTGTACTGCTATTTGTCTTTTGTCTCTCTCATCTCGTCTCGCGGTCGGAGCATACAATGCTTCCTCCATGTATATACTCTCTAAGCGCTTAACCACAATTTTACTTAAATTATCGAAAAAATACTGACTTTTGCGAGATATCGAAAGCCGTGATAAAGCCCACGTTATTTTTTTGTTTTAGAGAACATTTTTTTAAAACTATCAATGTATGAAGTAATTTACTTAATCATAATCAAATATCACAGTTATACTAACCTTTTTCACGTGATTTTGCCACGTTTTAATGTTATCTACACTTTCGTCCGTTTTCGACGTTACAAAGTTATATTATGACTGGAAATCTCGAAAGCTATTGCGTATATCAAAGAACTCAATTAGAGCCTGCTGTACTAACTTTTGGTGGGTTCCGCATATCCCAATCGTTTCTCAACTGTATCGCCATCTTTGCAAGTATCAGATATTTATTATCATCTTATCTATGATATATCAGCGCGTATACAATGTATGTACCTTAATCAAAATTACAAAGAGGAAAACGCTTAACCTGCAAAGTGTTTTGATCTTAACTTTTTTACATCAAAATAGCTTTTTAGTTTTTTAATATATTACACCATTTGTCACGTGGGAAAGAGTGACGTATTCCTTACGTTACGCTATCAAATTATCTACTTAAAAGTGCACAATTTATAAGAGAGGAGTTAAAAACATGGACAGTTAATGTGAGTAATTTGTGTTTTAGTAAAAAATAACGTTAACAAAACCAAAAACCATTTAGTTTGTATTTTATTTACAATTTTGATTTAGGTAAATACACATATTGTGTGATTGTGTACGTGCTGATAGATAAGAAAATATTAAATATATGATACTTGCAGATATGGCGCTGCAGTCAAAAATACAATTGGCAAACGATGGGATACAAATACGGTTTATCGGACGCAACCAGCATTGCTATTGATGCCAAATGCTGAGACAGTTCGTAGGCTTGATAGACTACAAGTACAGTTTCAACCCTGTTGTTGACTCATTATCTTATTCGAATCTCACGCGTTTATTATTTTAATTTTGAAATTAGTGTCAATTATTACACATTATACAATTTACGTCACTTATGTCATATTATACACCTGACGTGTCGTAAACTCAGTGTCGCACTTTTCACCCATCCCTGGGTCTGTACCATATAACTTTTTTTGCTTTGCAGGCCTATGTTATAACATAAGCCGATGTACTGAAAAATAGTTACATGGTACGACCCCTGAGGCCCTGAGCCTGACTCAGTTTCTCAGTAAAAATCGAGTTCGATAGGAATCGAAAGAATACTCGATCCAAAGTCTCGGACGAAATCGCTAATATCTATTTATATCTATTTTGAATTATTTTTTTTATTGTATGACTGTGTATTGTTATGCAGAAAAATATCATAACTGTTAGAATTAATTTTCTGATATTTATGACATCTTTTTTAATTATCCAGGTAATTCCAATTTTTTTTATTATTGATGATGGTTCTGTAACGAAGTTCTGCAGCTAATTCTGTAAGTATAATAATTAACTGTACTTATTAGGTACAATGCTTAGACGAACAGTTGTCTGATAGTACATGCGTATGCTATGTTGTAAACTTGTAAAACCTTATGAGTACATTTTAACATAATTTTATTCTTAGGCAACCGAAGTTAGTTTTTAATCAGTCACAAACTACAGGTTGGAGACCTTTTTCTTTTTATTTGAAAATACTGTAGCTTCTGTAGTAATTGTCTATTTGAACAAGCTAGCAGAAATAAAATCTTGGTATCAATTATTTTGATACTAGTTACAAAATATATTTAATTACGAATGTGAGAAATCATGCTTAATAAGTGAGAATATAGAAAAATATTTTATTGAATTCCAACTTCCAACTCGAGACTAGTGGTTAAAATTTACCATCTGCCTGCACGATTTTTGGCTTGGAAACTCAACAACTTTAGTAGAAGAATAGGATTGCTTGAGGGTTTTCATTAAGTCTTGAAAGGCGAAAATGTCTGCATGTTGACAAACCAACGTGTAATCGATAATTTTATTATTAATATTTATAGGGCTTCAATTATAGACGTAAGAGATTAGGTCCGAGGGTAGTCGAAAATCTCAACCAGCCACCACTCTTACCACAATTAAGAATCTCCATGATTCCCAGAGATTCAAAATATTTTTATCATATTCAATTCTGGTGAAGAGTTATGTGGTAATAAAAGTAGTGTGCCATGTGGTCAATTTTATAAATCAGCTGCCAAGACATACAATGTAGAAAATATCGATGTATGTAAGGATTAGAACTTAAATTAGAAAGCCAAAGCACTAAAGCAGCCAGCTTCTTAATGCTGAAAACCCACGTCCCCCAGTCGTAGTAGGCCCCCCATTAGGTAGGTGACGTCAGCTCCGGTGTAGCAATTACCAATGTTACCTATGGTACATGAATAATGAGGAATACACGGTAATACAATAATATTTCGTCAGAAAAATAACGAAAACAATCGTTGAAAACTTACAAGACAAATTTTAAATAATCCTCTCCAATTTTAACTTAAGCTCTTATTCCTGGTTAAACACTTTATGTGTATGGCCAATAATTCCCGTGCCACGAGCCATGAGTCTCGTTAATGGCTACACGGTGAAGACCCTAATGCATGCATTCGATTCCAGAGTACCAAATTATTTTTTTCTTGTAAGTAGGTCCTACACCTTTTCATTAATATATTAGATTTATAGCATTACTTTCTTTCAATAAAAATAAAAAAATCGTTACAATTAAAAAAAAAAAATAAATTTGATTTCATTAAATTTTGGTATTGCTGTTAACTAAAGCTAATAAAATACAAAAATAGGAGCCCGAAATAAATTGTGTCTGTGTTAATACTTTTTTTCATATACTTACCTAGTATTTTAAAAAAAGTGACTTTAATTTTTTTAATTTAAAATTTGGCGCAATGCATGTACCTCTTTATCAGAATCATCAAACTGTGTGTTAAGCTCAAAAATTGAATTTTAAACTCTCTTAAGAAACTAACAAAAACTATCCTTTTTTATTTTATTTTAATTTGAAAATTTGAAACTTTCCCTTAGAAGTACGAAAACGCACATTTAACCTGTACAAAGTTCTCCCATTCCCGACTATAAGGTATTTTCACTTGTGACGTCATTCCAAGATGGCGCGATCACTGGGTTTTTTTTTCAAATTTGCACCAAATGTGCAAAACCAGCTGTGAAATTCACGAGGACGTCCCAACTAATGATAATGCGTTTAAAAACTTCAGGTTTTAATAAGCTATCGAATGAGCACTAAATTTTTTACATCTTCACTTGGTAAGCAATGCAAAAAAATGAATGAAATTATCGCGGGCATAAAGTTGATTAGAAAAACATTTTATTTTTTGTGCTTACCATCATCCAGTTATAACGAATTTGAAATATAGTCAATAGCAATTCCCGATGCATTAGAGGAAATTTTTCGTTTATTTGCCAAAAGTGTAGTTTTAATGAAAATCAGTACAGAAAAAAAAGTACTGCAATCAGGCGGATTGTACCCGTCTACTATACATATATATATGGTTGCAAGCTTCCTCGCCTCCGAGATCATAACAAAGTCCCACAACCTCTGACGAGCTGTTAAAATTGAAGCAGTGTGTGGCAAAAACATGAATAAAAGTTGTTGTATAAGTGGTTGTCACGATAAATCTGTGAAATCTTTTTTTCGTATTCCATCTGTGATTTCTCCGGACAATAAAAAATACAAAAGTATCAGTGCAGAGGAACGAAATGAAATTATTTCTTTATCTATGAAAAGACAACATTATTTCGCAGATATATCGTGACAACCACTTATACAACCACTTTTATTCATGTTTTTGCCACACACTGCTTCAATTTTAACAGCTCGTCAGAGGTTATGGGACTTTATTATGATCGCGGAGGCGAGGAAGCTTGCAACCATATATATATATGTATAGTAGACGGGTACAATCCGCCTGATTGCAGTACTTTTTTTTCTGTACTGATTTTCATTAAAACTACACTTTTGGTAAACAAACGAAAAATTTCCTCTAAAGCATCGGGAATCGCTATTGACTATATTTCAAATTCGTTATAACTGGATCATGGTAAGCACAAAAAATAAAATGTTTTTCTAATCAACTTTATGCCCGCGATAATTTCATTCATTTTTCTGCATTGCTTACCAAGTGAAGATGTAAAAAATTTAGTGCTCATTCGATAGCTTATTAAAACCTGAAGTTTTTAAACGCATTATCATTAGTTGGGACGTCCTCGTGAATTTCACAGCTGGTTTTTCACATTTGGTGCAAATTTGAAAAAAAACCCAGTGATCGCGCCATCTTGGAATGACGTCACAAGTGAAAATACCTTATATGTATGGAAAAACAAGCAGGGTTTTGGTAAGGTTAAATATGCATTTCTGCACTTTCAAAGGAAAGTTTTAAGCTGTCAAAGACTGAGTTGGGATAAAACTGCTAAGGTATCGTTATCTACTCGATACCATGTTATTCAAAGGCTTTTATCTTATTACAATCGTTGAACGTTAAAAAAAAATAAAAATAAAATTGCACCCATAAGACCTGTCTTATTTTTCGCCCAATTGAGTACGTACATCTCAAGAGTCTCGTGACCTCTTGGAATCCCAATATATAGAGATAAGTATATTCTATAATCTCTGGTCAAGATAACAATTATCTTTAATCAAAAAATTGACCTTCAAAGAAATGGGCTTGCTAGACGAAAGCAAAAGTAAGCCACAACTTTGCCAGTTAATTTTTTTTACAACAATTTGTATCTAAAACCAAAGTTGCGGCAATTTTTGGATTTAATAAGGAAGGGACAATAACTTTTCGTGCCGCATATTTAACGCTAACTTTATCCATAATACTCATCTAAGATATAAGAGATAAGGCATTTACTTTTTTCCACTGCGGAAACGCAATGGTGTAGCAAATAAAACTGGTAGTGGGTATGGTACAAGAAAACAAGGTAGGTCTATGAGTATAGGATATCACACTAATGTTGGTATTCGATGTGAAAGTGAAGACAGCCAGCGCTCTAGTCGGCGATTTTTGTAACGCTGGCTTGAGAGTGGATGACTTCCGTATTAGACCGGGCCTAAACAGTGATGAACCGGGAAAAGCACTGTCGTGGAGCTCTGAAAATCGGAGAAAATGCATTTTTTGAAACTTTGGGAATTTTGTAATCGAAAACTGTGGCGTTTATGTATATACATTCCAATTGGTTTTTTGTTTTAAATATGCCAAAGAATCTGAGAATATTTTTTCAGGTCAAAAAAACAACTTTGACGAAATTGTTTACAAAAAAACTGTTTAAACAATACCGACATTCTTGGGTGGCAAGATGACCTGTCAGGTACATAACTATATTTTGTATATTTTGTACAAGAAAGCACAAAAAAATTGCGTGCGAATAATTTTTCCCGGCTCATCACTGTTTGAGCCCGGTCTATGTTGCTAAATCTTTAAAAAATATTTATTACAATTAATGTAATTTCTGTATGGTTGAGCAAGTGTTATTAAAAGATAATGTGAGCAATCTGTTTAACCAAGATCAAATAAAAAAACAGCAAACTCTTAATTTATTTTCAATTGATAATAGTGCGAGAGTTGATAGTCGATCTTGTTTTATAGATGTACCATACTTATTTTTTTATGTACTACAATTTTGAAAATGACCGTTCTTCTTTACCGTTACTAACGGAAATTGTAAAATATATTAAAGTATATTTGCAATGCCGTAAGTGCATTCGGAAATACGTCAGATAACTTGTTTTTTGTCATCCATTGCACTAAAAGTGTTGGCGTAATTTTTTCCGTTCCATCTGAATTCGTTATATCTTCTACCATCAAGTCATTGCCAAATTCTTCTTTTAACATTGAAATTAGTTGCTAAAGTTCGTTTGATAAATTGATACTCAAGGAATTGCAATAAACTTTTACAATTTGGTTACGTATGTTTCCAAGTCACTTTTTATAAATTGTGTCCAGCTGAGTAAAAAAACCAAATAAACTTGCTGCATAAGTAAAAGTAGAACTCCTCTTTTCTAACTCCACCCGTAATCTGTCTTTTATAATTAAAAATGTTTGAATACTAAAGCTCTTTCTTTTACGACCACTCTTACTTTTAATTTTAGTACTCTTATTGGAATATTTCTTGGTTTTAACTCGTTTTTTTGGAGCTATTCACATAGACATTTTTTGCTTATTTCATTGTGAACGTTCATATTGAAAAGGGGGTTCCACTGTTGCGCTAAACTCAAAGTGAGTGAATAGACTGAACAGACCTATACCTCTTTTTTCATCAGGCAACAAAGCCTATGGTCGCAACTATGTTGACTGACAGAGAACACAGTATAGGTCTGTTCAGTCTGTTCACTCAATTTGAGTTTAGCGGAAAAGTGAAACCCCCTTTTCAATATGAACGTTCACAATGAAATAAGCAAAAAATGTCCATGTGAATAGCTCCTTTATCACTGTATTCGGTATCCATGTCTTTGCTAAGATTATGTGCGCTTTCTTCAATAATATTAAAGTCGTTTTGCAAATCAACTATAAGTAATACTAAGGATTTTAATAAATTTTTCGCTGTTACTAAATCGACATCAACTTTTTTTACAAATTTACTTACACTGTTTAATTTTTTAAATATAATATTTTATAGTATGGTCATTGAAGCCGTTTCAAGTTTTTCATGACTTTAATGAAGGAGGTTTGGAAATATCATTGAGAAAAACGAAGAACGGGGAGTCCCCTCTGACCACGCAGATGTACCCTCTTACTGCGCATTTCCTCTTTCACTCCACAAGTTTTAAACTACACGACTGTATTTAATTATATTTTTTTTTAATGCCTGGTGAGCCGTAATTTTTTTGTTAAGCATCTTCTTTTTATACTACGGTATCTATAAAAACTTTTTTTTTAATCTAACACATTTATAATGTCTGTAGGACGACCTTGTATCAGATAATCTTTTCAGCGAAAGGGGCACGTATTTTTTTTAAAATGCCCCACTGATGAGTAAAGGTAACAAAAAAAGCATATAATTTTTTAACGAACATGAAAAAATAGATTGCATCAGGACAAGCATCAACGCTACATTCCCCAACCAAGTTAAGAGAGTGTGCTACGCAAGGAACGTAAAACGCTAAATAATTTTTTCTTACAATATGTGCTTGCATTCCTGTATATTTTCCATACATATTACTAGCGTAATCGTAGGCTTGCTCGTGACAGTCAGCTATGTAAATTTTGTTATGTGCAAGTTTTTGTAAAACTAATTTACTTAAACATTCCCCTGTGTGACAAGCAGCCGGTACGAAGCCTAAAAATCGTTCATATACATTCCCCTTAGAACAATGTCGAATAATTATTGTTATCTGATCTACGTGTGACAAGTCTACGTGTAGAGTTTACTAAAATTGAAAAATATTTCACGGACTTGATTTTTTTCTTGAATTCATGCGTAAAATTTTTTTTTCAATTAAGATAATCAGCTCTTCATGAATTGTTTTCGATGTATATGATACGTTTCCACGGCACTTATTTTCATGCATTTCTAAATGTTCTTTAAAAATAGATCGAATTTAGCTATACGTTCGAGGATCCCAAGAAAATCCATTATTTGGTGATTCCAATACTTCTTCATCACCTCGAAAAGGTAATCCACGTTCAGCCAAATGTCGAGTTACTTTAAATACTCTTTGTAAAACTTCAGTCCAATATCTGATTTCTGAGTTAAGAGCATCATGTAAATGTTTATCAATATGCAAATTTTTATTCACGTTAGTGTGCCATGCCAGCATACTTGATTTATGATCCGGACTATTTTCATGATCAGCAATTTTTTCGTGTGATTTCTTCCAATTCGATAAACCACCTTGAATGAATTGGTTATTCTTATTTACAGCAAACAATTTGCATGCAAAACAATATATATTTCCATTGGATGTTGAACATAAAATCCATTGGCGCGTATCTACTATATTATTTGGTAACTGAACACTGAAAATTGATGGTGGAGGGTATCTTGTTTGATTACCTATTGTACGCTTTGAAGAAGCATCATAATTTGCACATCTGTTTTTAGCAACCAAGATTTGAATATTTGTTTCTTACATTTTTATAAATATGCATGGGGCAGTGTGCAGCATCATCACTTGTCTTATCTAAAATAAAATTTTAAGCTTTTATAACATAATTAAATTGAAATCACACTAGATCTTACGTTAAGCAAGCCTTACTTTACTAGACAATAATTTATATAAAAGTATTTAAGTCATGTTTTTACTTTCCGTGCTCTGTATTTTTGGGATTCTTCACATTCAGTACCTACATAATTAACGAGGTTTGAAAAAATTTTAAAACTGCAATAATCATGGATACAAAAAATTCTATGTATGAAAATTCAACAAAACAAAAAAATTTATAATCATCAAAATCGAATTTTAGTAACGCATCCATGATAAGAGTAAATAAGTAGGATGTATAACTATTACATATGGTTTTCAGTTGCTTTTCCATCTTTATTTATTACAGCAGAATTAATTCTTTCTGCAACAAGCTCTTTGATGCCTATGAACGTTGAAAATTTTATTTTTAGTGTATTAGTTGAGTCACAAACATAAAAAATTTGTTTTTAAACATTCGTAATGGTATGTCGTGCCCCAAATAAAAAAAGTACGAGACTACTAAGTAATAGATTATTTTATATTATAGTGTCATACGTCTGGGTACACAAGGTCACTTGAGAAAGGGATAGGATAATAGGATATGAAGCTTCCGTTGGAAGAGTAGCAGGGTGTAATAAATAATTGATGTATTGCCTGAATCTTGATTAAGGTGGCTCCAGCGCCTAGTGCCGTATCAAAATGGGGAGACTAAAAATTAATCATTACTTTCTTTAAAATATGGTATAAAATTATCGTAGAGACTGTTGTAAGCCGTATTCTACATTTTATCTGTTACTTTAGTGAGTAAATATAAAAAAACCAAAAAGTTTTATGGTGCCCTAATTGATGAACTGTCACGGTACGCTCCTAAGTTCAAGAGTAGTTATACCTATATATATGTACTCTGCAGAATGCAGACAGCTGAGAGCTGACTTGCACTCGCAACTGTATACTTAGTCTCCGATAATTTAAAGATTTTGTTCGATAACAAGACACTTTTCTCATGTCATCGAAAACTGCGTAATAATATATACAAGATAGTATGTTTTTTACACCTTACGGGTTATTTATATAAGTGCAGCAGTAGGTTGTATATCGCGTAAGCTTGCATTTCCTATCCAACCCGTCTTAAAACTACGATTTTGTAAGCATGATTTCTTACAATTTTCATCGTCAACCTTAATTTTTTTTTATACGAATAGAAAGATGGGAATTCAAAGAATATAATTCAATTTTATTAACCTCGGTTGGGTTATTTATAATTTTAACATTGAGGCCACTGGAGCCACCTTAAGTGTATACGTATAAACAGTGGGACTGACTCCTGCACACCTCGTGTACACCTTGCCGCAACGTATGAGAGAAACAATTAATCGATCTCCGAAATCAACAACGACGATGGAACCGGCGAGACTTGGATGGTTCACCTCATCAAAGTATTTTAACCGCACCCAAACGTAGCTTACCTTCGATGATCTACGAATCTGCAACCCCACCACTGTGCCATCGTTCCGGCTTAGTATAATTAATATCGTTATTAATAATCCATGTACTTTCTTTGTGAGCTGTGCATAGGAGTTTTTACTTTCCTTCGCTGATAAAATTGTACCCATTGAATGTTTATACATGCAATACAGTTTGTATGACTACATGTTTTAAAATATAATACAATAATCTTTTTAAAAGAGGTTAGGTAATAAAGTGGTATAGTAGTTAAAATTACATACCAAGAATCTCATATTGTTTGAAGATATAGCGAATAGTTTTGTAAACAATGCCGCACGAATACATTATTAGTGTCTGTTAGTGTAACATCAAGATCATCTTTCCGACAGAAACTAGTAATTTTCGGTAGTTTACTTTGTAACGTGGCAATTTCTGAGTTTTTCTTTCGTTTGGATGCTCTACTAGCTTATTTTTTACCCGACATTTAAAAGATTCGTTTAGCTCCAGTAACTTTTACTTTGGTATTAGAAATCACAAATCTCAGGTGGTTACATATGTAAACACAATGGACGATGGGTGAGTTTCGAATGATGAGACAGGCTTTAAGCTTGAAAAGTCGAACAGGATTACTTGAGCTGTCTGCTAATCGATAGTCGAGATTCTCTCAATTAACAGACAAATCTTGCGCCTGCTGAGTGAAGCTGACGAGGCTGTTCGATTTTTTAAGCTTTTATTTCACTATCAGAAGCCGGTAGTGTACCCGTGTAGGAAAAAGTGCTAAAAATAAAAAACTAAATAAGTAAGAATTATTTGTTAAAATTTTATACTTGAACGTTTAAATAAACTTCTTCACGCCCACACATATACACGCGCACGCGCATATTATAAACGTTTTCACACATACACACATATTAAAAAGAAGAAATTTTCAATTTAATATCATTTCATAATTTAATTCAAAATATTAGATTTTGCCAAATACGAATGGATCCCACATCTAGGAGCCCGGGGCTCTTGCCCCCTTAGCCCCCCCTTAATCATAAGAATTTTACCATGAATGTCGCTCTCGGTGAAATGTGTACCACAAATATGACTATTTTTTTTTAGAATGAATCCATAAGTCATTTAAATAATCTCGATGCATAATAAAAACAGACTTTAGTTGTTTTTTGGTGCACTAAATGATGTTGAGCCATTTAACAGTCTTTTACACAAAATTGTTTGCCCATTTTAATTATTTTATATAAATGTTCACTACTAAGGCTTAATGATCACTTTTTGTAAATATATAGTAAGCGAATATTAATCGAGGTTTCACTAGTCAATGCATATTTCAAGGATCAATGGAGCACTGCCGTATGATAAAAATTTCAGTCGTGTAAAATCGAATTGCAAAAATAATTATTATTAGTAAGTATCAGTTGTGACAGTACTTGTTTTTTTATGACACTATGTCCAGGTTTTAAGTACTGTAATTTGTGCTTAGGGAAAAATAGGGCTTTCATCTTAAGTATACGTCTAATTACTTTTAAATCAATTTTTTAGAATGTTAAAAGAGGATCTTGCAAATATGATTTAATGTCACGAATTACTCATTATTCAATTTGTTACTTTGTTTTCAAATAAATAATAACAAACGGTCATCACGTAACGTGCATAATGATGCTGGCTTAGCAGCTGATGCAGGCATGCTAGTTGTAGATCGCAGGTCGCAATGTATATAAATTTTTCAATGTAAGAAGCTGCTACAGATATTTTTATTAGAAGTGTCTTCATTTGTTCGTTTTCATTCATATCGTGGAAAAACCAGGTATTGCATATAACATCATTTAACTTTTTATTTCCCTTATTTATATTAAATAAATATTTTTCAATTTCTTCCAGAATTTTTAATATTGGAGTTTTTCTTCTTAACTCTGAGAAAAGTTAGAGCGAACCTTACTTACTGAAATCGTGCTATTCATCGTGTGAATATGTTTAACATCTTTCAGGACAATGATAATATTTTATAAAACACTATTGTCCTTTTTCAACTAAGGTCTATATTTTACTTGTAGGGTTTTATAAAGAGAATAACATAAACGTATGTGAGATACAATAAGTGAGACGCACCCAATATTTGAAGAAAGGCTTGTTCAGGAGTAAAATTAAGGTAGTAGTCGATCAAAAACTCTTTTCTTACAATTTTTCTAAAATTTTGTGTGTGCCTTAAGATTGCTATTATTTATCATGAACCAAAATTTGAAGAGGCTTAGCGGTATAGTTTTGGAGATATTAAAGTTTTAATGTTGAACTTTTAACACAGGAGGTATAGGAAAGCGCCGGATTGGGGGTCTATTTGTGAACGAAATTGCTTATATCTTTAAAACGCTTCTTTCAATTTTTCGTAAAAAATAGTATGATATAATTTATATTATAAAGCAACTGTGGTTACAATTTAAAAGGGCTCAGTGGTATAGTTTTGTTGATACAGTGCGGCGAATATAAACACAACTGATAGGATTCGTCTTCAACGCTCCTACAACGTTGTCATTTTTCGAGATAATTGTCGAAGCGATATATATAGTATACGCATATGCTACAGCGCATTATGGCACGCACTGTAGAGTGCTCGACTACTACCTTAAGATTGGAATTTATAAAATATTACATCCTCTTGATCACAATTGGCTCGTGTTGCAATACGATTTGTTTACTGGTTTTTTGATATAACAAGAGATACTGAGAGACTTTTATCACCTATCAATAATTATCAACATTTTATTTTGATGTTTGATGTTTTTGCTGCGTGGTACAGTTATCTGAAACAATGCCACTTCCACGCTAAGTAGATGCTATGCTGGATAACACGATTACATAGCCTGTTATAGGCTGCAAACTTGGTCAATTTTTTTTTTTGCTGTTGTAATGCATTTTTGGTACTAAAAGTATCGATTTTCAGTGTCAAGAATTTGTTTTAAAGATATAACTATTATTATTTTTAGTTAAAAAAAGTAGAATAAAAAAAAATGTCACGAAAAATTATTTTCTGTTTACAAAAAATAATACAAATTCTTAACACTAAAAATCCATTCTTCAAGTTAAAAAAATACATTCAAACATCAAAAAACAGTTAACAAAGTGTGCAGCACATAAGAGGCTGTTTATTCATGTTATCCAGCATCGCATCTTCTTGCCGTACAATTGGCGCTCTTTCAGATTACTGCATTAGTGAATACATAATATTGAGTTTGTTTTGAGTGAGAAAATAATCAGAAGTTACAAGTATGGGATGAAATACGTACTAACAACAGTTACCCAAGTTAATGAGTGATCAAAAACAGGGATGGTTACCTTACTGCAATTAACTTAGCTTACTGCTTTAAACTGCTTACAGAACAGGGTCATAGCGACGGAGGGGGGGGGGATTTAACGCATCAAAACAAAAATTTGTAATTTATAAAATAATATTTGGCCCACTAACATTTAAATACATCAAGCAGCTAATCCCTAGTAAACCCGATACACTTTCTGTAAGTATTATACAAACAATATCTTAAGCTCATAATTTCGAGTTACCCGATGCCCCCTCTTATTCACGCTTTATTTTTTAAATAACTAATTATCTTAAGTGATTAGTTTCTAGTAACCTGATGTGTACGCTTGTCCTTACGTCGCGTCGCGTCGGTTTTATTAAAAAATCAACAATACTTTTATCAGTTGCTCGTCTTTAGTTGTCCGCGTACATGCTGAATTTATTATTAATTTTAGTACAATTAAATCATGACCAAAGATGTCGAATTCTTGTTACTGGATGTTTATGTACGCCTTCATCTATTATAGGTTAAATAAGAGCCGTGGACTATAAATGTTGATTTAAAGCAGTCTGACGCGCTAGATTGCTATGATATTTAACAAGCTGTTCAGGTATTGTATTATTATTTTTTTTTATTTTGTCGTCTTCATAATTTATACTGATAGTTAATAACAAAGTCAACAATATGATTTCAGTTATCAAAATTTCAGACGGGTATAAAGTTATAACAAATATTATAACTGTTTTTAATTTTGTTTTTTTATGTTTGTTTTTTGTTCGCAATTTTTGTATGTTGTTATTTATTAGACAGGTTTTCGTCCTACTATATCAGAGGTACTGTCTATGGTGCGTTATATTTTTGTTGTAACTATTACATTTTTGCTGTAGCGTTATTGGGGATAAGCTGCTTTAGATGTTAATTATTCATTTAATAAACAAAATCATAAACGAGCGAATGCGTCATGGCATCAGGGATATGAGCTGCTTGGGATTTTGTTTATGTATTTGATGAATGAAAGTGCTGACAAGTGAGCGCACTGGGTCGTAAGCTACAAGCTGCTTGACATATTGTTATTTTATTAAGTAGTAAATAAAAGCGTAGACAAGTGAGTGTACTGGTGATTAGTTACTAAAAATATTGTTACTTTATTAAGCAAATAAAAGCGTGGACGAGTAAGTGCAATAGGTTACTGGAGATTAGCGGCTTGGGATTAAAATTTTTATAGGTTAAAGATTATTTAAATGCAAGTAAATATACTAGAATGGTTAAGATTACCTACTTGGGGTTGATAATAGAGCATGTTTTATACTCAGTAGCTTTAAAAAGTGCTTAGCGCACTGAGTTATTGGGGATAAGATTTTTGGGTTTAGTGTTTTCGGGCATTGCTCATTGCTTCTTTAAGATTCGGACGTTTGAACGATGTGCAAGTGGTAAGCCAACCAGAAGCTGGCTGCGTACAAGTGTGCGCAAGGTCTTAGCAGGATCTGGGAACACTGCCCTACTCTATCATAGCCACCAGCCTATTTGCTCCGAAAACGACCGCAGTGCCCTCCGTTCGAGATCAAAGCTGGCGATCTGAAAGTACGCTCACGTACCTTTAAGTACGCACATGTAAGAAAAACAAGTTAACGCTGTTTAAAGAAGTATCAATTGTATAATTGAAAATTTTTGAATAAACGTTAATTATTAACTAATCATCGGGAATTTGAAATTCGTCGATTTTCCTCGTACCCTTATTTCCTTTTCTTTTTTTTTTTTTACATTAGCTTCTTTAAAGTATACTTCACACCAAGTTGTATCTTTTACAGAGCTTACTTTTGTATTAAATATGCGTTCATTTACAAAAATAGTAACAACAATTATAAACACCAATGTCGATTTCTAGAATTAACACAAATGTATCATGTTAATAAAGTGGTCACGTGAGTGATAATTTTATTATGTAGTGATTTGTATTTTTATCATGTAGTCATAAATTACGATTGATAATTTAATTTTAACAACTACCATGAAGGGTGTCGAAGTGGGATCGGAGAAAGGATACTTAGAATGTGATAGGAGACTGAGGGAGAATAAGGGGATCTTTATTTTCATAGGATATTTTTTGTTGGGTTAATTCAACTGAGAAATTTGGAGTTTTTTCCCTTACTTTAAGGGGGACCTAAAGAAAAAAGTGTTGAAACAGTGGTTCAGGGGAGCGTGGAGGGGGTTAGGTACTTAATTTTGTCTTACGATTATTTAATATAAAAGTTGTATATTTGTACATATACTAGTGGGGCTCCACCTATTTGCACGCTTTGCGTGTCAACCCTCAATAGTCATTTGTTATTTCATGCTTTTTGAGAATACAAAAAATATATCAACATAGAAAATGTACATGTGCAGTACGAGACGTTTCTTGCTCGAAATAATATTATTTATCCTATTATTGAGTCTGTTTCAATTATCAAAAGTTTGAGCTATAATTACAGAAATAATAATGGGAGATCTATTGTTCAGTTTTGTACCTGAATATTTGCCGACAAACCTTTTCTAAATTTAAATTGCGTCACGTTCGTTATCCTTATATTAAAGTTGAAGTAATTTTCCGATCATACGCCTTTATCATCGCGTACATTTGCAATGCCCAAGAGACCGTTTTACCTTTACTCTTGTACCTTTATTTATCAATGTACTAGAAGTTTCTACTTTAACTTTTGTCTCTATAAATATTGCTCTGCGAGCATAGTAAGTTAGTTAGCGCGCCACGGCGGCAGAGAAAGCTTCTCTCCGCTTGCCTTCACTTGAGCACATTTTCACAATTTAAGCACTGTAAATATATTGTATAAATTTTTATTGCACATTTGCGTTACATTTATTTTCCGCCGTAAACCACTTCCACCTCTACACGACTGAACTGGATTGGGAGTAGCATAAAACCCCTTGCCTCGTGAACATTTTGGTAGCAGAGCGTGGTTCCAGGGACCGACGGTCAGTGCAGGAGTGGATATGTGCTAGTGCTCAGTGAAGCCTTGAATTTTGCCTTGACCATTTGATGCCGTGCAGGTGAACGCGCTCTCGCGAAGCTGCAGTAGTGAGTCATTCAAGGAATCAGAGTGTGTGCATGCTCTCCGTGCTTGAATTTGCCAAGGCGGGCGGTCGTTAGCTGCCAACACTCAGCCCTATTATCAAGCGCTTCATCGCGACATCGACTGCTTCATGGCAGACGTCAAGGAACTCAAAATTTTATTTAAGCATCAACAGGAGTTGTACAAAAGGATCAGCAATGCTTACGAAAATCTCAAGAATCGCGGCAAGCATAAGTTCACTCGTGCAATCATCGAGAGCCGTATACAAAAACTACGAAGAAACTGGGATGACTTCAAGGACACTCATCTCAGGATTCTCAACATTGCTCCAGACGATACTAAGGACATCGGCTATTTCGATGAAAACAGCTACGAAATCGACGAAGAAGCTTACCTCGATTCGGCAGCTAATTTGGCTGAACAGCTTGAAAAACTTCCTGCATCGCCTGCATCAGACCCAGCTCCTGTTCCACCAGCTAACTCTCGCAACCTGCCGTCCATTGCTGTGCCCACATTTTCCGGACATTTTAACGACTGGCTTGAGTTTAAGGATCTGTTCTCTGCGATCATAGTCAACGATTCTCGACTTTCTAACGTCGAGAAGCTTCAGCACCTCAAGACGCATGTGCAAGGCGAGGCGGCTGAATTGTTGAGGACGATCCAGGTAATCGACGCCAACTTCGAGGCTGCATGGAAAAGGTTGGAGGATCATTATGCAAACAAGCGGCGCTTGGTTGCCGCGCTAACTTGCGATTTGCTAGCCGCGCTGGCTGTAAGCAACGAATCGCCGCTCGAACTCAAGGCATTGCTCAGTGGCACTGTAAATGCCTTGGCTGCACTTAAACAGCTTAAGCGTCCGACGGACCAGTGGGATGACTTGGTGGTCGCTGTTACAGCTCGGAAACTCGACGCTCGAACTTTTCGAGAATGGGAGTCATCGCTCAGCAGTACCCACGAGCCTCCTGCACTTGAAACGCTCGTGCGTTTCATTGAACAACGCATCTCGATGCTTGAGATCGTCGTGTCTTCTACAGAGAAGGCAACTCGGAAGAAGGACAAGACGGCGTCTTCTACTTCGCACGCATATGCTGCCTTTACGGAATGCCGCTTTTGCCAAGGTGAGCATTTCATACTACGCTGTGCCGATTTCAAAGCAAAATCGCCACACGAACGCAAACAGTTTGTTGAGGCCAAGAACATGTGCTATAATTGCCTTGGTGCTCACAAACTCGCAAGCTGCAAATCAAGCAAACGATGCCTAACTTGCAACGGGCATCACCATACGCTGCTGCACGAGAATCCTGCCACTACAGTGCATCTTGCATCTTCTGCATGGCCTGCTACACTCATGAAAGGGAGTCGCGTATCCTGTCATTGGATGGCGTCGCCAGACTCTCCAAATACTACGCTGTTGCCTACTGCGTTCGTCCGAATTCAAGGCCCGGACGGACGCACACTCATCGCTCGTGCCATGCTGGACAACGGCTATCAGCGATCCTTTGTTGCAAAGAGCCTGCTAAGTAAACTTCGCCAGGAGTATGAAGAGGCCAGCATGGAGGTCATTGGCATCGGTGGCATCAAGACTCCGCGAGTTCATGGAAAAACTTACCTTACTCTCGCCTCCATGGTTAGCGAGGGGAAGCTCACGTGCGAAGCTCTAGTGCTCTCGCTCATATCCAGCTACAGGTCAGGAAACTTCAAGCTTCCAGGCGACTGGAAGTATCTACAGGGTTTGGAGCTTGCAGACGACTTTCGAGCCGATCTGACGGAAATCGAGTTGCTGCTAGGAGCTGATGTGCTTCCACGAGTTCTTCAAGAGGGCTTACGCATCGGACTACCTGGGACACCCATGGCCCAGCGCACCATATTCGGCTGGACGCTTTCCGATCCATTACATTATTGACATTTCAAAATACAGACTCTAAGTTTGTTTTACATAAGTGCAGTGCTAATTGGTAATACTCCGTTTACCCCGAACCGTAGTATGGCGGGCGGTATGTTCAGTTTTGTACCTGAATATTTGCTGACAAACCTTTTCTCAATTTAAATTGCGTCACGTTCGTTATCCTTATATTAAAGTTGAAGTAATTTTCCGATCATCCGCCTTTATCATCGCGTACATTTGCAATGCCCAAGAGACCGTTTTACCTTTACTCTTGTACCTTTATTTATCAATGTACTAGAAGTTTCTACTTTAACTTTTGTCTCTATAAATATTGCTCTGCGAGCATAGTAAGTTAGTTAGCGCGCCACGGCGGTAGAGAAAGCTTCTCTCCGCTTGCCTTCACTTGAGCACATTTTCACAATTTAAGCACTGTAAATATATTGTATAAATTTTTATTGCACATTTGCGTTACATTTATTTTTCGCCGTAAACCACTTCCACCTCTACACGACTGAACTGGATTGGGAGTAGCATACAACCCCTTCCCTCGTGAACATCTATGTTCATAAAGGTAGACTGTTTTTTTAAATAAATTAAAAAGATAATGTAGCCTACAAATCTCTCAATTTTTAAATCAGTAACACTTAGATGTCATTATGGCGTCAAAAGTGAGGTTGCACCATCAATTCATAGTGATTATACATACCATTCATTACCAAAAATTATATGGAAATGCAAATTTGACTCTTTTATTTATTTATTTATTTAATTAATGTAATCAATGGGCCAATGAACCAATCACAAAAGTTTCAAAAATCAGACCGTAGTTTACTGCCGAAACACATGTAAATAAGACTAATTTAGAATGAATAACGCAGTTCCGGACACAACACTGAGTATTATATATTAATACAATTATACATATGCATAGTGTTCTACTGTTTAACTGTAGTATAGTTAATATATATTAGAGATAAAACTTAAAGATATAAAACTAAATCTTGGTAATATTATATATGTAGGAAGAGTGCCCTAAGGTTAAATTAAAAAAAATTTATAGTAACAGATCTAGGTGGAGATTTATTAGTGTTGTTAAACACAAGACTTAAGCAGGAGATAGGAGAGTGGTACAGATAGTTTGTGGTGTATGTGTGATTTAATAAGTATCGAGGATCCCTCCGATGGTGCTGAGGATCTCTTATTGTATAATTAAGTGTTATTTTAATTTATGTATGTAAGTATTATGTAAGTATTATATACATAAACAAATAAAAAATCAAAACTTTTGACATAGTTCGTTACCAATATTAACAAAAAAAAAAGCTTTTTGTAGCAAGAACTTTATACTCTCATACAATTTAAAATAGAATTGAAATAAATTTATTCTTTATCTTGCTTATTATTATACAATAAACTCAATTACTAATCATTCGTATGTATAAAGTACATTTGTTTGTATCCTCGGCAGTGTGGAAGTATATATAGAAATCTGCATTTGAAAACCAATATTCAAGTGTGTTTGAGGTCAGTGAACGGTGATGTGGTGTCTTGATAAAAAATAATATAAGTCAGACTAATGGAAACGACGTTTGCATATATTTACCATGGTGTCAAATTAGGTAATACCAGCAAATAATGGCCACTAGTGTGTGTGTGTGTGTGTGTGTGTGTGTGTGTGTGTGTGTGTGTGTGTGTGTGTGTACATGCATGTATTAGTATATTATCAAAGCTTACGTCTCGTCGTAGTTTGCTAATAAAGTAAATTTTGAAATTAAATAATATGTATTTATATGTGTGCGTGAGTAGGCATCAGGCTCAGCGATGGTTAGTTAAGTTTCAGTTAGATATCACATATATGGTGTCAGGGCTGTGGAGGGTAGTGGGAGATCAATAAAAATAAAGCAAGGGTGGTGAGAGTTTTATAGGTGGCATATATTTGTCGCATCAACTTGGAATGTACCACTTATATAGCTGTTTATAAAAATTGTAACACAATATAACAACGTCCTAATAAAATGTTAGCAATCCCATAAACGATTGTTTCTTTCTTTTTCATGAAACGTAAATAAACAGCAAGTTAACAAAAAATAACAAGTATGAAAATGTAAAATTGCGAAATAGTAAATACTGTGACACTTTCTAAATAATTTTAGCATGAAAATAAAAATTTTTATGCGCATCCTACTTTGATTATTAAATCTGCAAGATAATCTTAGATTCAAGTTGTTCACTTTTCATTACTTGACCTTTCGTTTTTTTACTTAAGCCTTACACTGAATTAATTATTCCTTTGCATTGATGCTTAAACCATATGACCATTCATTAATTTGTAATTTGTTCAATTTTTCACTACTTCCTACCAAAATATCCCCTTAGCCTTTTCCTTTTTATTCTGTCTAACCGCAGTTTTTCTTGTTCATAAAAAATTTTTACTCAATTTATTTAAATATTCGTTTCCGTTATTTTTCTTGACTCAAGTTTCTTAAATAAGTGCTATATCGAATTTCTCTATAAAATTCTCTATTAAAATCTAATTCGTAAATCCTGATATATTACAGGATACAATTTTGATCGTATCCCCTGCCTACTCGCTTTTACCTATATCTCACGCATGATCTTTCTGCTGATTCCGTGTCTCATTCTCTTCATCCCGTTCTCTGCTTGTGTGTGGTTCCAGTTTTTCCTTGCACTCATGCTGGTTGTACTACACTCCTTTCACTTAAACTTCCATACATTCTAACTTTACTACAAGTCCATTTCTCACTTCCTCATCACGCAAGCTTCCCACTCAGTCCATTATTTCCTTCTCACTATTAGTAAAATCATTTTTGACGCCAATGCCCATAGTTTCCAGTCTTTCTTTTCTTTTGAAAAGTATTATTTTAGTGTCTGTGGATTCAAATTCTAACAAAACTCTTGCTTCTGCACCTCTTTTACATAAATCAATACTCTCGTGTTTTTCACGCTTTTTCCTGTATCTCTTCTTCTATAAAATTTCTCGTTTTTTTTTTACTCCCTTTATTGTAACATTTTCTTTCCTTATTCTTTAGACCTTTTTTCCATAACATTCTCTTTCCGACGTTTCATCTAGTTTGTTATTTGTATACTCTTTTTTGAATATTGGTCCGCTTTCAGTACCACCATTCTTCATAATTTCTTCTATCTACCTCCTGTAGACTACTGTTCCCCCTGTTCTTGCTACCTTTATCTCCAGCTTCAGCACATTGTGTATTTTTCATATACCCTGCTACTTCCGTATCTGCCTGTTAGTTTTTTTTCTTTGGCTGGTCTCGTAACTCTCATATTCCAAAACTCGTCGTTCTGTTGTTATCGCAAGTTGAGACTTTCCACATTCTTTGTCACCTTTTTCTTGTTTTTTTTTCTGTTGCTAAATTTAATTTCTCATTATCCCTTGCTAATTCAGCTACCTTTTTGACCGTCTCCTGCTTTTCTGCCACAGCCAATAATCTCTCCTCCTTCAACTCCTTTATAATTTTTTCTCTCTTTCTCTCAAAAGCTCCAGTACTATTCTTTCCAACTTTTCAACTTTTTCCATGCCTTTTTACTCACTGACTTGCTTATTTTCTCCTCTTTTTTATCTGTGCCTGATAAGTTCGAGATTCTTTTCTCTATTTCCAGCCTCCTGGTTTCTTCCCTTGCTATTTCACTTACTGTACTCACGCTTCCGCTCCTTCCTTCGTCTACTGTTGTCTGCACTGGTGCTCTCGCATTTTAACCACTCACTTTCTGTTTCTTCTTGACTACGCTATTTGAATTTAGATACTGGTCCATCCGATTGGCTTTTCTATTGACTGTGCCTCCCTCTTTACCTTACAGGGTCTTCCTCTTCTCCTTTTCCAGCTTTCTTCTTTCTTATTTTTTTTTTGTTTTTCTCACTTTTATTGACTTACCCACCTTATCTGGCTCTGCGCCTGCCATTTTTCTTCAGCCACAGTCTGTCTCACTTTTTAATTTAACCCGTCTTTAAGGTTCCACGCATATAGTTAACCCAGGAAAACACTGCCTGCCTAAGCGATTATGTCCTTTTTCCTGTCCTTTGCTTCTTAGTAATTTTTTCACTGTATTTTGTTTTAAATCTACACTTTCCACGGAGTGACCTATACACGCATGTTATCCCGACGACCGTAGAACCTTACCACTTACGTGTGTTCTATACTTATTATTTATTAATCTGTTCTCTATTGTTAATTAAAACTTAAAGGCTTCTTACTTTCAATTAAGAAGTGTTGTCGCTGATGTTTCTGTGCATTAAGTGAGGAAATAAATTAACGACTGCTGATACGTGCACAATGCAGGTGCACCGTACTATCACTTTATTTGATCGGTGAAGTCACTCTTCTTATTTTTATTTTTCTATTCCTTATTTATAAATTTTTTAATTGAATGAAAGGTTTATTTAGTGATGCAAAAAAAAGTATTGATTCAGATAACAAATCAACTGTATTTATATTTTTTAAACACTGTTCAATCAATCAAAATTTAAAAATTTTTATTGAATTAAATTCCTTAATATTAAATAATTATTAACTAAAACGATAGTCTACATGATATTTTTGAAATATGTAAATACATATACAAGTTAAAAAAATTAAACTTTGTAAGTTTTTTTATGTATAACAATAATAATAATAATAATAATAATAATAATAATAATAATAATAATAATAGCATTAAAGACTTTTAATTTAAGTTATTAAATAAAGTTTATGGTTAATAAGTACTTTTCTTTGCATTTTAATTATCAACTACATATAAGTAACTATGAAAAATATTTACTTTCAGTAAAAATATATTGCAACATAAGTGAATTCTTTAACGTTTGAGGTGAGGATCAGAAAATTAACCAGGCGTTCGCATGAATGAGTGTAGTTTAGTTACAGAAAATTACATCAAGTTAATTGTCGAGGTTTAAAAATATTATGCAAAACTTTGATTTGATCTAACAGTAGTCACTCTGGCTATCTCTATAACACTTGCAGAGATCATAACGTAATAAGTACCATTTAGTTCACTTTAATTAATTTGATTAAAACAACATGTCAGAGTTGAAACGGTGCATCAACCCGATCAAAGATAGATAGATAGTATCTTTATTGGCATGAAATATACATATACAGCCAGAGTAAATTACAGAGATTTTTACATCGATTCTTAAATCAGAGGTCGCGCGGTGGGGACACCTAGTAAGCCATGATCTCAGCTGACAGCGAGAAGTGCTTTTGCAATCACCTACCGGCTGCTGTGCTTCGGCCGATCTCTCTCTCTCTTTTACTGATCCTCGAGCTACTCGGTTGTCTCCAAAAAGTTTTCTTCTTTCTTCACTTGCAACAGTTTATCAACTTTGCGTTTTAGTTTACTTTGTTTTCATAAAAGTCTTTATTGTATTGTATTTACTAATAATAATTTAGATAAAAAGCTAGAATTAAACGGTTTGTATAAACTAGAGAAAGCTAGTAAATAAAAGGTGTTGATATAATTAAAAAGTGCTGAGTGTTTTTATTAATAAGGAGCCCGCATCTTCCCTCGCGGCTTATATAGAGAAAAATAAAACTCTAGCACAACATAATTACTGGGATTTTCTAACTCTTGCATACAAGTTTGGAGAGTCACATTTCGTGAAATGTTATATGGTAAGAGTCGTTATTGGTATGTAAGTAAAAACCTATTTGAATGAAAGATTTTACTTGTACTTTCAATTTATTGATATCTTGATAACATTCAAATCAATATTCTCAAAATTTCAAGTACACGAAGCACTTGAAGATAGTAGTTAATGAAATAAAGATACGACGAAATTTTTCGAAGTTGTAAATATGTATTCCTTAAACTATTTTTAATCCCTTGTAAATATTTCAGAGGTCTCAGTGGTGTTAAAACAAAAACATAAGCCCTTAAAGTTGCACTACTCAACATGGTGAGCATAGGAAAAATGCGTAAAAAAACGAACTTTTTATGATATTAGAAAATAATTGTACAATTATTTTTTTTTCAATTCTGATACTTTATTTCGTATGGCTATTTTAACGATTCTCTTATAATTATCAAAACTTGAGTCACAAGTAATTAAATCATTTGAGCTTTTCAAGGGAACAAAGTGCAACTGCCGCTTTGTGCCTTTAAACCACAATTTGTGCCCTTGTAATCACTTTGGCCCTCTGCTCGGGCCTGAAGTATTTTTCTGCCTAAGGGCCCAAAGTGATTTACTGGCACGAAAAGTTACAATTTTCTTACCATGGGCATAAAGTGCAACTGCCGCATTGCGCCCTTGTAATCACTTTAGGCCCATGGACAGAAAAGTTTTTTGTGCCCTCCGGGCCCAAAGTACTTTTTTGCTCTAACGCCCAAAGTGACTTACTGGGTGCAAAGTGTGCCCAAGTGCGCAAGATTGCACTTTGCGCCCTTGGTAAGAAAAACAATATACGCGACTCAGGCACCAACCTACAACAACTGTGCCCTTCGGGCGCTCATGTTTTGTATTTTGTACCCTAGTAATGTACCATTTTGCAACTTCTACCAACTGTAGTTCCAAAGGTGCATTTTCAATATTGTCTTGCTTTAAAAGTAATTTCAATGTTTAGTGGCTTGTCATTTCCTTAAAAACTTAAAGTAGTGAAATACCACTTCGTGCCATAGATGTAATTTTGTTAGGTTGAAATAAAATTATAACTTGAAGTTTTCTACAAAAATGTCAGACCCTTGACTAACAATTAAAATAATATTTAGCTTGTTCTCACAAATTTATATTTGCAAATGTGATGAAAGTTTTTAAAAATTCTTCTGCTGTAGGTTATACTATTAGTGTAATTATTTGTTTTTCCATCCTTGTTTAAATATTTAGATAAAATGAAATCACTTATGTTTTGTATTCCAATTTAATGACCATGCGTAAATGAGTCTATTATTTTTCTTATCACTTGCAATTTTTCTGAGAAGAAATTTTGATTCAACCAAACTTTATCACTCAAAAGTACTAACAAAGCAAAAAAATTTTTGAATAAAAACATTTTTGTACAACAATATTCTTGTAACAGTCCAATAATTATTACTGCTTTCTCAAATTTTTTTATCAATCTTAAAGTCTTGCTCTATTAAACTTATGCTTACATCAGTTTTCTAAGAATTTTTTATGAAACATTTTTTTGTGTGTTCTTGAATTTTCGTAACATGTAGCTCCTTTTTTTCTCTCAAATTTTATTAAAAAACAAAAAAAATCTACTTGTCTTTTGACAAAATAACATTTAATTGACTTATTGTAACGTCCGCAGCCAAATCCTCAAAAATTTTAAATTACCAGATATACCCACTCCTCTGCACTGTCCTAGCTCTGTACTACTCTTATCCATCCGCACAAACAGCATTGAAAGGGAGAGGCATTCGACGGTTCTTATCACCTTCGAGAAGAAACTGTTTCAAAGAAAACACACTCGCATGCAGCGCACCTTTATTACTCTAAATAAAATTTTCCGTGAAAACTCAGACGCTAATAACACGCCAACTTGTGGAAAATTCCAAGAGGTGACAAACAACAAATGTTGTTTTTACTCAAATAAAACGAAGCCACACACCTTGTTGACCATTGGTACCCTCCTTACTCCCGCACTGTAACAAGCAACCCCATGCCACCACTACCGTGGACAACCAAACAGCCCTTTATCCCCTTTCCTTCCCACTCTCAAGAATATTGCCACTGCTAAAAATATAAATAAACAACATGATAATTATTGACAACATTTATAGTTAGATAACTTTTACTATTACATTTAATGTTGTTATCATCATTATTATTTGTATTATCATTTTGCGATTACTATTACTACTATTGCCACTGCTAGAAATATAAATAAACAACATAATAACTATTGATAACATTTGTACTTAGATTACTATTACTATTACGTTTATTATTATTTTCATTATTATTATTTGTATTTTACGATTATTACTACTATTGCCACTGCTGGAATTATTGCTACTATATTTGCTATTATTGTTTTTTTTTTTTTATCCCTGCTACTGCTAACTATTATTGTGTTCACCACTTGCTCTTTTTATAATTAACGCTACTTGAGTAATAACATTAGTTATAAGAAATGCCAGATTCGAGGAGAGACTGGAGAAGAAAGAATATTGTCTCCCCTCTCTCTAGTGTATTGGACTGTGAAGAGAATTTTCTAAACTTGCAAATCATCACGTTCTCGAACCTGAGTGGCGGCCCCGAAGTATGCAAGGGCGTGACCTAGAAACCAAGCTTTCCCATTCGATGATCGCTTTCCTGATTCGCACTCAGGACGTCTTCCCAATATCCCAACTATGCGTGTACGCAAAAACGGCACCCCCGAATCGACCCATACGAAACCGTTTAAAAGGCCCGAAGCCTCCTACACTGACCAGTCTCAATCAATCAGTTCTACCATCCTCGACTCTTCTTTGGTCGAGGTCCTCTGCTTGACTCACCTTGGTCAAGTTCCATATACTGCTGCTCTCAATTGGCGGCACTCTTCCAAATCTACTAGTTTCCCGCCGTCAAATTATCGGTCGATTTGGGTTGCCTCAAGTATTCGCAACCAATAAAGAAAAACAGTAAGCAAAATTTTAACACAAACCTATCTTTTTAATTTCTACCCACGCACCCATCCTCACGAGCAGCCTTCCTGAACCCCTCAGGCGGCTTGTCTTTGTGCGAAGGAGCAAGCGAGTTGATCCGCTCACGGCACCTTTGCACCATCTCGCGAGAGTGGCTAGTGTGGGACTGCACCTCCCTCACGTACCTTACCGCCTCGCATCACGGCCTATTTTCTTTTGTCTTACCACCTGAACAGGAGAATTAAGTAAAGGGAATCCTGAGCAATAATTGGAAGCTCAGCTCAAACCCTACACGTGACGCCGACGTAACACTATAGTCAAATTTCTTTTTTTTTTTTGACGGTTTCCTCATTATTTTATGTTCTTATCAATAACTGATATCTTCCCACACTGTCAACTGTATGCAATTGAAACAAAGCTGTTTTATAGTGTTGAAGTTTTCTAGTTATTTATAAATACTTTTTATTTTTAACTTACAAAATAATTTTGCCTGTTTTCAAAATGCACTCGTAAACTAATATTCCCATGACTTCTATAATATGTTGAAAATTCTTGTAATTTATATGTGGCTTAAAAATCCATTACTAACGTATCTTGTAACTTTCTTATAAAAATCTTAAAAAAAGGGCGTTCATAAGACATTGTTTTCTGTAAAATCTTCCTCACATTTTAACATTATGTTAAAAGTTCCTCATTCAAGGTTTTTCGATAATGTGTTTTTTTGCGAGAGACACAGCAAGGCAATTCTAGTTTGTACATAATTTTAGTCACGATCCAGCTGATATCTCTAACAAGCAACTCTTAAGGTCCAACGTCAAAATTTTCCGATCAGAAGACTTTGATAACATTATATGGCGAGGTGACTCTAGTTCATAAAAATGTTTAGCAGAGCTACACTGAATACTTCAAATAAGCTCGTCTCATAGCCAAACGTCAAAGTTTCCTGCACGGGAATCGTTATGTTTTTTTTTCTTGCGAGAAATACTGTTAGATAAAAGCAGTTCGTGCAGGTTCTCAGCAGTGCCCAGCTGATATATCTACGATTATTTCGACTGATGGACCAAGGTCAAAGTTTTGCGCTCAGGAATCTTCGATAACGTGTTTTTGCAAGAAACACGGTGAAGTGATTCTAATTCATGCAGAATTTTAGCCGTGATCTAGCTAATATCTGCTAAAAGCTTTCTTTTTGGCCCAATGTCAAATTCTCCCATGCGGGAATCTTTGATAATAGATTTTTTTTGTAAGAAACGCGGTAAAACAACTCTAGTTAATGCAGAATTTTAGCGGTGCTCCAACTAATATCTCCGATAAGCTCTTCTCAAGATCTATGAGAGATGCCCCTCAGAGAGAAAGTCGAGAGAAGTCTTGAAGAGAATCTGCTTCCGAGTACTAGAGCTCTTGCAAATCTAGTGTGTAAATATTTTTATTTTTATTTTATTTATTTAATTTATTCTTTAATTCACTAAATTAATATTTATTATTTTTAAAATGATGTATAATTTGGATCATGACCATATCTAACTGAATAATTTTTAATACTCATGGAGTCATCAAGGAACAGTGAGAAAGAACGCGAAAGAGACGCGCCACCCATACAAGTTTCGGAAAGTGCACGACGGTGATGCTGCACTAAGACTATGCCATGGTAGATAAATAGGAAAATATCTTAGAAACTACGCCAATTGTACACGACAAGTATGCTTTATAGATAAGTTAACTTTGACTTAGAAAGGAAACCTCAACAGTCAAAAAAAAGAAGTTGGTCGAAGTTGGAGAGAATCCTTATGTGATTCATCAATTTGAGAGCCAACGACGCTGGAAAGTGAACATGTGGGCTGGAATCGTAGGTGATAAGATTATTAGCCCTATCTTTTTTGAAAGGACCCGTAAAGGAACAACATTTACTAGGTTCTTAAGAAGAGTTTTGCTGCGACTATTGACAGATAATCCGGTTTTCGTCTAAAATGTGTTTTGACAGCAAGACGATGCACCTGCTCACTACAGAGATGCTGCCTCTGCATGTCTGTAACGGTTATTTTAACAGCATTGGATTGGTACTCAAGAACCCACGTCCTGGCCATCACGATCACCAGATTTCACAGCTCTGGATTATTGGTTGTGGGGGTGTGTTTTTGGAGAGGTGTTATCGGGATCCTTCCACAATACTAGAAAATATAACGAAAAGAATCGTACGAAATTGTAATGCCATCCGGGAGATTAAGAATCTCAATACTTGATGATAAGATGTTTAGATTGTTTTATTGAGAGTGCGTTCATCCAACTATGGTCTAACGGTTCAGAAGCCATATAAAATAAGAAGTCCCCATTGCTGGATAAGTGATTGGTATCACAAGAGAATTGGAGGTGATTTTTTAATATGCTAATGACAATGGCATATATGTGCAGAGTAACACAGCAATGCAGAGCTATTATACGCACCGCTTGTCAGAATGGCTATAAAATAAGAAGAAAAAAATAGGTAATGGTGAAAATTTTAAACAACATTTGTAAATACGATATCTAATGATGAATAAAATTTATCCTTTGAAATGAGCAAAAAGTTAAAAGGATTTCGTTTTTGTACTTACCTACTAATGAGAAAAGAAATCGCCCCGCGTCGTTTGGTAGTTGAAGCTTTTGTTTCAAACCTGCTAACGAAAAAAAGCACCACGAGAATTTTGTTATTAATGTGTATGTTGAACTACTGCTAGTTGGCGCATTTTATTCTATACCTAACCTATTCTCAAGGAAAAATGTAACCCCTGATTATTTTGTAATTTGCTCTTTCGAATTGTACCAAGTTGCGTAAGTAGTAAGCACCACAGGTAATTTATTTATTGGTGCATGAGCCAACTCACTGCTTGCAATTAAAGTAAGCGCCCCTAATACTTAAATGGTTAATGCATTCGTCCTAAGCTTACTCGCATGGAAATGAATAATTACAGGCTATTTGGTGGTTGGCGCTTTTTTAAGTACCTATCTAATCATGAGAAAAACGGGTACTCCGCCAACTTGAAATGTCTCACCGTGTTTCTCGCAAATAAACACGTTATTGAAAATTTCCACGCGGGAACTTCGACGTTGGGCCTCGAGTCGAGTCTATCGGAGATATCAGCTGCCATAACAGACGAACCCATGGTGAATTGACAACACCAAGATTTAGCATGCGTCCCAACAGTAGGGAAAGCTAATTTTTCAGGCGAGTTGGAGGCTCACGATTATTGAGACAGTCTGACGTGTGTTTGCGGTTATTAAGACGAGCCAGAGGAGGCTCGCAATCCTCGAGACAAGCTTGAAGAGGAGTGCGGTGGGCAAGCCTGAAGTCGAGCCGATGGGCGTTGACAACCGTCTGAATGAACAAGAGGATCGTTAAGACCGACTGGCAGGCGTTAATGACCCCTGAGATGAGCTGAAAGAAGCTCACGATCCTCAAGACAAGCCGAAGGCTCGTAATCCTAGAGTCTAGCTGACAGAGGCGCTCAATCGGTGAGACAAGCTGGTACCGTGACGGGCGTTAGCAACCATCTGTACGAACCAAAAGCGAGCAACATTTGAGACAAATTGGCTGGCGTTAGCGATCCTTGAAACGAGGCGGAGAGGTATTGCTATCCTTGAGATAAGCTGAAAGAGGCGCGTGATTCTAGAGTCAAGCTGGAGGCGCGCAATCGGTGAGACAGGCTGGCGAGTGTTAGCAACCATCTGTACGAACTAGAAGTGCATGATTGTTAAAATAAATTGGCTGGCGTTGGTGATGCTTGAAACGAGGCGATAGAAGATCGCAATCCTGGAGTCGGGCCGGTGGGCATGGCAACCATCTGAAAAAACCAAAGGCACGCAATTGTCGAGTCAGGCTGGCATGCATTTGGGGTTGTAAAGAAGAGCTGGAGGTGAGTGGTTGGTAATCCAAACATTCATTTAATTCTTGATTAATTATTGGCTATGAGTGACATGACTGGTGCAATGCTCTGAACATTTACGAGGCATTGACCGTGATTGAGTAACGCGCTTTGCTGGAATATTTTCCAAATTTTCAAGACCATCTTCGTCAGATAACTCTCCTTCATCTAAAATTTTATCAGTATCAGATATCATGATTTTTGAAGTGTCACTTACAGTTTTTTGCATCCGTTCCATTATAAGTATAGCTGGCATCTTTTTCTGCTTCCACACCTTGTTCGACGTAATATCCACTGAAATATGACAAAAAAAAATTAAAATACAAAAAAATGCGCACGCATAACAAAAATATATTCTTCGTACGATGTGTATGATATACATACCTTACGTATACATAATTAAATCGAATTGGTTATAATCATTACATGCATAAAGGAGTATAAGAATATATGATATTTTTCAATCAATGAGTTGCATTATCATTCCATGTATTGGAAACACCCTTGTTATTTTTTTTGACGCATTGCATGACAATCTGTTTTTATTTTTTGGTAATCGTCAACTACCATCTCATGGTTTTTCCTTTCTTATTGCTGACAGAGCTCAGATTTTGCGTGTATTTTATTTTATTGGCGGTTGTCTGATGCTCTCTAACATCACGCACAATGAAAGAGATATAGTTGACGAAACAACACTAAAATATAAGAGGATGCTATGTTTCATGAAAAGAATTTTCCAACATTGAAAGCTTTTTCACGTCCATTGGACGTATAGCGTCCATGGTACAAAAAGCAGTATATGCCTCATAGGAGCCAACCACTTAGTGTTAGCCTACGGATCTTTGGGCCGCATAACAGAAACTGTGGTGATAGCACTTTTTGATATGGCCATAATATTTGGATTCTAACAGTCCAATGAAATATCCGTTAAATCGTCGTAATGTTGTGTGGCAGCAGAATTAAAACTATTCAAGGCTAACAACCCGACGCCTCTAACCTGGGTGATAGACTTATCGTATGCCAGTGGTACAAGTTGTCTTCTGTTTTCTGAATTATAAGTCCAAGTATCAATCGATCGACCTTATTGAGCTAAATGTCTTCGTAGCTTAATTATTTTTTTAGCGTGCTTTTCTGATCAAAGCCCTCGCCAATTCACTTTAGAGTTAACCATTTCAGATATTAGTTTAAGTGTTTCTAATTGCCAAAAAAAATGAAATAAAATAAAATAAAATAAATTGCGAGAAATAAAATTTTTCAGGAGGAAATGAAGCCCACCATGGTAACGCGGTGATTAGCGCTTTCGATTTGTACCTACTCAAGTAGAGAGTAACTGTCCCGGGTCATTTGGTTAATTGGGTCATTTAATAAGAGAAAGTGTCACACTTGTTCTTGCCTCCTTCGTTGCTGTTCGTCCCTCCACCATCTTATGCTCTCTCCACATCGAGTAGTGTAGTATAGCGTATAATACATGCATGCAGTGGCGTGAGCACTCTCTTTCTCTTTTTCTTTCTCTCTCTCTCTCCCTCTCTCTCTCTCTCTCTCTAAATATCCAAATTCATGGAAATCAGTTGTTATTACGCCTTTTAGTAAATCCAAAGCCCCAACATCCCCGTCCGATACTCGCCATTTTGCTCAGTCATCAGAGCTCTCTAAAGTATGTGAGCGGTGTATTGACGCACAACTATTAGTTTTTGTTGACAAAATCAACTTTCTTGATCCGTACCAATCTGCCTTGAGACAAGGACATAATACGCAAACAGCCCTTTTAAATCTTACTGGAGAAATTAGATATAGAGTTAAGAA
The DNA here is from genome assembly GCF_036245765.1 of Copidosoma floridanum. Taxonomy (NCBI): domain Eukaryota; kingdom Metazoa; phylum Arthropoda; class Insecta; order Hymenoptera; family Encyrtidae; genus Copidosoma; species Copidosoma floridanum. Next base: position 6,633,141 of record NW_028321885.1, read on the forward strand.
TGGAAGCTGTACGATCGTTGTTGTATTCGACTTCACAAAGGCTTTTGATCTGGTGAGTCATCCAAAGCTTTTGATTAAGCTTCGTAAACTTAGCTGTGATAACATGACTCTTAAATTTTTCTACTCCTATTTAATTGACAGAAATCAAAAAAAGATGCACATCCAATGTCTAACTAGGCAAATGTGCCTTTTGGTGTGCCGCAAGGTAGTATTCTGGGGCCCAAACTCTTCTCTATATTTATAAATGATTTGCCTAAATGCCTGAGTTACTGTAAGCACATTCTTTTCGCAGATGATTTTTAAATCTTTTAACGGTACCATGTATGCGCGTTATGGAAGGGATTAGGCTGACTAATGAAGATATTTTTGCCATAAAACAGTGGGCTTACGAGAATGGTTTACATATTCATCGTGGCAAAATCAAAGCAATTATCATGAGCAGCCATCCATTTGTGTCATGGTTGAACCTGGATGCACTTGATAAAATCAGAGTACTAGGGCGAAGCATTGAGTATGAGTCGAAAATTAAGAACTTGGGAGTATGGTTGAGTAACGATTTATCCTGGTCTGCTCATGTTGACTATTTCCTCACAAGTATATCGCTCATTACACGCCCTATGACAGCATCGTCATTCCCTGACACTTGACTTACGCAAGCATCTGGTAGAATTTATGATACTGCCTTACTTTGACTATGCTGCTGCAGTCTCTCATAGTCTAGATGAAACACGTGAATTAAAGCTTAATGCAAGCGTAAGGTTCGTCGTTGGAAATATTCCATTTGATGCCCATATTTTGCCTCACCTCCTAAAGCTTGGTTGGCTCACACCCAAGCGTAGGCTCGAGTATATGCTAGTATTGTTTGTACATAATTTGATAACTCATCAAAATCCCGAGACCCTTTCTCAGTGCTTTACTCCTCGGTTGGAAGTTGATTTGCGTCACTCTTCTAGACGTCAAAATGAGGTTTTTTACATTGACAATCATCGCACTCAGGCTCGGTCAGGATCCTTTGTTATTTCTGCAGCTTATCTTGTAAATGGTTTGCCTCGTTCTGATTTTGTGAGCGATGGTCTTTCTAAATATAAAAACACTATCCTTAAAAAGCTAATACGCCGTGACACGGTTGAATGAGAAAATCGTGTAACGACTCTTTGACTGACTACCCCATCACATCCATATTTTATTTTATTGTATATTATAAATTCTTTCATATTTTTCAGTTTTTGTCATGATAATACTCCTTGGCTGCTTATAGATTACTGGTAAGAAAAAAGATGATAATATATATCAAATTAATTATTTATTAGCCTCCTTGATTAGAGACTATTAGTTCTTCCGCAACTACTTATTTAAATTGCACTATTGTAAATGTATCGGTACACCAATTTTAACAGCTCACCTGCGGTATGATATCATTCAATTATTAATGTTGTCACCGTTGAAGAGAGCATCACACTAAAATGCTACTTTATCTAAACCTTGAATCAAATTTTACATGTAAAAATGAATGCCTTGTAATTACCACTGCTATTATAAAAACTAGTGAATGTCATCTTTGATACTGGCCAGTTAGAGTTTTACCCCATGGCCCAATAAATATAATCTAATCTTATCTAATCTAATCTCTGTCAACTATACATTTGTGAAGGGGCAGTTGGTATATATATTGTTATTTATGCAGCGAGAATAAAGTAGCGCGGTGGCGCGTTGGACTGTATATAGTTAACCAGGCATCTGATTGACCCGCAGAGGTCCTGGATTAAAATCTCAGACGAAGTACCAAAATTTCTTGCTTTATTTCAAAACGTTTAAAATAACGTTTTTTTTTGTAATCATGTGACCCATAGTTTTTTTTTTTCAACTTGCTTTCAAGGAAAAAGAGTGCCTCGATGCGCTTAAGCATAAGCGTATTTCCGAATTCACTGCTCGTGAGTGACAAAAAGGCCCCGGATCTTTGTGTGGTTCGCGCTATCGTTTCATACTTACTTGCAAGGAAATTAAAAATGAAATGCCATGTAGAGAGTAAGACCCCAGGGGTCAAGAGTCGCTCTCTAAATTTAATTAAGGGGTGATTTTTGAGTATTTAAAACAAGATAAGTATAAAATGAAAGAAGCTTATTGCAGGAAAAAGCCTGTCGGCAAAAAACCTGATTTATTATGTCAAAGGGTTGTAAATACATTAGTAAATCATGGGTGAGAATAACAAAATATGCTTAAGCAGGTTAATATATGTGTAAGTATGTGGTGTTTAAAATAATAATTGGACCTTGCCAGGAACTATGGTCACGATGAATCTGTCGCTTAGATTTATTTAACGTGAAAAAAGATGCGAGCAAGGAGCTCGGCTTTTTTGAGTCTGCTGGCCAGGCAGGACCGCTTTTTTCGTTGCCACGAAATATCGTTAATGTCTCGCTGGGAGACGATGTTTGCTCACGATTGATGCAAGCTTGTAGTCGATCACAATTTTCTTTTTTTAGGGTTAACAACGAGGGTTAAAGCGACGTGCGATCAGAGAGAGAGAGAGAGTTTCGTAAGAAGTAAAGTTGTACGCGCAAAAAATCGGAGATTTTTTCATATATTCCGATTGTCTTTTCTTCATACACTCTTTTGTTAATTCGCGCGCACGAATCTTACAACTTTTATCGAACACCGAAATTCGTATTTTTTAAAAGAATGAACTACACAACAGTTAGCGTATTTCTTTTCAACCTACTTGCAAAGATGAAAAGCGCTCTAGATCCTTTGGTAGTTGCGGCTTTCGTTTTGTACCTTAATACTCTCAAAAAAAAAAACACAATCACGACTTATGATTTAGTAATTGGCGCTTCTGATTTGTACCATCTCACGTGAGACATAAGCACCTCTAGGTATTTGGTTCTTAATGTATGTGTTAATTAACTGCTTACGTTCCTCGTGTGGGGAACTTTGACATAAGGCCTCAAATGAATCTTATGGGAGATATCAGCTAGGTATTGTTGGCAATCGTATTTGATAGAGATTCTCGCAAATAAAAAGTCCATCGATCGATTCCTGTTCAGTAAACTTTGACGTTTAGCCGAAAGTTGAACCTATAATTGATATCAGCTGGGCACTGCTCAAAATCTGCGAAAAATACAGCTTTCTGACGGTGCTTCTCATAAAAGAACACGTAATCGAAAATCTCCACGTGGAAAACTTTGACGTAGGATATTAGACGAGCTAGTCAGAGATATCATCTGATGTAGTATCTGCATGTAACTTACTCTAATTAGAGGATTAACATATTTAAAGTACCAGAGAATCCGAATACGCTACTTATTCAAACCAAAAATTTGTTTTTATTGATATTCATTTTCTATCTTTTAAACTGTTGATCTTACATAAATTTAGATAGTACCAAAAGATTTTCTGTTAATTTTTACCTACTTAGTACCATTTTCAGATTGTTTTATACCCTAATAAAAATTAAAAGAGGGATTAAAAAGTTAAGTGGTCACTTTGTTTAGATTTAAATTATAGTTTGGTAAGAAATAATAGAAATTGTATCAGTAGGTGGCTAATTTTTATTAGTAACTCTACAAACTTACTAAACCACCATGAGGCAGAACTTTCCTATACCTTTTTTTTTATTATGTATCTATAATATCAGATTCATGTAAACAGTACGATTCATTGAAGTATTGGGGACGGCAGAAAATTAAAACGTTTACTATGATTCCTAATAACAAGCCATATGACGTTTTTTATTTTAATAGTGAACAGTTACGTACACATCTTTCTGAGATTGAGTTGAAAAATTTCGAAAAAATGCGCTTTTAGAATACTTTTTTATGTGGAAAAAAATGCTTAATGACTCATGATATGACAGCTTAGTTCTTGAAAACCACAAAATTTGAATCTTGAACAAAACAATAAATAACTAATTCTTACAAGTTTCCCAAAGGAAAATAATATTATTAGAAAAAAAGCTTAGAATCGTATAAAAAAGTAATCTTAAACCTTATAACTCAGGCTGTATCTATGTATAATTAATCTAAAAGTCAAAAAATTGAACACGTTTTAAATGAAAGGTGCGTGTTATAAAAATATAATGACAAAACAGTCAAAATAATGATTTGTATAAGTATATTAAAGAATAAAAGAAATATTAAGACGTAAAAAATAGGAAGTGATGGGGCAGTAGCAAAACATATTAAAAAATTTAAAAAATTATAGTGCATTGAAAATATTGATATGAATGTGTGTATACTATTTAAAATCAACTTTTTGATAAAATAATGATTCAGTGATCTTGATAACGCTATACTTTTTAGCCAGAACTCAGTAGGGCAAAAAAACAAATGATTAACGGTTTCATAAGAATACATAAAAATATAAGGACACATAAATAAATAGGTAGTTATTAATATTAAAAAATAATACTTATTTTTTTCTTTTTTTATTGGTTTTGATTGAGTTGAGTAATAAAACGTGTAAAAGAATTGGGGTGAGTTTCATGAATGTGTTCAAAGTTTCGATTATAACAAAACTAGTTTAAAAATAACTTGAGATGTTGAAAAATTTCTTTTGAAAATCGCTATCTTTGATGGTTCATAAAAAAATTTTTTTATTAAAAGATGTTAGGTGTTCTATGTGATGTTTAAATTTTGTACGTACAAACATATTATTTAATACAGAGTCTTTAAGAACCATGTACCAAGTTTTGCCCACGTTTTTTACTTAAATATGATGGTACATCTTAACAACTTACTAATAAGAGAATGTACACAAACGATTACAAAACGATTATTGTAAGATAACACTAAAACACTTAAAAATATTTTCAGTGATGGATTCCGAAGGTTTTGATACTGTTAAAGATATCGAAGATTTAATCACATCAGAAGATGTAAAATTTGAGAAGAAACATAAATCAAAGAGAAACATCACGTCAATAATCAACAAAAAAAAAGTACAAGAAATTGTCAGTCCAGACTTACAAATTTATTCAAGTATTATTCCAGGTACTCAAACAATTTTCATAAAAACTTGGGGATGTACGCACAATACATCTGATAGTGAATATATGGCTGGCCAGTTATCGTCGTATGGTTATACTTTAACAGATAATAAGTACATCGCAGATTTGTGGATTTTAAATTCATGTACAGTAAAAAATCCAGCAGAAGATCATTTAAGAAATGAAATTCAAGCTGCAAAAAAATTTGGGAAACATATAATTGTTGCCGGGTAATTTCTATATTTTACTAAATAGATTAATTAATATATAAAATAACTGTATTTTTACAACTGTAGGCATGTGCACACAAATTATTTTATTTAAGCATTTTCATTTTAGCATCATGGAAATGTTATGTTTATCATTCTATTATGTTATATCATACGTTATAGTTGTTTACTCATAGACTTATCTTCTTGTATAATACTTGCTGTGTGGGCCATTGCACACAACCACCCACAGTTCACCAAAAACTCTATCTCCCGGAACACCCTTATAAAGTAAGGGAAATTCTGGCATTTTTTCTGTTATTTTGACTTTCGACTAACATTTTTTGGCTAAACCTTTACAGCCTTCAGACCTTTACATGGTTTTCCTTGATCCCTACTGCCATCCACATACCCCTAGATATTTAAGTATATACTTATTTCCGTATATTTTTCTGCACTTCCCAGAAGGCAGACAAATTGGCTTATAACATGTAAATAATGAATAGCCATTAAATGCTATTCTCATAAACTAATTTATATTGATTTTATTTCAATCTTTTAAGAGTGTTAATGCTCAAATTGTGCTCATATTTCTTTTGTTAACTTTATCGTCAAACTATATATATTTTGATTTTTTTTATATGTATTTCTATGGCATAATAATACATATATAAATATTAACTGTACTCAGTTATAGAATAATAGAATCTGTAAATGTATCCCTCTATTAGGTTGGTTTATTTTTATGAATTACGTTTCAGAGCCCTATCGAACCATGAATATTATTTATCTAGATTGAAGACTCCGCGTGCCTCATATTTAACCTTTTAACTTATACGCGTCAGAAAATGTCAAATGAAATGTATTATCATGAAATATTTAACAATCAATATTGATTGACTTACTTAATTTATGTGGTTGTATCACTTGTTTATTAAATAATTATTTATCAAACAATCATAATGATATTTATTTAAAACCGTACCATTACACAAACTGTCTAATATGCTTAAGTTTTAAATCATAGTTAATAAAGTGGTAATTGATGAGTATTATTTAAAATTTTAACGGGTAAGTTTATGTTAACATTATTATCTGGTTTATCAACACACTTATACGTTGTGTTATCCACGCTGTGATGCTTAGAATTTCTCCATTTACTCGACTTAATATCTTATTTTTTAGGTACTTCTAACTTCCTTCTCTTACTTTGTGTACACATCCCATAAGTAAAACAATTAAAAAACCATATGTGGAGTGTGTTTCTTCATTTCAATGAAAATTGTCGATGTTTCGCCATTCAAGAAGGCCTCTTTAACATATATTAACCTGTACATTATAAATGATACTTTGACAATACTACATCTCGTTATCTTAATGAAACAAAAACTTAAAAACATAATAATTAAGTATACATACAGCTCTGCTTAAGCAGGTGCCTCAAGCACTCCCCACAATTTGCAATCAGTATCCCAACTTCAACTTACAAATTAAATCCTTAAATATAATTATACATGTGTCAGAAAATTATTCAAAGATTTTTGATAATCTAGATACAAACATATTTCGGACAATTATTACAAGTCAACGCCGCCATTTTGGGGTATAATAATCCCACATCGTTTTTGAAACTATTTAGCATTGTTCAACAGTAGAAAATGTCAAAATTACAAAGTTTCTTTATGTTACGCTGCGTTACTTTGATATATTTTCAAAACACTAAGTTAACTTTTAAAATACGTCAATAGTGTAGATATCATAGACAAAAATCAATTCTTCACTTGAAAAATATATTATAATTTTATTAAAAAGGCTGTTCACGCCAATCGTGAACTTTTAATTTTCTCTCTTCATTTTCTCATTTTCTTTAGCACAATACGTTAAATGCAATAGTTATATTTCCTGGAATTGTAATAGCTTTATCTTTGCTTTATCATCTAAAAGTAACACTTATCAATTTTATAACTTTCACTTTACATTTATACATACTTTAATTTCAGAACTTATATTTTCTTATCTTATCTCTTTTTCTACTCTGACTCATATAACGACTACAGTGTATATTTGTATAGTTAACTTAAGTTATTCTCTCCGCTATTATTGTAATAAATCAGATACGTCTCAACAAGCAAAGAGCCAACATCAATTGCGCTCTGAGCTCCGCTAACCGCTATTGAAAATACATACGCTATTAAATAAACGCTACTTTAAACTACTACCACTCAACAGTTTATTTATCCTTAGTAATTCCCAAACAATCGATATTAAGATCCCCGCCTTCGTCAAGCATTTTTTGCTTGAACGTAACAAAGGCTCTTAAATTATAAACTGACGATATACTTATATTTTTAAACAAGTTAGACTTAAAAATTAAGCGGTTGACTTGTTATTTATCCATGTCAGTATCCCAAAATTTCATTGACAGATTTATTATCTATACCCATGGACAATTACAATAATTTTATTATATAAATAAGAATCAAATTATTCAAATAAAACGTCCAATGACAGTTGGTAAATAATTAAAAACAACGTCCAATGGTGGTACTGTCAAATTTTGAATTTATTAAAAAACAAAACGACGTTTCGGCCGTTTGGACAACGTCCCGGCCCTCATCAGGTACAAAAATCTATGAGTAATAAAATTCTTTGCAATACAAATTTAAGTAAAATATAATAAACGCAAATTAAGTTACATGTATAACATACCTCTGACTCTTACGAAAGGGATGTAAAATCGTAATGTAGTCAGAGTTTCAAGCTAAGTTGCTTTTATACCCTGCACATACACAAATGACATAGTACACGCACGTAATACAATCGAATAAGAATCTCAAGCAGTTCCTTGAGACGCACATAAACAGTTCATGTTTTCTTAATACTATAAACGAAAGGGGTCCTCGAATCATGTATATAAAGTTAGTCACCTTTCTTAATTGACATAACGAGAGACCTATAACAATCTTTCAATTTTTCTGTATCTTGTTGTCTGTTAATATTATTATTAAAGTAATGTATATTTAGCATTTCGGAAAAAAGGCGCTTTTTGTAATTTTGTTCTATGTCTAAAATTTTAATATTATCAAAATTAAAATTATGTGTGAATTTAATGCTATGTTGTGATAGTATTGATGTATTCTTTTTTTTCTCGATGTCTCTTTTGTGTTCTGTCATTCTTAACATTACAGCTCTCGATGTTTGACCAACATAACAGCAGTTGCAATTCGCACATGGTATGTGGTAAACAACATTTTTTTTATCGAGTGGCTCAGTTACATCTTTTCCAAGTGAAAAGATCGATTTTAATTTATTGTTTAAACTGTATATAAGACCAATGTGAAGCTTCTTACAATAATATTTAATATGACTATGCAAGTGGGGAATATACGGTAATGATAAGATTAATTTATAATTATTTTTATTTCTGTTGTTATTGTCAATCATATTCATGTTTTTCAAGGTATTTAATCTTTTATTCACAAATTTGTCAATAAATCTTTGAGGATAGTTGTTAGCTAATAAAAATTTATTAATCAATTTTAAATTATAATTATGAAATTGTGTGTCTGCTAATTTAATAGAAAAGTCTACAAGTGTGTAAATGATACCTATTTTATGTTGTATTGGATGGTGGGAAAGAAAATTCAAGTATCGGCCTGAGTGTGTGGGTTTTTGGTACCAATTAGTTAGTACTGTGTTATTTTTTTGAATAATAATCTCCAAATCTAAGAAACTGATGCTGTTGTTATTGTTACATGTCTCAACAGTGAATTGTAATTCAGGACAATAGCTATTAAAAATGTTTTTGGTATAGTAGATATATTTAGTAGGCACGCATATGAGGACGTCGTTTTGTTTTTTAATAAATTCAAAATTTGACAGTACCACCATTGGACGTTGTTTTTAATTAAGAATCAAATTAGTTTAGAAAAGAAATTGTATAATATTAACTTTTTCACTAAAAATTTATTTTGCAACAAATAAGGACAAAACTAACAATAGATTAACATGGATAGAAAATAACGAGAATGAATCCTTAACAAATTTATTTCTACTTCGAAGCATACTGTTATCAAGAATCTTTCAGGTAAACCTTTTGCTTGACTTTGTAACACATACACTTAAAATAGGACAACACTTTACATTCTTAAAATAACGTCCAATGGTGGTACTGTCTTGTATTTATTAAAAAACAAAACGACGTTTCGGCCGCTTGGACAATGTCCCGGCTCTCATCAAGTACAAAAATCGATGAGTAATAAAAATTCTTTACAATACAAATTTCGATAAATACAATAAACGCAAATTAGGTAAAAAGTATAATATACCTCTGACTCTTACGAAGGGGATGTAAAATCGTAATGTAGTCAGAGTTCCAGGTTTTGTTGCTTTTATACCCTGCACATATACAAATGACACAATATACGCACACAATACAATCAAATAAGAATCGCAAGCAGTTCCTTATGAAACGTACGTAAACATATCATGTTTTCCTAATACCATAAATGAAAGGGGCCCTCAAATCATGTGCATCGAGTTAGCCTCCTTTCTTAATTGACTTATCGAGAGACTTGTAACAATTTTCTAATTTTTCTGTATCTTCTTGTTTATTAATATTATTATTGAAATAATGTATATTTAACATTTCGGAAAACAGGCGCTTTTTATAATTTTGTTCCGTGTCTAAGATTTTTATTTTATCAAAATTAAAGTTGTGTGTAAATTCAATGCCATGTTGTGATTGTACAGATCTATCCATTTTTTTTTCTCCATGTCTCTTTTATGTTCTGCCATTTTTAATTTAAATTATTGTGTAACTTAGATAAGAATACTTTATTTAGGTTGTGTAAGTCCTTAAAATCTAGTCTTATGTTGAGTAGAATTAATAAAGGAAATTAGAAGAGGTTAGAAGAGAGTTCTTAAATATCAATAGTTCCTAAGTACATAATAAAGCAAAACTACTTAATACCGCAATACTTTTTTTTTAAAGTCACGAAGAGTTAATTGCTTGTAAGTCAAATAAGGGTGGCTCTACAGTTGTGTCATTTAAAAAAAATGCAATATTCCATGAAGCCTATGTTTAAAATCGACGGATCGAATTATTTGAGTTAAAAATTTTTTTAAACGGCGTGAACCAACTTTTCTTCAATGCATTTTTAAGATCTAGTCAAAAATTTTTTTTGCCTGGCCGTAAAGTTGAAAAAATAGGCTAAAATATTATTACCGTAACGCAAAGTATTTAAAAATTTCATTTTTTCCGGCTTCTGGTGCCTAAATGTTAATTTAAAAATTTTTTTACAATGTACTATCTAAAAGTTTAAGGTGTTGACCACCTTATATGATAGTTTAGAACCGAAAAAAATAATTTGTTATCAAGTACGGGACGTTTTATTTGTAAAGCCTACTTTTGATACTTTTGAATCGCACACAAATGGTTAAGTTTAGTCAAGTGGCTCATTTTCAGACACTTGGAATTATTTGTTTTTTATTGCGGAGTGTGCGAGAACATTAGAAAATTTTTTTGCAGCCCCAAATTTTAATGTGGCTGTTTGTAGTTATGGTGCGAATACAGAGCGTTTTTCCCGGTAAAATTAGCGGTCATTACCGAAACGCCCCTAATCTCGGAGTGATTTTGAATCTATTGATTATATGACTATAGTGTACGAAGGGTGTAGAGTGCAGATATGACAAACAAAATTTTGTTGAAAAGTTCCATCTTGTGTCTTTAGAATCGCAATAAAGTACTGTTTCGGTAATAGCATTTATCATTACCGTAATGCTCCTTTAAAATTAATAAAGATTGCAGTAAAATGACCATTTTAATGAATAATCGTAGAGCTGGGCCTAAAAGTTTCCAACTAGTTTGGACCTTACATAACTTAAAAAAAACATCTGAAAAAATTCTAAACATCCAATTAAAAGAAACTCAATGAGAGCGTGGAAATATCGCAGTGTTTGTGAAATGACCCAGTTGTCATTTCTGTATTTGAATACCACGAAAAAAATGAGAACAAGGCTCCCAGATTTTCGGAAGTTTGCCGCATACGCAGAGCGCAATTACCCTCTCTCCATAGAGCAAGCTGGAGCGGGAGAGACCCCCTACCCAGACCTTTAACCTAAGCCCCGCCCACTTCTCACAACTTAAATATGACACCTTGTACAGTAGAAGTGCGATCGACGATAGCTGCACGAGCTAAATCTTTCGCTCCAGCCAAACATGCCAGTTTTTGAATCTTACTGATAATTTTTTTTTTTTTTTTTTTTTATCTGCACAATTTTTGAACTTTAGTTTTTTGTGTTAAAAAAAAATATGTTGGTTTGTTGCCAATTTTTACGCAAGTGCTTGATACATGCGACGAGTCATCACTATGTATAATTTCAACAAAGCAAAATCATAAATTCCTTTTTTTTATTAAAAAAATGCTTGTAGTTTTTTTTTTAAGGTATATTATACATAAAGTGCAGGGTGTCGACCGATACGGGAAATCCGGGAAATACACGGGAATTTTAGTAACCCAGGAAAAATACGGGAAACATACGGGAATTTTGGAAGTGATGCGGGAATTGGGTAAGGAGTATAAACAAAATATTTTCGTAGATTTTGAGGTGCCCGTAGGTGTTTCCCAATATCCATTATACCTACTCGTGACAAATTTAAGCAATTTTAAAAGTAGTTTTTAAAATTCTTTCGCGTTGCGTATTTATTTACAGTGTTAAGGTAAGTCGTAGCATGTCGAACGTTGTAGAGAAGAAACAGACGTAATGCTGAGATCTGTAAGCACGCTTATACCAACTTACAGAATAGGCTTTATCGTATATCTATAAGACAAGAGAGGGAGAGGAGAAGAGAAAGGAACGTGATGGTAGAAAGAAACAGACAGAGGATGAAGGGGACTCTGTGTAGTTATAGTTATAGCACGTAATATGTGTATGTGCATACATAATTATAAGGGACGCGCCGGTGCAGAGTGCACTCTCGAATGATGCAAATCAACCAACTAAACCGTTGGACATCAATCCGTTCTGACTGGCCTGTTCAGATACTTCGCGACACCCAAAATAGCTCAGCCGCTGATCCAAAATCACGAAACAAGAGCCTAGCAGTGCGGTGTTTTAAAGTGGGACCGACAGAGCATGCAACAACAAGAACGTCTAGTCCAGGCAAATCTCTACCAGCTGTTTCTCCGATCAGGATCCAACTCTACAGAAGACATTACGTGAGCTCTTCTTCTGCATCTGCTGACGAGAACAAAAGGTAGGTTAGTGCCAAGACACACGGGTTAGTGAATATGGAAGCAGAAACTCGAGACGGAATCGCAGAAGGCTCGAGGAAAAGTTGTTGTGCTACTCCGTAACTGTTTACTATACAATAACGCCAGTACCAACGATATGACTAAAAGTTTCTTTACAAATACTTACAATGCTTAAGTATTGTAATATGACATAATGTTTCAGTACTGGTTCTCGTAGAAGAGGGGCTAAGAGCGTGATGAAAAAATTGTATGATTAAACGTGATAACTTCAACTTTGATTACTTTTTTTCAGCGCTTTGAATTTTTTACTTTTTAATTTTTAAATAGTCAAAATTTTTTGCATATTGCTTCAAATTATTACATTTTTTTTCATCCAGTTCAAAACAATAAGGTAGACCTTATCAAGATAATGCTTACCGCTATAACTCTTTTCAAATGGTGTTTTGTTGACTTAACGGCCGCTTCCCAGAAGCCTTCGAAATGAGGAGCTGATGGAGGGTTGATTTGCCATTATGTTCCGAAATAAGCCAATCCATTATTCAACGAATCAGAATAACCTAACGAACGCTTTAATCTTTTAATCTCTAAATCGGCCCCAACGAAGTTAGTACCCTGATCGCTGTACAAGTCGGTACAGCGACCACGTCGCGAAACAAACCGATGGAACGCAGCAATGAAGGAGTAAAAAGTATAATCCTCCACAATCTCCAAGTGAACGGCCCTAGTTGCCATGCAAATAAAAACTGCAATGTAACCCTTGAGTGTACCTTTTCCTCGACATTTGGATAATGTCACTGGGAACGGTCCAGTGTAATCGATGCCAGTCCTTTGAAAGGCTGGTGAAGGTTTGACACGACAACCAGAGAGCTCAGACATAAGTTGAAATTGAGGACGGGCTGCAAAACGTCGACACTTAAAACAATGTGTCAACTCAGCCTTAACTACTTGACGTCCATTCAAAATCCAAAATTTACGGCGCAAGGCGGCTAATGTCATTTGAACACCCCCGTAAAGAACGAGTTCATGATGATATTTGATAGTCATGATTGTAATGTAATCTCGTCCAAACACAATTAAGGGGTGCTTGGAATCTTGTTCTAACAAGGAATTACTTAACCGACCACCTACTCTCAAAAGGTCGTTATCTAACCGAGGGGCCAACTTTCTTAATCGACTGCAGGAAGGCAAAGGCTCTTGCCTGGAAAGAGGTTTATTCAAATTCTGTTTCATCACAACTAAGCCGGATGAGAAATGTGCCTGCTGATGTGTATAAACGAAAAAGAGAGTGGTCATTTCTAACTCTTAAGAGGTGAGAGTATTAGAGAATGGATTTGAAAACGCGTTAATGTCTATAAATCTCAAACTAGGAACTAAAGGATTGCGATCGCTTAGTATAACACTTTACAAGGCATTGATAAATGAATCTAAGGCAATGAGTTATAACTCGAAGTAGACAAGTCCATTTTGAAAATGCTTGGCTAGACAATCAACGAACCCTTTCCTAGCATTATTTACCATGTTTGCCGATTTTATCGGCTCAATCACTTCTACCTTAACCTCTGGATAGCTAGGACTCAATTCATGCAAGATTTCTGAAATCATTGCATGCAGATTCATGAAAAATTTTGAAATTAAAGAATGACCTTGTGGCAAACGAAACGTAGAAACCTCTCCTTAATTCATCTGGTTGATGATGACAGTCAGGCTTCACAGAACTAGCAACAACTTGACAAGTGGACTGCCAGCTGCAACGCGGCCTTCAACAGAGGTGAGCAGATAAGCTGACAGCAACAGCGGTGTCAGCAGAGGCGAGCAGGATGGCCCGCAACAAAGATCCGCAGCAGCAACAGAAGCAGTGGCGGTGAGCACAGGGTGGCCCGCTCCAGAGGTCCGCAGCAGCAACAGCAACAGTGGCGGTGAGCACGAGGTGGCTCACTCCAGAGGTACGCAACAGCAACAGCAGTAGCGGTGGCGAGCTCAAGGCGGCCCGCTTACAGGGTCCCGGAGCAACAACAACGGGGCGAGCACAAGATGGCCCGCAACAGAGATCCGCAGAAGCAACAGCAGCAGCGACTGTGAGCACAAGGCGTCCCGGAGCAACAGCAACAGGGTGAGCACAAGATGGCCTGCAACAGAGATCTGCAGCAGCAACAGCAGTAGCGGTCGCGAGCACAACGCGGCCCGCTCCAGAGGTCCGTTGCAGCAACAGCAGCAGTGGTGGCAAGCATAAGGCGGCCCACTCCAGAAGTCCCAAAGCAACAGCAGCAGCCGACGCGAGCACAAGGCGGCCCGCTCACAGGGTCCCGAAGCAACAGCAACGGGGCGAGCACAAGATTGCCCGCAACAGAGATCTGCAGCAGCAACAGCAGCAGCGGTGTGATTGTGTTCACGAAAGGATAGAGAGAGACCGACTACCTGCCGACGCGTCGACAGCGTCCGCACCCACTTGCAACGAAACCAAAATGGCCGATAAGAAACACGTTGCTCGGCGGCCTTCCGCCTCGCTGCTTCCTTTCCAAGTTATCCAGCTCGAAGGACTTTGTTTTGAAATCAAAGTTGGAGTTTAAAATTGTAGACTGTATTTTTATTTGATAAACAAGGGGCAGCAAAATGTGTTAACGCTGCAGCTGGATAACTATGAAGAGACGGACAGGAAGTGAAGAAAAAAAACAAGTACGTGTTACCTTGAATGAACAAGGTATAAAGAGGTATTAAAAAAAAAAAAAAAAAAAAAAAAAAAAAAAAAAAAAAAAAAAAAAAAAAAAAAAAAAAACGTTGAACTAGCACGCGAATATGCGTTACAACAATTTATGGCCCGTAGTACAATGACATGCTAGAGCAAATGTTGGGTGCGGACTGGCGCTTGGACCGCGAGCTGCTAATACATCGCTACGTATGTATACTTGGAGCGCTACTATTGGCTGGTACGCAAGCTCGTGTGTGCATGCGATCGACCTTTAATGACTCGAAAAAGTTCTAGTGTGAACCCTTCAAATATCTCGGTCTGAATACAAATGTTGATCTTGAACACACACACATCATCTACATCTCGATCGAGTACAATAAGGAATATCACTTGAAATACATTAAAATATTTTAGCTCCTTAAAAGTTAATTTTTCAATATTATTAGCCTTGACATCACTCACTAGCGATATGAATACAAAAACCACCGGAATAAAATCTACTTGTTTCAAAAATAAGGAAAAGCCACAGTTACAAGGCATAGACATAGTTAACCTTGTCTCATCGTCAAGGACAGGTATCTTTTCCGAAAATGATCGAGTAATGCTGAAAAATTGCCAAGAGAAGATTCACAACCACCACAATATGATTCTAGACAAAGTAGATTACGACAAGAATTGACTGAAACGGAAGTAGTTTCTAATATAGATACTGACCCAGACTTAGACGTGATAAATACTGAAATTTCCATTACACCCATTTCACTTAGTGAAGGATCAAAAGACGACATTTTTGAAGACTAACCCAAAACTACGACAAGTAAAATTGATAAGGTTACTTATTAAAAAATACAAAAGTTAACAAAAAAATGTTCCTAAAGTATTCATGAATATTTAGACAAGTCTAACAACGATGATGAACCCGAAAAAGCTGCTACGAATTTTTATTACTTACCAGATTTTCTAATGGAGATTAGCCAGATCTTGAAATTCAGGAAATACTAATCAAAATGGACACCTACGATACAAATAATTTTGATTACTCTGTATTACATGAAAAAGTTGCAGATTTGTCATTACTTACAACGGACTTTAAACACCTATTTAATGAAGATGAACTCTTAAGAAAATATGTGACAAGTGGAAAATTATTAATTTCCTCTCGTATTCAAGAAAATACACCCTTGAGTTCTAGTACACCAACGCACACGAGTACTTTTATAATTGTCAAAAAAAGACGGTCTAAATCACTGGACTTGAAACTTAAATTAAAACCACAGACAAACAAAGTGCAATGCAAATGAATCCATAAATCGAAGTATTGCATCTGATTTCAAGCTACTATCAGACTTGTACCCTTTTCAACCAATCAATCGATACAAACAACAGTACGAAAAAGTGTATGTAAGTCTTAGTGATAGTAGCTGTTGTACTGACATTATACGAACGTTCATAGAGCTAAGCTAATGAACAATGTAACTACTACCAGATATTATCTGACATACAAAGAGGCAGTATAGTTTATTTTATCAGCAAAGATTGTCAATCAGTCACATTTCTCTCAAGTTTGTTGAGATCGACACGTGCACTAGACTTTAATTATTCGAAATCAAAGAAACCCAATCGTGGCCAAATAATAATAACACCTTATAGAGGACATTATATACTGTCAATTATTGTTAATGAAATATCTACCGATTTAGTAACTTTATAACGTTTTATAAAAGCTTTTAAATCACTGAGGAAAATATTGTTAAGATGAAGTCGTAAAACTTTCCGAATTTCAAGAAGGGGAGGTCTTACAGGCAAATTAAAACCTGGATTGATAGTAAAAATGTTTTTAACAACTTTTGATAAGACACCTATACAAATTAGAAGACTTGAGGTAATAAACCAAACTTATCGGAAAATAAGAGAACGATTTTATTGGCCTGAAATGAGAAATGATATACTTAATTATGTTCGTAAATGCAGCAAATATTGATAAAAACAACTGAGCGAATTAAAACAAGAGAACCCTAAGTGCTTTTAGATACGCCTATTAAAGCTTTTAACAAAGTTTTCATTAATACCATTGGAAAATTGAGAATAACACTACATGGTAATTACCATTGGCTTACCATACAGTGTAATTTGACTAAGTACATCACATTAGATCCCGTACCAGATCTAAGATCAAGCACGCTTGCCGATGCACTTGTACAAAATCTAATATTAGTTTACGGTGCGCCTGGAGCAATTCTATCAGACAGACATGCTACTTTTATTTGTAACTTATTTGATCAACTTATGAGAACCCTGAAGACTAATCATTTAACTACATCAGCATATCATTCTCAAACAAATGGATTACAACAAATATGATAACTGGGACAATTCAGCCAAATTTTCAGCTTCCACGTATAACACGAGTGTACATGCAGCAACAAATTTTACGCTCTATGAACTAGTTATTTGAAGTGTAGCAATTTTGCCCTTAAAGATACCTAAAGATAAAAGACGGTAACCTAAAAATGGTTATCGTGATTGCACTCACTACATAAAAATGGACCCCTTGAATTTAAAGATAAAGCAATTGACAAATCTCAAAGCAATACTTTTGATTATAATAAATACTGTGGGAACCTATGCAGCAGATAACATCATTTAACCACCCACCATACGAACAAAAAAACTGACACCATTTAAAATTATTGGAAACATTACTGAAAGACTTTTTGGCTTAGTTACAGAAGACGATATCCATGTCATAAACTTTAAAATCAACAATTTCCATTCTGATCAAAAGAAATATATCAAATTGTATGAACAAAATAGCCATTTTTTAGCTGCACTCAAAGAACTATATAACACTACGAAGCGCCTTGAGCATATTCTAAAACAAGTTGATGATATATTGACTTCAGGACAAGATTTTTCTCTTAACAGATATCTGATACATTTATTAGCTTACCATGAAAAAAGTGAGGCTACCATAGATCACATTATTCGTTCCCA
The DNA here is from genome assembly GCF_036245765.1 of Copidosoma floridanum. NCBI lineage: Eukaryota > Metazoa > Arthropoda > Insecta > Hymenoptera > Encyrtidae > Copidosoma > Copidosoma floridanum. Next base: position 6,651,267 of record NW_028321885.1, read on the forward strand.
TAAAGATCTGATTGACATCTTGCATAATTTACAATGAGGTCAAGCACATTTCAAGCTATTTTCTCCAAATATATATTTAGAGCCGTAGCCCAGGATGTGAAAAACCTAGCAGGGAATAAAGATTTTTTAGCACTAATAGAGAATCTTTATGATAGCAAAAGAAGCACTTCAGTTGAATCAGATATTGTGTATCAAGAGAATAGAACCATGGTATTATTACAAGGGCTAATCGTAAATTAAACCCCTTATAATGTTTAAGGACAACATCCAGTCATGATACCTCAACCTTGACAAAATGCATGCGCTTGTATAAAACCATCGTACTCTTACTAAGCAGTAGCAGCAGACCATAATTCGTATTCACGATTAAACGAAGTTACATTTAACCAATGTGATAAAACGGTACTTGATTATATATGCTCTGCTATGGAACTCTTAATAGAACCCTATTCTATGAACGAATGCGAAACTCTTAAGCCATTACGATCTGGAACAAAAATATTTGAATACTTAGTTATTGTATCAACACCTAAAACAGAAAGTCAATGGATGTACTTACCAGCTGATAATTTATAGTTATTCTTGACATCTTATGAAGAACAATTAGGCATTATCTCCTCTAACAAAATGGATTGACAAGAAAGAATAAAAGGTATTGGTCTTTTACGAACGAATGATGGGTGTACGGAAAAACACACAAATTCACCTTTACTAGTAAATAAGAGATCCTCACTCAATTACAAAATACCTATCATGCAGAAGTAAACTGAAACTTAACTGTATTACATGAACCTTCAAAAGATACTAAAGCCTTCTATGACGCTCTAAAATCGATTCGAGGACTAAATTTTAGTGAACAAGCATGGACAGATAAAAAACTCAATGTACAAAATTTAATTAATCAAATGGAAAAAATTTGAACCCAAAGGTTAAAGGAAAAACAAACTTTTCTTTTTGATGTGAAACATCTATTGGAGCGGTTGGGGGTTCGACCGACGCGATGAAGCGACCGTGCCAATGGCTTGATCTCCGGTATAACTCGGGTCGGCTTGGCTTGGCTCGGCTCTCTGTCTCTTTTTCCACGCGCTCTGACTGCTGCCCCTCTCTCGTTTGTAAAGTGTAATAAACGTATGTATAATAGCTATATAGAAGAGTATGAAATATAATGTATAAATGATGTATATATATGGTTTTCCATTACATTTATACATGACGTATGTGTGTGTGTGTGTGTGTGTGTGTGTGTGTAGCATACCCATGTGTCTATATATATTGTAAATAATATATGTATGTAAATAAAATTTTTTAATTTCACTAACTCTCAGAATCAAACCCACATCCTTCGGATTGGTAGTTAGGGACCTTACTCATTGTGATACGCAGCACGCTAATCAGATTACTGTTCTTATCATGTATGGGTACCAACCGAGAAACTTCTGAATTAGAAAATTTCATCAATAATTCGGTGTTATTTATATTGTATATCATTCAGTCCACCGCTTTCAAGAGAAATAGTTATAATTATTTTTAAGCGGTCTAATCATGAAAAAATTGTGTAAGATTGGGTTTTAAAGATCGTTTTGTTTATAACCTTTGTTAGTTTGATATTCAGAAAAATTAAAAATACCAGCTCGTACAGCAAAAACCTTTCTAATAATAAGCTTTTTTAACTTTGTTTTGAACAGCGCAAAATAATGAGAAAAAAATGAAAAAGGCATTTTGGCAGTCCCCCTGTAAGAGTAAGTGAAACAGAGAGAGCCAATGATCGTTTGCTGTCGCACTCGCCGTGCTCTTTCTTTCTCTCTCTCTCTCTCTCTCTCTCTCTCTCTCGCCATATGAGCTCTGGTCCTTGGCGTGAAATAAACAAAAATCTATCTCTATTGTACTCTCACAGGTAGGCCTTTTTCATTGCTTCTTTTTATATTTTGTTGATTGTAAAATATAATAAACTAATATATGAGTTAGTAACATTTTTCTTTATTTAAAAAAAACTATTTCTTTGTGAACAGGATTATTTTAAAATATCAATAATTGACTATAATGCTAAGTTTTTCCGGCGTCTTTCAATTGTGTTAATTCAAACTTCATCTTAACCTGTCTTTAGTAAAGAGCCAACGGAATTCGCGCACGTGTGAAACTGCACTCAGTTAACAGGTATCTGAAAAAAGACAGAGAATGCAATACACCACAAGCGTTTGTTAAACTAAAGTATGAACCTATGTGTAGGTAGGTAGTAGTAAATATACTCTTATATACATATACTTTTCGCCGTTTATTATTGTTCTTACTAGTTCTCGGTGTATGTACGTTGATGAAAAAAAAATGTTAACATGATTTGCTTTTTCCTAATCTCTGATATTCACTGATAAAAATACATATTCATAAATAAACTGTCTTTTTAATATAATATATAAAATCAAGATTATTTAGGGTAAAAAAAATAAATACTTTTCCTACCTCAAGCGTTTTTAAGAAGCTAGTGTGCGCTTGGTAGACAAAATAGGATCTGCCATCATTTCTCCGAGGCTGTTTTATGTTCACAGGTCCCTCGGGCCGCAAAATGGCCCTGAAGACGATGGCACTTGTCCGACGATAACTACTATTTTCACCGTAGACAATCAAATACTACCAAGTTTAATAACATGTTCTTTTATGTTTCACATCTGTCAGGGGTCCCGAAACACACACCTTTTTTATGTTTATACGTAATGAAGCTTATTTTATTATAATTGTAATATCAATACTCATCCGCAAAGTAATGAGCTTGTGACGAGTATTTTTTAGCCGAAAAACAGCCGCTCGGATCCTATCGCAAAAACTTTCTCACGCACGTCGCTTACCTAGTCCTTACCACTGGATTCTTCTTCTCCAGGAGGTCCACGACAGGTATCCGGCTCCGTAACGCCAAACACTCCTAAACGGAAATAAGAAAGGGGAAAATGGGTGCTCTGATAACAAATGAACCCAATCACTGATATAAACTTCATAGCACGCTCACTCTATTTATTCGTCCTCTACACATTTTCGAATATTACGAACTTTTTTTCACTTTCTCTCTCTTTTCTTTATAAATATGAACATTAACACACGGTGCTTTCAAGGTCAGTATGCCACTCGATGTATGGATTCGGGTCGTCCTCGCTATCGAACTTCTCCTTGGTTTGGCTGTCGGAGGCCCGCACCAACCTTACATACATATGAATACACGCAGACGCACCATGTCATGCCCACTTCGTAACGGCCACCATCCTCGCGCACGCCACTAACCTGAAAAATCTCGCTCACACTCACGCGTTCCTAACATTCACACTATTATCACATGTACTCACACACTCGTTTGCTTGGATCACCAGGATATCTCTATGCCCGTACTTGACTCTAGTATACTATGCCCAGTACCTTCCCAATATCCTCCCAATCCCGCTGCACTACCTGAGGATCATCCTAATCTTTGTGGTGGCACGTTCACACCGCTAGCTTTTGGGGATCCCCTTTGCGGCAGCTGTCCTCTCATTTTGCTGGATACTTTCCTTCTACGGTCCTCTCTCTCTATTCTCTTCTGTATCACTTGTCACCTTCCCTGAAATTTTCGACTCTGATCTCTACGCTCTGCTCTCTTTGATGCTTCGTACCATACTGACTCCACTATACAGTAAGTCTGCATAGGTGCGCACACCCCTTACTGTGCATCTCACAACCTCTAACGCTCCTAAAAACTGGTTAATCGTTGGAGGTTTCCAAAACTACGTCTTTGACGCGACAAACTGGCCCTTGGTTTGTTCCCGATCCGTCGCGAGCTTATCCACCTCCCTTCTCTCTCTTACGCATACACTCACTCAACCATACCTCACACACATTCGACCTCTCTCATGGTCTGTGGTTTTTCTCCTTCCTCTTGGCTCGTAGTCCGTGGCACCGAGAACACACATTAAACAATGGGTCAAGATTATATTTGTATACCAAATATATACATTATTCTAGGACTTGGTAGCCGCTGATGACTATATATATATATAGACTTGCCAAAAAAATATGGGTATACATATAGTGACGCGATAGCTTTAGCCACCACGTCACAAGCTGTTTCAAGAAAATTATGAAACGTAGTGTCTTGGAAAAATTTATAAAACGCACCATCAAGCCACTGCGCAACGCAGAACTTCGAGTAACCATAAAACAAGAACCAAAAGAACATGAACCAACTGAACTTTATGTAAAAATTTAAGAAAAACAAAAAATACCTCAAACATTTAAAACAAGACTTATAATGGAGACACAAGATTTGATACTCCCACGCCATACACCCCAACAGTTGGAAATGGACTCATAAATCAGTAGTAATTTGTACTATTCTCTTTCGAGGCTGCACAACGAATCCCGACTATGAAATAACATTGAAGAGTGAACGTAAATTATGCTTTACATAAAGTTATTGAACTATTAGAAAATAAAGAAAACATCAAGGAAATGCATACACTTCCTGAGTTACATAGTTATACACATTGAACTATAACCACTATTTACAATAGTGATTTATTTGATAAAAAACCTTATAAGATACGAAAAATAGGATGAAATACTCCGACATTTTCTACTTTTAAGATGAAATCCACAATTTGTCAAGCAAAAAGAATTTATTCACCAACATCGCCAAATAGCAACAGTGATATACCAAACATCGATCCAAAAAGACTTATGTGTCCTTTACTATGGGATACAGGAGAAACAAAGAGGGTAAGAGATTTCTTTAACCATTTCTCTAAATTTAGTATCCTCGAATATTGTTATACCGTTAAAGATCGACAGGGAAGATTATCCCAAGAATATGTAAGATATATGGATTCTGAGAGCGCTATTCTAGCGTTGCAGAACGATTAGCCCAAGTATCGCACGAGATACGCCGAACCAATTAAAAGAAGTGCGAAACAGAAATTGAACAAGTAATTGACTCACTATGTATGTTTATAACAAGTTGAGGTAATGACACATCAAAGACATGGAATTATATGCAGAACACAACGTTGTACATAAACTTCAGAAACAAAGCCAACTTTTGCCAACATCATTGATTTACGAGAAAAAATCCAAAGTGGTAGAAAATGAACCCAATAATTAAACCCTATCATTTAACTAGCTACTTCCTACGTCGAAAAATACATCACTTAGTTCTAAGATTTTAATTCAAAGCTTTTTAAAACCAATGAGCGAATTTATATTTAGTTAATTATTACCACCACGTATTTAAACTATATTGGTAGACACACATATTTAAAAAAATAATAATAATAATAAATAAAACTTTGATGCTTTCAGATTAAACACATGTTATATTTCATCACAGTTGCATGTTACTCTATTGTACAATTTTTTTAAATATTAAGTCTGAGCATATATTAAAACTACTTATTCCATTGTATTGTGAATCCGCAAACATTTCGGCATAGCATGGTAAGTTATGTCTGTATCTATCGATGTATTCCCTACCCATCATTCAATAGTTTCATAAACCTAATTCTATTTTCATTTTTACATCAGTAACATTCATATTAATAACAGCATGAAATACACTACAACAGTACTAATACGTATACAGTATCAATCAATAATCATCATAACACCCATTATATTTACGCTTACAGAATCACATACACAATGGACAAACAAAACCCTAAAATCGTCGAAGCAATGAATGATGGACCCCAACTTAGCATAGTATTGCATGGAAGTTAAAGCCAGCTCATGCTAAAAGAGATTCTGAAGAACTTCGGAATAGTGCAGTCCTTAAAACGGAAACCCTGTGCTATATAGGCTATTCGAGTTATGAAGTGGTGTTCCATTCACCATCAGAGTCAGAAATGGTGACTAACAGTTTCAATGCAGCGCCAACGCTACAGGAGCTACTGGATTTACAATCTCATTCATCTAATAATGTGAAGAGTCAGGAAAATCAACCATTAGTACCAATAGAATAAACGTTCATTAAGCGACAGCTGCCAACATTTGGATCATTACAGTCTAGATTAGATAAAAATACTGTGATTAAGGAATGTGACAAAGAGAAAGAAATAACCATACTTCACTCTGTACGAGTAAAACGTACAAATAGAAAAATTGTCCTATTAAAAAAACCTTATAATACTAAATATCTGATGGAGTTCTTCGAATATCCCTACAGTATACAACATATTCATTTTTTCAACAAACCTCAAGACGGAAAAAACATCGTATCTGTCTATATCAAATATGGTACCGAAGATAAAGCTGAAGCAATGCGAAAGATAGTTCAACAATGCATCACAAGCCAACAAACGAAGCCTAACGCCATCGCCAACACAACAACAACCAGAACTACAACGAATATTCCACTAGTTGTAGATACTTTCGGCAGCACAACTGAAAGAATAACCATCAAGGCCAATGATGAAAGTACTGCTCATAATTACGACTGACGAGTAGACCAAATATCTGATGACTTTGTCCCACTCGATGGTATTAGTTATATGAAACTCCAGCCCGCGAGAAATTATCGAAAGGATTTATACATGGTATTTTATACGTATTGTACCGAAGGAGCGAACATCAGTGCGTATACCGAACTTCAAAATCATGGAATTCAATTTTCCAACAATGAAAGGACACGTAACCAAGAACAAAGCACAACAACACATACGCCATATGGAAATCACGAATACAAATGAAAAATGAAAAAAAAAAAAAATAGAATCAAACCTTCCTTTGTACAGAATTATGGAGATACTTTAACTATTTACTAACATAATTGTTAACAAAATTATAACAATTATTTAACCATCCAATGCCCAAAACTGGACGCAATACGCATCATATTCAATAAAAAAATTTAAAAAAAAAAAAAAAAAACATAATAACACATCACACTTATTGTAATATATTTTTTTTATAATGCTAATATGCATATTAAAGATTGTAGCTAATAAATTTTTATTTACAGGGCTAGAATAATTAAAAAAAAAAGGGTAAAAAGTGAAAAATTTGTTTTTTCTTCTATTTTTTTTTTAGGTATTCAGTTTACCATAGTCCACTTTTTACCTTAAATCAGATTGTTTTAATACATATTCACCAAAAACAGTGATAGTTTTAAAAAGGGAAGAGTGTTAACTGACGACTACCATAAATAAACAAATTTTTTATTTTTGATCCAAGTTTATATTATATTTATTCACTCAATAATAAAATTTTAAGACTCTTTAAAAGGTCAAACTTAACGAAAATCGTGACCTATCAAAGCTGACTGTGTATTTCGTGGTTCTCGGAAGTATCAAGTGACAACTGAAGCGAGCCGCCAAGCCTAAACATATGAAGTCAGCAAGTACTAGCCTCATATCATGTAAGACTGATGAAATTTATCTAGAGATTCACGCAAGGTGCATTACTAAGCGCTGCGTTTTAGTTAGTAGCCCTCTGAGGCTCATCGAGTGCAGTACTTAATTATACAAGTAAGTTGCTAAACATTTCTGTTAAAAACTGACTGACTGTTTTTTTATTTTCTTTATCACTTTGTACGATTAATTTGTATCCAAACTAAGTAGAAATAAATCAATTAATAACAAGTTGAGTAAAGTAGAAGTGATTTAAATTATTAAACTTATTTACCTAAAGAGTCTATAAATAGAGAAAAAGCCACCAGACGACAGATTGACACCAACGGAGTATAATACAGAAAAAAGCGACATCTCAATTTACATTTTACAACCAAGAAGAATATAACTAGGTATTCGATCTTTTATCATTTCAATACATATTTATATGTATAACCAAATATTTGGACATACTGCTGGTCTTGCGGTCCGTCAGGGAACGTGAGACTTAAGTTCACAAACATCCAGTTTTTAGCGAATGATAGTGAGTATGAAAAATTTTATCAAGACTGGTTGAGCAGTTTTCGTGGTTAGCATTTATAACAATTTTTGCAACTTTGATTTATACGTTACTAAGATAAGGTTAAAGATTTTTTTCATACCATATACACTCGGAAACGATCAAAATTCTATGAGATATACAATTTCATTAGGCCACTTAATGTGTTTTCACTCAACATCGACTACGTGCTGATATGCGTGTCACACGTTACTGAAGCCAGCTACGAACTTTTACTTAGTAAGGAAACTCCATCAAATTGATTGTGGGAGTGGCTCAGTCGATGTCAAGTATCATTGAAAACATAACCACTTTTCCTCTAGGGGCAAAAAGTTAAAACCCCTTTTCAGAGCTGGTTTGCAGTTAATTTTTATAGGTAGCATGAAAAATTTTTCATGAAAACTATCGTTAATTTTAATAGCCTATAATACATTAAAAGTTGTAATTGTACTTCTGTCAAAATTTAGGATTAATTGGTTAAGTTGTTTTTGAGATTTTAGAAACAAACGCTGTCACTTTATATATCAATAAGATAAACACAGTTATAACGATTTTTTATGATCAAAAACTGGTATTTCGTTATAACAAGAGTCAAAAACGAAATAAATAAAGCTCTTAATAATCTTACTTTGCAATGGATAAGCATACATTTATTCTTTATTTTTTAGGATCTCGGTAAGATTTTTCTTTAGTTTTTATTGGAAAAAAAGTAACATTTTTGGAAAAAAAGATTATGCCTCTAAAACCAATCAACATATTCTAAAAATTGTGGCCTACAAGTTGTTAAAGTCAAAAAAACCATTTTTAAAAAAAGTATGTCAGCCGATCTACGTATGTGTGTGTATGTATATTAGTTTCCAATCAGTCAAATCTCAGGATTTCGATAACCGATTTAACCGGGATAACCAGATCAATAAGGAAATCAAACATATAGTTTTTTTTTTTTGTTTGTTTTTTTTTAAGAAAAAACCAAAAAGTAAAAAAAGAAAATTGTTCTTTTAACATTTCATATAAGTCTAAAGAACTAAATGAAAAATGAAAAACATAAGTTTATTTCTTCTTAGACCATTTATCAAGACTGTATTAAATTAAATGTAAGTATTACGGAAATTAGTTGTATTAAAAATTAAAAGCAAGAAGAGTAAAATATTAAACGGACTTAAAATGATGAATTTAATTTCTTGAATTTCAAAAAAAAAATGTTAATTATCGAACAAGTAAGCTAACTGTTTCAAAAAACACATTATGTTAAAAAAACGAAAAAAAGAAATAGAGTCTTAAATATTTGTTTCAATTTAATTCAGAATAATCCAGATTTATAAAGCTTGTTATTTATTAACAGCTGTAACGTAGGTAAACTGAAACTACACCGAGAAATATCTGCACTTAATGCGTCGAGTGTAGAATCATCGTTCACTTGTTGGTGACGTGTCGTCACTTGATCTTTCGGGAGAACGAATTTCGTTCACTGAGAATCCCCAGTGAACGCACTCGGCACGCTGTGTGAGTGTTACATGTTCATACGATTAATCGGATGCATAAATTTCGTTCACTCACACAGCGCGCCGAGTGCGTTTACTGGGGATTTTCAGTGAACGAAATTCGATCACCCGAAAAATCAAGTGACGACAGGCCACCTACAGGTGAACGATGATTCTACACTCGATGCATTATGTGCAGATATTTCTCGGTGTACTAATAAAGTTTTTTCTCGCTCATTCGTAAGAAATTTTCCATGTTGTTTTGACAGTATTTTGAGGAAGGACCAACGTACATCTAAAAAAACCAGGTGCGGGTCTTGAGACCCACGACAGATGTGAAACATTAAAGAATATGTTATTAAACTCGGTAGTATTTGATTATCTATATTAAAAACAGTAGTTTTCGTCAGGTAAGTGTCGTTGTCTTCAGGGCTGTTTTGCGGCCCGAGGGACCTGCGAAACAGCCACGGAGCAATGTCGCGTATGTGGTGAATCCTATTTTCTGACTGAGCGCACACCTGCCTCTCAAAAACGCGTGAAATAGGAAAAGTATTTGTTTTTTTACTCTACATAATCTTTATTTCATATTTTTATATTAAAAAGACGGTTTGTTTATAAATATGTATTTTTATCAGTCAATATTATAGATTAGGAAAAAGCAAACTATATTTATATTTTTTTTGTTTATTCACATATAAACAACGAGAACAAGAAAGAACAATAATACACGGCAAAGAGTATATCTATACTACCAACTTACACACAGGTACATACATTAGTTTAACAAACGATAAGGTGCATTACTTTCTCTCTCTCTTTCTCTTTTTAGAGACCTTTTTACTGTGCGTAGTTACGCCCGTGCGTGAATTTCGTTGGCTCTTTATTAAAAACGGGTTAAAATGGAGTTTAAATAAACACAATTGGAAGACCCCAGGAAAATTTTGCATTTTGGTCAAATATTAATATTTTTAAATAGTCCTGTTCACAGAGAATACATTTTTTTTAAAGATGAATAAATGATACTAATTCTATTATTGATTTATTATTTTCTACATGCGCATAATATTTAAAAAAGCCATAAAAAAGGCCTACCTGTATGAGTACAATAGACAGAGAGAGAGAGAGAGAGAGAGAGAGAGAAAGAGAGAGCAAGCGCGACAGCAGACGGTAAACTGCTCTCTCTGTCTTACTTATAAGTTGAAACAGTCAAGTTTTACTGCGAATCAGTAAAATGTCCTTTACTTATCACAATGAGTCAACGACTTTTCACTTATAATTGGTCAATATTGACTACTTCGACTCATATAATTTTAGAAGGTACTTTCACAGGTATTGCTAAAATGCCATTTCACTTTTTTCCAAACATTTTGCGCTAGTCGAAACAAAATTAAAAGTGCTTATTGATAGAAAATTTTTCGCCCTACACGCTAGTATTTTTATGTTTTTTTGTAAATCAAACCGTTAAAAGATATAAACAAAACGAACTTTAAAACACAATTTTACATTATTTTGATATTACTAGACCACTTAAAAATAATCATAACTATTTTTTTTTAAACTGGTAGGCTCATATATATATATATATATATATATATATATATATATATATATATATGTATGTATGTATACGATTCCTGTTCTTATTACTTATGGATACCCACCGAGAAACTTCTGAATGAGAAAATTGACCTATAATAGGGTGTTTTTTATTATATACACTTTTTTTATATCAAATTGTACATATTCAGAGTGCTAAGTGCCCATAGTAGTACCCTTATTTAAAGGAGCCAGATGTAGAGCACTATAATATAAAAAAAATATGTATATATATTTATATAATATGATATAAAAAGTGCCCTATAATGGATCAATTTTCTAATTCAAAAGTTTCTCAGTTGGTATCCATAAGTAATAAGAACAGAAATCAGATCGGCATGCTGCGTAGCACAATCAGTAAGGTCCTTAACTACCAATCCAAAGAATGTGGGTTCAATTTCCGGATATTCATGAACAATTGTTTATATCAGTCAATTCAAAAACAGTTAACAAGATCGAACAATTCGATTGTTCTATTAGAAACTGGTGACTATGTACAAATTTTGGAATTTTTAGTTGATGCCTATGGTAATCGCGAATTATGTATCTGTAATAAAATAATCGTAAATAACGGGTTTTCGAATGTATGTACACATATAAAAATGATTGTAAATGTAGACAATAATAAGAGCATCATTATAACAGAAGCAATTTGAAAAATGTGCGTTTTAATTAAAGTTGGAGAAAATGCATTCATATCACATCTATTAACTATGGTAACTTATTCATAAAACCGGGCGAAATGTCTTTTTTGAATCTATTTTATTAATTGTACAGAATTAAACAGGTGTAACTTACATTTCTTTGTATAAAAATATGTTTATCGATGATAACTTCTAATAAACAAAAAAAATTTACAAAAATATCACCTTAAAAACTCGTTACTCTTACTATTCCTTGCTATTCAGTTTTTTTATTAATACTCAAAGAATACTATATATACAATCATACGCAGTTACGGCATTATTTTTGTAGGATTAATCAGCTATAAACAACAGTTACAAACACTTTGCTGTTTCAGCTAAATTTTTAGCTGATAAATCAGCTGTAAATAACAGCTAATAATACAGTTATTCCTGTAGCCTACACATGTATGCAACATCAGCTTAATTCTTAGCTAAATAATTAGCTGTAAATAACAGCTGCTCCCGTAGCTCGTACAGTTTTGGCTAAATTTTTGGCTAATAAATCAGCTGTCAAATATAGCTAAAAATATAACTCTTCCAATGGCCCATGCAAACGCATGCAGTTTCAGCTATATTTTTAGCTGATAATGTGGCAAAATTACAGCTGAAAATACAGCTGTTAGAAATCAAGGTAAAGATTTTAGTTTAAAATATAGCTAAAAATACATACGATTACAGCTAAAAAATACATGATACAGCTAAATTTTTGGCTATATTTTTAGCTGTTTTTTTGCTTCATTTTCATCTGAAAACTTTTGACCGGGTATAGACAAAATTTATTACCAAGTAATACATGCCATGAATGTGTATTGTGTTTTTTTATTGTACCAATTTGCGCAACGACCCCTTATAAATCAATTATAACTTTAAATTTCTTCTTGGCGATGAAATAAATCATAGCAAGAAGAAAGTTTTGTCTTAAAGTAATTTAGTAATAAAGCAGATTAAAAATAGAATATTTATACATAGGAAACGAACACGTCAGTATACATTTCAAGGTCCGAGAAGGACGGTATGATCCCTGTCAGATTCCCCGAAAGTAGTGTGGGGGATGGAGGGGGTCACGAAAAATCCCGAGGGGGGGAGGGCTGTAGGGGGTTTTGGAAAAAATTGCGATGTGTCAAAATAAGGGAGAAATCGATAGGTTTTCACCTTAATTTATGAGGGGTAGTGGGGGGTGAACGGCGGTCTGTGGGGGGCTGCGGGAGACTGTAAGGGGTTGTGTGAAATGCCCAACCGAGATAACTACATGATATAGGAATATATATATATATATATATATACGGAGTTAAAAACTTGGTACGCTTTTTCTTGTTGTGACTTGTCGAAGTCGGTACTGCAGTGACTCGAAGGTATTTGGTATCTAGGAGACTCATAACGCATGAGCTCTCATTGGTCAAAAATTCCTTGAGTGCACTGCTCACTGTAAGAATGTTATTTAAATTAATAGATAAGTAAAGATTTTAATTATTATAGTAAGAGAAATTTTTTGTTGTACTCAATTTTTATTTTTTTCTCATTTTCAGTGCTTTCTCTACGCCACCTTAATACAAAATCATATTAATAAATTGTTAAAAAATTGAAAACAAACTTTATATTAGTACCTAAAAAGGCATTATGAGAGTAACCTAAAGTTTCATACGGGAGTATTGGCAAGCGTAGCAAGCAAGGAGCAAAGCCTCCTAGTACATAATATATTAAACTCTAAGAGTTGTTATTATGGGTCTGTAAAACTTTCAAACGTTACTAGTTAATACCTTAAAAACACTAAGTCTGTATAGTCTTATTTCATAAACACACATGCGCGCGTGCACACGTGTGTGTGTAGGTGTCTGTGTGTTTAGAAAAAGAGACTTATGCAATCTTTACGTGCTTCTAACATATAATGTAATGACTTTGGTTAATTATGTTAACGTCCGCAAAAATCCTTTGTTATTCTCACCAGTACTCTCCCACCATACATATAGTTTTCTACGTAACCCACCTTTGTACGTGTGTGTGTATAGGTATAGTAGTGGGGTTTTGCCTCCCTGCGCTCTTCGCGAGCCTACTTCCTGTCAAGGAGTTTCAATTCTTCACATTACCATGGGCCTTAAAGAAGGAGGCAAAAGGTTTTAAATTAAAAAATTTTTTTTCTTATACAATAAAACGAATGACGTTATTATTAAAAAAAGATGTAATAAATACCTCTCACAATAAGTTTATTATTGTTGTTGAAAAAAAAATAAACTTAACTAGGTCCGTAGTAATCAAAACAGCAAAGTTTATAAAAAATATAAATAAAATTTTTGTGTTCATAAATAATTATTTGTGATTTATAGGGCCTTAGAATATGGTTTACAAAAATGAATCGTATATAAAAGTTGGAATTCTCACGGTTTTTACTATTTTATAACTGTAAGTTATTAAAAGTACATGGTTATGTAATGTTATTAACAAAAATAAAAAAAATTGAAGCACTATGAACTTTACACTTACTAATAAAAATTTTTAACATTGTTTCATAAGTCTTTCTATGTATTAATATATGTTAGAGATTATTTATCATTCTTTCTTATGTGTATCATTAGTCTGTACAAAGTCCATGTATTTGCCTCCTGGTTGGTATAGGAAAAATAAATAAAGAAATTTCCAATTCTAAAAGAAATTCTTCAAACATAGTAAGAAAGTTTATTTTGAATGAAAAATTTCGAGCCAATTTTTGGAAAAAAATTGAACGCAGACAGTAAAAGTAAAATGATGTAAAATGTGTAAAAGGGGGGCAGTGGGAGAAAGACTGGTGTTGGCTCAAGAAAAATTGTGTGAAAATAGACAGGCTTGTACCAATATTTATTGGCTTAAAACAACAGAAAAGTAAGACTTTCCCTTAATTTGTGGGGGAAAGTGGCGGGGGTTATATGAAGTATGCTATGATGTAAAAATACAAGGTGTGGCGTTGTGCACCCATATTGATTGACCAATCACATCGACAGTAGTCTCATTTCCCTCAAATATGGCTTCGCGATGGAAGACGCAGAATGGAACAAAAAAGAGACCTAGGAATGCCACACCTTGTGTTTTTGCATCATGGAATACGCTACACATTTAACTGTATAATACAGGAGGATACATATACACACATGCGCGCGCGCGCACATACACACACTCACACACATACAGGGGGAGAGAAAAAAGGTTAAGGAGGAAGGAATGAGAAGCTTGATAGGGGCACTTGAATTAGAAAAAAATTTGTTATGTGAAACATAAGGAAAAACGATCAAATTTTCATGGTGTAGCAAAGGTGGGGTGAAAACGGTCTCTAACAAATCGACGGCTCCTACGAAGAATTGTACTCCACAAAATATCCAACGAAGAATCGTACGCACAGATATATTCCAGCGAAGAATCGTACAGGCCACTTCTTTCCGACGAAGAATCGTACGCGCACCTACATACTGACGAAAAATCGTACAGTCCACATCTTTCCGACGAAGAATCGTACAGGCCACTTCTTTCCAACGAAGAATCGTACACGCAGATATATTCCAACGAAGAATCGTACGCGCAGATATATTCCGACGAAGAATCGTACTTGCAGATATATTCTGACGAAGAATCGTACAGGCTACTTCTTTCCGACGAAGAATCGTACGCGCACCTACATACTAACGAATAATCGTACAGTCCGCATCTTTCCGACGAAGAATCGTACAGGCCAC
This sequence comes from Copidosoma floridanum, assembly GCF_036245765.1. Taxonomy (NCBI): domain Eukaryota; kingdom Metazoa; phylum Arthropoda; class Insecta; order Hymenoptera; family Encyrtidae; genus Copidosoma; species Copidosoma floridanum. Next base: position 6,666,624 of record NW_028321885.1, read on the forward strand.
TTCTTTCCGACGAAGAATCGTACACGCAGATACATTCCAACGAAGAATAGTACGCGCAGATATATTCCGACAAAGAATCGTACTTGCAGATATATTCTGACGAAGAATCGTACAGGCAACTTCTTTCCGACGAAGAATCGTACGTGCACCAATATACTGACGAATAATCGTACAGGCCGCTACAATAACATTTACATAAAAAATACAATAAGAATAACTATGGTACCATTATCGTTATTTAGTCACATATTACCCAATTATATCACCTAATAACACAAGCGCCAATCCCCACTCAACTAAGTGCGCTTACTGGTCCCTTTATTTATTGAACATAAATTAAATAACACAAGTGCCAATCCCCACACAACCCGGAGCATTCACTGGTCCATTCATTTATTCAAAATGAATTAAATAATACAAGCTTCAGTCCTCACACAACCCGGGGCATTTACTGGTCCATTCACGTATTTAAAACAAATTAAATAACACAACCGCCAATTCCCACACAACTCAGTGCGCTTACTGGTCCCTTTATTTATGAAACATAAATTAAATAACACAAGTGCCAATCCCCACACAACCCAGGGCATTTACTGGTCCATTCACTTATTTAAAACAAATTAAATAACACAAGCGCTAATCCCCACACAACCCGGAGCACTTACTGGTCCCTTTTTTTATTTAAAATAAGTATAATGATAAGACCAGTGCCAATCCCCACACAACCCAGAGCATTCACTGGTCCACTTATTTAATTAAAATAAATTAAACAACACCAGCGCTAATCCCCACACAACTAAGTGCGCTTACTGGTCCCTTTATTTATTTAACATAAATTAAGTAACACAAGCGCCAATCCCCACACAACCAGGAGCGCTTACTGGTCCCCTCGCTGGGCCCTCTATTTATTTAAAATAAATACAATGATAAGACAAGTGCCAATCCCCACACAACTAGGAGCGCTTATTGGTCCATTCATTTATTTAAAATAAATTAAACAACACCAGCGCCAATCCCCACACAACTAAGTGCGCTTACTGGTCCCTTTATTTATTTAACATAAATTAAATAACACAAGCGCCAATCCCCACACAACCAGGAGCGCTTACTGGTCCCCTCGCTGGGCCCTCCATTTATTTAAAATAAATATAATGATAAGACAAGCGCCAATCCCTACACAACCAGGAGCGCTTACTGGTCCGGTCATTTATTTAAAATAAATTAAATAACACAAGCCCCAATCCCCACACAACCCAGAGTGCTTCCTGGTCACTGTAATAATCGATAAAATTTATTCAGTAACAACGCGAGTACTTATCACCTGACTGTCCAGAATTATTATTCAATGCTTTTTAATAATAATTAATGCTACTAGTAAGTGCCCTGGCTTATGTAGTGATTATCGCTTGCCTTATTACTTTATTAATTTTAAAATAAGTATGCGACACGTAAGCGCTCTGGGTTGTGTGATGATTGGCGCTTGTGTCATTTAATTTATTTTAAATAAATTAATGGATCAGTTAATGCTCCGGGTTGTGTGAGGATTGGCGCTTGTCTTATTATTATATTTATTTTAAATAAATAAAGGGACCAGTAAGCGCACTTAGTTGGATGGGGATTGGCGATAGTGTTGTTTAATTTATTTTAAATAAATAAAGGGACTAGTAAGGGCTCTGGGTTGTGTGGGGATTGGCGCTTCTATTATTTAATTTATGTTAAATAAATAAAGGGACCAGTAAGCGCACTGGGTTGTGTGGGGATTGGCGCTTGTGTTGTTGAATTTATTTAATTAATGAACAAAGTGGCCAGACAACGGTCCAGGATGTGTGGGGATTGGAGCTTGTATTATTCAATTTATTTTGAATAAATGAATGGACCAGTGAATGCTCCGAGTTGCATGGAGATTGGCGCTTGTCTTATCATTATATTTATTTTAAATAAAAAAAGGGACTAGTAAGCGCACTGAGTTGTGTGGGGATTGGCGCTTTTGTTGTTTAATTTATTTAATTAATAATCAAAGTGGCCAGTTAACGGTCCAGGATGTGTGGGGATTGGAGCTTGTGTTATTTAATTTATTTTGAATAAATGAATGGACCAGTGAATGCTCCGGGTTGTGTGGGGATTGGCCCTTGTCTTATCATTATACTTATTTTAAATAAAAAAAGGGACCAGTAAGCGCTCCGGGTTGTGTGGGAATTGGCGCTTGTGTTATTTAATTTGTTTTAAATAAGTGAATGGACCAGTAAATGCCCCGGGTTGTGTGGGGATTGGCACCTGTGTTATTTAATTTATGTTAAATAAATAAAGGGACCAGTAAGTGCACTTAGTTGTGAGGGGATTGGCGCTTGTGTTATTGGGTTATATAATTGGGTAATATGTGACTCAATAACGATAATGGTACCATAGTTATTCTCATTGTATTTTTTATGTAAATGTTATTGTAGCGGCCTGTACGATTATCCGTCAGTATATTGGTGCACGTACGAATCTTCGTCGGAAAGAAGTGGCCTGTACGATTCTTCGTCGGAAAGAAGTGGCCTGTACGATTCTTCGTCGGAATAAATCTGCAAGTACGATTCTTCGTCGGAATATATCTGCGCGTACGATTCTTCGTCGGAATATATCTGCGCGTACGATTCTTCGTTGGAATATATCTGCGTGTACGATTCTTCGTCGAAAAATATCTGCGCGTACGATTCTTCGTCGGAAAATATTTGCGCGTACGATTCTTCGTCGGAATATATCTGCGCGTACGATTCTTCGCTGGAATATACCGACGTATACTATTCTTCGTTGAAAGGCTCGGGGAGTACATTTCTTCGTAGGAACCTTTGGAGTACGATTCTTCGTAGGAGCCGTCGAAATGACGATCAAGCAAAACACGTAAAACTGCAACGTATTAATCCTTCAGTTGAGTGGGGTCAGAGAGGGTGAGAGAGGGATTAGGTGGACAAAAAATATAGTCCTTGCATCTATATATAGAAATAGTAAGATATAAATATATATGTATATATGCATATGAGCGCGCGGTGGCTCAGTCGGCTAGGTCGTGGATTGGCACACGGAAGACCGTGGTTCAATTTCTAACCTCCCGACTTTTTTGGGCAAGTACCTCTATGATTTTTCACATGTGCTTTTTCACCACGCAATACTCCTCGAGGAGGGTTGAGGCGACCTTCTCGCAGCAAAATTGCCTAATTTCCCTCTACCCCCTCCATTAATGGAAGGCCTCCCATCCCTTTCCTTGTCCCTTTTCCAAGTACTAAGTGCCCATAGTAGTGCCTTTATCAAAGGAGCCGGACGCAGAGCATTATAATATAAGAATTCATATATATGTAAATTCATATACACATGTAAATACTACTGTAGGAACGTCAACTAGCATGCCTAGGAGTAACCGAGTTTAGCGACCGTTGCGATGGCCATAAGTCTTATGCCAAACTTAACCTTCAGTTCGAATGTCACTAAAGCCTAGTTCAGTGGGTCGTGGGACAATATTGCAGATGGCTACTAACAACACAACTGGCTCTTAACAAATTATTCCAAATTTTTTCAATTGGCAACTTTTTATTCACGTCTGATTGATTTTTCTCAAATTATTTTGAATGATCTTATGTCGTTTAAATAGTCCTAATCTCTTTTTGTAATTCTTCGCAATTCCTTGTCTAGTGAAACATTTTGCACTAGTAAAACTTTCCATTAAAACTTAAGAAATCCAAACACCAACGATCCACGACCTACCATACCAAATACAAAATGGAATTCAAATAAAAATTTTTTGTGAAACTATTGCTACATTATTTATGTATACAGAAAACTTAATCATAACATTAATTTGTATGTTACATTAATTACTGTGGTAATGGTGGCAAAAAATCATTTTAAGGGTTTATTAAGATTTCGAAACATACTTCACAAGGCCTTTAAAAAACATTATTGAAGTTCTAATAAGAACTTGTAAGAACTAACCTACGATTGCACTCAGGAGGTTGGCAAGTGTATTCTATTAACTTTGGCTGACCTCGAAAATGTTTGCATAAGTGAAAAAATTTATGTGAAAAAAGTGCAAAAATTTTTTATTCTTGTACGTATAAAAAACTATTGGGTTGAGTTCGGTAAACCTCAGAAATATTCGGAGGAGTGCGGGGGCATAGAAGGATTGTATGGCTGGGCTTGCTTCACCCCCATTAAGTACAGTAGCGGTGGGGATTCACCTGGGTGGGCTTGCTCTACCCCCACAAAGTTTGGGAGTTTAGAAGATAGCCCAGGTGGGCTTGCTCTGTTAACCAACCTTGAAAATATTCGGCCAACCTTAAGAGTATTCAGACATCTTTAGATTTTTGTACACGGTGGTGCTGGTGGTTAAATGACATCGTTATATATACACACTTATAAAGCTCCCCCTCTCTGCCCACTCCGCGTACCAACCCCCTGCTTTAATTTAACACAAAGGTTTCTTATTTAAATATATGAAATAGTAACTTATTTAACATTTGATTTTTTGTATTACTATATGCTTTATGAGTCGATACAAATGTGTGTTACGAGTTCAAAAATTGTTTAGTTTTCAACAGTCAATACAATGCTAACGATGAGTAAATCTAAATATGTTTATCATACTTATGATTTTTAAAAGTGTTTGTGGTCTTACCCAGATATTCCAAAAAAAAAACACTAACAGATATACCATTAGATCTACAAATTACGATGACTCATCCAAGTATGTGTGATTTACAATATTAATTGGCTTATCTTTAGATGGTCAACAAATGTCAAAATGTTAGTTGATACAAATTTTAATGCTGCTTTTGCGCATTATTAACTTGTCATTAATTTCTTTTTTTTTTAATTTTACTTCTCGTAGAAAAAGTATTTCTCATTTTGTTCATAAATATGTTTTTGAAATTAATAATAATTGTCTACAATATTTTGCGATTAGATAGTTCTTTTATTTTTATTTTAAAATTTTGGAGGGATTTTTAATAACTTTTTTGTTTAAAATTAATGTTTTTTAATATGACCATAATAATGTTACAAATGTATAACTGACTTGATACTTGGAATCACTAAAGCAAAAATATTAATACGACAATCTTGACTTTGTTGTTTCTAACTGCAAATGTTTTTTTTTCTTGTAATACATTCGCATTAAATGCAAAATCGAACAATCTATAATGTAACTTAATTGATGGTTTGAATTTTCCATTTTAAAATAACGACTGATACACGCATTTTTTGTAACAACCTAAAGATGGTAACACAATTTTACCTGTGCAACAACCATTACTTTTTATTTTTTCTTCACTAAAACTAATTGGTAAACAGTCAGAATTTCTGTACATAGTAAACAAAAGAAAAAAGTACATTATAATTTATATTACTCAAATAATTTATTACATACTATTTAAGAAAGTTTGTAGAATTGTTCGTAAATTCATTTATTATGATTATGTATTTTTTGGACTTTATTATTTAAATTGAGATCATTTTTACGTTATTTTTTTTTATATCATTTGTTTTTCAAAATAGTAACGGGATTGAAATGCTGAAGCATCTACTTCTTTTTAATTTACGTTATCAACCTGTTAAATAACATTCTTTTTTATTCAGAGCAACGTGCATTGGTACTAAAGTATATTTTTGTAAATAAATCTGTGCTTAAAGTGATGGGGCTGCACGATATTAATAATGTTGATCCTAATATCAATAGTGATGATAATAATTAAAATATTGATAGTGATATGTAAAGGTGGTAATAATAACGATGATAATAATAATAATAACACTAAGAGTATAATGATATTTATAGTAATAATAATGATGATAATAATGATAATAGTAATAGTAATAAGGATGATGATAGTAATCATTATGATGATAATAATAATTATAAGAAATATCCAATTTGAAATGATTTTTTATACTTGTCAATTCTGTTACTAATATCCTTACGGAATACTAGATATCAATTAAGATGTGTTTTAATTTTTAATAATATTTAACGAATAATGTACCCCGCAAAACGGAGTTATTTTGCTTATTTTTTATCATCCTTGGACAATTATTGCGTTAATAAAACTTATGATACAGTATTTTTTGTAAATTTTCAACAAATTTTTGTCTGCATTAATCATAAAATAGTTATCCATTAAGAAGTCAATAAATCTTTCAGAAATTCGTGTTAGATTACTGAGAATCCTTTACGATAAACAATTTGCTTTCAAGAATAAATCGTATTCGACTGCATATTTTTTGTGTATTGTAGAAATACTTTAATAATTTGACATAAATAAACTATTTTCCATGTTAAAAATAATTAAATATGTTTCGCTCACAGCACTTCACACCATTTTTATGGAATCTAACTGAAACTACTACCTTTCAATATTGATCATATATCTAAACGAGGGAGAATAATGTGGAATCAAAAATGCTCATTATAGCACGTGTTCCGAGAACCATCTTATTTTGTACAAATTTATTTTTTTGTGCAAGTATATTATTATTACCTAAAAAAGCATGGAAAAACAAATAGTTGCGAAGCTTGGCGTCCGAAGCACGCTAGAGGTGGAGCCCCACTAGTATATATGCACTAGTGGGGCTTTGCTCGCTGTGCGCTTTGCTTGCCAACTCTCCTAATACTATTATCACTCTCATCATACATCTGATTTTACTGTCATGCAAATGAAAATATAACCAAACGCTTTGATTTTTTCTTGCTTTCGCAAATCTTTCTTTTTGATGGAAAAAAGTCTGAAGATATCAATGCCTGTTTTGGAAAACGAAGGTGCTCTAACTACTTGTGATTTAGGCAAATCAGCTATTTGATTGTACGACAGTTAAGGTCACTCTCGAATACAATTAATGCATTGCCTAACAAAACGTTTAATTTGATCTTTTTTGTTGAAGATGCAAAGTTGTATTTTATAGTGCGTAAAGTAGTTTGTATGTCCAAATAATAAGTGTTATTGGTTGTTTAATGTGTTATAATGTGTTTTATCAGTACTTAAGTCTGTTATATGGTGATTTGTTGGCAGGGGAATGGGGTAATTTTGATGAAAAGTTAAAGTAGATTTCTTCAATTTACTCTGTACTCGTAATAGTAGCTAATAAACGAGCTGAAATAAATTTTCCTTGATAATCTTGAACGCAAATATTAGTGCTAGCTGAAAGCTATGAGATTGGTACTGAAGTTATACTTTTTTTTCTTTTTGATTATTAGTGGGCTCATTCCTTGATGCACCAATAATATAATTGTTTTGTTAATTATAATTTGATTTTTGTTTTCCTAAGTGCAAAAGAGTGTGATCATTTTTACAGCAGTGGTTACAGCGTCCTTAATTAGTACATTCGCTGGAGTTAGGGCGTAAGCAGTTTTGACATAATTTTTAATCATCCACAAAACCCAAACGTTGATAAACTTTCATTTTTTTAAATTCGGGGCAAGTGAACAGTAAGTGATTTGATCTACTTTTAAAGCATGAAGTTTCTTGAGTCGTGAATGTACGAACGCTATGTACGTTTTAATTGAATTTAGCAGAATTTGTATTTTAATCAGTACTTTGTCTTTTATTTTTATCGTTCTTTAAAAAGTGTTTTGTTCAAATTACCATAATAAAAAAACATTGTCCCTAAGAAACTTAAGATACACCTCTTATTTTAGAAAGCTGTCTGTATTCAATGTTGTTTTCTATTCTCTGCCCGTTGTAGGTGGTAATTTTTCGGAAATCATCTCGATCGTGGTCGTATCATCAGGAATAACATCGATTCATTTCTATATACATAAATGCTATCGTGCATCATCGTGCACTGCATTTAAAGTAGTTGAAGTAGCTTTAGTCAAAATCGACAAATGTCAAATAGCTGGAGTATTCTTGGACGCTAACAGATGTTTTCTCTTGTACGATTCGGTTAGTGACTGCCATGCCATTTTTTAATATTTTAATTAAATACATTTTTCTCACACTATGTTTTCAACAGTTGATTTATTTTTTAAATAATTTTATACAACTATATTATTCGAATTCCTACATTTTAAAAGCAATACATAAAGTTGACCGTGAAGAGATAAGAGTCTTTCATAATATAATCTTGATTTATCAAAACTTTTGGCCTGTGATTTATTGTAGTACAAAAAGCTAGAACCAAAGAAAATTGTTCTCTGTTTAGTACGAACGGTAATGATGAATTTCCACCCGTATTGAATGTGATTTTTGGTATAGAAATTTTATTAAATCTACATTATTATCTGTGCGATCGCTACCTTTGTACTTTGGATAATCTATACTGCAATACATATATGTTCAATTCCTTGATTAAAACTTGAAATCGTGTCCACTTTGGCCGCAGCTTGTCACCCAACCTGGCCTCCAGTAAGTTTTTAATACGGCGCTGACTTGGGCGCAGCCTGGCCTGACTCAGCATTACAATCCATCTGCAACTAGGCTCAGTGGTTTGAGTTGGCCCATGCGATTAAAATTGGCAGCCCACTTTTATTTCTACTTGGGCTGCTTTCATGCTGTCACATTTGGTACTTACCTTCGGTGAAGGTGGCTCCATCCAAGGGTTATTACTTCTATATAAAGCATGATGGATGAATCTGGTCTAGATCAAGCATGTACTGATTGTCCAAGTAATTTGAGTTAAATGCTTTTATGTTTTTGGTACATCAAGGTTATAAGCTATAATTTTTTTTTTTATAAACAAAATATAATAAAATAAACTAATTTTATAAATAATACTAAGTCATACAAATACCATGGATCTGGACTAGATTATAATCGTACCGAATGTCTGAGGTTGTTTTTATTCGAGTAATTCCATATGATAATGGTCAGAATAGACAAGGTAAAAGTGTCTTTGGCGCAAGACCGTTGCGAGTGTCTTTAGCAAGATTGTGCCATCTCATAGAAGCATAATTACTTATAGATAAAATAAGCCCTAAATAAGTGCCTATTCATTTATAACGATTAATTCATAAAGCAAGAGAGAAAATTATTGGATCGCCAAAAAGCCGTAACTCATTGCTTTATTTAAATATAAAAAAGATAAATGACTGCGCATTTACGTTTTCGACTGTGGTAGTTGTTTATTTCTCTATTGTTTTCGACATACACTGAAGTAGTTTAACTGAATCTTTAAGAGAAGCATCCGGATTTGTTACTTATACTGTTATTAATGAAAAGAATTATCAGTGTAGGATCTATTCTAGATCCATGCTTAGTGCACCAGATCGAAGATAGATCAAGTATACGGATCGACACATAAAAATTTAAGCAATATCATCATAATAATAAAGTAGTTACATTAAATCATGCAACTCTTAAGATAGATTTTTGAAGAGTTGATCCGCAAAGCGCGCAGGGGGGTAAAACTAAATTTTGTATGTTTGAAAATAAAAATTTTTTTTTCTGGTAAGCATACAACTTTTATTCTAATGAAATTTCTATCTACTTAAGATCAGATTGAACATTTCCTTTCATGTTTACTTTTCACATTACTCTCTTTAAAGTATTTTTTATACCAAGTGTATCCATGATAGATCCTACTTCCGTATTAAATATGTTATAATTTAAAAAATAGTGAAAAAATGATTAACACTAATGTATATTCTTATAATCAACACAAATGTATGATAGTTATTCTGTATAATTGTATTTTTATCATGTAGTCCTATAAATTATGATTAATAATATGCTTTTAACAATTACCATCGAGGGTATCCGAGAGTTAGCTGAAGGAAACTTAAAATATTAGGGTGGCCTGAAAAATGGCTAGGTGCTGCTTTGTTTCCGTAGAATATTTTTTATTGAATTCATTGAACGGATGAACAAGAAGCTTTTTTCCATATTTTAAGAGGTGCTAAAGGAAATATTCAAAATTTGGGAAAGGGGGAGTGACGGGGGGTTAGTGACTGAATTTGTTCTAATAACTACATTATATATATTGGTGACTCCACCCCCTTGCGTACTTCGTGCATCAATCTCTTACAAATAGATTATGAGTTTGAATTTTTTTAAACTTAACTGAAATTTTTATTTTTTATGTTAATTACCTTATTTAATACTGTTATAGTGTTCTAATGGTAGTTATTTCAAGTTATACATTAGAATAGTTGTATTGGAATAATACTTATTCAATTTTTATTTTATTCCATTATTTAATACTTGATACGTCATGTATGCTGTATTTTTCTGATATAAGTCTGAAACTAGTGAATCCAGCCGTTCATCTTAAAAATAAGCAAAATGGATATTGGGAGAAAATAAAATTAGATACACAATGAAAACCGTCAGCAGCTTCATTTAGATCAGATAAAATCGATGATTGCACAAAATTATTTAAAAACTTGCATGTTTAAAAAAATTATATTTTTAATAATAACCTGAAGATTGGAGGAAAAAAAAGGTTATAAAATGCAGCAATAGCAGCCCTAATATAATATTTCTGGAAGATCGTAAACACTTGTTATAAAAATTATACTCAAAAACAAGCATAAATAAATAAAGAAATAGTATTCTTCAAAGATTCAAAAATATCTGAAAGTAGTTTAAGTGAAGCATTTAAATATTCTGCAATGGATATGGGATTAACTTATTTCTCAAGATAAAAAAAGTATATCAATAGCTTGGGCTGATATTGTATCAGTATTGCTTTTAAGTGACATGACCAGGTGCAGAATCTTTTGTTGACTCATATATAAAAAGTATATTTTTAGAGATAGAATCCAACAAAACATTGTTTTAATAACTAAATTATGGTAACAGCTAAAATTATAAAATCATCAGTTTCATAGAAATTTTCTTACATTTAAGAACTCATTATGGGTATCTGTTTAAAGAATTAATTATTTCTCATTTGTTATTGGGGATTAAAAAAATTAAAATTAATACATTTAAATTTCTTAAACATTGAAAAACAAATAACAATATATGAATATTAATGAAGTCATACTGTCTTCTTATGGTATGCATACTTATTTCCTAAGTAACAAAATTTCAAGCCAACTAAACATAAAAATATTAATTCACTATACTATAGATTGAGCAACTTACAAAGATAATAATTATACTGACGGTAATATTTCTATACAATTCGCATACCAATACACAGTTAAATAAAATAACCGTTAACTAAATTAGTTAACAAAAAGCATTAATTCAAGTATTTATTTTTATTGTTAAGCTGAAGGTTGAATTTAAAGGAGTCTAATTTCTTTGTGTTTGTATAATATAATGTATAGCTGCTGTTGATAACCACAATGTTAAGTATCATTCCATCACAATCTAAAAATTCTAGCATTTCTTGTAATCATAACATGCCGTGTAAACCATGTATGAGAAGAAATTCAACATAGAAACATAATAATTATTAAAATAGTAATAATAATTATAATAATAATAACATTAAAAACAGCGATACTATTAGAAAATCCAACGCACTTAAAACACTTAAATAAAAAATGGCACTTATTTTTAAAACAATTTTATTAGATAATGAACTCAGTACATTTACAAAAAAAGTTTCGTTTTATTTATAACCATAAAGCTGTTTAACTTGCTCAATAAGTAGTGTGTCAATAAAAGATATTATCTAATGTTGTATTATAGTAATATATTGTATAACAATCAAAATTTGATAATTTTCTTTTCTGTACCAAATTTTGTATTGCTGCTGCGTAATTATAATTTTTACGATGGATTAATAAATATTTAAATGTATATTCTTATGCACATATGTACATTTTGCTATCACAAAAAGGCCTTATGATGAAACTTTCACCTCTAAATACTTGAATTGCAAGTATATGTTGTATTTATTATATAATAGAATAACGTTACAAGAAACTACATGTTGTATAAATATTTAAAGTTTTTTGAGATATTAGAAACACCATTAAGAGAAGTGAAGCAAACTGAGTACCACTTATTAGTTATACTCAATTATGTTACTAACAAGACCATCATTTTGTAGATATTGAGTTATTTAATTTTTAGGTTTCGTAAACGTAAAATAATTCTTGTGGGGTTGGCGCGCGGAGTGCGCAGGTGGTAAAGCCTTACCAGTATATGTTTGTAATTATCTTATTTTTGTTTATAACTATAATTATTGAAATAATTGAGCTTTTGTCTTTGACTTTGCTAAAATTTTGCAGAATAAAATTCGCTAATATTCCAGAATACTACCGTTTTAATTGAGTGACAAAAACTTGGGTAAAACAGGAAAGAGTTTGAAATAATTTCACAATTGGTTGACTTTACATAATGCCTCCTATGGACTTAAAACGTTTTTTAAAACTAATTTTAGATCGCATCAAAACGGTAGAATCTTTTGAAATGTTAAGAATAGTTGACTGAAAGTTTTATAGTACATTTAAAGACGCTACTATAGCTCTAGAATTATTGAAAAATGATTTCCAAATTCGTAACATTTTTCAAGAAGCACGTAGCTTTATGCTGTCATGCCCATTGAGAAAATTTTTGCTTGGTTTTTAATGTCTAAAAATGTGTGTGGCAAAAATTCATTGGAAAATTTCTAAGAATTTTTAATAATGATTTTGAAAAAGATGATAAAAATAATGCTTTATTTTAGCAAAATTTTATTTTTAAATTAAAAAAAAAACTCTTTAAAAAATTTTAAAAAAACCTTGGAAACAGTTAAAAGAATATAACGTAATTTTTGCAATACACATATCTATTTTAGTAATTAATAAGTTGTTTCAGAAGATTTTAGACAAGTTTTTTAAGTTTTAAAAATGGTAATAAAAATATTATTATACAAGAAAGTATTAAATTATCATATTTTTGATCATTATTTTTTATTCTAAAACCTAAAATTAATATTCGTTTCATTAGCAAAACATTTTTAGATGTATTATTAGATATTGCAGAAGGAAAAATTAAGTCATTGCAAGTGCCAAGTAAATGGAAAACAACTGATGTTTGTTCCTATATTTTTGGTTAAGATATCAACTTTTTAATAAATAACGTTATACTTACTTTTCATTATAAATATATTTACTTTTTAAATAATAAAACTGTAAATCTTGTAAAAGGAGAAATGAAAACGCATTGCAGCACAGATCATGCCACTTGCAAGTGTGTTAATAAATCTGATAGTAACAACTGTATAAATTTACTAATTAAATTTTTTACTAACACTCATGAATGTTCGTCTCTGCATAAGCCTAATTTAAAAATTGTTACTAATGTTATGTTGATACAAAATTTCAGTATAGTTGATGGCTATATAACCGTAAAAGATTACAAATCACAATATTTCTTAAATACAATATTATATCAAAAATTATAATTGAAGAACAAATTAGAAAAAGAATTTTTATGCTTATAATAACTTTTAATGTATGGAAGTTGTCATCCTTACCTTTTATTTCATACAGAAAAGAATTTCTTTTAGTATTAGCGTTTTCCATGACTTTAAATAAAACCCAAGGTCAAAGTTACATTAATGTTAGATTATATTTTTAAAAATCACTATTTTTGCATATTCAATTGTACTTCGCGTTATCAAGATGCAAAAATAAAAATAGAATTTATATTCAAATTAAATGAAATAATAAATTGGAGAAAGATAATATTGGTAAGATAAAAATTTTTGTCCTAAACTAATCTTAAGTAAATAAAAAAAATTTAATTTATATACATTTGTAAAAGGGACAAATTTTTACGTAATATTATTGCACAGTTCATTTAAATAATATACAAAAGTAAGAGATTCATAAAATTACTCTTCAAATTACTATTTAATATTTTTTAGACAGAAGGGTAATTTTTATTGAAATATTTTACATATTTTAAGAAAGAAGCTTATTTCTATCTTCTCGTGGTAAATAGAACTACGAGCAAGGTCCATGGATGAAATATTCTATAAGATTATTCGTTGTTTTGGGATTAAGTATGAAAATATATATTCTCATATATATTTAGTAACATAAATTATAAACTCATTGAGCATTTAAGGAAAAAAAACTGGCTCACCATAGCTCCACCTGAAGGGTAGTGTGGAAATATGCTAACAAATTATATACATAAAATTATTATTAACGAAGTAGTGAAAAGCGTTGAAAAGGGCTAAAACAAATATTAGAGCGTTGCTTATACAATGTAGCTAGAAATAGTGAGGGGGCTGAGGGGGATTTCTTGAAAAGTGTAAGGAGTGCTGCGGGGGGGGGGGACAAAAAGTTATTTACCTAAAAAATAAAATGAGAACCGATGTAATTTTACCTTATTTAGTCACGTAGCTAAAAGGAGATCTTTCAGATTGTTAGGAGGGCTGATTAGGTTGTCTGCTTACTGGATTATAAAATTGTGAGTGGGGTGGACGAGGAAGGGGCTAAAAAAAATTTAACTCAACAAAAATAACGCAAAACACAGTAAAATTTTACTTTATTCAAAGGATAGTAGTGGGGGCTGAGCGGGGCTCTTTAAAATCAAGATGGGTGACTAAGAGGGTGGATGGATGGTAAAACAAAAATTTAACTTTATAAAAATAACGTTAAAACTGATAAAATTTTATCATATTTAGATAGATGCTGTTGGGGGGAGATAAGTGGAATGACCCTCCAAAATCACTGTATAATATATATATATATATATATATATATATACATTAGTGGGGCTAACGCCCCCCTGCGCGCTCCGCGCGCCAACCCCCCACTGACAGATTGAGTAGACAAATTAACGACATTACTTGTGTATTAATCAATGCAGGCTGAAAATTAGTTTACAACAGCAGAATACGTGACTCACGAAGAAGTTGATAAAACATATGATTAACTTAACATAATTAAATTAACATAAATATCAATTCACCAATAGTATTTTAAAATGATATTAGAGAGGGTCTTCCATTACACGAATTAAAATTAAAAATAAATGCTATAGTAGTGTTAATAAGAACTTTAGGTATATCAGATGGTCTCTGTAGAGGCACAAGATTAAAAATAACAAAATTATTTTAGTATAATATAGAAGCAGGAATGATTATGGGAGAAAAAAAGCAAAGTTTATATTCCTAGACTAACATTGAATACTGGCACCTTATTATCATTACCTTTTGTCTACTATAGAAAACAGTTTCCGTTTGTATCAGCATGTTCTATATTTATTAAAAAATCAGAAAAACAGAGTTTTGATTCTTTAGGATTGGATATTAAAAAACCTTTATTCTCTTACGGACAATTATACGTTGCTTTATTAAGATGTCAGAATTCAAAAAGAATTTTTATTCAAATTGCATCCGAGAATGAATCAGAAATTAAAAATATTGTTTAGCTACAAATTTTTCAGTAATTTAAAAATTTGTAACTTTGAAGATCGTCATATTAAAACACACGTATGTTAATTCATAAAAACCATGAAAAACAAATATGCGAAAAATGTGGAAAGGGTTTTAAAATGACACATAAAATGTCACAACATTAATCTAACAGAATGAATTATTGTTTTAAAGGCTTAACTGTGTTGTCTATTCAATTATACCTCCTAATGAATTCTGTCTTTTACTTAATAAAGTCCTTAAGTAATCACGATTTTTATATCTGGGTGAAGTAGACATGGACCAAAAAGAGATTTGAAATGTAAAAGTTCAATCAAGTTAAACAAGTAATGGTACTTCAGAGACATACAGTGAGTAAGGGGAAGCGAATAGACAGAGGGAAACCTCTGATCAGTGACTTAAAAAAACCCTAAAAATGAGGTATGACTGAGGTACTAAATTGCATATATTTTTTAACATTTATGATGGTAAAACATTAGATAAATAAGTATTTTATTGAAGGGGTGGTAGAGGGGGAGCGGGGGGAGTGGAGAGGAGCTTACTCAAATGTAATCCGTTTAAAAATGACGTTAAAACAAGCAGATAACTACGTAAATCGAAGAAAAGCTGAGAGGGAGCAGGGGGGCTGATACTCTATTTTCGACATTACAACTATATAGCATAGGAATATATATATATATGTATATATATATATATATATGTATATATATATATATATATACAGCATGATATGTAACAGTGACATTTCCCGAGAACCACGTGTAGAGCGATTTTTTCTGACGTGAACCCCGTTGGAATTAATTATTAAGGGCAAATAGATTTTAAATGGGAGCCGATTGAATATACGTTCCAAACTACCCCTAAATGGGGTTGGAAAGCTATAGCGCGCCCGCATGAACTCGCGACATTGCCACATTGTTATTGGAGCTTAGTCGGTAAGCAGTGAGAACTATATCCATGTGCGCACGCAAGAGCGTCAGCTACTGCTGGTAACTTGAAGGTTGGATATAAAAATTTTTACCTTAAGGTAAATATTGTCGACTCCTTATGTTGTCAGTTGTATATTCACGCGCTCACTGTCTTTCTCACTCTCATGTTAAACAAAAACATCTTTAAATTTTCATACTTAAGTAATGTTACCTCGAACGAAAGTAAAATACCATATCAGTAGGGATTTTTTCACTCTACACGATAGTATTTTTGCAAAAATAGTCGACCTCTCGGTCAAAAATATTGTTGTTAGTTATGTCTTGCTTACGTTCCCGGGTATGCCGTCTGTGCACGATTTAGAACGAGTCCATTTATAAATTGCAATAACCAAGTGCCCGGGAAGTACCCGCCTAGTGCCCGGGAAGTACCCGAGGAAGTGCCCGGGAAGTACCCGCCACGTGCCCGGGAAGTACCTGCCAAGTACCCGGGAGGTACCCGAGGAAGTGCCCGGGAAATACCCGCCAAGTACCCGGTAAGTACCCACCAAGTACCCGGGAAGTACCCGAGGAAGTGCCCAGGGAGTACCTTCCAAGTGCCCGGAAAGTACCCGCCAAGTACCCGGGAAGTGCCCAGAAAGTACCCGCCAAGTGCCCCGGAAGTCCCCGCCAAGTACAATACAGTCGGGTACTTCCCGGATACTTGCCGGGCACTTCCCGGGCACTTCCTCGGGTACTTCCCGGGCACTTAGCGGGTACTTCCCGGGCACTTCCCGGGTACTTGATTATTGCAATTTATGAATGGACTCGTTCTAAATCGTGTACAGACGACATACCCGGGAACGTAAGCAAGACATACCTAACAACAATATTTTCGACCGAGAGGTCGACTATTTTTGCAAAAATACTATCGTGTAGAGTGAAAAAATCCCTACTGATATGGTATTTTACTTTCATTCGAGGTAACATTACTTAAGTATGAAAATTTAAAGATGTTTTTGTTTAACATGAGAGTGAGAAAGACAGTGAGCGCGTGAATATACAACTGACAACATAAGGAGTCGACAATATTTACCTTAAGGTAAAAATTTTTATATCCAACCTTCAAGTTACCAGCAGTAGCTGACACTCTTGCGTGCGCACATGGATATAGTTCTCACTGCTTACCGACTAAGCTCCAATAACAATGTGGCAACGTCGCGAGTTCATGTGGGCGCGCTATAGCTTTCCAACCCCATTTAGGGGTAGTTTGGAACGTATTTTCAATCGGCTCCCATTTAAAAGCTATTTGCCCTAAAAAATTAATTCCAACGGGGTTCGCGTCAGAAAAAATCGCTCTACACGCGGTTCTCGGGAAATGCCAACGTTACGTATCATGCTATATATATATATATATATATATATATATATATATATATATATATATGGGGCATTCCGTATGGTCGTGATACGATCGCCACACGGCATTTGAAAATAGAGGTCTTGAGCTAAATTTTAAGCCCTCATACGCCTTGAAACGCCTCACCAATGTTTTTCGAGGGGAGGTCTCACGTCTATACAGAATGCTCTATATATACATATGTACAGTGGCTGGATGCGTGAGGGATCTTAAAACTTGTAAGGTTATTAGGTTATTGACAGAGCTCTAAACTACTTGACCCTTCAGTGCAGTTGGCATGCCACCCCTTCATTAGCTGAAATTCAACTATGACCTGTAAATGTTAAATGCTGAATATTTACCTATTCATAAGTATAAAGTAGTTATGCAAATGGACAGGTAGATTATGTTGACTCGCCCATGACAGTGACACATTGTGAGGTAAGGGTTGATGGAACGGTACACGGTTAAAAATTACAAAATTAATCGAGTATAATGTTAAAGTTAAACTTATGATAATAGAATTTGTGAATAAAGTTCTTATACGAAGTATCCCTTGTCATACAGGCAATACCTTGTCATTACTTTTCGTAAGTTTAATTTTATTTTACGATTTTACATCCCTTTCGTAAGAGTCAGAGATTTTTGTACCTGATGAGGGCTGGGACGTTGTCCAAACGGCCGAAACGTCGTTTTGTTTTTTAATAAATTCAAAATATGACAGTACCACCATTGGACGTTGTTTTTAATTATTTACCAACTTTCATTGGACGTTTTATTTGAAAAATTATTTTTGTAATCATTGGAGATTTTAAAATATTAAATAGTTATTTTTTAGTTCTTATACATAAAAAAGTATGGATAGGAGACAGACGAAATTTGTATGAAAAAGAAAATTCTGAAAAAATACAGAGCAATTAAAACAAATAACTGTAACTCAACAAATTTATAATCAGTGAACAGTTGGCAATATTGATGATTCGTTGAGATTTTTTAAAATCAGGTATAGACGTTTTGTGTTGCTTCGTGGTTTCGTGGCAATGATAATGTGGTTATAAATGTGGTTTCTACTATTTTTTTACTACTTGAATTTTAATAAATATGTATGATCACATTATATCATACGATGGAATGTCATCATATAAAATGTGATGTATAAATGTTAATAATAATAAATGAAGATAACGCATCTTAGATCTTAGACTGTATAAAGTTATAATTCTATGTTATATTTTTTGTCCTCGTTTTTTAAATACAAAATAGATCTATTGGCTTTTTTAACATTGTAGAAAGAATAAATAACTACATTTAGCTCAGGATAATAGTGTATTTTGGAATACACGGCTTACGGCTAAACATTTTTTTGCTTAGTAAAATGTTGGAAGAAAAGAAATTATTTTTGGGTAGTGTCCGCTCAAAGTTTTTTATTTTAGTTTTCCTCACTTACCACGAATCTACCGCCAGAACTATAAAAAAATGTAACTTTGCAGTATGTCCAAAAGGACTCCTTTTGCAAACAAGTTTCATAATTTTCATCTTTTGGGCTCACTTTGTCATTGAATTATCTGTGTGATTGGTTATTTTATCTTTTTTCTATCTGTATAATTTTTTTAAAATTCATTCAGCTGTGAATGCATAAAATACTACTTTAAATTTATTAGATATTCCTACTTTTCGTAGTTTTTTTTATCATTTTTTTACTATTTTATACTTTTAAACCTTTGTATTGCCTAAAGATTTCGTTGATCCATCTTTATAGCCTAAACACGCTGCCTTCTGTGCGTTGTAAATTTTTTTTTTTAATTTTTAATATTGAGGCAAACTTTTTGTTTTCAGTCCGTCAAACATACCTTCCTTTAATTTATCATTACTTTAATGATTGAATACTTGGCTCAAATATTCAAATCATTTGCCATTATTATCTAAAGTTTTGACGAATAGTTTCGTTCAGTTTCGTTCAACCTAATTTGATACAAAGTGAAAGAATAAAAATCTCATAAGGCTCAACGAGAGATAAATTGACTATGTTTTTCATTCATATTTCGAAAGATGTCTTTGAATTCCACTTTATTTATATTGACTATTAAGTCCCTTCTGTCAAACATTCATAAATAACGTGGGTATTTGGTAAATCCGGACTGCTAACCTAGTAACATAGACAAAATCTTCAAGTACCAGAAAACTTTAAGGCATCCATATTCTTCAGACTTCATTTTTTTCAAAACCATTACTTGATTGGAATACTCTTCGTTCAGTATTGTACAGTAAGTCAATAGCAAAGGTGTATACTTGTTTGTATTATGAACAAGGACAGCTTTTAGACTACGCTTTGATGAATCAATAAATAACATCTGTTCATTCAGTTTGTAAAAATATGCTTTAGTTGATCAGTAAGTCCTTTAACTTCTGCACAGTACAATATTTCTTTCTCTTTTGTAAAATATTTTCGGAAGCTTTCCTCTCGATTTCGACACACTCAAACTTAAGTAACTTTCCTCAGCATTTTTCTTGCTTTTAATTTTAATACAAATGTTTCAGCCGTTTCCTTCAATACGTGACTTTTTTGTAATATACCATTCAAAAGTTTTTGATTGAACTTGCATGAGAATGGCTCTTTTTCAATTAGTAGGTATTCCTCTTTACTTTCCATAGACTCTTCCTTGTCGGACCAACTGAATCCACTTGACCTGTCATCTGATACGTTACCATTGTCATTTTCCCTCTGTATTTTATTACTCATGTTGCCACCATCATCATTTGGTTTTCTCAGATCAAAATCTCTTACGTTTTGTCTTCTAAAGAAACAGTCTTATTCTTCTGAATTTTTTAAACCTTTAACGGCAGTTTTTCAAAAGTGACCAAACAAACAAAGTACGTCGCGTAACGAAGTAAATTTTAATCGGATTTATGAATACGACGGCTTACCCAATGTTAAGTCTAGTCGAGAGCGAAAGAGTATGAATCAAAAAGACCTCATGAAACGACGGCTTTCCCTTGATCTCAAAAAGTCAGTAAATCGAAGATGTGCAAAGATGTTGGCTCGATGGTGAGGAAAGACTGGTGCTCTGTCTGGAGCTGGTATACCTTGAGGTGTCCGCTGCGATTTTTCGAGTTAAAGTGCCTGACGCTCGGTTCTTGAACTCGAATAAGCCCAAGTGCAATGATGGAGACGGAGAAGAGAGGTGGTGCACACTTTCTTAGGGCTCAAGTGTGGTATTAGGAGTTAATGTTGTAGTTGTAAGTATACTTCGCTCCTCCTTTCTGCTACCACGTGTAATCTACCTCTCTCTTGAATATCGACTCCACATGAGGCTCAGGTTATTTAAAGGTTACCAGATATCACTTGTAGATTTAAAAAATTTTGGATTTTGTGAATATGCACTTATATTAAGGGATATAACTAGAAGATTTTGTAACTAGTATGATAAAAAAATAAAAAACTCGTGAATAACGGACATACTTCTACACAATTTTCTAATACGAAACTTGTGAAATGCAAAAAAGATTACATGAAGAAAATACTAAGAAGCCTAATTTACATACAGACATTGTAGTGTGGAAGGTAAGTTACAATAATAAAATATTGCATAACCCTCCGCAATCACAAACACTTAGTTTTCTCAAAACGTAGCTGGCAGAATTATAAACGTATTGGGTATCTATTTTTTACATTTTTTTAGAATTCCAACAACCTTATGACACTATAAAGTCATGCTCGATCCTTGAATCAAAATTTGATGAAAATACCTCTAGTTCAAAATCAGTTGACTGTAGTTATAGGCCACCAAACATGTGGCCCAGTAGGAGTATGAAAACAAGAATCGATGAGTTTAAGAATCTAAAAACCTTATATTGATCCTAACGATGTAGTAGCTTTACCTTTGCTATTTCCAAAATTATGAAAAAGCAAATTCAAGTAATAATTGACTATAACACTCTTGTAAAAAATAAAAATTATAAATATATTAGTTCCAACTTTTACCTGTAAACAACTACTTTAATAAATGAAAATTTTACTTTGAATAACTTTGGAAAAAAAGAAATAGTTTTTTGTCCTAGCCGAATGCGTTTTTTTGGAAAACTTTATTCTTCCTACCAAAGACAAAAGCGCACCTGCTCCTGAAATATCGCTGGAGGTGGAAAAAAACAAAGATCACTATAATATAGAGCTAGTTAAAGGTAATGAAGAATCATTCTAAGCTTTTGGTCTTCATGAGCAGTATTGCCTGAATAACCTAATTGAGACTTTCTGCATATTAACTTTGCTAAGCAGATGGTGAATGCCTGTAATTAGAAATTAAAGTTCCTGAAAAAATAAAAAATAAAGTGGCTTTCCACTTTCCCTTGAAATACTAATACAATCTCATTTTACGTGATTATTCAAGATCAAAACTTGCCTAACTGAAGCAGCATCCGTCTTATTTATTATAAAAAAGTTATGAAAAAGCATCCTTATTAGACATGAGACTCCTAAATTTAGCTCTTTGTGTAAGCTATTGCCTGGTCTCTTGATCGAATTGTGACTGCTGATGTTGGAATGCCTGAGATTCGCAAGCAGCCCTTTTGCCTAACTGTACCAACTATAGTGGTGGTTTACTTTTTGTAAACAAAATTTCAAGATAAAATCACACCCTTCAACTTTTAGCCATATTCTCGCACGTCTATAGGTACTTTTCTACAACCAGGTGCGTTACTTCCGACTTCTGACTGCTCCCGAACACCTGCAGCGTACAGTATTAAATTTGATTTATACCTACTTAAAAGAACGCTAATAATGCTAGTTCTGCACTTTCAAGGTAACAGTCAATTTGAATCCTGAACCACTTCTGAAAAAAATATACATTTTTTTTTTAATTCTCAAAATAATTTGTAAATAGTAATAAAATCATGTTTTGAAAGACATTAATGTTAGCGTATGATTCAGGATGGATAAAGAAAAAGTTGATTTAATTTCCAGCGTAATACCTAAAATACTAGGCGATAAACTACCAAGTGATTTGCAACTTATTAGTTACGTATTATATGACACTTGGCATCTCAGTCTAAATTTAGATGATCGTTCGGAAATTTTTACAAAAGAAGTAAAATGTTTTTGGGATGAAGTTAATCCTAAAACACATCAAGAAATTTAATGTAGATAAAATTTGAAAAGATGATATGAAAAACATTGACCTTTGGTAAAATACAGTAACAAAGATGATTTTAAAAGCAAATTGGAAATAGTATTCAACATTTTACACCAAAACAACCTTAATAGCCTGTCCAGAAAATACACGAAAATTCTTACAAATGAAGCATTAGAGTTGTTAATCAATGTAAACCTAAAAAATCTTGTTTTTTATGTAATGAAGTGAAGAAGTGTCGCAATTTATAGAAGATTAGAAATTGTTTCTTTTTTTTTTTTTTCCAAAAAAATTAGGAAATTTATAACTGGCTTCAAGTGAAAAAGTTAATTAAATATATCAAGGTAGCGCAAGCTCAGTTTTCTGAATAAAAAGTCGTAACTATAATAATAAGAACAAGCGAGGGTTCGTAAATTAAATGAAAGCGTCGTGTCATCTTTAGATAACTGCAAGATTTCTTATCGAAATTTCGTTACTATAATTAGTGCAATAGCTAACACTTTAAAGTTCAATTTATAAGATTTAATTTTACTTTAGACTTCTTCGAATAAGATTAGGAATAATTTTAGATAAAAGAAGCCGAAATGATTAAAAAGTTATTGAAAGAAAAAAATTTAATAATAGCTATGGTGCATTGAGATAAAAAATAAGTTCCAAATTCAATAACATGCAAGTAAAAAGATCGCTTACCTATTTTGATTAGCATAGGTAATATTGAAAAAATGTAAGACAGACGGGTCTTCTCCCGTCAATTTAATCTCCCGAAAATTTAATTTGTACTAAGGAATCATTTTATTCAAGAGCCAAGTGTGCGGAGGGGGAGATTAAAGAGGCTTACAATTAAATAAACTGTATGCAAATGAGAAAGTAAACAAAATAATTAAGCATTCACAAAAAAACGAAGTCGATTAATCTATAATTTGAGAACTTCTGTTTACATAATAATTTTGACCTTGAGCGATTGCATGAACTAAATTAACTATACTTAAATTCCTTATTAACGTAACGGCTGCAGCAAGTTTTAAATTATGTTTATAAGATGGTACACCTTCACAAATATTATTTTGAGTAGTCTGTCCTTTACATGTTCCTAAAAGAAGCCCCGTAATCTTATCCCAGACCCCCTCACAGAACATCTTGTCCCGAGTACTTACGATGAACGCAGTAGTCTTGAAATTTTTGTCAGATCCACTTTAATATATTTTTTTCCGCCTACTAAACAATGGATCATATTATTTTTCAATGCTTAGTAAAATATAAGTGGATAACTTAATTAAAAAATATCATAGTAATAGCATCATCTGTTAGTAAGAAGTTGAATTACGGAGATCGCAGGAAGGCGATAAGCTATGTAATATAGTTAAAAATTTATTATGGCTCTGATAGGTAGACAAGAAACATTGATACGTTTATCATCGTATCATTTGGCGCATTTATATATATATGATAGTACATTTATATAAGCACTCTTCACATGTTTTCTAGTTCAAAAAACCTCCTGTTAAATAGTAATCAAGCGTACTGGAAAAATAATTATTTTTCGATATTTGAAAATTTGAGTATGCAAATCTGAAGTAAATATTAGCGCGTTCGCTAACGCCTCGTCTGCTTTTTATAACTTACCTCGTCGTGCTCCCGCATGATATGATACTATTTTCAAGAAAATTTCTTAAGAAATGAATAAGAATGAGAAAAATATTCTGCCTGGGTGTGGATCGAACACATAACCTTCTGTTTACTAGTGTGTTCGATCCGCACCCAGAGAGAATGTTTTTCTCATTCTTATTTATTTCTTAAGAGATTTTTATGTTATAGAAAATATGTGATTTTTTATTATGAATCTTCAGTAAACTTGTCATTGAGAAAAGGGATGTATGGATGGTTTTAAGGGTGCTTATATAAAAGTGACACCATCTACATATATGCACCAATAGATATGATGATAAATGTATCAATAATACTTGTATACCTATTAAAGCCATATTAAATTCTTTACTTATCTACAAGCATTAGAGTCATACACCTATGTAACATTTATGGCGGGGCTTTCTGGTCTATTTGTTGCTTACATGTAAAAAAAACATGATTATCTTTGTTCACTTGTAAAGAGTGTTATGCAAAAGTTCACTGAGCGGTCGATGACAAGCCTTAATTTTATAGAGAGACTAGCATACCATAGTGGAATTCGCTCGTTCAAACGAGACGGGTAGTGAAAATGAGACTACGCCAAATACACCTGTCTTCGTGTGCGTTACTCCCTCCTCTACTTGTACGAACATAGACGTTTTTCGGCGCTCGCATGACCCTTGCAAGCACATAGCTCTGGCTCGTTTTCTACTTGTATACTTGTAAATACAATTTTGTGTTGGCAATGAATTGTCACTTTGTTAAAATTGTAGTTTTTATTTATAAAAGCTACTTCCAAAATAAATGTCGCATGCTATTCAACAAAGGAAAAGTATTGTGAAGATAGTATATGCAGTATCCCTCATTATTGTAAACCTGGCAACTTCGCTTTGTGGCACTTATAAATTGAGAGCCACGAAAAAAAATCAGTTCAGTTTGTTTACATTTAAGTATCAAAGCATGATTGCTCATTCTCTTCAGTTTTTGCTGATTCGCTTTGTGCGATTCTTCAGGAGACTGAGTTACTTCTTCCTCTACCACCAATGGTTCGTCATCACCCCGCGCAATTACACTCGTAGGCTTGTTCTTCAGCTTACACACGAAGTATAGTTCACGGGGAGTAGGGTAGGTGTTAAAGAAACGGTTAATCTCGTTTTCTTCTACTCTTACAGAGCTGACTCGATATAAATTCAAATCGGTTGTCCATATTCTATTCTCGTGACGACCCGCTTGCTTACGAACTGCTCTTGCTACTTACAGCTGGGTCATTTTTTCACCAACGCTCTTTCATGAAGAGCTGATACTCGTGGAAGAAGCCAACGAGGACCATACTTATTTTATTAATGATTTCTATGAAGACGGAAAAGTCGAATACCTTAGCGCATTAAGCCGTATTAGCGACTTGCTTGCAGCACTTGAACCTCCTGCGTGGATAACTGAGCCAACTCCCATCGTACCCCAATCTTATGCTCCCTGCAATATTGCTACCCACCTTCTCCTGTAATTACGCTGAATTGGAGAGCTTCAAACATTGTTTCTGCTTTCTTATCAAAGATAAAGCTAGCATCTTTCGCGTAGAAAAATTACAACATTTTCTCACCGCAGTACAGGGCATGGTCACGCAACGTCTAAAAAGGCTTGACGTGACCGAAACCAACTTTGATATCGTATGGGGAAAGTTTTTATGTTTCTATGATATTTTAATTGCTAATGATCCGCTTAAATGTCTCTCTTCCACGCTAAAGAATCTAATACAGCTCCTGGAAATCTAATACAGTCCGGCTTCTTGTGACTTAAATTGCTCAGTAGGTCACTATGACAACTGGGTGGTGTACTGCATCATCTGCCAGATTGACGTTAGTTTTCGTGAAACTTGAGAGATATCTCAGAGAGTCATCGAACGTTTTTCGACTTGTGACTCTATTCTGAAGTTCTTCGAAAAGTGGGTGCAGACGTTAGAGTAGGTGCACGCGTCAACCGATAGTCATGGGTCTCAAAACAAGCAGGGTTTTTCATCACAATCTTCTAATCGTGTCACGGCTCATACTGCGCAGATGGATGATCATCGTACGCAAAGGCAATGCCTTCATGCGACCGTTACAAAGGCAATCATTGGCTGCAATGCTGCAATCAGTTCAACGTGAAAACTTCCATATAGAGTTTTAAGCTGTATGAAAGCTTCAAGCTCTGTTTGAATTCTTTGAAAAAGGATCATTTTTCAAACAAGTGCCCCTTGTCAAACCGTTGTATTACATGCCATGCTACATGAATAAATCATCAGGCAAGCGTAATGGTAAACTCAGAAATAACGATTTGAATGCAACTGGGCTCGATGTTACTGATTTTAAAAGAACGACTGATCAAGTTAGTTTGCACGACTCCTCCATTGGTGAGTCAGTTTTATTAGCAACCACTTGCATGGTAGTTGCGAATCCGTTTGGCAAGTCGCTCTTAATTCACGCATTGATCGACTCCAGCGCCGAGAGATGCTTCATCACGTGTGGGGGGTAAGTCACGGGCCAAATGCAACACTGTTGCACGAGGTATTTTGCAATCTAGCGTTCATCGGAATTTTTCGATGGGGCTTTCCGCGCTCTTTCTGAATGATCCATCCATGGTTTATGCTAGCTAATTCCCAGTCCACAGATCCCTTTCAAGTGTATTGCATCATAGGAGCCGATATATATTAAACTTTGATTCTCGACGGCATAAAAAAGCATCCAATTGATACTTCTCTCGCGCAACAGTCGGTATCCGCGTGATTATTGACAGGAGTTGTATCACCATCACCATAAAAAAATCGACCGAAACAGTACGCTCGTTTCACATAGCTACAGAGCCATCAATTCCACAGCAGCTGATAATCTTGAAAAGATACATGTTATCTTTAACGCTTCTCAGAAGGCTCGAAATGCTCTGTCTTTGAATGATTTTCTTTTACCAAGTCCGAAACTGCAGACTGGCATTTCAGCTGTCTTAACCTAATAGCAACGAGTCTAATTTATGCTTATAGTTGCTGTAATTAAGATGTTTGGACAGATAAAAGTTCATTCAGATGACTACGACTGGCAGTGCGTTCTGTGAGGGAAAAACGACACGCAATCACCACAGGACTATTAGTGTTACACTGTGATGTATGGCACTGCTTCAGGATCATATCTCGCACTACGTGTTATGAAGCAACTCGCCTTTATTGGTGCTTGAGAATACCCGGATGCAGCAGTTATCCTTTAACAGATATTGTGTGTCGATGACATCTTTACCAGCGCTGACACGACCAATGAAGCTCTACATCGACGAGATCAGTTGCGTCACTCGGATCAGCTGGTATGACTCTCGGCAAGTGGTTGTCCGGCTTGCGGTATTATTATTCGACGACGAAGGTAACAGTAAAACAGACTGAGGTAATCTCAACCGTAGGCTTTAAGTTCACTAAACGTTTAATTTCGTCCAAAACAGCCAGGCTCTTTGACTTGTACAGATGGCTTGCTCCTACGATTGTTAAAGCTATTGTGGCTCGACAACCTTGATTGGGACACGCTGGTTTCGGACTCTTTACAGGCCAGGTTGCTACGGTTCAGGGCTAAGCTTGCAGACATCTTGCTCATTAGCATCCTAAGGTGGCTCAACGTAGCTGAACAGGACGAGTGACATCTCCATGGATTCGCTGACACGTTACAGAAATCTTACACAATAGCTCTTAATGCAGTCGTATCAGGACGTCAACCTATGCTTATACTTGCGAAAATCAAGGTCACGCTAACAATGGTTCAGTCACTACCAAGACTAAAAGTATGCACTGCTACTCTGCTAGCACTACTGGTCTCTCACGTACTTGAATCGTTACTGAAACCGCTTATCACCCTGCATGCTTGGTTGGATTTTCGATTCGTTCGAAAGTAGCTAAAAATCCATCCATCAAAGCGATAAACATTCGTGCCCAACCGTAGCAGTGAAGCAATTACTCAGTTGCCAACCGCTACTTTACTGCATGTAAGGTTCACCGACAAGGCAGCAGATTTTGTGAAACGACAGCGAAACTACAAATATAATACTTCCATCGTAGATAGTTATAACAAGCTGATTCATAAGGTTCTTCCACTACAACTTCCTTTTTACGATTTTTTTCTTACTTTAGAAATAATTTCTTGAAGAAAGTTAGTTATATGTATGAAGGCCTTATTAAGAATTTTTTCAACCTCATCTTTTTCAAACAATAATAATAGTAATAGCAATAATAATAATAATAAAATTACAATAATAATAATAATAATAATAATAATAAAATTGTAATAATAATAATAACAATAATAATCATTAGGTACCCTTGGTAAAAGTATCGCTGAGACCGTAAAAGGGCTAGGATTCGTTAAAGCAGATAAGAAAAGGGTAACGCTTGAAATGCGGGATGTGGATCTAGTTACCCAAAAGGCTGATGTCAAACTTGCATTGAGTAGCATCCTTGATTGTTTGCCACAGATGAAAGCAGTAATGCTGCTAGGAACAAATAAGAGAGGGAAGAAACAAGCTCTGGTGAACACTGGAGAGACTGATGCCAGAAAAAATGAGGAGCTTGTAAATAAGTTTCGCAAGCTGCCAAGTGAAAAGATAGGTTAAAGTCGTCAGATGCTCCCGGTATCTAGAGAATGGCCACATAGCCCGAAACTGCAACAAGGAGGACTAATCGAAGCTATGCTTCCGATGCGGCAGCTGCAATTACCGCAAGAAAGATTGTAAGCAGGATGTCCGATGTTTTGCTTGTGGAACAGAAGGTGTCAAACAAAAGGATGAAAGCTAGATGACCATTGTAGACCCAAGCTGTGCTGACGTACCCGAGCCATCAGCAAGGGGAAGCAACGGGAATCAATTAGAAGTAGAAGAAGAGTAGAACTACACATACTAAGTTACCAGTACTCTAATTCTTGCTCTATACTCGTCAAACGTCTGGCTCGAGGGGATAAGAAAATAAATCCACGATGGCTAGATGCAGCATGTAAGGAACATGTTAAAGCCTTTTTCAGAAATGAGAAAGAATTGAGACTAGAAACTTAGCAGATATAATCTCAGCCAAGAAGAGAGCCTAAATTAATTTTGATTTATTAAAATTTGCTAAAAAGTCAAGATTTCGGATTTTCGCAATGTATTCTTGCAAAATAACTTACCTGCTCATTGACCTCGTTATCGTAAAACTGCTATACTTAATCTCCATGGTAAAGATGATTTGAGAATACACTCAATGGCGATTTGAAAACGCAGTAAAAACATTGTTTGCTTTGATAGTTTTCGTGATCCACACCACCTATATATTGCATTCTAAACTTGGGCATTGACAACATTGAGTATAAAAGAAAAGGAAGACTTTAATTCTCATAATTGTGGTTATTTGTGCTTAAAATTTCTCTAAAAAAGTATGTAAGGTAATGATATAGCACCAAATCGTTCATTCTCAATAGAGCAATCATAAAAGAAACATTTGCTCTAAGCTTGTCTAGTACTTCTTCTGTATTGGAAGCACAATATTTTTCTTTTATTAAGTTATCATCAAAATATAACTTTGTTCTTGACTTATTACATTCAATTTGACTCTAAATATTGACAAAGTAATAGTCAGTTTTACATGGCTAATCAAGTTATCGGTTTTCTATTAGACAGCTACGAAATTTGAGATATCAAGACGTTTTTAGCGGAGCTATTACAGCCTCACGACATAGTTTGTGATATCCATCCCATCAACAATTGACTTTGTAGTGTTATTTCCTGCAGTCATACGATTCATCTTAGACTAAAAAATTATATACACCATACTCTGAGTTATACTGAACGTACTCTTGAAGATAGCAGTTCAGATATACTTGTAGATGGCCTCAAGTCCAACACACTTAGAGTTTAGTGTATTATTACTACTAAAGCCGATATAAATGGAGAAAGAGTACCTACGATTGAAAAATTTATTCATAGTTGTATCACCTGGTTAAAAGATCATTAAAGTACCATCACAGATTATCTATTGATCCATTGTTAAACGCATCATCATGGCGTTGGTCGTATACAACAATAAAAACTAAATCAGTAGTTCAACATGCGCTTCAGCAGTGAGTCAACGACGAACAGTCACATTGTCAATACATTAGCAGAAACGAACAACTTACACGTCAAAACATTAGGTTTCCAAAAAGCCCAGTATAAGATTCATGCCTATTATCCATACACATTTTCAATTTACGGTAACAGCTTTAATAAGAATATTAATCTTCCAAGTTACTCAATAGATAAATAATTAAGGTCGTAAAATTTGTGAGTGAATAAAATCGTTCATTACCTGGGATCATATCAAGTTGGCAATTTGTTTACAAAATAAAAGCGTCTCGAGAGTTTAATACACTCCTCTTTTTTAAGCATAAATCGTTAAGGATTTCATTCGAGTTAGAATGTTAAATTGTGTACTAATAAAATTCTCAACGTTTTACGCATGAAAATGAGAGTCTGTAATAGTTTTCAAATGTTGCAATTTTGTAAATAAGCTACCAGCTCAAGAGAATCCAGGGTAATCGTTTATTTAATTTTTCACTAACCTTACATCTATAATTACGGTTGAGCCTTGCTAGGGTAGTTAAGTACTACATAGGTATGGGAGGGCAGAATATCACATCCAGACTCTATCATATCCAGACAAAACAGTAGCACAAGATGAGCCAGAACAACAGCATGAGATGGGTCAGACTAATAGCACGAGATAATCCAATAATCCTCTAGAGTTCTGACATACGATGCTAGATAAATAAGCTCAAATTTCTTTTTGCGATTGCACGAGATACAGATCTTCTAATAGCACGAGGTGAACTAAAACTACCGTCTAATAGTACAAGATACAGCTCTTATAATTGCATGAGATAATCGAGAACGCCCATGGCTACTGGCTCAGTGAGGCAGAACCTCTGTTGCGTTTTAACTCATATCCATTGCAGAATCGTACCAAATCCAAAATATTGTACTTTTCCCGTTTTATTTATTTTCTTACTTTATTTCTTTAGTCTTAATAATCCTTTTTTTTCTCAAAGAATTGGAGTCTTTCGTGCATGCTCCTTAAAAAGTTCTCCGTCAACGACTTAGTTATCAGCAATATAGCTGCGCTAATTTTTAATAACTTTTCCAGTTGTTATACTAATGCAAGATCGGCTGCGCCACTGTACAAAATCATTGTGCCAAGTTATCCATGCTAGCCTTACTATTGTTTCTCACTGTGAGATCTGCAGCCAGAGCCGTGCTGGTAGCTTATCTAACAAAGCTTGTGTTATAGCTTTCTGGTAGCAAGATTTATCTCGTGGCAGGACTGACAGTTACAACAATGCACGGACAGCCAGCTAAGATTCGTGTTTATCAGCTCAGGTTATTATATTTCGGCCACACACTATCTCCTTGCGGCAGCTCATGTTATCATCGCGCTCTTCATATAATAGCTGACTAAAGCTGCTTAATAATAATGATAGAGCAGCTCTTCTGATTACTGTACCATGTAATTCAAACATGTCAGAATTGAAAAGGATTTTATAAAAATTTTTATCAGTTATAACATGCAATGATATTTAAATCATAACTACATGAGTTTTCATAAAAAATGAAATGCTATTATAAGTAAAATTTGAAAAGGTCATATTTCTTGAACATACTTTGGCCCATTATTAAACTATTGAATTTCAAAAAAAGGCCTTTTATATGCCTACTGATTATTTTTCTGAAACTATAATAGTAATTTATTCCATCTTAAGGACAAAGAAAGCGCGTGGTGGCTCGGTCGGCTGATTTGTGGGACGGCACGCGGGAGACTGCAGGTTTGTTTCCCGGTCAGTGTGACTCTTCCGAGCAAGTACCTCTGTGAATTTCCACATGTGCTTTTCTCGGATTGAGGGATGGGCGACTTTCTCGCCGCAAAACTGCCTATCACCTAGATTCTTCACTGAAGTGTTCTTCGTGACATCATCACTGCACCAACGAACTACAATTGTTTTCAATAATGTAAAAATACAACCAATAATGTAACGTATAACCATTACTTGTAATATATAACAAATATAATGTAAAAATGTGCCTTGCTGTACCAAGGCTATATGTACTCGTTTACAATGAAGTCTTAAAAATAAATACACTACGTTAGTAGGTATTTATTCAAAAAAAAAAAAAAAAAAAAAAAAAAAAAAAAAAACTAAGGACAAAGATAAGTATGTTACTGCAAAAATATCCAAAAACAACCTTGTGTTGCAAGAATTAGTAGTTCAACATATGTTACGTGAACAATAAAACTTGTTATAATACGCAACAAAATACTTGTTTCAAGAAATTTCCTAAAGATTTTCGTAAGAACAATTACTTTCATGAAAATTGATTTCCAAAATGTAATCAAACAAACAATAAAGAGAACAATTATAAATAGAACTACCACCCCTCCCTGTCTCAGCTTCACCCGAGACTCACTGAATGAAACACCGCATGTATTGACAGGCAATGTAAAACGTTACCAGTTAAAAATTTTACATCTATTCTTGAACTTTTTGGAACAAACTAATCCGCATTAAAAACAGTTTTATTCAGAATCCGCGCAGCTTATTTGGTCAAATAATAAGCTATAAGAAGTAGAAAAAAGAGCCTAGCCGTATAAGAAGGTAAAAAGTGCCTTAGCTCCAGAAATTCTGAAAAAATTAATGTCGATAAAGTTAAAAAAAAATTTTTCCAAATTTTTTTCAGACCCCAAAACTCTTATAGGGTTACTGGGGGCCCATAAATGTGTTTTTCGGTTTTTTTCAATTTTCTCGGTATTGGAAGCATGAAAAAATCTGAAAAAATTTGTTAAGGTGTATTTTTGTGTTTAAAATGTACATGAACTTTTTAAAATTTCGGCACCAAATTCAAATTTTGAGGGATGTTCTAAATTTTAAAAAGGACGGTTTTCAAAAACCTGCCATGGTGCAGCGCTGAAAAAAATTTATGTTTTATATCATATGTTTTTTCATTATCATTTTTTGAAGATTTTTTCAAAGCTGGGGACACATAGAAAAAAAAAAATCTCTTTTTTGGACACTTTTCTGGATTTTTCCGATATAACGGCTTCAATATGGCACCAATAGTTGATAAAATAACACTGTAGTCCTTTTCAGTCTTCAAAATTATTTATCGTTTTCTGCTAGATACATTTTTGTATAAAGAAGTACGAAAAAAAAATTTATGATTAATAAAATGAATGAAAACTGGAAATAAAGTCCAAAAATGAAACCAGTTCACATTCGAGTGAAGCTAGCTTCAATCACACAATGTAGCGTGCTTCAATCAAAAGATTCATTCAGATTCCGTCATAAAACTGTATACATTTGTATAATGTAAAGAAGAAGTATTTTTTTACACCTTGTGCATTTAAAACATGCTATTCAATTCTATTTGGGAGGGTTTAAT
Source organism: Copidosoma floridanum (assembly GCF_036245765.1). Classification (NCBI taxonomy): domain Eukaryota; kingdom Metazoa; phylum Arthropoda; class Insecta; order Hymenoptera; family Encyrtidae; genus Copidosoma; species Copidosoma floridanum. The sequence goes on from NW_028321885.1 coordinate 6,700,415, forward strand.
TGGATGATAAAATGCTTCCTGAAGCCGCAACTTATTGTAAAATAGCTGGATTTTTACAATACTTATTAAGTAAAAGATTTTATTCAAATAGTGACATATTCGTTGAACTTTTATCTCAAGTACAAAACTTATAAATAAACAAAATACTTTGGCTGAAAAAGCAGAGTCAGGACGATGAAGCCATAGACAGTGTAAGTTTAGTAAACTGATATCTTGGGACTTGGAGGATTTTCCTGAACTGACTGAAAGAGAACTGAAAATATTATTTACAGGATCGTATCAGCTACACCAAGCAATTTTTTATTCAGTAGAAGTAACAGATGAGAAAAATAATTTAAATATAGAGTTTTTAAAAGTGACTCCTACGATCTTAAAGATCAAAAATCAGTCCAGGCACATTTCGAACAAAACATAAGTTTGTTTCATTGAGTATAGCCCACAAACAATAAGATGCAGTGCAATAAAAAAGTATTGCTGTGAGTGCGCGAACGGCAAGAGAACTGTCGGTTGCTGTTCACACGTTGCTTCGATTATTTATTACTTATCATTTGCTAGATACCAGTCTAGAATCATAAGACCAGCTGAAAAGCTTTCAGAAGTTTTTAGAAGAAGAGGTTATAAATAATGATATTATTTCTGTGATGAATGAAGACAGTGATCAAGATTAAATTAAAAGAGTTTAAACAACAAAGGATTATTAATGTTATAAAGAATATGCAACAATGATTGTATTTAGTTTTTTTTTATTTTTCTTAATTAATCTTAAAGAAACAAAAAGAACCTGCATTATACAACGTTATTTAAAAGTTGGAAAAAAAATAATTTCTCGTTGTTCTGTAGATTTTTTTCATTCACTGACAAAAAATTTAATAATTCTGTTCCAGATTTTGTTATTTATTCAATTTAATTTTTTTTTATATTTCCCGAAAAAATTCAATTTGGACGATGACTATCAAACTGGAATTAAGATCATCAGATAATAGAGAATTCCATTTTCCCAATTTTTTTTTCATTTTTTTTTCATTTTATAAATCGTATAAACTTTTTCATCATACTTCCTTACAGAAAAATGTATCTGGAAGAAAAAGATAAATGGATTTAAGCTCAAAAATGACTACAGTGTTATTTTATAAACTATTGGTGCCATATTAAACCCATTATATCGGAAAAATCGAGAATAATGTCCAAAAAAAAGTTTTTATTTTTTTTTTTCTATACGTCCTCAGGCTTTAAAAAATCTTGAAAAATTTAAAATTATAAAAAAAAAGAATATAAAACAAAATATTTTTCAGCGCTGCACCCAAACAGGTTTTCAAAAACCGTCCTTCTTAAAACTTCGAACGTCCCTCAAAATTTTAATTAGGCGCAAAAATTTTAAAAAATTCATGTATCTTTTAAACACAAAAATACATCTTGACAAATTTTTTCAGATTTTCTCATACTTCCAATACCAAGAAAATTGAGAAAAACCGGAAAACACGTTTTTGGCCCCTCAGTGACCCCATAACGGTTTTGGAGTCTAAAAAAAATTTTTTCAAATTTTTTTTAAACTTTGTCAACATAAATTTTTTTCAGAATTTTTGGAAATAAGACTTTTACTTTCTTATACGACTAGGCTCTTTAATAATGCTGAAAAGTATCGTGAGTTTTTTATGCTATTAGCTAAAGGGCCATAAATTTGTACATTCTCACGATATAATAAATAAAAAGGGCTACTTGTAAAAACTCTTGGAATCTAAAGCTAACAAAAAATGCATAACTGAGTAAAGTTTTTTCACAATTCTAACACTTAACGGATTCTTTATTCATCGATTTCGATGCGGCTGTTTCAATCTCGATAAATGTTCTCTGTCAGTTTCTTGATGCCTTGAGTTGTATACACTAAAGGCATTTAAAGTTTTTCTTCCAATTCACCCTCTTTCGACATTAGACATAGTTCAAACTTTTGTGAGCCCTAAAAGTTGTTTTTTGTCAACATTGTGAAGTTGTAATATGTTTGTTGGCAAGGTAGTTCGACGTTTGATGGAACTAAAGAAGAGAAGTGAGCTAAACTGTTTTTTGACTGAAGAAACCTCTGAAGAAACTCCCAGGAGGCCACCCCTCTCTACTACCGTGTTTTCGGCCAATAGCCCAGAGCCGATAGAAGGTTCGAAATTTCTCCTACGCATTGTAGTCTAGGTGTTGCCGCCACTACAAGATCCTGAGGTATCTCGACATCGGGAGGATCATTGCGGCGAAGAAACGATACTGGTGAAGGTAGAAGAGTACAAGATGTATATAGATATGAAAACTTCGTAAAAAAAAAAAAAAAAAAAAAAAAATATACTACAATCACCCTGGTGACTAGACGTTTTAGGTTTTTAAGAATTACCGCACAATCGCCAAACACCGTACAGCGATCCAGACTTTGACGAGACCAGCGAATCTACCACTCCCACAGCTTCAGGTGTGTTACCAACATCACTATTTGGCTTGAAGGGACTTCTAGACTCCCTGGAAAGTGACCCTGATCTCCCTTAACTTCCCCTTTCAGTTTGAAGCAGCCCACCTCAACAGGTTGCTCATAACATATTAAAATACTATCTAATAGTGTAGTTTTTCTTTAATAACTCTGGAAAAATCAGTTCAAGATCTAAAAAATTTCTTGATTCTTCTTCAGCATTAAACCATACTATCTTGAAGAAGATTGATTAGAACAATTGTCAGGTTATTATCAAAGATTTTAATTATTTGTTTATTTAGAATGTAGTTGAAAAGCTTGAAACTTGATAAAGTATGGCTGATAAGAAAACAAAGTAAAAAATTTAAGTGCTGTTTAGCAATGCCAACCCTAATAGCTGGCAAAACTTGATGGACTTACATATTTTATAACTTGAGTTCAAAAACTAAGTTAAAAAAATCTAGTACGTTTGAAGAATTCAACTTAACTTGGACTGTAATGGTGCGTAATTCCTTGTGAGAAAAAGTTGTACAAGGTATGGGTGCACATTATATAAAAATTTAAAGACTATGGTTTATTCTTCGAATTCAGAAAAAATAAAAAAAGATCGAAGTAACTAAGTACAAAATTATAGGACTGGCTTTGAATTTACGTTGCGTTTTAATCAACATTCTGATTGTTTTTTAAATGAATATTTATGTAGCTCATGATTTCAAAGAATTGTTATCAGCATAGAGATTTTTCAATGTAGCACACGAATTCTATACTGATGTATAAGCTTCAGCTTGATCAGAGAAAGGAGAAAACATTGTATTAAAGCTCCGTCTATTTTTTATATAAGTTTATTTCGTTGATCTCCGTCTATTTTTGTCTAGCTGTTTTACATGTATACGTATATACGTATAAATTATCAGTAGCGTCACAGTTTAGGGGTACCTAAGTCTAGTTAAAGATAGCTAATCAAGTAGATTGGCTGGACACACATAAACGGGGCCTTTATACTATTCTCAGATCACTATCACGATAGTATCAGATTATACTATCACGCAGTAGCTGCTCCTTCTTACGCTCTGTACTTATATTTCTATGATGATTCCATTTCTATGTTTTTGGAATCCCAGAGAACAAAAAACAAGTCTTGATACGTCTGAATCTACATATCAATTATAACTTGTTGTGATTTTGACTTATAAATTTAAAAAAATTTTATCCCATAGTTTTGTTTGAAAAAATCAGCAATTTTTAGTGTATGATGACGGCCGAACCAAAACTATAAAAGAAAAAGCGGTCCGTGTTACAGTAGATTTTTCTAAAAATTTAGCTTCTGTCGCACAAGATGCCTAACAATCTAAGCACAAGAATAAAAACTAATATACGGCTTCCACAGTTGTCTTTTATAATTAATATTCGTCATGAATAATTTTATTTAGGAAGTACATCGAGCATAATAGTTAAACCATCTTATAAGATTGTACATGCCGTGATGTAGTTGCTATATATGTCATGCAACAAAACAATGCACTAAAAGTTAAAAATTTTTTGTAAATAATGTATGTTTGTTACTACTGGCGTTGACTTATAAAAAAAAGTTAGAATACTGGGGATTTAAAGATGTTGGCGGAGTGGTACTGTTATCAGACTTCTCGTGTGTTAGCGAAGATTAAGGTGAAGAAGAGGAACCATGCCACCTAGCTCTTGTAGTTAAACTAAATTAATTGTGCACGCACAAAATATTTCTGATACCCAGAGAGTTTTGGGTACTGCGAGTCCTACAATTATTCTGCAATGTCAGTAACTTATTTTTTGAAAATGCTGATATCAACAATCCAAAAAGATAAAAATCAATCATACAATAACAAAATATCATTGCTGGGACGTCTTGTTTTACGTTGAATATCCAACACCGTTTGTAATACTAACAACATTCTATTATGTATGCTTTGATACCGTTTCTTTTTTAAAAGAATGATTTAGTATCAACAATCAAGCAGCCATTCAGAAAATTCTGAGAATTATATGAAAGCTACTTTATTTACACGTTCTCATAATACTACATATTCATTTAACTAAAGAAAACTAAACAATGAATATTTTAGGATCTTCTGTTTGCGTTGGTAACATTACCGAATTTTTCTTAGTGAAAAACAAACCTTAAAACTATATTAATGTCATCTCCATTTATTAAAAAATGCACGAGTTTTCTGATGAATTTTTATTATGTTAGTTTGTTTTGGTTTTCTCATTATAAATATTGTAACAAGTTCAAATATTCTTTAAACTTTGAAAAAACATTTTCCGCTTCAACAAGATATTTTTCATGATACGAAGTTGAGTAAAAGGCAAGGAATGTACAGTCATTGGAAGATTAAAAACATAGCTATTATGTACATTTATGTACTACTTTTTTTCTTTAAGTAAGTGTAGAAAAAAGTAAGAAAGTGTAAGGACTCAAAAATATGTATAATATTAAAAAGAGTGATTGACATTTATCAAGTTTCTTTTTAAGACAGGTTTTCGTTTTTTGTAACCTAACAAAATCTTACACAAGTACAATTTTAACACAGCTACTATTTTAGATATTTTTAAGTGCCTATTCCAATGCACCACTTGGAGTTAGGCAGAGTCTTTTTATACAAGCTTCTAAGCTATAAGCCACTTTTTATACACTGTTTTGATTTTACTGCTAAACTAAATGATCTCATTATTAAATATATTGACTCCGAGGTAGTGGATAAATAAAATTGCACTTATTAATACTTGAAGAAATATTTTAATAACTGAAATAAAGATTATAATATCTGCCTAACTGTTTCACTATACAAAGTACACATACATAATATCTTGCACTCATGGTGTCTATGCCACCCAATAGATGTCACTAATTACATAACTGATGTGCAGAGTTGGCCCTGGCTTTGTTCAGTGCTCTCTCCGGATCACCTGAGCTGCTCCAGGATGTAGGGTATCTACAATGACAATAAGGACGAGAGGTCGTTAGTATAATATAACGTTTATTTAGTAGTTACACCGATGTGACCGCTCTGCTAGGCGGCTAGCCATGGACTGACTATACCACTTCATACAAGTGCACTTGCTTCGCGCTAGGGGAATCTCCCCACTACTCAGCTAGTTATAATACAACATCCCCACAATACTCTCCCCAAGTTATGACCATAACTTACAAATTAACTTAGCTAAATTGCAGCTTACGAAGGCCTTGAAGGAGTTTACAAACAGCGGGATAAATTTGTATAAACTGTTATCGCAGTTATCACAGGCAAGTCAGTCAATATTTAAAGAAAATACGAACAATAATTGACGCTAGTTATAATCATGGTTTAAAGAGATACACGCACGTAGCTTATGATATAAGTACAAATTAAAAAAATACATGAAAAAGAAACAATTCCTAGGCGCAACTTAGACACTAAAAAAAAGTCTAATTCGTCTCAGGACTAAAGCTAACCTGTTTTTTGGCATACGTTTTTAATACACATTTAGGCTCTGTACGCTGACTAGGAATGGAAAATGGTTCAGGAAGAGCTAAAGATTGCAAGCCGTCAGGTACGAAATGAGCAGGTTTAAGCTGCTCCGTGGACACCACCCAAGGATTACCATTAACATCTATCTTATAATCTAAATCAGAAATTCGCTCCAATACTTTATGCGGACCGGAGTAGGGTCTTTCGAGGGACTTCTTAACCAGCGGAGCTTTCAAAAAAACATGAGAAAACATTTTTAATTCTTTGAAGAAAAAGGTACAGGGCTTGTGTCTATGGGCCACCGGAACGGGTTTGACATTCTGCATGTGCACACGGAACTCCTCTAAGAAGATCTGAGGATTTGGAGTAAAATCATCGGGCTTGCAGAATTCACCAGGCATGTGGAGAGTTGTTCCATACGAAAATTCCGCTGGGGATCCGCCCGTATCCACGCGCACCGCAGTCCTTAAACCCAAAAGTACAGTAGAGAGTTAGCGCAGCCAATCACGATTGTTATGGCACATCAGCGCCTTTTTAAGATTGCGATGCCAACGCTCAATCAGGCCGTTAGAGGCAGGGTGATAAGAAACCTTCCTCACACGCTGAGTACCCATTAGACTTAACAAAGTCTTGAACACCTGAGATTCAAACTGGGCTCCCTGATCTATAGTGATTATACGAGGAGCGCCAAAACGAGCTACCCAAGTGTCATAAAAGGCACGGCTAACTGACATCGTGGAAATATCTTTTAATGGGGCCACCTCAGGCCAACGCGAAAATCGGTCCATCATAGTTAAAAGATAACAATAACCATCTCAATTAGGTAAAGGACCTACGATATCCACATGGATTTCTGAAAACTTACCATCGGGAGCGATGAACTGAACGGGGTTACTTTTAACGTGCCGCAAAACCTTAGAAATCTGACAGTCTATACAGGACTTGCACCTTAATATCGCGATGCATCGAGGGCCAGACATATCTCTGTCTGATTATAGAGTCCGTCACCTTGGCACTCGGATGGGCAGGCATGTGAAATAATTCGTAAACGCGTCTTCGAAGAGGCTTAGGCACATAGGGACATGAAATATTACCGGAGATATCACAGTAGATTTTATGGTGGCCAGGGCCCCATTTAATAGCCTTGAACTGAAGCGAGTGCTTTACTGGATCTTTAAGCAGCTCTACTAGTTCAGGATCAACTTTTTGGAGCTAAGTGAGCTCGAGAATATTAAACTCGACCGGAAGACGAATGAGGTCCACACGAGATAGGGCATCAGCAACTAAATTATCTGCGCCTGCAAGGTGTTTAATAGAAGTCGTGAATTGAGAAATAAATGTCAACTACCTACATTGGCGAAGAGAAGTCTTCTCAGCCCGCTGTTGAGAAGCGTGGATAAGAGGCTTTTGGTCCGTCAGGATGTAGAATTCTCTACCCTCAAGGAAGTATTTAAAGTACTTGATTGATTCGAAGATAGCAGTTAATTCCTTATCGTACACCCCATAATTTAACTGGGCTGGTGAGAATTTCTTTGAAAAAAATCCCAAGGGTTTCCAGACGTTACCCTGTAGCTGCTCAAGCACACCACCCATGGCCAGATTCGAAGCGTCGGTAATTAGACGCGTTTTTGCGGAAAAGGATGGGTGACATAAAAGAGCGACCTCAGCCAAATCCTGCTTAATTTTTTCAAACGCTACCTCCGATTCAGGAGTCCAGATGATCTCACGTTCATCATTTTTGGTTAATCCGCGCAAGTATTCGTTCAGTGGAGCAAAAGTTTCAGCCGCATGAAGGAGGCAACGACGATAGGTATAAACGAGGCCCAGAAAACGGCGTACTTCCATAACGGTCTTGGGCTTAGAAAAGTTGCTGACCGCTTAGACGTTGTCACGCGAGGGTTAAGAACCATCCTTGTTTATAACATGGCCTAGAAAGGCAATTTCTGTTTTAAAAAACTTACATTTACTCAAGTTCAACTGTAAGCCAAAATTCTTCAAACGCTCAAAGACAATGTTAAGATGCTTAGCATGTTCCTCGGGGCTTGAAGAAAATATCAAAATATCGTCCAAATAGACAAAGACAAATTCTAAACCACTAAAGGCACGATTTATGAAGCGCTGAAATGTTTGACCAGCGTTTTTCAACCAAAAGGGGACTACCAAATACTTGAACAGCCCAAAAGGGGTTATTACAGCTGTTTTGGGAACGTCCTCTGGGGTGATGGGAATTTGATAATACGCCCAGTAAAGATCCCAGTAAATGATGCCATCCTGGACTAGTTTTTCAAATTCTGATTTAACAGCCTGATATTTGTCAGGATTTAAACGATGAGCACGCTCCGAAGCTGGGGGGCCTTTAGTAATAATGTGATGAAACACATCAGGCGAGTTCCATCTGATGGGAGGCTTCTGTCCAGTTACCTCGGGAAATTGAGACAGAAGCCTACTAACCTCATCACCAGGTACCACACTTACCGAAAAAGGCAAAACCGACTTGAGAAAACCCAGCGTAGACGCGTCAGAGCATGGGACAATTAACCTACGTCTACGAATATCAACTAGTAGTCCAAGGCTGTCAAGCATATCCGCACTGATTATAGGGTAAGGGACTGCAGCTACACAAAACCTCCAGGTTATTGGATTGTGAAAGTGGAGGTCCAAGACCAAATCAGTCTCTCCGAACACCTCAATAGGAGTGTTATTAGCTGCTACTAGTTGAGTGGATGCAAAAGAAAAAGACTCAGCCGATTCCTTAGGCAATAATGACAGTTCTGACCCTGTATCAATTGAGAAAACTAAATTTGTCTGACGATCCTTAATGTGGAGAAGTTAAGACCTATTAGCCTCAAAAACTGCTCCAACATGGGGAGGTACTGTTAGTTTTCCGAGGAAGGAGACCAAGAACAAGGTTTAAAACAACGGTGGGCTTTGAGACCATACTTCTTGTGAAGATGACAAAGATGCGAATCACCCTCCAAAGAGCCAGAACGAGGATTAGGTTTGCCACGCAACTTAGAACATCCACGTTGGCGTTTAAATTTATCCAGATCAGTTTTAAGATCAGAAACTAGGGTAGTCAATCGCGACAAATCATTTTGTAAAGTTTGAAAAGAAGGGGCATGAACTGAAACAGCAGAAACTGTATTACTACAAGGGTCAGCCGCCTCCATGTATTTATCAGCCATTTTAGCGATTTTGTTCAAATCCTTAATATCCGAAATTACAATAGCTGCGCGACAAGGAGTGGAAATCTGGTCGAGAAATACTGTGCGAAGTATGTCATCGCTGCACTTAGTATCTAAAGCTCGTAACCTACTTAAAATTAAAGATGGTTTGCCATTCGAAGGCACTTGGCCTGTAATAACTTGGTGCAACCTTGCTTCTGCTGAGCTACCAAAGGTGGATAATAGCCTTTTTTTAATCTGATCATAAATATTGGCTGGACGAGGCTCTAAAATCATCAAATCCTGAATAGCCTGAAGGGCATCCAGCTCAAGCTTAGCTGTGACATGATCAGCTTTGGTAGCTGAGACAGAAATATCAGCGTTACGAAGTGTAACTTCAGCAGAAAGTAACCACGTGACCGGATTATCGCGACAAAAGGCCGGAAGCTTAGGCTGTTTATATATTGCCGCGACTGATTGAACATCACTTTGACCAGTACGAGCGCTTTGAATTTAACTAATCTGAGCATTAGCTGACGCTAGTTCACCTTCAAGCTGACTAATTCTTTCAGCCCCCGTAGCCATGATAACCAGTGTGAAACTTTACAATATTTCAATTAGCTTGCATTTGCAGATGCAGTATAAATTCGTAAAAAATCGAAGCTCACACTGTATGTAGGATAAAAACTTTTTTTTTTTAAACATGATAAAGTTTTTCTTTAAAAAAAAATAAATAAATAAGAATTTTTAAACGCTCGAAATCGCTATTAAAAATACTAGCTGGGATTTACACACTTACTATACGTTTCTCGTTTAATAAAGGCGTTCGAAGAAAGAACATACAAAGTAGTTCACGAATTGTTACTATAATTTGCACAAGAAAAATAAATGAGCACGTGGTGGCCACGCGAAAAACAAAATTCCAGGTAAACGATTCGGCAAAAAGCCCACAGCTCTACAAACTAACCTAAGCGTCACGCTTTCTTCAATTACGCAGTCATTTAAATTCATTTAGTAAATGTTAAGAATAATAAGACGCCGTTTTAACGCTTGCTCAAAGGCTTACGAAAAAGTTACACTTCTCAGAAGACGCGCACTGTCACTGTTTACCGCACACACATACCTTCATAAAAGCCATGTGGCGAGACGAATTACCAAGCCGGACTGCCCCGTTGAAGATATAACAGGACAGCAGCACGACGAGGTGCGGCAGCTTCGATGACGAGTAGACAGTGCAGCAGGCCTGCCGACAGAAGGATAAAAACGTTGTTGCAGCTGAGCGTGAAGAAGCGGCTAACAGCTAGGGCAGCTATGAGAAAAAACCAACCAAAATGGCGGGAGATCAGCCCTCGCAGAGAGTTGTCCTATGGTCCTCACTGAGTAGCAGCGTGCAGGGATTGACATCATGTCGGGGTCACCAATGTGGAGAGTTGACCCCGCCTTTGTTCAGTGCTGTCTCCGGATCACCTGAGCTGCTCCAGAATGTAGGGTATCTACAATGACAATAAGGACGAGAGGTTGTTAGTATAATATAACGTTTATTTAGTAGTTATACAGATGTGACCGCTCTGCTAGGCGGCTAGCCATGGACTGACTATACCACTTCAGACAAGTGCACTTGCTTCGCGCTAGGGGAATCTCCCCACTACTCAGCTAGTTGTAGTACAATATCCCCACACTGATAAAAGTTTGGGTACATTCGAATTTTTATGACATAGTTATTTTGGTAGGATTGTTACTAAACCTTCCGCTTCAGATCAACCCTGAGTTACTCAATGAAAATTTTCCTAAGATCCCACAACATTTCCTTGCAAAAAATAATTTTAGGACAGTATTTTTGAGACTGTGTGTTGTGTCTTCAACGTTTTTTATGTAAAATCCATCAAAATTCTTGTAAAATTAAATAGCCAGACGTTTTACATTATTATTCATTGTTCGTTATTGATAATTTACTTAAATTTACTTACGTACATGATTTTTTCACGGATACTGTTAAAATCGTTACGAGGGAAAGAGGTTTCTACTGAGCGGCCATCGGGAACGACTAACACTTATTACGTCAAGGACCTTCATCCAAAATATCGCTTTTATAAACCATAGTCGCCTGTGGATTCCCTTCGAGACTCGTCGTGTACTCCCTCGAAAGCCTCCTCCCTTGCTTCGTCTTCCTTTTTTCTGGCCCTTTTGAGGAACCACTGTTCTCTTTACATTAATATTTTATACCTTTTTAATCATTCACTCTTGTCTTATTACTTCTATTATCCGCTTTGCCTTATAGTACAAGTATGTACGAATTTACCGTGAATTAGCCATCTGCATAGTACTAGTATACATTTGGTGTTGTTTTATATACAATACAATACATTTGGTATCATACATTACGTAATGTGATACGTAATTTTAGTTTACAATCGTACATACACTTTATTTATCTATCAATTTTTTTTTTTTTTTTTTTTTTTTTTTTTTTCGTACAAATTGCTTATCACTATGTATTAAAGAAAAAGAAAACTATTTCTTGTTTTCGTCCTACAGAGTGCCCTCCCCCCTACCCTGATGTAGTTGAGCGACTCCTGGCGTTTGTACTTACTTATTTTCTCATTGAGTTAGTGTATGTTGTGTGACTAACGGTAATTCTATCTAATATAAGGTATTCATAATTTTACACGTATCTTCCATTTTATTCTATTGTATGATTGTTAAGTCACTATTGATGATTTTTTTTACATGTACATAAGTTCAAAAAAAAAATTATTCTTATCTCCATGTATTTAAAAAAAAAGTAAATTCTCCCTTATTCTCGTTTCATGGACTGCGTTCCTTAATACAGTCGAGTGATTCTCGGTGCTCATACTTGTTTGCCTATTAATTTCAATAATATGCCTTGACCAACGACGATTTTGTTATGCGCCTACAGAGTTGTAGTCGCCGCTCTAATTGGGGTTGTACTATTGGCGTGGTTTAAACTGTTACCGACTCTCCTGTTTTTTCGGGACTCTTGTTTTACTGTAATCATTTTGTAGTAAGTTAATAGTGGGGCACCCCGATGAAGAAGGCACTTGTTTGTAAGAAAAAGGAGTTTCGTTCTTGCAATTGTTGTCTCTGCCATTAGGTATAAAAGTCGTTTATAATTTGTTATTTCTTTACGCGCATGTCAAATTTCAGCGAACGTGTGGGACTTTTTAACAATTTACCCTAAGGGTGTCCCTAAGTTTTGGGTTGCCCTTGCCTATTATATAGCTTAAGTTTCCCATTGGATAAGAGTATGTTGACACCATCTGTGATCCCTTTTTTTTTAAAGGTCCGTGTAATTCTTGCAAGATTTTTTTTTTTTATATTCACAATGGCTATTTTAAAGTAGGTAGTATTTAGCCTTTGCTCTACATTTGACAGTGCTGCATATACAGACATTTATATTGTGAGCAGCACAGCCTGTATTAGGCCGTAGAATGTCCGTACTTTTTATTGAAATTGTACTATGGTTCTAGCCCTGGCATTTTATAAACAATGGCTCCTCTTACACTGCTGTAAGAGCTCAAAGGTTAGGTACATGCAATCGGACCCAGTAAGTGTCTCTCAATTCGATTTCGACCGTACATTCTTTCTAATTGCTTATACTGTGTTATACTATAAGCCTTGCTTCGCATGAATAGTGTTACCTTATCTCTCTTATTAGTTATATATGTTCGCAGATAAATAACTCGTGCAGTTTTTTACAGCTGAAAATTTTGAGAGTTGTTATTGCTATGTATGTGTCGATTATCTTATTTATGACCATATATTCAGCCTCTGGGCATATATAACCATAAGTATTTGAACTATTTAGGCTTTCTTTCTTTATTGGCAAGAGCAAATTTCTGTATGAATCGGAGTAATCTTTATCTAGCAATAAGATACTTATATGGTAAATTAATTAATTGTTCGGCGATAGAACTGTTAATTCGGATATATTTATTATTTCGAACGGACTAATCTGAGATCCTGCACCCAGGAAAATGAGCTTGGATCTGCATAGTTTTGCCTTTATTTCAGAGTTAGTGCAGACGATATCAGCCTTAGATGTATTAGCCCTCTTGCCGCAAAGAGCATTTATTGTGCATTTATTGTGGAGTCGCAGTCTGCCATATGCGACTTTACGCTAAGATCCAGTATATTTATAGCTGTAATCAATGAATTATCTATTAACTGTAGAATATTTAGAATACATGGCTTCCGTTATTTTGTCGTTTATTGTTTGCAGTCTGTACCTTTAAGCCACTTTAGTGGTTTGCTTTTTTTTTCACAATTGCCTGAATATCAATTCTAATTTGGGTCCTAACGAGAGGTGAAATGATAAGTCTATTTTTTTATTATTTTCCAATTCTGCTGGTTGTAGCCAACAAAAAATCATTTCCGTAATTAACACTCAATTATTTTTTATCTGTGATGTCGGCTTCTGTAGCTACTCTAGAACCTCCCTGCATTACAAATTTCATTATATATTTATTTGCGAAGCTTGGCTCCTGTTTACATGTTGGTCCCTGTGCTAAATACCTGTCTTGACACTATTTATACTTCATCGTTAGCTATGTATTTAAGTGTATCACCGTACGTACCGCATTCTTTATTTTATCCTTCTCCCCCTTTTTTTGAGTTAACCGTCGAGCTGCGAGTGTGACTCTGTCTTTGCTTATAAAGTGTGTACAAATGCATGTACCTTCTATTCTCTTGCCCGCTCTTTTTTGCATAATTATTATTATTCATTTTATTATTATAATCATAATTATTTTCTTCCGTTTATTTAAAAATTCCCTATCGCAATATATTTCGATGAATTCAAAAAATACAGTTTCTGTCTAAGCAGTGTATCAACTTTTCGTTTGCCTGCTTCGCGTAATTTAAGGACGTTGTCTACTTATTGAGATAATCACAGAAGTCGATGAAAATGAGAAGATGAATATTAAGAGCGTAAAGAATACACACGTCTTTTTTAAACATACGTTATAATACTAATTATTAAGAAATACAATAGTTAACACTTGCTCTTATGGGACAGATGTAAATTTTTGATAGAAAAGTGTGATGGAAATCACACAGGACAACAAAAATTGAGGTGTAGGGAAAATAAAGTGTAAGAAAAAATTGAGCAAAGTTTTAACTGTTGTTATAACTGATATTACGGAAAACACGTTTAGGCGTAAAAACACAAACACATCGCATCAAATGTACGAACACATATGTTGGTACATGAGATACTAAGCTGAGAGCAGAAGCAGACAACTTCGAATGTAGATAACATATAAATTACAATTAATATGCAAGGTTGTAAGCCATCAACTTGACTTCGATAACGTAGTTAGCTACTTAAAAAAAAAGAAAATAGACAACGTCCTTAACCTATCTTTCTAGTATTGTGGGTGTTCTTGTATTTTCTATCTTTCTTTCACACCCTGGTTTTTTTTAGGTAACTCAACTTACCTCTACTTCGTAATTGGGTAATTCTTTTATAAATCGAACGAATTTTGACTTTTACCTCTCTGATTCGGCTGAAAATTTTTTTCCAGTTTCTATATTAAAAATTCAGGGATACGTGTCCCAGAAATTTTTTTTTATCGCCTATTTTCGATTTTATAAGTTGAAACAAATTTCATAATAGTGGTTGGAAACTCATTTTAAACAATGTCTAGCTCCGAATCCTTAAGAGCTACAAAATTTTCACCAATAACACTTTTGTAAGCATGAAATTTCAAGTCAACGCATTACAAAATCACACAGTATTGGACTACAGGGACTGCCCATTGGAGAGCCAAAAACTTGTTTATAAAATTTCTTGTTGAAATAGAAAAAAGTTGAATTCAAAATCAAGAGTACACCTGTGAAAAATTCATCAGAGAAACATTGATTTTACCGTACAAGAATTTCCAAAAATGTCTTATTGCATTTATCAGAAAGAAATTTTGAAAAAATAAAAGTAGGTCAATTCAAAATTTTTTGTATCTTTAATTAATTGGTTTAAAGGATTATTTTCTAGCTGTAAATAATATATATCATCACTTAACAATTCTTCTACTTTATTAATGTAAGTTTCTTTGTCAATGACAACAGTGATATTTCCTTTGTCTGCTTTAGTAATTGAAATGTGTTTATTATTTTTAAGAAATACTCGTGTTCGCTTTAAATTTCATTATTTAAAGAAAGACGATTAGATACATAGTGTCTATTGTTACCAATCATGTTAAGTAGTCCTTTTCTGAGAGTCTTAAATTCTCCCGAATATTTTAATCAATGTTCAACATTCTTGAAAAGTTGAAAATAATCACATTTAGTAACATCAGAAACAAAATTAAATTTATCGCTTTACTCTAATATGCTTGAGACACAATTCGGTAGCGGTGTGTCAAAAAGGTTACATAGCCAGTTTTCTTTTATTTTACTTATGCCTTTATTGTTGTCAAATGCAGAGCACCAAACCGAGCCAGGGTCACTGACACTTTTAGTTGGAAGTGTATCGTATACACTTTCGCGCTCGGATTCTTCATGTGAGAAAAGGGCATTGAACTTTTTTGTAATTTTTAACGACATTCGCGAAAAATGCCATTCAATTTTAATTCGTCATAATCAATAAATAAATTTATCATATAAGATTCACAGACATGACTTAATATTTTTTCTTTAATTAATTCTATTTTATTTCTTAAAAAATGAGTTTTTGTGTACCAGTCCGAAATTTCATTATTTAAAATTAATTTATGTAATTTAGAAATAGCTGATTTATGTTTCATATTCGATCGAAAACTAAAAAAGGTAACGTAATTAAGCTTATTGGTACATTGTGTGATATGTCTTGGAAAAACGTCACAAGTCCTACATTTAGTTGAAAATTTTTGCTCAAATTCACTGCTTTTTAAGTCTTTCTGAATACATTTAAGCTTAGAAAAACTAAAACTTACATTTCTACCGAAGCACGCACGTATGGAGTCAAGCACCCTTGAAAGCCATTCAAACTTCCTACTGGTAAAGATGGTTAGTAGTTGTTGCAATCTGGTGTTTTCCATAGCAGCACAGTGTAGATGCTGATATAAATATAAAGGTTGTACAGCTTCTACATATTTAATAATTTTTTGCTATGCCTATCATGTGACGAGTTACGGAAGGAAATGTGTCCTCAATTTTTTTATAAGGCCACGATCGAAAAATAGTCAACATTTTAATTTTATAAACGCGGTCGGCCGAAGTATTGAAACTTGTCTGTAAAGCACTTATTATCAAAGACTCATCGTCATCTGCTTCAAGATCATCTGGATTATCTTGGCTCAAATTAACAATTTTTTCATCAATTACAGGCGATATTTGTTCTGATTTTTCTTCCAAATACCACTTCGAAAATAGTTTTTGTTTTTTGATGGGTGAAGATCCTAAGAAGCTTAATCCTTTGTTTAAAAAATCCACTCATTCACTTTGCAAAGATGGATTATCTCCCGTAAATCCATATGTACCGTCATTGCTCCCAACTTTTATATCAGATTCTTCACTTGAAGAATCCTTTTTTTGTAGCGTCTAAAAAATAAATGAGACTAAAACATCGACATTAAATTCTACGAGAGGTTGGGTATGTCTCAACTCTATATAATAATCGAAATATTGTACGTACCAATTCTGGTAGTTCATTTTCACTCTCTTCTGTATCTTCTTTTTTCAACTTTGATAACTTCAAGCGTCAAGAAAAACAAATTTTTTGTTGTAATGCATCTGACGAAATCGCCAAGTCCAGTTTCAAAAGTTGGTTTTCATTTACTGTCCTCAAATCAGAAATGTTTGTTATTGGATGTTTGAGATTAAAAGGATTAAAACATCTGTCTGATCGATAACTAATATTTTGCATTTTACGTGCCTCTTTCCGTGGCATTTTTACAAAGCAAAAATTATTCGTCTTTAAATTACAACGAGCGAGAATATGACTTGGTAGCGGACCAAAATAAACGCACAGCTGATCCAAAAGCCAACGAACTTGTAGTACGGGGAATGTACGTGAGTAGCGTGGATAACACTTAGAATCATAGATCGTACAGTAGGCAGGCTTCCTCGCGAAATTTTAAAATTCCAAAAAATCTAAGGGATGAAAAATCTATTCTTTATATAAAAGCACACAATTAATAAAACAATAAAAAACAAAGTAGCAACAATAAAATTTGAAAAACAAAAAACAGTTTACGTGTTAATGTTACGTCGAGCATTGTTATTATTATTTTTTTGTCTAGTGGTTAATAATCTTTTTTTTTCTCTAATGATTATTCGTTTTTCATTATATAGAAGATAAGATTGGAAAACAAATCACTCATGATTTAATTTTAATGAAAATTTATACTAAATAAATGATAAAATGGTGATTTCTCACTTTTTTGCATGATAATACAAAATTTTGAGGTTATACTGACAAATAGCAAGTACAAAAGTTGTAGATCTTTCAAATATCTACACTTCTTACCCATAACTTTTTTCGATACGAGGTACAGATATCATTTTATACTCAAAAAACAGTGTTTTTACCACTACGCATTACATAAATTAATATTTTAATAATAACAATAGAAAAGTTTCCGTATTTTAGAAACATTATTTATACGTAAAATCTTATGCAGAATACGATGGTAATAATAAAAACTCTATGTATTTTGGGGGTAATAGTTAAAAATCGATTAAAACAATTAAATTGTTGATAACAATATTAATTTGTTGATAAATTTTTTTTCAATTTTTTTTCTTGAAGTTAAACTCTTTATCTACAAAATTTCCATTGGTGAAAATTTTGTAGCACTTAAGGATTTGGAGCTATACATTGTTTAAAATGAGTCTCTAACCACCATTGTAAAATTTGTTTTAACTTATAAAATCGAAAATAGGCAATAAAAAAAAAAAATCCTCGGACACATATCTCTTATTTTTCAATGTAAAAACTGGAAAAAAATTTTCAGCTGAATCGGAGAGATGACGATTTATTTTTAGGGAAATCCGTTTGGTTTGTTAAAAAATGACCTAATTATGCATACTATTCTGGTAATCTTTTGGTTTCTTTGTCTCGTCGTTATCAGATGCTTCTGGACTTGTGCATTTGATTTTTACCTTTTTTGGTTTTCTCTGTATCCTTTCTTTTTTTTTTTGCTTGAAATGTAAAAACTAGGGTCCATCACTAATGCATTTCCCTGTATTTTCTTATTGGTTGGCTAGCTCATTCAGCTCTTGTCTTGGACGCTCTGGGTACGTTTCCCTTCCGTGTACTATCAGATTCTGTGGAGGTGGAACAGGTATCCTGTTTGTTATGCCTGGGTGATGTACAATACAGATTTATAATCTTGAATTTCTACTTTAAGTGTATTTAACTGAATATTTGGTTTTTTTCATAAGTTGAAATGTTTCAAAGATTTATGGTACGTGATAAACTTTTGTCGCAACAGATAAAGTCTAAATTGCCTTTTAGTTAATACAATTGCTAACAGCTCTGATATGTGTAGGAAAATAAAGCTCTCTTCCTTTCAAACAACGTTACGCGTATTCGCATGGTTTATCCTTTCCTATCTTACCCTGACTGAAGATTGCTTTTAATCCAATACATCCGTCGTCACGATGAAGGCTTTTATCTCTACTGCACAGTGTGTCTACGAAATTTTTGGATGCCTCCTTCTCTTAGTCACTTAATTTACAGGTGGTGCCCGTTTTTCTTGATGGAGGTTAAGCGATTCCTACATAATTTTTAATGAATTACCTGTAGTAGCCTATGAGTCCTTAAAATCTTTTTTTTTACGTTTGTTGGTCGAGGGTAGTTTCTGGCCGCTTTTAGCTTCTTTGGGATGATCTTTATTTGCCAGTTGCCTACGATGTAACCCAGCCATTTTGCTTATTTCTCCAAAAATGGACAGTTTTTGGATTTGATCGTAAGATTTGCAGCTCTTAGTCGTTTCAACAGTTTCATGAATTTTTTCCCGTGTTTTCAAAATCAGGGGTAGAAACTGTTATGTTGTCAATGTACACTACTATTTTATGATCTTGTTACTTTGCGAGTGCTAGTGCAATTGACCATAGAAATGTGTTTTATGAACCCTTGCACTCCATTGTCATTCTTTTGTATTTATAATGCCCTTGTGGGCCCGAAAATGCCATCTTATGTGCATTATTTTCGTGTATTTTGATCTGGAAAATTCTGATTTGAGGTCCACTACTGAGGTGTAACTTGCTGACGCTAGGTTCTCTAAGATGTCACTTTGAAACAAGTGGGTAACATGAACCCTCTGTAACTTTGTTGAGCAGTCGAAAATCTGTTACTACTCTTATCCTTTCCTTATTGTTTGGCCCTTTATTTTTAGCCACCATCTTTTGTATTTAATTATGACTTTTTTAAACATTTCTTCTACTTCGATTTATATTTGATCTATTATCCCCAATGGATATCTTTTTTTTTTTTTTTTTTTCAACCATGAGTTTATCTGACATCGTCATATTCTACATTTTAGAAGGTGTGTAGCCTTAAGAGGTCCCTGTCGAGGCCGAATACGTAAGAATTCAATTCAGTTAGTTTTCCCACTTATTTTTTTCTTCATTGTTGCCCCCTGTTTTATTTTCATCTGTCATCACTTATTTCTTGAATAAATAATCTTATAACTGCTTCCCTTGAGCCTTTGACATTGTCTCTTTCAACGTCATCTGAGTATTTTCGATAAATTTTTTTGTATTCTAGCAGCTTCACTTCTGGAACAAGCACGTATTTTATCTCGTCACTCTTAGCAATACATTCTGCGACTATCCTCCCTTTGCAATTTCTAGCTATAAGGTTTCCAAACAATATTCCTTCCTCCATCTCTTAGAGGGGTATTCAGCTTTTTTCTGATATTCAGCTGCTCTTTATGCGTGAAAAAATTATTTGTTTTAATTTTGTGGGTATTTTAAAATACTCTCTCTTTACCAGTGGTATTTCTGTATTGTCTAATCTGAACGCACCGTTAACATCATTTATCCGTCCACGATATCTCTTAAAGTAACCCATCCTATTATTTCTTCCACGCCAATTAGAAAGTAATTGTAGACGACATGTAATATCCACTTTAATCTGTGCAGTTTAGCTTATACTGTGCGTACTACGTAAAGCAGTCTTATTTCTTCGTCACTTTCTAAATGCATAGGTTGGTTATTTCCTGTGTGTGTGGCTGGCGCCTGTGTCTAATTAAACTTTTTTTACGGCTTCCCAGCCTTTTCTCATGCGTTTGCTGTTCTGCTGTGTAAAAGTGTTTTCATTCTTTGCTGTAGTATGCTCTATTTTTCCGTACACTGCGTAAGTACTCAGGCTATCTTTTGTTTCCAGCTTCACTGCTTTTTCTTGCTCTTTCGCGACATGTCGTCTGTGCTCACTCTATCGCACATTTTTCCTTGCTGGGCACGCTTCTCTCTGTCTTTCTCTCTAGTTTATGTTAAGGGAGCACGCCAAAAATCCTGCGAGTTTAAGGCTGTGGATGCATCTTCTTCTGTTGTCAGGGCCGTATTCGCTCTTTTCCCGCTGTCGTAGATCTCCATCTTGTGGCAGCCTGTGCTTGATGAAATCCCTATGACAGCCGTTCCAAATATCTTGATTTTTATAATCATTCCCGCAACAATTGAATGTGACTCTGTTGTAGTTATTAGATACAATACCATTGCTGCGATTATCGTAATAATTATTATCTCTAGGGTTGTAATATTATACCCATGATGTAAGAATATAAGGTGTGGCGTTGCGCATCCATTTTAATTGACCAATCAGGAACGCTTCCAGCGCCGCCATGTCTGTCAGCAAATTTAAAAAGTTTTTAAAATATAAAGCATATTAACATCAAGAAACTTGTGAAACAATATATATTTTTATTTCAATATTTTCATTTCAGTTGTTTTAGTGACCAAACGTATAATTTGTGAATATTCACACAGAAGAAACTGACTAAATAGGTAATCATTCATCAATTAACGTACATGTATATTCATACATATGTCTATATATATATGTCTCACTTCGAGGTGGATGCGAGGGATAAGTTTTAGTACCAACTTTGGCCACTTCGTTTCATTGTACAGGCTCTTCGGCGCTGTAGTAGTCACATCTCTCTCAAATATGGCGTCGTGATGGAAGGCGCAGAACGGCACGAAAATGAGACCTCGGAACGCCACACCTTATATTCTTACGTCATGATTATACCTGTCGTTATTAATTATTAAGCCCCATTACATTGCACTATGGGACTGTTATTTTAACCTCTAATAATAATAATAATAATAATAATTATTGTTGTTGAAATCATCATTTCTGTCCCTTTTAGAATGTGTTCCAGTTGGTAAGGGTATTCTTTACGGGTTGGCTATGGCCCTTGTTCCGCTGTTTCTTCTTTTCTTTTTCGTTTTGATTGTGTATGTTTGTGCACTAGTGATTTATGTCCTGTTTTCTCTTCTCCTTGCCAGATTTACTGGTAGTTCCCACTTGGTAGTCGCGCTATGGCATGTAGGCTTTGCACTTGTACATACTGGTATTGCGTGCCGTAAACTAAAATCGATTTTAATTTTAAGTTCTTCTATTGTTGTTTTACAGAGGATCTTTGGGCTTAAACTTCTACTTTAGCACCTAAATGTTAGAGTCAGGCCACACGTGAATTGTTTAACTGCCTCCGCTTTCACGCTTTCTTGTAGACCTTGTTTTGGAGTTGAACAAAAGGCTTGGGTTAGAATCGTGTAGCATCCTGAGCTTATTGTTCAACTGTTACACTCTCGTACTAAAGTCATTTATTGATTCATGATTTATTTTTTTAGTCATCTTCAGTTCTGGTATTAACGTGCCTGAGTTGTTTATACTGTCATTCCTGTTTGAAATTTCATGACGAAATTCTTGGACTGTTCCAAATTGAGCTAATCTGGGCCCAAAATGCTCAGTCACTTTTCTTTTTAGTCTGCTCGTGATGGTACCGAGGAAAGAAAAATTTGTTTTCTGAGCCCACCATTTAGGCAGTTATCTTTACTATCCTTCAAATGGTAGTAGATTGATTGAATTACTGTCAAAAATGGTACATTATTTGTCATGTAGCTAAGTGACACTAAAGTGTTATGTTGTGGCCTTCGCGTATAATCTTTCTCGTGTCATGTATAAGTCCTTACTTCATATGACTGTGAAATTAAAAATATATATTTTCCCCCCGTCTTTGCTTGTGTGGTTGTGGGTCAGATAAGTGCGTTGATCTCCATACGTAGGACAAACCGCTGCTGTAAATGCCGTCATTTTCATCCACTCTAGTTCTTCGCTAATTTTTTTGATTTTGCGCTCCAAATAATGTTTGCTTTAACTTTCGCCTGAGTTGCGAATATTTCTGCCGTTCCCCAATTTCAATTTATTATTTCTGTCTCATATTGCTTCGTTTATCTGTCTCTGTCCAGTCCACCCCCTTTCGTAGACTTCAGTTCGTCCTATTTTTGTTCGTTGGTGCCTCGATTTCTTCTATGGCTGTTATCACTTTGCCTGGTAAATGAACTGTTTCTTTTCTCTGATTATTTTTTTAATTTTGCAATCATTCTGGCAAAGAGCCTTATTACTATTGCTCTAGTTTTGTCACCTGACGTATCCAATTTTTCACACTTACTTAGTTCTATTTCTAATTCGAGCATTTGCTGCCTTGTATCTTTTCCTTGTGCTATCGTCATTTATTTCGTCTCTGTTTTTCGCAACGTTATAGTTAGTATCCCCGGAAATAGGCATGTTTGCTGTATCTGTAGTTTCAATTCCCTTGAATGTATTTTTTTGCTCACACGACACACCTGGTTCCTATTTGTAGAATTTGGCTCACCCCGAATTAATATAGCTATAGTTCTTTACGGGTGGGTTTATTGTATCTCAAGAGATAATGCTTTAGGTCCCTCTTACTAGCGTTTGCTATACTAGATATTATGCCTCATACGATTTGGTTTCTTTCACTAATCTGTGGTTGCGAAAAGAGAACAGATGGTAAAAAGTTAACCTGCTTTCGGTAACTGCCCTAATTATTATATTCTGTTTATTGATACACCGTTCTCTTTTCCTTCAAGTTTTTGCAGCTTCCTGTTTTCGTCCGATTCTTGAAATTTTTGCGTTATGTATCACTTTTTTTGGCTTTAGAATTATTTTATCAAGTTAATCAATCTAAGGTAAAGTACCCAGTTGTTAGACAGCAATAAAAATAGAACCAGTAGTTGCACAGTCCAATATAATTAACATTTTCGAATAGAAGACGTTTTCAAATAGGAAAAAAAAATTTATTTATAATCCATTAATACCTGGTAAAAAAATTAATCTCTAAAACTCTTTTTCGTTTTTACGTAAAAAAAATTTGTTTTAAATGCGAAGCACGTAAGATTACTGTCCAAAAATAAATCCCTTTAATAACATAGGAGTGTTCCTATACTCAGTACTTGGACACGGAAAAAATCGCTAAAAATTATAATTTATAGTTGGGCATAGAACGTTTAAGTTATTTTCCAACTAAAATTACCTTACAAAATGTATATTATTATATATTTTATTGAGTTTATCAGAGTTAAACACATCGAAAAGTATAAATAACTCTGTCCAAGAATAGCTTCTATTCGACAACATAAGATTTTTCCTGTACCTGGTACTTGGACAGTAGAAAACCCTTAAAATTATTGATTATTACTGAATATAACATCTTAATGTAACTGTTGAAAACTAAAATAAAGTTGAATGATGACCAGAAACTGTAGCATATAGTGAAAAAGATTATAATCATTGAGTAGTTAGAAATGTGAGAAAGCATTTTGAAGTTAGGTCTATTCTAACCTCCTTTCCATTTAATGAATATGGGGTATCCAACTACTGGTCCCAAGTTTCATGTTGGTCCTAGTACGTAGACACTGGTGTTCAGATACTGGGTCTTGATAATTTTTCTTTGATATAGTTTTATATATATGTATATATATATATATATATATATATATATATATATATATATATATATATATATATATATATATATATATCTTCCTTTATTATATAGTTAACTCAGTGAGGCATTCTACACAAACCCCCCACCGCCCTCCATTTGCCCCCCCCCCCCAACCAACCCCCCTCAAAATAAGGTAAAAATCCGTTATTTTCTTGCTTATTTTGACATATCGTAGTTTTTCTCAAAACCCTCCACAGCCCCCCCGCCCACCGACCCCTAGACATTTGTTCATGGCCCCCGACCGCCCCCCCACAAAATATTATATGTATAGTATAGAAGTATGGTATAAGTCTTTATTCAAGCCAGGGGGTTCAACCACGTATGGCTTCATGGGATAATAACAATGTATGTTTTAAAATTTAATCAAATAGTTACAGATTAGTGCACAATACTATAATCAGCTAAACTTAAATACAATCAACTGTATTTCAATTTATTGGATCCCTTGGTTTCTTTGTAAGCATAAAGTTTTTGGTGGGCTGACTTTTTTTGTTAGCATTTTGTAACGTTGCATTTTGCCAGCCTTGTCAATGTGTTAAAGTCTATTACCACATTCCTACCAAATCACATAGAAATATTGTGTAGTATTTTTTCTCAAAACATCCCACATCCCCCCCACCTACCTCCTACGGCCCTCCCACTGACCCCCACGAATTTTTTCATGGCATAATTATTATATCATCATCACTTATATAGTCCTTTAATACACAATTCTTCTTTTTACGTACATAAACTTAAGTTAAATTTAGAGTATCATTAATATAAATAATGAAAGTTTCGCATCACTTTATGAGTCATCTTATAAAGCCTGATTAAACCACGAAGACTTACGTCCATTTCTATTTTGTTTTAAATTAATGCTGAAATGGGTACAATAGATGAACACGATATACATTCATGATATGTATTATTAATCAATAAATTTTACCTATACATAAAAAAATAAATAAAAAGGAATGTTAAATGTTTCTATGTCCCCTTTTCCAATTCTTAACAATAATTTTGAAAATTCGTTATTACTAGAACGGATATTATTTTGTAATCTTAAAATTTTGAAGAAGTTCCATAAAAATGATGATTTAATAGTTTCTTCTATTATTATAGTTCTATTACCGTTTTTTTTTAACTGGAAGGATTTGTCGAAAATCTCCTCCTTATACTATTAATCTATCACCAAAGCAAAGTTTTGTATTACACAAGTCTCTCAAGGTTCTATCAACGATTTCTAGAGCTTTTTTCGGAATCATAGAAGCCTCGTCCCATATTATTAAATCAACTTCCCTTCATTTTTTTTTTTCAGTTTCAAATTCTAAAAATACACTTTCAATATTATCTAAGTCTAGAAGTAAACGAAAAGTTCTATGACTGGTCATACCTTTTGGTAGTAATACAGATGCAATTCGTGTCTAAGCCATTGGCAAAATATTTTTACCTCTAGAAATATAATAATAAATGAGTGTCTAATATAAGTAGGTTTTTCCGGATCAACCAGGACCATCTATGAAATATACTTTTTCATCTTGTTCACAAATAGTTTTAATAATTTTTCTTTGATCTTCATTTAAATTTGTGTACATCATATCGAACATTTATTTACTGAAAGATATTTTCTCAATATTACATTTATTTATATAGTTGCTAATGGTTGGTGTCGGTAAACTAAAAGACTCACAGGATTTACCTTCCGATACCAAAATTTGATTAATATGTAGAAGAGCACAATTATCATTATCAGTATCGAAGTCTTCCGTAAAATATTTTTTTTATATTCATTTCATATTTTTTCTCCTTGAATGTTTTCTGAAATCAAAAACCAAGCAAAAAATTGTCTTAACTGGTATGGAAACATAATTTTTATGGCTTCTTAAAAAATATTGTCGATTTCAGAATCATTTTCTATTAAACCTATTGCAATTGCAGTCTTCCTGAAATTTTTATATGTTATTCCATTATGTTTTTTAACGTCTTCAAACGATGTAGCCCCATGCTATTTATTTAAAGAAAGTCTTCTTAATTTGAAAAATTCAATAGTTAAAAATATATAAGAATAAATAAGAATAAATACAGAAAAATTGTAAAAATGTATTTCTCAAAAAATATTCAAAAGTTTGGGGGTTGGCGCGCAGTGCGCGCAGGGGGGCGTGAGCCCCACTAGTATATATATATATATATATATATATATATATATACATGTGTGTTGATGTAAGCTATTTTTACCATGAGAGCATATTAGTGTAAAAGCTATGATTCTTTTTTAAATTGCAAGAAATTATCTAATCATATCTTCTATATATTTCTGTTTTCAGATGTGTACCACAGGGTGCACCAAAATCAAAGTTTATTCAAGGATTAAGTATCATTGGAGTTCAACAAATTGATCGTGTTGTGGAAGTTGTTGAAGAAACTTTAAAAGGAAATACTGTGAAGTTTTTAAAGCAAAAAAAAAATAAGGGGAAAAAACTAGGAGGGGCATCTCTGTTATTGCCTAAAATAAGACGTAATCAACTTATTGAAATTATTCCCATTAATACTGGTTGTCTTAATCAGTGCACGTACTGCAAAACAAAACATGCACGTGGTGAACTTGGAAGTTATACAATTAATGACATCATTGAGCGTGCTCAACAAGCTTTTAGTGAAGGAGTTAAAGAAATTTGGTTAACATCTGAGGATACGGGATGTTACGGTAGAGATATCGGGACCAACTTACCACAACTACTTTGGCGATTAATTGACATAGTACCTTCTGAATGTCGGATCAGAATTGGCATGACAAATCCGCCGTATATTCTACAACATCTCAATGAAATGATTAAAATATTAAGGAATCCAAAAGTGTACAGCTTTTTGCACATACCGGTTCAATCTGGCAGTGACACTGTCCTTTATCATATGAAAAGGGAGTATACTAGATTTGATTTTGAATACATAGTAGACACTCTGAACCAAAACATTCCTGGAATTTCCATTGCAACAGATATTATATGCGGTTTTCCAAATGAAACCGAAGAAGATTTTGAAAAAACCTTGGATTTATGTAAAAAATATAAGTTCCCATCAGTTTTTATTAATCAATTTTTTTCTAGACCAGGAACACCAGCTGCTTTAATGAATCAAGTTCCAGCAAAAGAAATTAAAAGAAGAACTAAAACACTTTCTGAATTTTTTCAGTCGTATGAACCCTACAATTATAAAGTTGGTGAGATACAACATGTGTTGGTAACTGAAATAGCGTATGATAAGAAACATTATGTTGGTCACAATAAATTCTATGAGCAAGTTCTTATTCCAATGAAAAAAGAAAGCATGGGTAAAATTGTAAAAGTTAAAATAGTATCAGCATCAAAATTCTCTTTAAAAGGAGAATTTTTAAGTGATACATCAAAAGGCTTTACTACTCGATCAGTAATAAGTTTTGTATATAAACTATTTCAAAATTTTATTGGCTCTTACGTCCAAGTTTTAATTGCTGTTGTGATTTGTTTTTATGTTAGTTACTACAAATAAATAATAGCCTTAGAATATTTTCTGTACAGCGTTGTCAAATACAACTTTTTCCAGAATAATTTCAGTCAAAAAGGTGTCTTCACGACTATTTTTTCACAAACTGAGACCTTTTTAAATGTTTCTAAAAGTTTTTAGGTAAAAGAAACGTCGAGGAGTCAGTGTCACCTGCTGATAAGTATGTTTGTGTAGTTGGTATCTTTTATAATTGACAATTTTCTAAACTTACTTTTACCTGCGGTTTACCTGAATCGTAACTACATTAGATTTTAACTACTCTTTCATATTGACATACTTAAACATCTTTAATCAAGCAATATTAACAATAAAGACATGGTGTGTGCGATCTATGCCCTTACCTTCAATAATCAATATATCAGAGATATATAATAAATCTTTTATTATTATTGATTTCACATATCTCAGAAAATTCCAATTCGATAAGGTTACAGTAACTGTGGTAAAGATACACTAACTCCTTAATATTTAGTACATTGAAAATGAATTTTACTTTGAAATATATTTAAAGAAGATTCGAATGCATATAAAAAAACAAATTTTCAATTTGTTACAATGATAATTAATTTCCAATGAAATAATTCTAAAATCAATCATATCTTTCAAAAGCACATTTTTCCAGAATTTTCCGATGCAATTTGAATTGCAAAAACAATCATTAAAAAAAAAAAAAAAAATGTCATGTGATTCAAGCCTTTTACTCACGACATGATTATCTAAGACTGATTTCGGGCGGATGAATTCAAAAGTTTTCTAAAAAAAAAATATTTGGTGTTTCGCTTGTTTAATAAAAATTGAAGTTACCCAATTAATCACATTAATAAACTGAAATGTAATCTATAAGTAACGCTTCAAATTTGGAACCAGAGCTTGACTATATTTTAATAATAATCTACAAAAGCCAATACTTCGACATCCTGCAGATGTCCTCTTCAGGGCTACATGGTATAAAAATGTATACATATTAAAAGGAAATGTAGTTGAAAACGAATATATTATCAAATTTAAAAAATATAAAATACCTATAAAAGTGTGAGGATATTAGGACAGCGACTTCATTAACTTGTTGTGCCTCGTGTTTTTTCCTTAGTTTCGTTTAATGTGGTATCACTGTATAGTAATTCTCCTTTTTCACTTGTTGGAGGTTGTGTGAGCAGCAAGTTAAGCTCTCATGTGAATCTTTTGGCTATAAAAAAAAAAAATTTTTGGATTGTTTTGCCTTTTTAGCAAATTCTCATTACTTTACATTTAATCAGATAGTATACCGTCAGACTTGTGGCACACCTATGGGAAGTGGTTGCTTCCCGTGGATTGCTGAAATATTACTTAAGTCTCTTGAAACATCCATTGCTCTGAGGTGTGGGCAGTCTATTCTAACTTATATGAGATATATAGATGATTGCTTTCTAATAATTAATAATAATGATGTTCTACAGGTACTGGAACTTTTAAATAGTTTCAATCTGTTTATTCAGTTCACAATGGAATAAGCAAATAATAATAAATCGATCCCCTTTTTAGATACTTTGGTTACCAGATTTTCTGAGGCTGCATGTGTAATTGACTTACATCGCATACCATCAGCTTCTTGTAGATGTCTAAACTTTTTCTCGCATAATCCGGTGGCACAAAAGAGAGCTATAATTTTTTCCATGATTGACAAAGTATTTAAACTTGCTGACCCTTGTTTCAGAACCCAAAACATTTTGAGGTTAAGAGAGTCTTGGCTTTGAATGCTTATCCTTCATTTTTTGTGGAAAAATATATTAGAGCTAGGATGAGCATGCTCCATCGAACTTCTAACTGTTCCAATAACAGAAATCACAAGGTAGATTCTCAGACTTTATGCACAGAGTACCGTTCTCATAAGCTTTCCTATTTAGTATTTCCATACTTTGAACCGTTGGAGCATTATGTTGAAAAAATGTTTTCCACCTACAATATTAAAGTCATTTTTTCCAACACTTGTAAGTTAACCGATATCCTTAGATTAAGTAAGGATAGAGCAGAAAAAGGGTAGATTAGTGGAATTGTTTAAAGAACTAAATATTCGCATGAGTGAACATGTTAAATCAGTTAAGAAACATGATCCTAGATTTGCAATAGCCTTACAATCTAATGAATTTCAGCACTCTTTTGATTTTGATAAAGTAAGAATCTTGGATCAAGGGAAGAATGCATTTTGGAGAGAGTTCTCTGAAATGATCTATATTACAATTTACGACAAAAATGTTAATCGACAGCTTGATTCCAAAAAGTTAAGTCCTACGTATGAAAAATTCTGGCTTGGAGTTTAACAAAAGTTTATGCAAGCGTTTTGATTTTTAGTTAGTTACTACTGCATAATTTGATTTTGTTTATCTTATCTTTCGTGTATTGCATGTATATTTCGTCTTTTCCCATATTTCTCTACATGCTCTCTCTTTGATCCCTTACTTAGTATCGAATCTCTATTGTTTCTTTCTCTATGTTTTTTCCTTTGCCTGACCTAAAATTAAATTTTTTTTTTTTAAATCAATGTATGTACAAATTATGCAGTTCTTTTGTTCGGCGTGTCATTGTCCATTAGCCGTGTGTGACTAATTTTTGTTTGCGCGCTTCATGCGACGTAATTGCGTGTTATCATCTCACTTTTATTGTTATTTTATATTTTTTAATTCGACAATACATTTGTTTTTTAATTCATTTTCTTTTAATATATTTATATTTATCATACCATGTAGATCTGAAGAGGACATCTGCAGGATGTCAAAATATTGGCTTTTGTAGATTATTACTAAAATACAGTCACGCTCTATTTTCAAATTTTAAGCGTTATTTATTTTTTTTTCGACAACTGAGCAAGTGTTTGGGAGATTTTTCATTTGAAAATGTTATCATTCTTTTTTGGTTGAATAATTATTGAGAATGTAAATAATTAAAAGTTGGGGGTTCATCAGAAGAGTGCACAGGAGATAAAGTCTCCTAGTTATTGAAATTGCAAAAAAATGTATACCGTAGACCCCAACACGTTTTCTATTGGTTAATACCGTCGTGATTTTACCAATACATAATTAGCTTTCAATCTAAAAAAAAAACGATAATTTTTTATTTATTTTATTGTATTTTTAGAATTTTTCTTTTTAT
Source organism: Copidosoma floridanum (assembly GCF_036245765.1). Taxonomy (NCBI): domain Eukaryota; kingdom Metazoa; phylum Arthropoda; class Insecta; order Hymenoptera; family Encyrtidae; genus Copidosoma; species Copidosoma floridanum. Next base: position 6,731,127 of record NW_028321885.1, read on the forward strand.
TAAAATGTGATCGTGAGTCTAAAATACGTGTCAGGTGCAAGACACTTTTTTTTACAAGTGGGTGCTTAGTGATAAAAAAAAATCATAAAAGTTGCCTAACCTTATTTCTAAATTTATGTATATTATTGAGGCTTCACCCCCTGCGCGTTTCGTGTGTTTACTCCTGCTTTTAAAAAAGTTGTAACTTTAGTTATGAAACTTTCCAAAAAGTTTTTTTTTCATCGGTCTTGGATCATCTTACTAACAGTTATTACTTCATTTTAATCATAACCATTATAAATAACATAATAAAAAAAACTTATTAAAATATTATTTTCTATCATTTTATTTTATTTCGTTACATAAAACTATATGCTTGAATATTTACTTAATTCTTCTAAGAATATTTTTTAATGTTTCAAGCATTTTCTAAGGTTATCCATGAAATTAACTTTTCTTCTTGATTGTGTTGCTAAGTTCAAACGAATAATAATCACTTTAATCATAAATTACATAAAAAGACGTTCTCTACAAGTGTTGAGGTAATAATAATTCTTTATTATACTTGATTTCTCATGTACATCAACTTCATGTCTTTCTAATGAATCATTTAAAGAAAATTTACAACCACATTCTGAACATATTTTATATTTTCTACATTGTGAATGAATATGTGGCGACGTAAATGTATTTGTTTTTTAATCACTTTTTGACATGAATGCCATTTAAATAATTTTTTATCAATATGTTTTTTCATATAATGTACATGATGTTTCTTTGCATTGATTTCTACAACACAAACTTAACACTTAAATAAACTTACGGATTTCTTACAGATAAACGTAATAATAAATGTATCAAAAATTTTCCTAAACCCTTCGCTAATGTAAGATCGTTGCACCGTACAACAAGTTTTTATTAATGTAATATGAATATCACATAAATGTTGAATATCCTGATTACATTCACAAAGGCGGTGATAAAGTGTTTGTGGAACTTCTAAGAGTAAATGATTTCGAAAACACAACTCTAGACGAAATTTAAAACTACGTTGATTATAGATTTTTAAGTCCAAAAAAAGCAGCATGTAAGTTTCAAGAGTTTCCAATTTGCGTTAGAAGCCTCAAAGTGGTAAATTAACCCGCACATCTTAAAAACAACCAAAAATTAATATTAGAAAAAAATAAAATTAAAAACACACAAAAAAATGGCAGAGACCCTTAACAGCTTAGTTTAAGCTAAATAAAATCGATAATTTTGCAAAATCTTCGAAGTACGCAAATATTACAGAAGAATACATTTTTTAAAATAATATTAAGATTTGAGTAACAAGAAAAAACGTTAGAAAAATACAGTAAAAGGAAGATTAATTATAACATCTTATAGACACCATAAACAAATTTTTCTAAAGTTATTATTAAATAAAAAGCCAGAAGCATCGGCATTTAGAAGCTAAAAATCACATAACAATAACAAATGCGAAACGTTTCAGGATACTGCAATTGCTATGGATTGAATTAATTATTACATTTATATTTATAACGTTTTTGAAGAAAAAAGTACCATAACGCTTCCTTTTTAAGAACGACGATTTTTGTCAAATGATAAAAAAAAAAAGAAATTACATTTGGGAAACAAACGTTGTTTCAATGTATTTTCAGTTAAATAATGATCAAAAATATCTTTAAAATTATGTGTGAGAAAACTAATGTATTTTTTAAAAATAATGGTTCTAGAGGATCATAAGAAACTTTTTTGTACAAAACATTGAGTTATTACCTTATTTCTCAAGGTAAAAAAATTGTATTAATAGCTTAGGCTGATATTGTACCAGTGTTGCTTTCAAAAAGCATGACCAGTCACAGAATCTTTGGATTAGCCTTGGACTTAGATGATATAGAGAATGTGTTTTTAGAGATGAAATCCAAAAAAAAATTACGAAAAGTTGATTGAATAATTTGATAAGAAGCCCTTATGATTAAAAAAAAAATCCTTAGTAGTAGTAGAAAGACTTTGCGTGACCTACGTACTATAAACACACATTTTGAAAACAAATTTGTTGTTTTAGGAGGATATTTACGGTAAATTCTTCCTGTTGTATTTATTGTAATTGTAATTTATAATTGTTTATTACAATTATAATTATTATAAAAGAATTGTGATAGTTGTGCTGTGAATATTTATTCAAGGGATATACATTTTTTAATATTGTTATTAAGCATTAAAAAATAAAAATTTTAAACATTAAAAATCCCAAGATATTAGAATAAAAGTCATACTGACTTTTCATAATAAATACACGTATTTTCCAAGTAAAAGAATTTTGAATCATTTGAACAGAAGTACATCCACATACTCCGAAATAGTTGTGTTAAAAAAAATTTAAGTATATGTGACAGTTTGTTGATTGGTAAACAGTTTAAATCACAAAATTATTTAAGTATAATTATACAGCAGAAATACTAATTGGAGAGAAATTTAAAAAAAAAAAAAAAAAAAAAAAAACTTTACACTCAGGCGTAAATTCTTCATCGTTGCCATTTATACTATACAGAAAGCAATTTCTTTGAGTTTTAGATTTGCCATGACAATTGATAAATCGCAAGGACTAAGTTCTTACAGTGTTGGTTTGCATTAAAAAAAAACTTTATTTGTTGACCGACAGTTGCATGTAGCGTTCTCACAATACAAAACTAAAAATGGTATATTTGCATAAATTAAAGGTGATAATAATCAGGGAAAAAAAAAATTCTGTTGTAAGAAATTTTTAATTACAACGTAAATAATCAATACTCATTTATAACTTATGTTCAATAAAAAGTGGTAATACGAATTTATAATAAAAAAAAAAGAAAAAAAAATAATTATTCAAGTATAAGTTTTTATTGCTTTATTACTATTCGGATAAGGAAAAGTTAAACGTCTTCGTGGTGTGTAGGACTACTGGCAATGACTACCACATTTATTGTTATTATTTCGTTTAGAAATAGTTCACACACCAATAACCTCATCATTTAAAAGAGTGTAAAAATTAATTTCCATAGTTGGTTTAAAAAATTTTTTAACATTGTTTATAACTATAAAATTAATCTATCTTCCTTATGCGTAGTGTAGATATGATGGATATTGTAAGGCATTAACAATTTATAAAATACCCCAAAAACCATATAATTAAAAATATTGTGAAAACTTATTTACATGGTGGACAATTCTTGTGAGGGGGCTGTGGGGATGAACAAAAATTGAGTGAGGTGACTGGGAAGGGGGGGCTGTGAGGGGATATAAGGATCTTGATGAAAAACTGAAGCTACTTAAATGAAGAAGAAAACAAGCAAATTTTTCCTTGTATTGTAGAAGGCTGTAAAGAGGCTATGCGATTCTATGGCGGAGGGGGCGTGAAGGAATAGGGGGAAATTGTGGTAAGCCCTACCCAAATAACTGTATGTAGTAACATATTCCTAAATTGAACAGTTTTTTTGTGGGGCTGTTCACCCTCGCTGAGTTTTCTGCCCCTCCCCATCCCATGTTAAAAACTTAATATTTATCACTTTACAACATACAGTTCCGTTCTAAAATTATGAGAAGCGAATGCTCAGCGATCTTCAAATATTAAGCTGTGTAAGTGCTTTTGTAATCGTGTGACGTATAATTAACTTCTTTTGAAACAAGCTACCGTTGCACAGCTTGAACTACGCATGCAATCCCCAAACAATAGTACAAAGCTCTCACCTTACATCATCAACTTGCACTACTACATTCAAGAATGTGAAAAATCGTCAACAATTTCAAAATTCATAACTGTGTATATCCACAAGAAATATCGTACACAGTTTCGACAGCAACTTGTATTTACTGTAAAATTTTAGGGATCAGCAATTTAATCATCTATGTTGTTTAATTATTACACTGCCACTGTGATCGTGTCAATTAAAAGTAGTTAGGTTAAGTTCTGATTCGTCATTTGGATCTCTAACCTGACGGGTCCTCCTTCAATGTAAGAGAATAAAAAACTCTTTGCACATACCAATATTCCTATTGCGTCTATTAAGCGAATGTAAGCCGTAATTCGGTGATTAAGCTGAGTGTTAGAAGCGTGCATTTCAAGAAAATTCGAGCTAACCAGGCCACTGCAGAGTCACCTAAAAAATGTCTTAGAAAGGAACAAGAAAAAAAGAATCGTCTACTTGAGTTCTAACGTATAAAGCAGTAGTCTTATTATCATCATCGCCACGAGTACGATTAGAATCATCATTGCGGTCAATTTTGTAAGATCTTGCAACTGAATGCGTGCAAGCGCGACCAACCAACAATTATGCAAGTAAGTTGAGTTAAGAAAAACTAAAAATTTTTAAAACACTGTAGATGCGAACTTGAAACTTTATAATATATATTATTTGTAAAAATTGATTTTTTTTCGGATTTACCAAATTTATTAAATCATCAGAGAACACATTACTTGGTTGTTGATTTAATTTATTTTTTCAATTCAAATATCTTAAGATCCAAAATTCCAATTGATAGAAACGTAACTCTAGCTTGGATGAATTAATAAAATGCCAAGCAAAAATAAGCAGATAACAAACGACATGGACCTTTAGAAAGACGTGAGACCAAGAGAGTAATGAAATACGCTCGTACTGCATCACATAACATAGAAATTTAAACAGTAGGTTGCAAGAGGGCACTTCTATCCCCTAGAACTTATAATATACGCCTTACATTTATATTTACATTCTTTTATTTATTATATTTTTTTTTTAAATGAAATACACTAAATCCGTCAAATAGGCAATTCAAGTGGGGACAATAAAAGGGTACGCATTTTTAAATAACTTTATACATATATACATATATTTTATTTTATTTCAAAAAAATTCCTATTTGAAATATGTCCTGACGTAAAACATGAAAATTCGAATTTGAACGCCGCGCGCGGGGAATGTGCGTATAGTACTCTAAGCAAACGCTAGAGCGCGTTCACCAAAAGAATGGAAAACCTTTTACACAAAAGGAGACAACGAACTCTCCAGTGCACTGGTACATTACCGTGACGAGCACAAGGTGAGAGAAAGAGACCAAGTACAATGGCCGAGAGCTGAAAAGTAAGTTTATACACCACCTACAGGTAACACTTCCACTAACCGGCTCCTACTTGAAATTTTGGTGCTCGACCGCTTTAAGCGTGGAGACGACGCACCCCCAAGTAGTCAAGGCACTAGGGTTAGCGCTAACGTTTCTTAGGTGAAGTTCCTGGGTCGATGACTTGAGCAGTGCTCAAGACACCCAAGGGCCCTGAGGACAACCTAACCCTACGTTACTTTGCAGGATAGATAGTTTACCTAGCACTAACCTTCTGTGGTTGTACTCAAAATTCGTCTTAGCCTAACCCAATGTGCGTAAGTGAAAATTAAATAGAGAAAATTCAAATTCGAATTGTCGTATACATAAAATTTCTGTTAAATTAATGTAGAAAAATCTTAAGTAAATTCGAAATTACCGTTTATGCCATATATTTTCTTTTTTTGAATTATTTGATTAACTCAAAGAATCGAAATTACTTAAATACAATTAACACATGCAGAAATTGAAGATATGATTTCCTTAGAATTATACGATTTAATAAATATAAGAAAAATAAAAATGAAAAATTGATTGTGCTTATTTAAATAAACCTTCCCCTCCACAAATGATTGCGAGTCTCTTTGAGAGTTTAAGAATAAAAACTAAAATCGTAGCTGTTAAGATATTTTATGAAATTGTTTTATATAAAAGAGAAAAGCTGAGAATTTTGTCTGTACCCAAAAAAGGGCAGGAATAAATTTATTTAGATAGATACAGATATTAACTTAGAGGAATATCCAAGGAGCGATAAAAATCAACAAAGTAATAATCAAAAACAAATGCTGTATATCGTGCAGGAATTAATTGATTATTCAAAAGATAAATTTTGAAACTTTATAATAATTATTTCAAATATTTCTTTTATATAATCAGCAATCCGAGCTACTTCGCTCTTTTACACAGGGCAACGAACCCGCCCTCCAACATATAAACACTAACATTGTTTGTGTGTTGGTTCCTAATCTTAGAGTTTCCTCGGTATAGATAATATTCTTAGCCGACTGTTACCACTGCCAATTAACCGGGGTCATACTCATAGAAAAAGAAGTCGTAAGGTCAACGTCAGCTAGGCGTGTGACACATTAACATCACTTTATGTATACTGCTCCGTACCATCTAATACTACAACGCCAAGTCAACGATTTAAAAGAAAAGTATACTGTTAGTAAGAGCTAACGGCCGGCTCCCGAGAAACAAAAATTAAGTTTATTTGTTTGTAGAGCGAATTTAAGATTTTAGCCCTTAGAAGTTTGAATGTAACATTAACAAATCCGTGATGAATAAAAAATTTCTCTACTATTCTGCCTCGTACAACTTGTATATATGTGGTATTTCAAAATTTGTATTTAAAGCAGTTGAGTGTGAATAATTAAAATGTCTACTAAAGTACTTACTAAAAATAAAATAAAACTTAAAATAAATTATCGCTGATGTGTAGGATTCTTTAACTAAAATAATTAGTTTACTTGTCTCAATGTAACAGATGATTTTTCGTTTTGTATACCTTACAATAAACCATGATTGTTTAATTTTTCACCTTTTCATTCGTTACAATAATTTTAAAAAATGTTTAAAAAATGTACTATCTACATATTATTACTTATTCCCAAAAAAAACGATTATTTTTTATCATAACGTAAGCATGCATGAAAAATTGTTGAGTTAATCTTCTGGCATATAACAAAGAAGTAAAATATGATATAGTAGCAAGGCTTCGCGTGCCAGTCTCCATGGTTGTTTGCTGTTCCATGCTTTTTCAGGTAATTACAAATATAATTACATAAAAAATTTATTTGTGCAGTATGAGACGGTTCTTGCTAGAAAAACGTGCAACCATAAGGAACTGTTTTCATTTATCTCATATTTTTAAAACTTTCCTTAATCCTGATATTCCCACCGCGATAGTATAAAAAGTGTTATTTAATCCTATTTTCTTCCCACTTCCAATGATATACGCAGCTAAACGAATTCTCTCTTTCTTGAATAAATTTTGATGCAGATCATTAGACAGTATTTAAATAAACTTACTACCTTAATCTTTATATACTTTTTAAAAATATTTTAGCCTTTAGAAGAATTACTATTTCAATTCTGCCATGCTTTGATTAAAATACAAATAATAACATAACTTCCTTATAAATATGTATACAACTAACAGCACGATAAAAATTAATCGAACTACTTAACTGGTTCCGGAAGTTGACTCTTAACAATGAGCGTTCCTAACAAGGCAATACTTTCATAGTTAGTATCATCGTATCATTGCATTATTTGAATTTATATATGTATTGCCCTGTTTATTGTATATTTATTGTTTTTTGTAACCTTACCAAAGAATCCCCTATATTCCAGTATCCACTACCACTCCCCACTAACTTTTTTAAGCCCCCCAGCACCCGTTCTTTCACCAATCAGGTTTTTTTTACAGCGTACGAAATGCCTATATGACATGCACAATTTTTTCAAGAAATTTGTTAAATCGTATAACCAAAAATTTATAAAAAAGAATTCTACCTTTAGCTGCTGCTCTATTAACATTTTTTAAGTACATATTTTTCACCTCCTGTAGTCTGGGTATCCTTTTTTTTAGAACGAAGTTCTTTATCGTGGGTGGTGGTGGGATATATGCCCCCGTGTATTTGTTGTGTATCAGGATGGTTGGGAACGATGATTCATCAGCCAGAAAGTGTTAGGAAAAAGCGTTTACTTCCATTTTTTCGCTGGCTAAGAAAAAAAAAGCCGACTTCAAGAGAATTTTATTGCAAATCGAATGCAGAAACATTTTTCGCAAACCGATGTTATTTAAATAAATGGGAGCACTTTTTTGGTCGACTTGCATACACATGACTCTCACACCTATCTAAACTTAGGTGCCACAATCACATGAAATTAATAAAAATAAATAAAGAGCAAGCCTGTACGCGCATACCATGCGATCCACAAAAAGGTGTTTAAGGAGACTGAATGTGTGTATGTGTGTTGGCACCCACTTTGCTGCGTAAACATTATTACCCAGTGCGCACATATTTCTGCGCACTCGCTGGTAAAGGAATAAGCCTGCACGTATGTGTATAGAATATAGTAGTTAGATATTACATAGAATATAGTATTAATACTATATACACTAGTTGTCGAGTGGGAGCACAGCCGATCCAACATGGATTGCCTGGTCCAAATTAAAAAGGGATTAGAGCAGAATGAACAAAAAGGGGGGGTTCTCACTTAACAAGAAATCAATCAAAAAAATAGATAAAATAAAAAACATAAATTTAATTAATAAAGGGGGGGAGATAAATATAAATAAAGGGAAATAAAAAAAAAATAAAAAAAAATAACAACAATAAAAAAATAAGTTGAGAATTTCAATATTGGTAATAGGGGGTTATGATACGTTGATTACCTGAGATTGATCAGAGGTTAATAAATAAAGAAAACAAATTTAATGGGAAAAAGCCAGCGGCATAAGAAACCCAGATTTATTAAGAAACGAAGGCAGATACAAATTGATGAAATTGATCATTAATGAGATACGAAAATGCGGAATTTTAAATGTGGACTGGTCTTGTGTGCGTAAATGCGGATGTGTGTGATTGTACGGAAGGACCTACTGGTAACGACTTCCGGTGTGTGAGTATGCGAGGAATCATCCGGAAGAGTACGTTCGGAAATGCGGAATTGCCCCTTGCGACAATTCAGACGCAGCTGGCGCTGCAATCGATGGATCGGGCGAGGAGTTAACTATTCCGTCTCGAGAGGCGTACAGGACTAATGACGCGAACAAACTTATGCGAGGGGAGAGAGCGATAGCAAGTTGGTTGGGTTGGTGAGGATGTAGAATATACGCTGGTAATAGTAGCAAAATGGTGGACTACAGAGAAGTAGAGAGAAAGAGAGAGAGGTGGAATGTACAGCCACTGGGAAAGGGTTGAATGAAAATGTGGAGCGTGCACGAGCGAGAAAGAATGGGAAAATGGATAAAATGAAACTAAGTATGTAGAATGTAAAGAAATAAAGAGATAGCAACAAGTAGGAAATAGCTTGAGAACAAAGGTGAAGATAGTATAAAGTGAAAGAGATATAGATGTTTAATAGAAAAGGGTTAGAGAGAAAATGTCAGACGTATAGGAGCAATAGATCAGCAGAGAGAAAGAGAGAGAGAGATAGAGGACAACGTGGAAAGGGGTTGAGCATGCGATTTTGTAAATGTCCATATTTATTTTTGATACATGGTATACAAAAAAAAAATTTTTTTACTCGTCCTTTTTAATATACTGTCAGAAAAAAAAATAATTAAGGTTATATTTGTGCATAGTCCAACCCATCTATATTTGTGCACCTCGATCATGTAGATCCCCTGTAGAAAACCAGAAGAAATTGTTATTATTAGCCAATTTTGCTTTCCTTTCAAGATACAGCATTTTTTCTTGTTTTTAAAAGTTAAGTTGTCGTATTTTACATATTAAATATCTTACTTACGTTCATTTACATACATACGTACATATGATAAGTTAGATACAGTTAAGCTCGTATTACAGCCACGTTACGATTTCGTAATACTACCGACTATATCTACTACTGACACGGTGGTACAGCGGTAGAGTTGCAGTCTTATCGATCTGGAAAGTTAAGTAGAGTTGGCTGGGGTTCGTAGTTGGATGGATGACCACTTGACTATTGTTCCGTTTGCTTGCGCTGGTAAGTTTTTGGATCGATTGACTGCCTCTTTATCGTTACGATAATGTGAGCGGAAGGTGTGCTGAAGCTCAGGCTTAGACTATATAGACATTTGTTCGGAACTTAGGCAACACACTGGCCGTTCTGGAATGGGCTTCTCCCGAGTAGTTTCCCAATCCACAGAACTGGTTATCCTGGCGAATGCGAAGCGGACTCCCCTTCCACCCTTCCCATTCACATCCATCCCCAGTCCCCAAAGTGCCGAGTGTCCAGACAAGAACGTAATGCACTACAATGTTAAAAAAAAAAAAAAGGTATATCTACTTTATGTATGGATATAGAGAGAAGCTATTTCTTACTAATATCTACAGCAAAGTCGCTAAAATCGTTTTAATCGCTAACTGCGAAAACTACTGAACCGATTTTGCTGAAATTTTGCACACTGATTCATGATACTTCCTAGATGGTTTTAGTATAGTTTTTATCTTAAAAAATGTAATAATCATAGCAATAAATAAGCTCAAGGTTTTGAAAAAATACGCCAGCTTTTCACTTTAGTTCAGTAAAATCCGCTAGGTGGCGTCGACATAAAATCGAGGCTACCTGCAACAGAATTAAATAAGTGTGGTCATAATACGCCGGAGCGTCTAGATATCTTCTAGTTCAGTAAAATCCGCTAGGTGGCGTCGACATAAAATCGAGGCTACCTGCAACAGAATTAAATAAGTGTGGTTATAATACGCCGGAGCGTCTAGATTTCTGATGCAGTCGTACTTCGACAGTTCAACGAGATGCATAGAGAATGTAGATGATAGTCTTGCAGCTGGATATTCCGGTTACGGACGACACTCTTCTCTAAGGGGTAAGGGACCTAGGTCTCCAATCACCCTGAATCTCGACGAGGGCGATAAAAAAAAAAGTCATTTTAACCGATGACGCTTCTGGCACAATACCAGGAGACATATCTATAGATCTGGCTATAGCCAGAGCACAATCTGTTCCAACTCTTCAGAGTTGTGTGGCAGCCCCACCATCCCGCCTGGTGCAGTCAGAGGATTTTTGGCTACAAATATAAGCCAGGGAAAACAGCTCTGAGGGACACGGGCAGCCACAACGGCTACCTTCTTAGTCGTCGCGTCCCCAAAGCGCTTACCCACATGTTCCCGTTTAACGCCGAGCGGTTGGTTATCCGGGAAACGACCCGAAGACGAGATATTCTTTGGTCAACAGCGTACCTCCCTTCATAACAGTCTCCGTACATAGAGACTCCCAGGGTAAGAATCAAGCTACCCGTAGCCAGCTCTTTATAATCAGAAATAACGAATAGCTGGGAGTTTCACCACTGGCGCTTTTTAGGGCTATTATAAGTATATACGTTTCCTACTTAACCATCAATCTCATCGGTTCTTTTTAGGGGCCACCTAAGTGTAAACTACCTTGCCAACAAATACATTTTTACTACCGCTTCCGGAAGCGATTCGTTGACTAAAAGATTATATTTACTAAAGACGGGCTCTATTAAACCAATTCAGCCATTCACTGGCAGACGTCACCTGCGGAGTTGTTCTTCGCAAGGCTGGAAAACCCGGTGATCGACGACCCTAAATGTATTATCCTCTCGACTCTAAGCATTTAACCAGGAATAACTGATCCTCTCCAAGGTCTGCGCTGGGCAAACCTATATAATAGCCATGAAGGAAAAAAAACTTGAGCCAACGATATAGCCTCCACTGGACAAGTATCACTAACCAATCTCCCCATCTAAGATCACCAAAACAACTGAATCTGCAAATAAAAAAGGTGCTTAAGACACCAACGTCTTCGACGGTGTACCGGGAGACGTCGGGAAAGAGCACTACCACTAGCCCCAAAGCTTCGGACTTTGTAATTTTTCTCCCGATCAGTCTGGGTCTTCAACAGCAGTCCAGAGAAGATCACCCTGAGGTATCCAGGCAGTCACAATTGCTGTTAACTGAAGGCAAGAAAGAGTTTACTTAATTAGCTCACCGTTTTTTTTAGGGCCATCAGACGTCGAACTACCTTGCCAAAAAATATATTAGAACTTAACAAAGTTGACAGAAAACAGCCCTTAGGGGTCACAAAAATTTTTAGCATGCGAAAAGTCGCAAGAGGGTGAATTGGAAGAAAAACTTCAAATGTATCTAATAAATACAATTTTACTTAGGTGTCAAGAAACTGTCGCAGAAAATTTATCGAGATTGGAATAGCAGCGTCAAAATTGACAAATAAAGAATCCATTACGTGAGAGATCAGCTTTTCATTGTACCCTCACAGCAATTTCTGAAATCTTTCAAGATCCTACTTCAGATTTTTAAATAAGTAGAAAATGTATTTGTGTTTTTGTGGCAATAAAAAATGTAGGGTTTAAGGTCCAGGACTTTGTTGCTCTGGTAATAAAGTTGTGAGATATGAGAAAAAAATTTTTTTTTAATATGAATTTTTTGGGAGTTTAAAATCCTAACTGCTTTTAAAATAGTCCTTTTCGTGAATTACACGGGTGAAACTGCAAATCAACGGCTACTTATGGCCACCGATTGTTTCATGGCATAAAGAACGCACGGTAATTTTCAGCATAATTATATTTATTGAATTTTTACACCTTATTATTTGACCAAATAAACTATATGGATTCCGAAAAAATATGTTTTTAATGAGAAGATTTTTGTTCTGAGATGTGTCGGGAACATGTGTCAAATTTCTAACTGAAAACATTTCACATTACATGTCAACACTTTACGGTTTTTTATTTAGTAAGTCTCGGGCGAAGCCGAGACGGGGGGCTGCTAGTCGTATATATAGATGAAGTAATAGCGGTACACTATTGTGTGCATACGAAAAGAAGGGAGAAAGTCAAACAGATCCCCTGCCTACGGTGCAATCAGCGCTGGTTTACGTACAGATACTATTTGTAGATACAAACGTGCATGGCAGCGTTCGCTCGTTTTACGGGTGAACCCTTCATATAAGGTGCACCTAAAGAAGTTTCACTTCAAAATTTTTCAAAATAAAATACTTTCTGATCTCGTGGTTACAAGTTCAGTGGGTTTGCATAGATTTTGCTGTCATGCTACATTTCTTATCTCATTTTGAGAGTACCATAATGTTTAACCTACATTTGCCTGACCTTTCACGTGTGGCAATGAACACCAAATAACGAGCACAAGCGTAAGGCTGACATCAGTTTTAATAACTTTATCTTATTATGTTTTAAAACAACCAAAAGTTCATAGTTTTCTTGATTTTAAAACATCTTGTAGTAAAATATTTTTGGTGCTCTGGGTTGCAGATGCAGTGATCTTGAAAACTGGCCATCTCGCTGCCTTCCTAATCTTGTTTCTAAGAATAGCACGAGGTTAAACCTTGATTTTCGTCATCCTTTTCCTATGGAAATGAATAACAAATTACTTAACCGAGTGTAAGGTTATTACGCATTTTGAACATGTTTTTTTGTTATACAAAATGGGATAAACACTGTTCCATTAGAAACTAAAATTTAAAACTCCTCAAAATAAAACATTTTTACTTGCGATTTAAAGTGCAGCGAGCTTCGAAGATGTCACGTACTAACTTCCTCTTCCAGTTGCCAAGAGAAGCATAAATTTGAGCCTTCATTTTCGTTATCTTTTGTTGTCTTTGATGCGTGTACATCTCCTTCCCCCAAAATATTGTTTTTTATTTATCTAAACATAATTAGTACTTTAATGATTGAAAACCAGCATTTTTCAACTCATTAGTTCACACAACTTATCATGAAGCTTGTAATACATTAATATTAGTTACTATTGTTATCGAGTTGAGTTACATTGAAAAATCATAATTAAACTATTTTTTTAGGCCGGCAGTCAGTGGCAAGCACATAAAAAATTTTTTTTGTTTACTTCTCCTGTAGCTAATTTTTTTTCTGATGAAATACTAATGAATGATATGATTTATTGCACGTTATGGTTGATTATCTTTGACCTCTTTTCTACCATCGACAAGTACTTTGAGGGCTTTTGAACTATCCATACATGACTCGAGAATTTTTCCGACCGTTGAAAAGTACTTAGGGAGGAATTTTGGACGATTGAGATATACTTAAAAGGTGTTTCGAACATTGCAAAGTACTTAAGGTTGCTCGATCCTTGAGACATACACAAAGTATTTTTTGATTATCTACAAATACACATAAAACATCAAAACGTTCGTCTGTGCACTTCTTCTGCAGCAACTATTTCCTTTTTTGAATATCATTCGGTAGAACCATATGATTCACTGTACGTCGCGGTAGTATATCTTTGAACTGTTTTCTGTCATTGATAAGCAAATAAAGAATTTTTTGATAATTACGTTATACACAGGGCCTTTTTTTATTGTAGAGAATTACTCGGAGGGATTTTCAAGTGTCGAGACCCACTTGGATGTTTTTTCGATCGACGAAAAGTACTCAAAGGGATTCTTAATCGCCGAGAAGCTCTCGATCGTTAAGAAGCACTGGAAGAACTTTTTGACTGTCAAGAAGCACTCGGCGGAGCTCTTGATCGTCGAGAAGCACTCGGAAAACTTTTTTACCGTAGAGAAGCACTGGGAGGTATATTCTGTCGTCCAGAAGCATTTGGAAGTATGTTCTGTCGTCAAGAAGCACTTAAAGGACTTTTCGATCATCTACAATACACATCGAGATGATCGTCGAGAAATACACAGAGTACTTTTTGATCATCTACAAATACACAGAAAACATTAAAACTTTTTTTTTGATAATGATGAAAAATTTGGAGGGTTTTTCGATCGTCGAGAAGTACTTGAAGGGATTCTTAATCGCCAAGAAACACTCGAGGATTTGTTCTACCGTTGACGATTACTTGGGGGGGGGGGGGGATTCTAGACTATCAAGACATACTTGAAAGATTTGTTGATCATTGCGAATTACTGAAAGAGTTATTTGATCGTCAGCAAATACTCTGAGTGTTTTTTAACCATCTACAAATACACTAAGAACATCGAAACTTTTTTGTAAACTTCTCCTGTACATTTTTTTGCCATTTTTTTACAAACTAGTGAGGTTTGATGTGATTTATTTTACAGTACTATTGCATATCTTTAAGCGCTTTTTCACAATCGTTAAAGTACATCGTAGGCTTCACGATTATTACGAAACTGTTTTTCAATCGTCGAGAAGTACATGGAAAGACTCTTAGTTATCCAACCGTTGAGTAGTTCTTGGAAGCACTTTTAACCGTTTTAAAAAGTATTAGGGGGGGCCTCTGGATCATTTAAACATACTTAAAAGGCTCTTTAAGCATTGAAAAATGTATGGAAATAAACAAATTATTTTTGATCGTCTACAAGTACACAAAGAACATGAACATTTTTTCGGCACTTTATTACTTTTATTGACTTTAAATTCATAGGCCCTTATAGCAATACATTTTTCTTAACGGCACTAGTATGAGATTTTAGCAAATTTTATGCCTCACTAAGAAGTGGCTTGTACTTTAGTAGCACTCAAACGTGACAACTTTGAGGCATATGCAGTATTTAAACAGCACTTAATTAGTTTTTTTAGCATAGTTGTGGGATGATTTTTCAGTATTAATCGAACGACGGCTATTATGAGCAGAAGCACCCTCTTGCTGCCACCACATTCTGTTAATGATGTTACGTCGGCGCAACGTACCATTCGAGCCTAAACTTTCGCTTAATAGCTCGGGACTCGCACTGGATGCGTACGTGGAACGCGGGGCTAAAAGGTAATTATTTTTCTTGTCTGAGTATTTGAAAGGGGGTGAGGGCGACCGTTTTGATTAAATCGACGCGATTGTCGAGCAATCATACGATGTACTTGTTCGCGGCGTACCTCGGATTTATCGAGGATACTTGGTGTAATGTGTCGTACCATCTCCCGTTCGCGATCTAGAGGTTACCAGTACCGTAACGAGCAAAGGTAGTTACACTCTAGAGGTTACGTAAAGGGGGAAAACGGTTTAAGTTCGCAACCGGTCTAGGATCCACCAGTACCATCCAGGGTAAATGTGATTGTCCTAGACTTTACGTGAGGAGTAATTTGTCTATTTAAATTCGTAGCGCGATATTCGCCGATACCGAATTTCGAACCGAGAGAAAAAGGAAAAAAACTACTTTAATATTACAATTTGACTTACTTTTATTTCTGGTCTTAAGGTATACACCGGAGCGAACCAGCGCGGGGTGTCCGATGTCGAAGATTGAAAACCGCACTCGTGGAGGACCGTGAGATAGCAGAGGCGGACTCTAGCTACTTAGTCAACCGTTCGAGGGTGAAAATTAAACTGTCTTTTTCCTGTGCCTTCAGGCCCTTTTTATAAGGAGTAGCGGACCTCGGTGACGCGCTGGTTCGATAACAACGCAGGAGAGCTTGCCGGGGGAAAATCTTACAAAAATGATAATAGCTGAAAATCTCATTGGCTAGAACTGCTCTAGTTCAGCCATTCAGAAATTGGCACTTCCCACATCTGGTTCACTCTCCTCTTTGCGCTAAAAGAAGGGAAGGAGATTCACTTGCTCATGCCCTTCCTTTCCCTTTTACAACGAAGTTGACAGAGTTTTAATATATTTTAACCTTAACATTACGACAAGATATTGTTAATATTTACTAATGCTAAACATCGGTTGTTCGTTCAGCTAAGCTCATTGCAAAAAGAGCGGTGAAAATCGCTTAACAATTCGCGTGATGCTAGGGTGAACAAACGATCGGTGAGTTGTTAATTAATACTTGTTCAATATTTAGGTCCTAAGATTTAAGTTTACGCGCTTGATTAAATCTACCAATCAGTCACTAGTACGCCGAGTTTCAAGACAACAAATCGTAGTGCGCCGCGTCTCTTTAGTTAGTCAATAGCTGTGTAAAGTAAGCAGCGGCTTGCTCTTTAGATGTAGCTGCGCGATGTAATAGCGAGTTCGTACGCGGTCGTTGAGCAAGGTGCACGCATCTTTGCACGAGCACACACATACACATACACCTCTTTTCAAAGTTTTACACGCGCACTTTAACGATCAATTTACTGCCGTTCTTTATAACTCGATTACTCCTATTACTTCTCGTTTCGATTGTTCCGAATCCTTACCTCAGAAAAGTAAAGTGTTTGTATCAAAATTATTAATTTGGTGTTTCTATTCAATTAATACGTTTAAGAGTGTTAAACACAAAATCAGTCTTATTTACTTAACATAGAAACACACTCCCGCTCCGATACTCAACAATACTACTACTTAAGTGCCAAAACGGTGGCTGCGGTCGTACTAACTTATAATTAGCGGTGGTATTTAAAATAATAGTAATAATAATAATAATAATAATAATAATAATAATAATAGTTTTAATAGAAATAATAATAATTATAATAATGACAATAAGAAAAGCAGTTGTTAGAATACTAGTGCTTTGCCTGTTGTGAGTTAACATAATTTGTTTTACCGGTAGTTTGAATGTTTGTAATGTTACAAAAATAATGTGGAATTTTGGTATAATTTTGGTTAACATGTTTTTCTGCTGCTAGTAGTTGGAGAGGGAGTCGTCTCGTGGTACCCTTATTGAATGCAGGCATATGGACTCTCTCTCCAAGTCAAGAAAAAGAAAAGGGTTATTTTCCGTTATTTCCTTACATTTGGGAAAAAGTGTTAGCAATCGACTAGATTTTAAATTAGACTATTGCAGTATGTTTATGAAAGTATTAATGCGATGAAAAAATGGTTACTCTATAAATTATGAGTTTGCGAACTTGAATGGTAAAAATCGGATAGTTCTTTGAAGGTTACTAATGTTGTGTACCAAATTTGTTATAGTTAATTATGTAATGTAGTTGTTTGATATTTGTGTAGTACATACTGGTTGTTTGTGACGATTCTGGCTTGTAATAGTATTTTTGCTTACTTTTATGTGTTAATTCTAAGCTATCCTAAAGTTTAACTTTATGTTTATCTAACATAATATCTACATTTAATATTTCAGTTTAACTGTTCCCAGTTAAACTTTTGGATCTACGGTTGTAGAAAAATGTTTTATTTTGCATTTCCGGTGAGCGTGGGCCAGCGTGCATGTATGTGAGTCATGCATGGTCGTAGTACCTTAGCTACGAGTATTCTTGTAGGTGTTTTATCTCTTTGCAGATGCACATTGGCCCCTGCGTTTAGTGTTATAAAAATCGGCACGGAAAGTTTTGAAGAAAGGGGAAAAAAAATTAATGTGTATACACCGATGTTACAATAGGAATATGATCATATACTAATAGAAGCAGTACGTTATTAAGAAATTCTGCATACATTCTTCTGTTGAGATTTACTACAAAAACGATAGGACCAATAGTTCTGTCCCTTACAATTCCTGCCCATACAGTGATTTTTCTACTGCAATCGATTCTCTATTTAAAGAATCATATGTACGTTACGTGTTAATTTTCAAGACATATATCTAGAAAATTGCAATCTTCTTTCTTCATGATTGTAATGCAATTTTTGTACTTTTCTAAATTTGAATGAGTGGCGTATTTCCTTGTTCAGCGTATAGGTGTTCAGTAACAGTTTTTTGATCGGTTTGTCGATGATCACTTAAAAATGAATGAAATCTTATAATAATGACTGGAATTTATTATAATTATTTTTAAAACTGTGCAACCTATTATCTTATTTTCTTGCAAGTCCTCTTACGCTTTTCACTTCTTCTCCATTAAGTTCAAGTTCTACATCATTTCTCAAATGACAATCTCTAACGTATCTACGTCAGGAACTTAAGAGCGATTCACTAAGCCATGTTCTTTGTCAACTTTGAAGGTACTGAATTTTAATTATAATATTGTTCATACATATAAGTTGTATGTTTAACATAAATTTATTAAATTTATTTATTAAATATATATATGTAAATTATTTCAAAAATTAGAAATTGAGAACACCTTTAAGCGTAAGTTTTTTAAATTTTAAAACAGTACGATTATTGTTTTTACAAGGTCTGTCCGGAAAGTATTGGGCCTTTCTCTATAACTCCATGCCGCAGTGTTTGAGCGACCTCTGTAGTGTATAAACGCAAACAGTAAAGCCTTACGGACTTAGTGGTTGCTCGTTGATACCTTTCAGGCGCATAGTTCATGCGCAGCGCGTCTTTGTTTACAAAGTTATTTTTGGGTTTGGTGGATTTCGCAATTGTTAAAAATGACTAAAAAGCAAGATCAACGACTTTGCATTAAATTTTGACTTCTGCTCGGAAAAACGAGTTTTTAAACCATCCAGTTATGATCCTGAAACAAAGCAAAAGTCTTTTCAGTGGAAACACTCTGGATCGCCAAAACCAAAAAAGCACGTCGAAGTCGAAGCAATGTTAGGTCAATGTTGATTTTTTTTTTTATTGGGAAGGTGTTGCGCACCACAAATATGCACCAACAGATCAGACAATCAACAAAGAGTTTTACGTTGAAGTTTTAAAACGGTCTCGTGAAGCAGTGAGAAGGAAACCTCGTACTTTTGGTCAAGTGGTGACTGTCTCCTTTATCACGATAATGTGCCAGTGCATTCATCGCAATCGAATTATGCAACAGTTTTTGACTAAATACAGTATTGCATTACTGCGACAACCTCCGTATAGTCCTGAAGTAGCCCCCTGTCACTTTTGGCTGTTGGAAAAACGAAAAAAATCCTTTTAAGGACAGCGATTTCATGACTAAACGACGGTTGAGAACAATCGGACAAAAAAACTCGATGTCATCCTTAAAAGTAAGTTCTACGACTGTTTCGAGAAGTGGAAACATCGCCGGAACCATGTTGTTCAATCAAATGGGGATTACTTTGAAGGATGCCATTCACCGGATTATGAAGAATAACACCCATGCGGAGTTGTAGAAAAAAGCCCGATACTTTCTGGACAGACCTCGTATTTGTAGAACCATGTAGTATTAGACTTACTTTGCAGATATTATCTGATATCTTTTTCCAAAAACGCGCCATAAGCCATTAATGTAAATGTTTTTTTTTTTTTTTTTTTTTTTTTCGCTATACAAGAACAATACAGAATTTGCAACACAAAATTTACTTTCAAATCGAAAATCCTTTTGATTTTTAAAATAGTTAATATGAAGCTTAAAAATTATTGTACGAATGATTTAAAAGGGGTGGTACATACACTTTCAATGCACGATTGTTACAATTGTATCCCACGTTGGACAGTATTTTTCTAGGTACCTTTGTCTATATAATCTTATTGCAGATCTATAATTATTTGCTTTATTCACACGTGCTTCCAAAATACATTCAAGCATTCGATTCCGCCTTTGCTTACGATCAAATAAATGTTGGTTCTCCATAAATTAAACTTGATTGTAACTAATCTAATACAACTATATTAGACCTTACTAAACACTTATCAAAGTATAAAAACTGCTTGTACTTGAAGTTAACTGCATAATTATTAAAACAATTATCTACGAAAAAAGGACAAACATTGTTTTTTAATGTTTTTACTTTTATCTGTCAAAATATTCATAGATATTGTTACCTAATAGAGAACTGAGAAACAATGACATAATGTTATTTTTCCTACCTCGGACTACTTTGAGGGTTGGGTGTGCCCTCGGTAGGAAAAATAAGGTTCTCACCTGGTGCGCATCCAATCAGGGCAAGCACAAGGAGTCACTCGGGCCCTGCTTCGTAGGTTCCTCGGGCCTGGTGCTTGCCCTGGTGACATGCGCGACCAGGTACGAAAACTACTATTATGAAAGATTTAGGAAAGTAAATAGATAAACAATCGATTGTAATTTTCTTTGTTTTTGGTTACTCAATTAACCAAGGAGATAAAACGTATGCATTAATCGTATGATTTATGTTTTTTTTTTTTTTTTTTTTTTTTTTTATAGCTATAATTATAGTTTAAATTGTTTTATTTTTTGCGTAAGTAACGATTTTAAAGCAAGTTTTCCGAAAATTCTAAAGATACGATGAACATTTTATAAATAGTTATGCTTCATAAACTAGTGACAATTGCTTTAGTTTCTAATATTTTTCCAGCAAGTCCGTGTCCCTAGGTAGGAATGGAAACAACTCACGATTATTATTTTCAAGTAAAGTAAAGCTGTTTTTGGTACATACTAAAAATCATAAAGTCTTGACAGGCTAGAATCTAAAAAAAAAAACATTTGTGTTTGTCGATCCAGATTAAGTGAGCTTGGATTTTGTCTTACCGTAACGTTCTTTGTTTATTTTTAAAAACCTTTCAATCGTCGTACGTACATTTTTCTTATGTCTTTTTGTGAAACTAAACATTGACTACAAGACAAAAAATTATGTTTGGTGTCCCCGCAACTCTACAGCAAAGCATACTTGTGAATCAGAATGGCAACACACCCTTTTTGTAAATTTAGAGAAAAATACTGCCAATCAAATGGCAAAAGTTCCAAAACAATTATGTTTATATTTATTGAATTATTTCGTTTGGAACTTAGTACTTTTTTGCACATCGATTTGCAAGACCCTAGCTGCAAAAATTGATTAGCTATAGAAAAAAGACTTGAAAACAACTTTTCAGGAAGCGAATGAGCCTTAATACAACAATCCATGACCCACTAACGAGGTAATAATTAAGTGGCACAAAAGTGCTTTTTAATGGACAAATGGAATTTCGCAAAAAAATGGCAAGGAAAAAATTTTTTTTTAATACCACGAATACTTCACATCAAAGCCTACAGTACGTTAAAATTTAAGATGTTTAGTTGTAAAATTGTTTGGTTTAAGCGTTATTAAAAAAACATCGATTTTTAGCGGTTTTTTGGCATTTTGTAAAAAAACAAAAAATCAATTTGAACGGAATTGGTTTCATTTTGTAGATGTTTTTAATATCTACAAGCTCTTTTTCAAACATTTTTTTCTCAATAGCCAAGAAAAAATTAAAACTACGTTTTCGTAACCTTATCAGCGGGTCAAAAACCCTGCAATAGTTCAGCTATTGGATTTTAGGTCCATTATTAATATGTACAAAGACGAACCTCAATCTGTCAAAATATATTGATTGGCGTTTTTCTTTAAATCTTTTGATACATTTCTCTAATTGACTTCTTTTTTTGGTTTACAGAGTAAATGTGCTGCTGAAACAAACAAAAAAAACGGATTTTTGTGAATTTTGACATTTTGCCATTAAAAAAAATAATGCGTTAGTGTACTCCCAAGTTGAGACTCAAAAAATTGACGTCTTTTGCGATATAGGATTAATAATTAAATTTTTTATTGAAACAAAATTTATGTATCATCTTTATGTATTTCTGCATCGTACTGCTAACGCACTTTATTAATTTTAGTGAAAGGAGAGCTAATACAATTAAGCCTGCAGCAGCTCTACACTCCTGTCTGTATTTCTCTTTTGTGACTAGGTGGTCGACCGGTTTCAGTGGCTGGTGTTTGGATTTAAATAAGTATATTGCAATATGAGCGCGCGGTGGCTTGGTCGGCTAGGTCGTGGATTGGCACACGGGAGACCGTGGTTCGGTTCTCGGCCAGTGCGACTTTCGAGCAAGTACCTCTGTGGGTCTCACATGTGCTTTTTCACCACGCAATGCTCCTCGAGGAGGGTTTAGGCGACCTTCTCGCAGCAAAAATTGCCTTATTTCCCCCTACCCCCCTTCCAGTAATGGGTGGCCTCCCATCCCTCTTCCCTTCCTTCTCCAAAGTGCTGAGTGCCCATAGTAGTGCCCTTATTAAAGGAGCCGGACGTAGAGCACTATGATATAAAAAAAAAAAAAAAGTATATTGCACATAGTTATGCAGTAACAAATGTAGTATTATACATTAAACATGCTCAACTAACCAATTAGATGCAAAAACTCATTGCAACAAAAAATGATGTTTATTAAAATATCCGTGGACATTAAATTTTAGCTTTTTTTCATACATTAAAATATAACCTTTTTGAAGATCAACTTTCGTAATGACTATCGTCTACATCAAATTTTAGTTTTTTTTTTCTACACTTAAATTAAGATTTTTTAGATGATCTACTTTCGCAATAGCTATCGTCCATCTCACTATTGTACCATTTATCATATCATACATCAAGTCATTATCATCACAAACTCTTAAGTTTCAGTTCGGTATAAGTTTTATCGTCCATTCCGTCTGGCTTTTTTTCTGGAGTTAAAGGTATTTTGGATACATCATTGCATATGCAGTTCCCTTCTTCAATTGTAACTTCAATGGGCATGTCTATGCGAATTACATTTTTTTTTCGGCTCTAATTATTTTGACAGCTTTTTTGACACAAACAAAAAATTATTTTAACATCAATGAATGGAATAAGTTTGTTAATAGTATTTTGCTTAGAAGTTTACCTAATAGTAGACTCTGAACGAATGTTTTTGAAGGTTGAAGAAAATCTATGAAAAAAAACTTGCCAATTCTACTTTTAAGTGTATCAAGTTTTTTCCTGTAATACAAAGAAAATTTACTCAGCAAAAATAAAAAAGCGTAATTCAAGGATATAAATACTTTTCGTAGTTGTTTCTCATGAGTCCAATGAACAGGGAGATACAGGAAAAACTAAAAATTTTAACGAACAACCAAGAAGTCTGAAGCACATGTATATTGGCAGTTTTCTGGGTATGGTGATTTTTAGATTTTACTCTTTTTTTATAGCTAAATTTTCTATGCAACGAAAAAAAGAAATCATTTGACTTGCCGTCAGTGTACCGTTCAAGTAGTCCATGGACATTTGACGCGCTACTGAGTTGTTGACTGTTACGTTACAAACTCGATTTTCCACATTTTTCTTTTCTGAATTATTTGTAGTATTTTACGTGAACCCACAATGTTAAAACAAAATATATAGTAGTTTCTTTCATACCATATTTGTAACTGCATAAATATGTACAATAACTTATTTAAATTTAAACGACAGCGACAGCTCGTGTTTTGTCCCATGCTTACTGCAACTAAGTGGCCACCTAGTCGCAAGAGAGGGTTACAGATGGGAGTACAGAGCTGCTGCTGGCTGTTAGAATGTAACTTCCTCGATTTTTATTAGTTTCCCTTTCACTAAAACTGATAAAGTGCTTCGGCAGTGTGATGCAGAAATATATTTTGTGGTGTTTCTTACGAAGAATTTGTTCAGCTGGTAGGCACACAACTCGGGATGCTCACAGGTCGCTATTTTGAATAATAAAATAAATAAAATGCAACCCATTATGCTTACTAGTCATTTTTCTAATTAATAAAATAAATCAAATAACGCAAACAACAATTACACTATAACCCGAGGTAATTACTAGTCCTTTTCTAAATAAATACGATGAATAAATTAGAAACGCAAGAGCCAATACCACACAATTCAGGGCGCTTACTGCTAGCTTTCTCAATTATTAATAAATATAACAATAACGCTAGCACCAATCACCAGACAAACTGGGGCTTTTACTGGTTGATTTTTAAATAAATAAACTTTTTTTTTTTTTTTTTTTTTAATTGGTTTAAAGAGAACGTTTGTTCTAAAAATAAATGAAATTGAAAGTGTGTGATAGAATAATGTTGTGTGGTGTGGTGGAATGATGTTGTCGTGTGGTAAAATGATTGAAGGTGGTGTAAGGGGACCGGAAGTACGTGAAGAAGGGCGGGCCAAGGGGGAGAATCAAGCAAAATCAACTTCCGATACACTTTTTCTCAATGTCACGAATCGGAAATTGTCGATTTACTCGGAAGGCCAGAAGGTTCCTATAGAAGTATAACTTCAAAAATTAATATAATAACGCTAACGCCGATAACTACCCAACCTGGAGCGTTTACTGGTTGTTTTGTTATGACGGAAATAAATTAATTTGAAACTTAAGCACCAACCATCTTATAACCCGGAAGTTTACTGGTTATTTTCCTAATTAATAAAATAAATAAATTTAAAACGTAAGCGCCAATCACTACACAACCTACAAGGATCTTTCTAGTTGCTTTCTGAATAAATAAAACAAAATAAAATAAAGCAAGCACTAATCTTCATACAACCCTTGGTGCCTACTTGTCGCTGGTTCATAATTCTTAAAATAAATAAAATATCGGAAGCACTAAAAACCGAAAAATCCGGGGCACTTTGTATTCACTTTTTTAATTCATAAAATGAAAACACAAGCACCAATCACCACAAAAAATGGGGTGCTCACTTTCTTAATTAATAATAAATGTTACAATAAGCCAAGCAATCGACACACCAACGGTGTGCTTACTGGTTTCTTTCTTAATTAACAGAATAAATAGAATAGAATTGCTGCACCAATCACCGCACAATGTGGGGTGCTTACTGGTCAATTTTCTAATTAATAATTAACATAATATTAAGGCAAGTGCCAATCAACTCATGAACTAAGGCGCATACATGTTGCTTTTTTAATTGATAATAGAAATAATATAAGGCAAGTGCCGGTCACCATACATCTCTTTGTGTCTTCTGGTCGCTTTTGTAATTATTGAAACTAATATTAAAATACAAGCGTCAATCACTACACAACTTAGTTTGCTTACAGGTTGGTTTCTTAAATAATAAGATAAATAAAATACCAAGTCCTATTCACTGTACAACCCGGGATGCTTACTGCTTGCTTTCCTAATTAGAAATGAATATAATAATATTGCAAGCAACAATCACCACATAATCCAGGTCACTTACAGTTTGCATTCTGTATTAACAAAATTAATAAAGTAACGCAACCGCTTAGTGCCACACGACCTACGACACTTGCTGGATACTTTCTTAATTAATAAAAGAAATAAAGTAGCTCAAGCGCCGATTATGACACAACCTAGGGTGCTTACTGGTTACTTTTATAATTAATTGAGTAAATAAAACAACGCAAGCACCAATTGCAGCGTGACCCAGGCTACTTATTGACGGTTTTTGAATTCTAGAATAAATAAAATAATTACGCAAGATTCAATCGACACTCAATCCAGGGCAGTTACGACACACATTTTCCCAATTGATAATATGATAAATATAATATTAACGCAAGCGCCAATTACCACATAAACCAGAGCGCTTGCTAGTCGCTTTGTTAATTGATCTAATGAATGAAACAAAATCACAAGCACCAATCGCCAAGTGACGTGGAGATCTTACAGGTCACTTTCTTAATAAACAAACTGAATAAAATAACAAAAGCGCCAATCATCACACAACCCAGAGCGGTTACCACTTGCGTTGTTGATGAATAAAAAATAAAATAAAATAAAAACGCAAGTGCCAGTCACTGCACAACCCTCGGTGCTTTCTGCTTGTTTATATAATTAATAATCAATATAATAATAACGAAAGCATTAATCACCACACAACCCTGGTCGCTTACTAATCGCGTTCTTATTTAGTAAAACAAATAAAATAAGAACACAAGCACAAATCACCACACAACTCTGCGCGCTCATTAGTTGCTTCTTTAATTAACAATGTACGTAAAATAACGCAAGCGCCAGTAACCACACAATCCGAAGCGCGTACTGGTTGTGTCTTTTATAAATGAAATAAATAAAATAGAAATGCAAGCATCAATCCTTAAGATACACGGAGGACTTAAAGGTGACTTTCTTGATTAATAAAATAAATGTAATACGGCAAGCGCCGATTACCACACAACCTAGGGCGTTTACTGGTTGTTATCTTTATTATTAAAAAAATGAAACAAAAACTCAAGCACCAACCATCTCCCAATCCAGAAAATCGACGATTTTTTTTTTTTTTAAATAAATTAAATAAAATTAAAACGCAAGCACCCATTACCACACAATTCGGTGCGTTTACTGGCCGCTTTTTCGAATAATAAAATTAAAAAAATATTGAAATCGCCGATCACCACACATCCTAAGGCACTTACTTGTAATTTTTTTATTAATAAAATAGAAAAATAATGCAAGCACTCATTGCAACACAACTCAGGCTGTTTACCGACGCTTTCTTGATTGTTAAGTATATAAAATAATTACACAAGCGCAAATCACCTAATAAACCCGAGCGGTTACCGCTTGCTTTCTTAATTAATAATTATTATTAGAATAACGCAAGTGCTAATCATTACACAATCTAAAGTGCTTACTGGTTGCTTTCTTAATTAATAAAATATAAAAAATAAAAACGCAAACACCAATCCCCAAAGAACCCAGGGGAGTTACCAATACGCAGAAAGATTACTTTAATAATTTTATAAGAATTCAAAAAGAATTCTTTTTTCCCAAAAGTAATCAAGAAGAATACTTATTAACTACTTAAGTAATCGCGAATGTCCACTGTATAAAATTCTTGAAGAATTCTTTTTGTTTAATGAAAAGAAACTTTATCAGGCTAAAAAAAATTTTTTTTTTTTGCAGTGATAAGATTACTTTCAATATTCTATAAGAAACGCATTAAATTTTATTTTTTTCCAAAAGACGTAAAAAAAAATTTTTTTTACTGATTTAAATAGCTGCGAAAAACTAAACTTTTTAGGTCCAGTTTGTTAATTATACCACTTTGTTCTTCTACAAATTGTTTAAAAATTCTGTTATTATTAAAAGCCTTCTACTAACGATTTGGTTGCTTTTTCATTGATTAAAATAAATAAAATAAATACACAAGTGCCAATCGCCAAACAACCCGAAGTGATTGTAGGTCATTTTCTTACTTAATCAAATAAATAAAACAACGCAAACACCAAATACCACATAACACAGGGTGCTTACTAGTGGCTGTCTTGATTTATAATATAAATAAAATATCGCAAGCGCCAATCATCATACAACCCTTGATGCCTACTGGTCACTTTCTAATTACTAAAATTAATGTAATAAAATTGCAATGGCAAATAATAACATAACCTTGTTTGCGAACTGCTTCGTTTTCTAATTGAAAACTCATAAAATTTATGCAAGCACCAATCACTACATCACAAGCAAGCAGAAGAAGAGCAGAAAGAGAAGAAGCAAGTGCAAGATAAAAATAATATTAGGTTAACAACATGGAACATAGCAGGGTTGAACAAGGTAAGGGAAGTATGCAAATTTTTGAAAGATTTTGATGTTATATATTATGCTGCAGGAAACATGGTTAGAGAAAAGCAGGGAAAAATTTGTAATAAGTTAACTAGACAGTAATAACAAGTGGTTCTGCAAGGCAGCAATCAGAGAAAACAGTACGAGGAGGGCAAAGGAAGGAGTTACGGTAGGAGTAAAAAGTGATATCGAAGGAACAGAGTTTGAAGAATGGGAATTTAGGGTTATGCTAAAAGGGATCCTGGTCAATAAAAATATATTAAATTTAATAATTGTGTATAACAAATCAGGGATCAAGTATGTAATAGAATGTTTAGAAAATATCCTTGAAAATTTTGCGCTTAAAGATGAAAACATTGTAATAGTAGGAGATTTTAACGCGAAAATAGGGGATCTACAGAGTACAAAGATAAATGATTGTAGAGAAATAAGAATGTCTGAGGATGAAACTGTAAGTAGCGAAGGTAAAAAGTTGATAAATTTATGTGATAAATATAGTCTGATAGTAAAAAATGGAGCTGCGAAAGGGGACTGGGAGAGAAAAACGACATATAGGAGATGAAAGTGACTTCGTACTAGATCTAGTTCTTGAGTTTGATAGAGGTAAAGAAAGTGATACATGAAAATTGGAAGTAGAACCCAGAATTGAATCAGATCACCTCCCAGTAGTATTTGAAATAGGGAGCGAAATAAAGAAAAATGGGGGGGGGGAGAAAAGAGAAGAATGGAACAAGAAATAATTAAATTAGAGTGGGATAAAAAAAAGCAAGACAGTACACGCTTAGTAAGTACCGCTGACAAAGCCGTCTGTCGGAAGCAAGTTTCAATATCTAGGTGGTACAAGTTGATAGGGTACAGCTTAACCATGTAAAAAGTGTAGTTTCGTGATGATGAGGTACTTCGAGGCTTATGAACTTTTGTAACGATGAAATGAGGTATTCAATAAGTAGAAGCAATAGTATTTTAAAACAAACGCTGAACAAGCAGCAGAAATCAATGGCTGAGCAAGCCTATTCAGGTCCGTGAGAGCGAGAGAGAGAGTAAAGAGGGTCAGTTCTGCTCGTCCCTCTCACCGTCTCACTTGCTCTCATGGGCTTTAACAGACCCTGCTCGGCCGTAGATTTCAGCTTTGTAAAGCAATGAATACTTCATTTCATTGATACGAATGCTTATGTGCCATCAAGTACCTAATAATCACGAAAAACTTGAAAATAAAACTGCACGTTTTTTATGGTTATGCTGTGTGACGTGGTAGCTGAAGCTATCACCTCACTATATACCTATATTTTTGGGCGAGTCATTGGCGGCTACCGAGTCCAATGATACAGTATATATTTTACATATGTATCGTTTTACAACACATTCTTAATATGTGTTCTCGGTGCCACGGACTACGAGCCAGAGGAGAGAGAAGGACCGAAGACCAGAGAAGGGATTGAAAGTGTGTGTGGTATGATTGGGTGAGCATGTGTGCAAGGTAGAGAAGGAGAGAGAGGCGAGGGC
The DNA here is from genome assembly GCF_036245765.1 of Copidosoma floridanum. Lineage (NCBI taxonomy): Eukaryota > Metazoa > Arthropoda > Insecta > Hymenoptera > Encyrtidae > Copidosoma > Copidosoma floridanum. The sequence continues at coordinate 6,760,407 of NW_028321885.1, forward strand.
TCGCGACACGTCAGAGAGGTGTGAGCACCGAGGGGCCGCGTCAATTCCTTAGTTTTGGAAACCTCCAAAAATTTACCGGTTTTTAGGCGTGTTGGAGATTTTTCGTATAGACGGGAGGGGCGCGCGCATCTGTCGAAGTGCACTGCCATAACGAGTCAGTACTGCGAGAGCCATCAGAGAGAGCAGAGTCAAGCAGCCACGAGAGAGAGAGAAAATAGAATAGCGACGAGTATCCGCGAGACAACAACGCGAGAATCTTTAGAGCAGAGTAGACAAAACAGAAGTATTGGTGAGAGATAGGGAAGTGATAGGGCAGAGGAAGAGATCGACGAGAGTGGGGTCAAGATCGGGTGTAACGAGAGAGCAGCTGAGGCTAGGGAAAAGGAGTATTTTCGAGAGACCATCGGGCAAGAACAACGGAGGTCGCCCGAGGCCGAGAGCACGGCCGAGCCGTCACGACGAGTGAGACGAGTTCCAGGTAGTCGTACCCTGCAAGGATAACCAGGAGGTAAGTGTGCTGTAAATAGTGCACCGGGTGGTACACGGGATAGTGTTGGGACGATCCGAGCGGGCGCGGGTGAGTGTGTGTAGGCGTAAAAAGGGGGTGTAGTCGTGGGTAGTGGTGGTGTCAGGGTGTAGGGCACTAGAGAAAGGTCGAGAGATAAGAGGTGTGAGTGGGATTGTGTGCGAGCGTGTGCGTGTGAGGGAGAGATTTAGGTACGGGTCACCGCCAACCGGACAAAGGTTAAGGCCGGCGGAAGACGACCAGGAGTCGCTCAACCCAGGACATCTACCTCGAGGACATTGGAACTATATATATATTTTTATACAGAGAGAGAGAGAGAGAGAGTGAGAGGTGGGACTTGTACAGAGTAGAAAAGGGAGAATAAATAGCGCATGCGCTGTGAAAGTGAAACCAGGGAGTTATTGTTTTTTGTGTATTTGGTGCCCCAAAGTCCCCTTCTAGTTTCCTTTTCAGGAGTGTTCGGCGTTCCCGAGCCGAGCACTGGCGGCAGACCTCCCGGAGGAGAGGAATCCAGTGGAGAGGGACGAGAAGGAGTAAGTAAGCGAGTTTTGTGAGGGAATTTGGGACGGCGGTTTTTCCGGCCGAAAAATTCTTGTCACAGCTGTACCCTATCAACTTATACCACCTAGCTATTATAATTTTTACTCGTGAGATGGCATTAGCGCTCCGCGCCAGAGATACTTACTGAGCTTATAAGGAAGCAATAATCACAAGAGCAGGGAGGATAACAGGGGAGGGGAAAATCATACAAGATCGGTGGGACTTCTTAACTAAAAATATATGGAAAGCAGCCGATGAGTTAGGTATGAAGAAGGTTAGAGTAAAGAGAGCAGGGCAAGAAAATTACTGGGGAAAGAGTTTAAGGAACAAAAAAAGATAGTATGAAAGGCATTTAAAAAATGGCTTAAGACTAGGGTAGGAAGTGATAAAGAAGTATACAACAGGGAAAAGGAAAAGGCTTAGGAAACTAAAAAAAAAATAATGTAATAAAATGAAATATAAAAAAAAATAAAACAAGAAACGAAAAAAAAATAAATAAAACAAGAAATAAAGAAAAAAATAAAACAAGAAATTAAAAAAAAAAAAACAAATGAAAAAATTATAAAGGAAATTAAAACAACAAACCAGGGGTTATTAATGGGTCATGGGTCATGGGACCCACGGTAAGAACGAAGTTCTTTAAACATGAGATGAGTATAAACACAATTTCTCTGGTAACAAGGGGGTCGCCAGACCCACAGGAAGAACGAAGCTCTGTAAACGTTAGTACTGCATTCATGTTGTTTACTAAAACAAAAACTTGAAGAACGAATAAAATAAAAAAAAAAACAATAGTTAAGTACTCACGATGGTTGAACTTCGTGAGCACTGTATTTATGCACGACGTTCTCACGAAGTTCAACCATCGTGAGTACTAAACTATTGTTTTTTTTTTATTTTATTCGTTTTTCAAGTTTTTGTTTTGGTAAACAACATGAACGCAGTACAAACGTTTACAGAGCTTCGTTCTTACCGTGGGTCCCATGACCTATTAATACCCCCTGGTTTGTTGTTTTAATTTCTTTTATAATTTTTTTTTTGCTTTTTTTTTTTTTAATTTTTTGTTTTATTTTTTTCTTTATTTCTTGTTTTATTTTATTTTTTTCGTTTCTTGTTTTATTTTTTTTTATATTTCATTTTATTACATTTTTTTCATTTTTTTGTATTTCCTTTATTTAATTTTTTTTTTATTTTCATATTTAATTTTTTTTTTTCATTCCCTTTTTTTATTTTATTTTTTTTTATTCCATTGTATTTATTCAGGTCTTTTGAAATTTTGTTTCGTTTTATTTTCATATTTCATTTCATTAATTTGAAAAAAAAAATTTTTTTTTTCACTTATTTTTTAGCGATTTTATAGCTCATTAATACAATTTTTGTTTCATTTTTATATAATTATTCACTGACATTGTGCCATTATTTGTTTATCAAATTTAAAATAAGTGCCCTTAAAAAGAATTAAAATAATATGAAACTCGAAACATATTTACATAATTATCTTACATAATGCATTTATGATTGATTTAATGAATTACTTTATTTATGTAATTATGTGATATTGTAATATAATTTGTTACTGCCAACCACCACAAAACTCGAAAGTTAACTAGTTTTTATCCTTATTAATAAAATAAATAATGTATAAGCGCAAGCGCCAATTACCATACAACCTGGGGCATTTATAAATCACTATCTCAAATAATCAAATAAATAAAATAACGCAAGTACCGATCACCACACAACTCAGGGTACTCGCTAGTCTTTTTTTTAAGAAAAAAAACCAAATGAAATAACGCAAACACCAATTACCACACATCACAGGATAATCACTGGTCACCCTTTTAAATATTAAAATAAATAGAATAAATGTGCAAGCGCCATTTACCACACAACGCAGGTCGCTTACTGCTCGCTTTCTTAATTAATAAAATAAATAAAGTAAAAACGCAAGCACCCGCCACCACACATATTCCATGGTGCTTACTGAAACTTTATTCATTAAAAAAACAAGCAAAATAACGCCAGCACAAATCATCACACATTCTAGTTAGCTTACTGCTTCGTTTTTTAAATATGAAAATAAATTAATCACGTTAACATTAATCACCTTACAACTCAGGTGGCTATCGGGTCGCTTTCCTTATCAATAGAATAAATAAAGCAACGCAAGCACTCATTGGCACACAACATAGGTTGCTTACTGGTCGCTTTCTTAATTAATACAATAAAAGAAATAACGCAAGCGCCTACTATCACACAGTCCGTGGCGTTTACTCGTCGATTATTAATTCAAGGAATAAATAAAATAACGCAATCACCAATCACCATACCAATCAGGTCTCTCACAGGTTGCTTTGTTAATGAATAAGATGAATCAAATAATAACACAAGCACAAATCTCTAAGCAATTCAGGGGTTTTACAGATCTTTTTCGTAATAAAGAAAGTATATAAAATAACGCAACCCTGATCACCACACAACCTAGTACGCTTACGGGTCGCTTTCCTAATTAATGAAATTTATGAAATAATGCAAGCGCCAACCACCACACAACCCAGGGCAGTTACTGGACACTTTCTTGATTAATAAAAAAGAGAAAATAATACAAGCGCAAATCACCACACATCTTGGGACGCTAACTGCTTCAGTTATTATTGGTTAATTAATTATTAATCAAAAAAGCAAACAGCCTGGGTTAGGTTGCAATTGGTTGCTGCGTAATTATATTTATTTATTCAGCGAAAAAGTAACCAGTCAGTGCACTAGTTTTTTTTGTGATCGGATCTTAAGTTATTTTATTTATTTTGTTATTTGAGAAAGCGTTCTATAAGCGCCCTGGGTTAAATAGTGATTGGTGCTTGGGTCTTTCTTTCTCAAAGTCTTTTTACGTAGATAACTGTATTACCAGCATGAGATCAGAAATGGAATTGAATAATTTAATGGAAACCGCGGTAGAAGTGTTAGCTTTGGCGAATTTCGATTTACGAGGGTGGGAGTACACGTGTGACGCAGCCGAAAAAGAGACGTTATTGGTCCTCGGGCTTACGTATGATAAAGAGACCGATACGTTGTCGATTAATCCTGCACTCGTAAGTAAATAAGTTGATGAAAAAATCACTAAACTTACAATTTTATCGGTGGCTCATAAAATCTAAGATCCAATTAGTTTTACAGCTCCAGTAACTTTGATGCCTAAATTATTATTAAAAAACCTTTGGGAAAAAAAGTTGATTAGGACTCTGTGATGGAGGAAACCCAAGGAAAATTTTTACGCTGGAAAGAAGAACTTGAGTGTTTAAAGCAGATTGACATTCCTCGAAAGTTTAGCACGGATCATTTTTTCTTGCACACCTTTTGTGACGCTAATAAAGTAGCTTATGCAACTGTGAGTTTCTGACGTGTTGAAAAAGATAATGATGTTCACTTGGTTTTCCTTACTGCAAAGTCACAAATCGCTCCTAAAAAAATGACCATACCTCGGCTTGAATTAAATGGTGCTTGGATTGGAGTTTGACAGGCTAAAGAAATCGTCGATAGTTTAGGCTACGAGGATATTTCTAATTATTATTGGTCAGACTCAACGACGGTCTTGGCTTGGTTACAACGCGATATACAATGGAATATTTTTGTGTGGAATAGAGTTCGTCAAATCAGGCAGATCTCGAATATAGATTCTTGGAGACATGTGCCGGAAAAGCTGAATCCAGCTGATTTGCCTTAACGCGGTTGTCTGGTATGACAGTTGTTGCTTTCGTGATGGTGGGAAGGGCCCAACTGGGTGCGTCTTTAAAAGAGTGACTGGCCTTGCGAAACAGTAGGAATAAATGAGGAGGAGGTAAATGGTCAAATGCTAAAGACAGCTCCGATCTCTCTACTTGTTGTCGAAAAAACACAAAAATATGATATCGTGGAAAGGTTTTCTTCTTTTAACAAGCTGATTTGATTTTTGCTATAACGATAAAATTTAAAAATTTCAAGCCCGGTAAATCAATCGGAGAAAAGAGATTAACTCTAAAAGAAATAAGTGTGGCCGAGACTAAATTTTTAAAATTCTTGCAAAGTCAAATGTTCTAAGGAGAGAAAAAAGACAGACTTTCACACTTTGTTACTTTTATTGATAACAATGGTTTGATTCGGTTAAAGACAAAAATCGTCGAGCGTGACGACAGTTTTTTTTTTTGTATCCTATTATGTTAGCTCGTAAACACAAGGCAGTAAATTTGATTATTAGAGAGGCGCACAAGAATATGTGTCATGCAGGCGTACAAATGGTAAAATGTCACTTGCGCGAAAAACATTGGATTTTGTCTACTCGTAATGCGGTTACTGCTATTGTCAATGATTGTACGGTTTGCAAAAGATATATTGCGAAGCCTATGCAGGCACATCCTGCGCCTCTGCCTGTTCATCGTCTTGTAACATCGGTGTATCCACATTAATTTTTTTTTCCCCCTGCTTACTTCAAAACTTTCCGTGCCGATTTTAGAGCACTAAACGCAGGGGCCAACGTGCATCTGAAAAGAGGTGAATCACCTACAAGATTGCTCGTAGCTAAGGTACTACGCCCATGCATGACTCACATACATGTACGCTGGCTCATGTTGACCGGAAAAGAAATCAAATGAAATACTTTTCGAAGCGTAAAATAATAAAACAATTTTAAAGTTACTAACACATACAAAAGGTTAACGGGGAACAGCTGCGCTGAGGTTTAATATTAGATATTAGTACATATAGATTGAGTTTAAAAGACGCGATGTTAAAAACTAAGATAACTTAAAGTTAAGACCCTTAGGGTAAGTGAGAATATTGGCAGATGCTAGAATTATGACATATGGCTAATACAACCTGTAAACGCTACACCATTAGCCAGGAACAATATTACATAAATCTACGAAAGCAATCTTATTGACTTTCAAAGAATTATCCAATTTTTACCATTCATGTTCGCAGGCTCAGGGTTTACTGTACAACCCTTTTGTATCGCATTAACAATTTCATAAACATACTGCAATAGCCTAAATTGTAATTTTGTTAAAAACTGTTACTGTTTCAAATGTAAAGGAAAACGGGAAAGTCATGGCACTTCCCCCTTTTCCTGACACAGAGATGTCGAGAGAGAGTCCGCACTCTTGCCCCCAACATGGGTAACGGAATTTCTGATTCCCCAGGGCACCCTGAGCCGATTTCCTCTCCTACGACAAGCAGAGAAAACCATAGTTGACCAAATGCTACTAACATTTTGAAATACATTTACAACTAACAATGAATGGAAATTATCGGTAAATCTAAGTAAGTTAACAATATAATAGTTCGCGACGAGCACCCCACTACTGTTTCTATAGATGTACGTGTTTTAATCACAGAAACCGCTGTTGTTAATTAATCATTCATGATTATTTATTAGTCCGATCAATGCTCACGTGTACAGGTGTAACTAGCAGAAAATCTAGCAATGATTATAGTTATTAATATCCAAAATTAACTACTACTAAGACTATTATTAATACCACGAGGTACTGAACATCTATTCAATCAAACCTAAATATTAAGCGATTTTTGCCGCTCTTTTTGCATTGGGCTCGATTGAATAGGTGAACAATGTTTACTATTCGTTAATAATGATAATACCACATCGTAACGTTAATATTAAGTTATGATAAAATCTTGTAACTTTTTGATGTAAAAGAGAAAGGAAGGGCATGAGTAAGTGAATCACCTTCCCTTCTCTTGACGCATAAAGGAGAACAAGCCGAATGTGGGATGTGCCAATTTCTGAGTGGCTAAGCTAGAGCAGTTCTAGCCAATCAGATTTTCGGCTATTGTCTTTTCTTCAAAATTTTTCCGCGGCAAGTTTTCCTGCATTTTTCGAGCCAGCGTGTGACCGAGGTCCGCTTCTCGCAATAAAAAGCAGTTCGGCACACGACTTTCGACGATACCCTTCCAAGTAGACTAAGTAGTGAGAGTCCGACTCTGCTACAACCTAGTCTACTACGAAGTGAGGACACAGTCGAATTTCGTTTGTCACCCTCAAACGATCAACTGATAACCAGAGTCCGCCTCTACTGCCACTTAATCTTCTTCAAGCGCGGTTTCCGTTCTACGCTGGTTCACCGCCTGTACCGAGTTTTCCTTTTCAAATAAAAGTAAGTGGAAAGTTATCGAATTTCTAAAGTTTCTTTCTTCCTACTAAGTTGTTTTGCGCGAACACCATTACTCGCCATATTATTGGTACCCTTGGATCACCGGGAAATATTAAGTTGTTTTGCGCGAACACCATTACTCGCCATAGTATTGGTACCTGTAGATCACCGGGAATATTAATTTAGCCACGCGCATACCATTGCTCTCCGCAGTAGTAATACTATCAGAATAACAAGGACCGATCGGATTAAAGCAAATACTCACCACGATATTAGTGAGTCAAAGTCAGATCGCGAGTTAACCTATCTCTTCCCCACGTCAAACCGAGAAACGATACCCTTACTCATGACGGTGCTGACAGTTTTTAGATCGCAAACGGGATACCCTTCGACACGCCGCTCCTGGTAAAATCGACCAACCTTAAGCGAGCCACGAGCAAGTTCATCGGAATATTGCACAGCAGTTGGTCCCAGACACGTGAAATCAGTCGTAGCCCCTTTGCGAGTACCGCGTCGTTAAGTTGAACTACCCCTTCTAGCCCCGCGTCCCACCTACACGCCCAGTGCGAGTCCCGAGTTATTAAGAGAAAGCTTAGACTCAAATCATACGTCGCGCCAAAGTAACAATATCAAAGATGCAGCGGTTTTCGAAGTGATTGGAGTCGATTTTGCTGGCCCGCTTTATCAATGAGGACAGCAAAAAGCATGGATTTGCCTGTATACTTGTGCCATTTATCGTGCGATTCATTTGAAATCAGTGATGTCATCATCTACACAGGTTTTCTTCGATAGTATCACACGTTTTATTGGTCGTCATGGAAGACTTACGATCGTTTACAACGACAACGGCACTAACTTTGTAGGAGCTGATAATGCTTTTAAATCTATAATCTGGAATGTTGTTGCAAATTATAGTCAAGCTAAGCAAATCGAATAACGATTTAACCCACCAAGAGCCCCATGGTGGGGAGGTTGGTGGGAGCGTTTGATTGGGGTTATGACATCAGTGCTTCATAAGGTCTTAGGCAAAACATGCGTAAATTATAAAGAAATGTGTACTGTAATATGTGACTGTGAATTGTTGTTGAACTCATACCCTTGAACGTATGGGTGCAGTCCCATGGTACGAAATAGAGCTCCGCAATAGACTGTGTGCAATAAAAACAGCCAATCAGAGCTATTGCGGACGTTCGAGCTATTGCAGACGATCGAGCTGTTGCAGGTTGCGAACGTTCTTATATTTTAGCATGGAACTGTCAGAAAGCTTTGAGGTAATGTAAAGTATTTCTTTACTAAGAGAACGAGAACAAACCGAAAAAATAAACAAATCTAAAATAAAATGAGTGGAGCTCCTAACAACATTGCAGCAATATGTAAAAGCGTAAGTTGTATTCTTTTTGCCTTAAATTTTGATAACTTATTTTTCGTGTCGTTCACTTAAGTTTTCAGTGTAGTATTATAAATGCAAGTATTGTAATTGGATAATTCCCAAAGAAAATGTCAGACATTTCACACTGAGCTCCAAAACATACCAACAAAAACAAACAATCACCGTTGATCAGCTGGTTGTGTTATTCTATTTCGGAGAGACAAAGTTCGCTATGGTTACATGTGCAGGAACGACCGATGCGTAACTCATTTATGCCCGTGAGTGCGAGTGAGAAAAAGATACTTCGAACCTCTCACTCACTCTCACGAGCCTACATGGGTTACGCATCGGTCTTTCCTGCACATGGGACCATAGCTAACTTTGCCTCTCCGAAATAGAAACGTCCGCAATAGCCCTGATTGGCTGTTTCTATTGCGGAGCTCTACTGCGTACCATGAGACTGGACCCTATGTGTCTGAGGACCCCGAAGACCTTAAACCTCTGATCCCTGCTATGTTTTTACATGATTTGCGACAAAGTAAAGTACACCTTATCTTTATTTTTCATGTAAAGTCGATCTCGGCTCACGATATCAACGTAAACAAGAAATAATGGGATATTTGCGTAAACGTTCCTGTAAATAATAGCTTGCATTTTTAATTGTAAAAAATAATAATTCAACGTAGTGTCTATTCGCACCAAAACGTACCGTATATCCACGTAATTACGTGGATATAGTGTATACGCATGTGCAGTGGGCAACTCTACTGTCCGGTACTTGTAAGGTCCAAGTTTATTTTTTTTTCCGAGCGAGCGAGGCGCATGCGTGTATGAGATAAAAATAATCATAGTGGTAAAAATACAATTATAAACAATAATAATAATAATAATAATAATAAAATAAACTAATAATAATCGTAACAATAAAAATAATAAATATTTATATCAAAAATAATTAATTGATAAAATTAAGTGGCTATCAGGCTGTACTTAAGACGCACTTAAGTAACAATTGTGCAGCGGTACATCGGCCGCATTCGGGTGGCACGTAAACAGCTGTACTTGGGAGGCAGAACGTTGACAGCACTTGGATGGTTCTTGGTTAATCAGGGGCACTTGAGCGGCACTTTATTGGCACTTTGGTGGCATTAAGGTCCTATTTAAGCAGCGGCACTAGGGCGGTACTTGAGCAGTACTTCAACGGCACTTGGGTGGTACTTTGGCAGAATTTCGGCAGCTGTAATTTAGCAGTACCTGGACGGTACTCAAGCGGTACTTCGGCGGCACTTAAGCGGGATTTTGCGGCATTTTAACAGCGGCACTGGGGTGGTACTTGACCGGCACTTCAACGGTACTTGGGCAGTTCGTAGGCAGAAATAAGGCAGTGGTACTTTAGCAGCACTAGGGTGGTACATAAGAGGTACTTTGTAGGCACTTGGGCGGTACTTAGGTGGTACTTGGGCGGTACTCAGCGGCTTTCAAACAGTGTCACTTGAGCAATAGTTAAATGGTACTTTGGTTGCACTTGAGTCTTATTTGGGCAGCATTTAAGCACTTGCACTTGGGCGGCACTTTGGCTGTACTTTGGCTGCACGTAGGCAGTACTTGGGTGTAGTGGGGCTTGAGCGGTATTTACCCAGCTCAAAATTTGTCATAAGTTCTTACTTAAGTTCTTATGTAGTTTCTTATGTAATTTTTTACATATGTTCTTAAGTAAGTTCTTATATAAGGTCTTTTAAGGTGGCTCCAGTGTCCTCAACGTTAAAATTATAAATAACCCAACCTAGGTTAATAAAATTGAATTATATTCTTTGAACTCTCATCTTTCTATTCGTATAAAAAAAAATGAAGGTTGACGATGAAAGTTGTAAGAAATCATGCTTACAAAATCGTAGTTTTAAGACGGGTTAGATAGGCAATGCAAGCTCACGCGATATACAACCTACTGCTGCACTTATATAAATAACCCGTAAGGTGTAAAAAGCATACTATCTTGTATATATTATTACGCAGTTTTCGATGACATGAGAAAAGTGTCTTGTTATCGAACAAAATCTTTAAATAATCGGAGACTAAGTATACAGTTGCGAGTGCAAGTCAGCTCTCAGCTGTCTGCATACATATATATAGGTATAACTACTCTTGAACTTAGGAGCGTACCGTAACAGTTCATCAATTAGGGCACCATAAAACTTTTTTGTTTTTTTATATTGACTCACTAAAGTAATAGATAAAATGTAGAATATGGCTAACAACAGTCTCTACGATAATTTTATACCATATTTTAAAGAAAATAATGATTAATTTTAGTCTCCCCATTTTGATACGGCACTAGGCGCTGGAGCCACCTTAATAGAACTTATGTCAGAACTCGTACAAGATCTTACATTTGCTTATCAACCAAGAACTTACATAAGATCTTATGTACTTTCTTATGTAAGTTCTTATTTAAGTTCTTATAATAATTAGTGTATCAGTCGTTTAAACGTATTTAAATACTATATACATACATACATGGTGAGTTTTAAAATTTTTCCTGCATAAAAGCTATTAGAGTAGCTAATATAAATTAGTAAATACCAAAAAAGCTTCTCGTACCTCCACTAAGGGGATTTGAACCTGGTCCGGAGAATTTCTAGACCAGTGTCGTACCCACTAGGCCAGAGTAGATTTAATACATGGGAAAGAATAGACGTTCTCATAAGGTACTTCTAAACTAATGTTTATTTTTTTATCTTGTGGATAACATTTACCACGTTTGTTACCTCATTGGTTAATAAACATTTTATAAATATACATATAACATTGTTTTGAGTTTGATAATGCGTTTCTCGACAATAAATCTAGTAATTAATTTTTTTACTAGTTTTCGTTCACGGATTTTATTTGAACTATACTTATACTTTTTATTCTAAGGAAAAAATAATATGTTTTTAAAAGTGCAATAAATTTAACGTAATTGCTACTACAAAGTTGAGGATTAACTTTTTATCTTTAATACTTCAATGTCAGTATCGAAAACCAGCAGCAAAAATAATTTCCCTTATTTACATATTACCCAAAAAATTATAAAATTCCTAAAATGTAAGTTTATACATGACATAAAGTTTAAAAAAAAGTATTTTATTTAAATAAAAAGTGCAAAAATTTTTCTTAACTAGTATCAAAAATTGTAAAAAGCAATAGTTTGAAACCTAAATAACATCGATGTTAGTATCAGATGTACCTTATGAGGACGTCAATTCTGTCCCATGTACCGAAAATACTCCCGCCAACTGGGTAAGACGCTCGACTGGAGATTCTCCAGACCAGGTTCAGATACCTCTACAGGAGGTAAGAGACTCTTTTTTTTGTATTTACTAATTTATATTAGCTATTTTAACAGCTTTTATGCAGAAAAAGTTTTAAAAATTACCATGTATGTATCTAGATAGTATTTAAATACGTTTAAACGAGATAAACTCTTATGAGAACTTAAATAAGAACTTACATAAGAAATTCCCTCCTGACAAATCTTACCTGAGATCTCATCTGACATCTCATGTGATTTCTCACCTGAGATCTCAGGTGAGATCTCATGCCAAATTCTCATCTGAGATCTCAGGTGAGATTTTGGAAAAAAAATAAATAAAAAAATTTTGTGCAACAATTATAATTTATACATCAGTAGAATAATTACCTGAAATATAAACAGTTATGGGAAAAAAAAAAAAAAAATTTGACTATTATGGGACACGTACTCGAGCCTCCAGTTTAGCAGGCAAGCATCTTACCGCATGGCCAGAGAGGATGAGCTACCAGATCGACAATTTACGTCTGTATAAAGTGTATAAGTACCATGTGTTATTGTTTTTCTTATTCACAACTGAATCATACAATTATTAATAGATATAATTTTTCCCAATCTTAATTCTGATAGTTAACCAACTAGATAATATTCAGGAACATTATTTTCCTTACAAACAATATTTTTCTCTCTTAAAGTTACTCTTCAGGGAGCTTTATATCCAAGTAAGGCATAAGTTTTTAATAATAATTATAAATGTTCATTTAAATGTAATAATAAAGAAAAACTACAATGTCAAACAGGGGGATTTGATGTGTTGTGAATAAATGATTTTTAAAAAATCCAAATTGCTTGCGTGTATATTATTTTATTTTAAAAAAACACTTATAAAAGTTGGAAATGCATAAAGCTATTCATGTTATTCCAACTTTTCAAAGCTTAATTATTATACTCCGTAAGTTATTACAGATAAAGTTATCACTGGAAATTTGTTGATACAGTTCATGTTTAGTGAGTTAAATGTAATTGTTTTCCGAAAACGCAAAAAACGAAAGAAAACCTACAGTTTGGTATAAAAAATAGTACCTAACTCATTACTCATGTATTGTATCATAAAATTTACATTAATTACTCTGTATATGAAATTCTTTAAGAAATATAATTAGTTTGAAAAGTTGGAATAACATGAATAGCTTTAAGGATTTCTAACTTTAATAAGTGTTTTTTCAAAATGAGATAATATACTTGCAAGTAATTTTGATTTTTTAAAAATAATTTATTCACAACACATCAAATCCCCCTGTTTTATATTGTAGTTTTTCTTTATTATTTAAATACATTTAAATAAACATTTATAATAATTATTAAAAATGTATGCCTTACTTGGATATAAAACCCCCTTAAGAGTAACTTTAAGAGAGAAAATATTTTTTGTGAAGAAAATAATGTTCCTGAATATTATCTAGTTGGTTAACTATCAGAATTAAGATTGGGAAAAATTATATCTAATAATAATTGTATGATTTAGTTGTGAATAAGAAAAACAATAACATATGGTACTTACACTTTATATAGACGTAAATTGTTCGACTGGTATCTCATCCTCTCTGGCCAAGCGGTAATATGCTTGCCAGATAAACTGCCGGATAAACCGGCTCGAATTCGTGTCCGATATAAGCCGAATTTTTTTTTTTTTTTTCTATAACTGTTGATATTTTAGGTAATCATTCTATTGATGTATACATTATAATCGTTGCACAAAACTTTTTTATTTCTTTTTCTTTCAGAAATATCACCTGGGATCTCAGGTGAGATTCGTCAGGAGGGGTACATAAGATTTTATGTAAGTTCTTGGTTGATTAGCAAATGTAAGATCGTGTACAAGTTCTGACGTGAGATCTATTTAAAGAGCTTATATAAGAACTTACATACGAACATATGTAAGAAATTACATAAGAAATTACATAAGAACTTGCGTAAGAACTTATGACAAATTTTTAGCTGGGTATAGACACAACTTGCGCGGCACTTGAGCAGCGGTGCTTTGGCGGCACTTGGGTGATACTATATATAGCGTATAAACACTCTAATTTTGTTTGAAATAAAGTTATTTATAGAGATTCTGGAGTTCGCTATGCATACATCCAAGTACGACTGGCTGCTACGAAAAGTAGGTTTAAAGGGGGAGAAAAAGTTAAAATGGAAAGGGATTGATTTTTGTTGAATTCACTAAACAATGTAGCCCCCTCCAGAATTTATTTGGGAATCACCAAATTCGGTGTGCTTAGCGTTGAGATCGCCTCTGCTAGTAAAAATAAATTATTCAGATCCAGTAGGTTTCTTTGTTCGAAGAGGTGATTCAATTCTTCTAAGAACCATATGCTGTTATGACCATGGGTGTAAGCACTAATAATAATTAAATTGTGATGCGCGTTAAGTGGGATTTTAATAGCGTGTGTTTCTAGAGATTTTGCATGGTCAAGGTTGGTGAAGTAAATCGTACGAAATTTAATGGATTTTCTACTGACTATAGGGCACCAGTCCCACCACCTTGGGTAGAATTAGATCTATCACACCTTACATGATCGTAATCCTTGAACGACAACTGATGCTTATTGTTTAATTTAGTTTCGCTCACTAATAAAATGTACGGCTTATGTATATTTAAAAAATTTACATCCTCGTTTCTTTTAGGATTGGTTACGAGAGAATTCACATTAACGGCTATAATATTTAAGCATCGGGAAGCCATTGCAAATTAGTGCATAAAATAAAATTTTAAGTGCGCAAAAAGTCATGTATAATGTAAGTACTTTTAGTTGTCAACCTACATCGGTACAACAAAGCGCTGCAATTACCATATCCCCTTTCATCTTTTTTTTTCTCCGCCAAGAGAGAGAGACGGAGCGGTGTTAGAAAAAGACAGAGACCCTCCGGCTCTCTCCTCACTTCCGAGATGTTTGCTACAAGGTCTCCACTTGGATGCGCGGTCTATCTGTATAAGTCTATGGTTTTTGCAAACCACCGCTAAATGCAAAAAATGGTACTTTGGCAAAACGGTCTGAAAAAAGTTGTTTACAACGTTAGGTGCAATTTTTTTGCGGGACCATATTCTTTAATACTTACTCTACAAGTTACCAAAGTATCAAATTTTTGCAGTGTGAAAGTTAGTTATTCGATCGTTCCCGAATTTTCGTTATTTCTAAGAACGCTTATGGTTTGAATGTACTTGGTCGAGAACACCAGAGTCGAGATCCAGAGTTATGCACCGATGGCTGCGGTGGCTCATTATTACCTCTCACGCGCCGTGCCGCCGTGCGCAAAAAATACTCATGCGGTTTATCATTTCTCAAGCTACTCAGTAAAAAATTT
Source organism: Copidosoma floridanum (assembly GCF_036245765.1). Lineage (NCBI taxonomy): Eukaryota > Metazoa > Arthropoda > Insecta > Hymenoptera > Encyrtidae > Copidosoma > Copidosoma floridanum. Next base: position 6,775,643 of record NW_028321885.1, read on the forward strand.
ATAGCTATATTTACCTATAAATAATAGCTAGATTATAGCTAGAATTATCTATGAAACAGCTATAAATATAGCTATAAATTATACCAGTACATCTTACTTGAATTTGTTTACATAAAGCTCGTCTAAAATCAGAATTTTAAAGGTTAATCAAAATGCTCATGCTATCATTCGTATGATAACATCAAAACTGAGGGCGCCAAGTATTTTTGAATAAGTGAAAAAAACCCAAAATCTTAAACAATATTTTAAGTTTCTTATAAACTGTTCAAAAATATGCCCCCAGTTTTGATGTTATCGTACGGATGATAGCATAAGGTATATTTTTACTAACCATTAAAAAATCTCACTTCAAACCAATTTTTATGTAAATAAATTAAAGCAAAATTTACAGCTGTCATTTGTAGCTATATTTATAGCTGTTTTATAGGTTATTATTATAGCTATAATATGGCTATAATTAATAGGTGTGATTATAGCTATAAATTTTTGACTGACCCTCCTGACAAACCCACCTGAGATCTCATGCCAAATTCTCATCTGAGATCTCAGGTGTGATTTTGGAAAGAAAAATAAATAAAAAAATTTTGTGCAACAATTATAATTTATACATCAGTAGAATGATTACCTAAAATATAAACAGTTATAGGAAAAAAAAAAAAATAATAATTTGACTATTATGGGACACGTACTCGGGCCTCCAGTTTCACAGGCAAGCATTTTGCCGCTTGGCCAGAGTGAATGAGATACCAGTCCGACAATTTACGTGTATATAAAGTGTAAGTACCATGTGTTATTGTTTTCCTTATTTAAAACTGAATCATACAGTTACTAATAGATGTAATTTTTCCCAATCTTAATTCTGATAGTTAACCAACTAGATATTCAGGAACATTATTTTTTTCACAAAAAATATTTTCTCTCTTAAAGTTACTCTTAAGGGGGTTTTATATCCAAGTAAGGCATACATTTTTAATAATTATTATTAATCCTTAAAGAATTTCATATAGAGTTATTACTGTAAATTTTATGATACAATACATGTGTATTATAATGAGTTAGGTTCCATTGTTTATACCAAACTGTAGGTTTTCACTTCTTTATTGGGTTTTCGGAAAACAATTACATTTAACTCACTAAACATGAATTGTATCAACAAATTTCCAGTGATGACTTTATCTGTAATTATTCACGGAGTATAGTAAGCTTCGAAAAGTTGGAATAACATGAATAGCTTTAAATATTTCCAACTTTTATAAGTGTTTTTTTTAAATAAAATAATGTACATGCAAGTAATTTGAATTTTTTTAAATAATTTATTCACAACACATTGAGTCCCCCTGCTTTTCATTGTAGTTTTTCTTTATAATTACATTTAAATAAACATTCATAATTCTTATTAAAAACTTATGCCCTACTTGAATATAAAGCTTCCTTAAGAGTAACTTTAAGAGAGAAAATATTTTTTGTGAAGAAAATAATGTTCCTGAATATTATCTAGTTGGTTAACTATCAGAATTAAGATTGGGAAAAATTATATCTAATAATAATTGTATGATTTAGTTGTGAATGAGAAAAACAATAACACATAGTACTTACACTTTATATAGACGTAAATTGTCAATATGGTATCCCATCCTCTCTGGCCAAGCGGTAAGATGCTTGCCTGTGAAACTGGGGGCTCAAGTTCGTGTCTCATATAAGCCAAATTTTTTTTTTTCCTATAACTGTTGATATTTTAGGTAATCATTTTATTGATGTAATTATAATTGTTGCAAATTGTTTTCTTTCCAAAATCTCACCTGAGATCTCAGATGAGAATTTGGCATGAGATCTCAGGTGAGATTTGTCAGGAGGGGAGTATTTCCACACTAAGCAAAAAAATTCCATACTTTGGTAAGTTGGGGAGTAAAAAGTAAAGAATACGATCCTGCAAAAAAATTGCATCTAACGTTGTAAACACCTTTTTTTAGGCCGTTTTGCCAAAGTACCTTTGTTTGCATTTAGCTGCGGTTTAATAAAACTATCGATCCAATCTTTGGTGTGATTGTTGAAGACTGCTATAAAGCTAAAACTCTGCCGAATTTCAGCTCTTAATGTAGGTAATGCAAAAGAGAGTTATTGATTTTTGAATATTGGCTCAAAAAACGAGATTTTTTGCATTTTGCGAGGAAACCCCTGGACCAATTGGTATCGACTAGAGCTTATTTTGTTCGTCTCTTTGTCCCGCATACTTTTATATTTTTTTAAATAATTTTATGGCTCATTGTTTGTTTCTAACGCTATAAACCATGTTTTTCCTATTTTGTCATAATTGTGGAAAAAATGGAAAATATTTTTTGTTTGATTTTATTACAGTCGATTGGCAATGTTTGCAAGATAATTTACAACATGTTTATTTCGAGCTAGTCTGAATTTCTATTTCCGAAAACTTAATTTGATCCGACTAGAGGACGCGAATAAAGATTAACAATGTTACGCTAAATGACTAAGCATGGAGAAATAAAAATGTGTCATAATCATTTAAATGTTTGATAAATTTTTGATATACTTAAAAATTTGCATGCTTTAAATATAATACCTGAATAATAACTGTACGAAAGTATGAAGTACGATGCGCGTATTTAATTTTTTTTTTTCAATATATGTTTTGTCTAGCTGGGAAATGGTGCGGGGGGTACAGCGCTAAAGTAGAAGGAGACACAACATCGAACGTGGGTATCTGTCTCTCTCGCACATTTCTATCTTTGGCAATGTGCAAGAGAGACAGATACCCACGTTCGATGTTAGGTCTCATTTTACTTGTGCTTCAGCACTGAGCATAAGAACGAGAAGTTCCTGCCGCTTCGCCTCCGCTGTTTGCTTCGTGGATTGATTGACTATTTCTCTATTTCCTTGACATAGTGAGTAGGAGGTGTGCCAAATTTTTGCCCCGTTGTCTGAGTCTGCAGCTTAGACACTAGGTCAGAAATGAGGCAGATACACCAGGCTGTTCTGGACCAGGTCTTTTCTACGGGAGATTTTCCGGGATTTTTCTGATCCACATGACAATTGACAATTGGGGTTGCGTTGGTGACTTCTAATGTTCTAATAATAAGTTTTATCGAGCCATCATTTACAAGTAAAAGTCGATTCTAGTCGACTTCAAGTGACGTCATCTAAAAAGTCAATTCCTTCTCTAAGGTCAATTCATTTAAGAGAGAGATCGACCTTCGACTAAAGTGACTTTAGTAAAGTCAGAGGTCAGAGGGCATGTTCCATTGCGCACGTTCGTTTGGTTCGTTCGTTTTGCTCGTAGAGTTCGCTTATATCTACTGAGTTAAGACATTTTGTATTCATTGGCTTGGGTCATCTACTTCTGGAAATAATAATAGTTGCCAACTGTCACAAAGGTTCTAAATTATTGTCTTTTATATAATATGTAAGCTTATTTTAAAATAGACACCACGTCTAACGAGCATAAGAAACGACTAAACAGCACAAACTGTACGAGCGAAACGAACGAATGAACGAAGAAAATCGAACGTGCCCAGCCCAGAGTTGACTTTTCTAACCCTCAAACCAAAAGGCTTGTTCGGAAGCCGAAATCCGACGATCCTGCGTGACCCAAGGCTGCCAGCGCTAACACAAGTTTGACTTAAGAATGAGCGTTCTTTGGGTAAACGCGGGCGATCCCCGTTGAGAATCAGCTGATCATCTGAGGGTCCTGATTGGGGTTTCTCCTCCTACAGTCCTACACCAACAAGAATGTGATCTAAAGGCTAAGACAATGGCTTAGCCAGGCAAGCCTCACGCGTTGCCTAGATTAATTATTAAATGTTATTTTTAAATCTCTCTATTTTTCTAACCCTGTCTTTTAAAGGTTAACTGGGATGCCAATATTGGCCCCACATAATCCCTCATCACACTGCGCCATCTACCTCTATGTATTTGCCCTAGTTGGACCTACATAGGTAACTAGGTAACCAATGTAGGCATAACTTTATAACATATAGCCCTCTTAAGCTTACTGACACGGTGTAAGACAAGACAGGTATTACGAAGTACGAAGTACCATCTAGTTAGAGCAATAATGCGTAATTATAGCATCTTTCTCATTTTTTATCTTTTTAAAGAATTTTTTAAAGAATGATTTAGTGTTTCGAATCAGCCAGTATGTTTCGGCTGGCAAAAATTGTGTTATGAACGTTAGGTGTAACCTTTCTGTTAATTATAGTTTGATTCGGTTAACAAGCAAAAAAATTTTTTTTTCATCGGCCCATATCTCGGTTCTCGATGAATGGGAAGCGTTAGTTTAATAGGACGAAAGGTTAGAAATCCCTTCTACTGCAATGTTACTAAGTGTCATCCGGTTATTTTTCTAATGCTATAATTATGCATCGTTGCTCTAACTAACCTCTATGCTTTGTGCGGTCTGTTGCAATTTTGTAGCAGTACCAAAGTTGACTACTCGGAACCTCGGAAGATCGGTGTCAAAAAGGCAGTGGCACTAGTCTAGTGGTCAGTGGCACACGCAAAAAGTGCACCAAAGTGTAAATACGAACTCTAACATGTCTTACAATATTGTTCACGACAAGTTGTATTACTTATTACGTCACTGGCTTTATTGTTCAAAAACTACGAAAGAAATTTAAAAAATGCACCACATGTCAAACTTCTTTAAATAGTGATCCCGGAAACTGTGTTAAACCAGAAGCATTATTAATAAACTTAAAAAATAGGGGAGGACTCATCCATGCAAATACTCTTTTTTACAAACTTTTTGATAAAATAGAAAAATATTTTACAGAAGCCATAAATAATCAGCTTGTCAATGTTTACAAATATGTTGGTGAAAATCTTTTGCGCAATTATAAGTTTCAGTTGCCTTGTAAATCTATTTATTATTACACTAGCATGAGAGTGAGACAGTTCGTTAACATACAAAATAAGGATGTCTTTAAAGAAAATAGAAAGAAAAAAAAATTATCGAAATTGGTTTCAACCTAATTTTTAATTCATTCATTTATTGCTCCCATTGTATCTTATTCTACGTAAAAGTAGTAGATTGTAAAATTTGTAAATAAATAGAGTTGCGATTATATCATATAGTTTTTATATCTACACATTGTGTCTTTCTTACTTATACGCCATCTGATGAGTGATCGGTACTGCTACAAAACTGCAACCAGTTGGAGGTGGTGGTGGTACTTCGTACTATATACCACCTGTCTTTTCATACACCGTGACCTTGGGTGTAATCCGCAATCACCGCCAGCAGTTACATATGTGTAAGACGTGACAACGTTGCGTGGTTGGGGGCGCTACTGTCGATTTACTTGTGATGTGATCCGCAATCCCGCCAGCAGTAAAGCAGATGACGTCAGTCTACTTGCTCTTTTTCGTGACATTTTCTGATTGTAAACAAAGTATATTGTGCTAGACGTAAACAAACACGCAGACCAAAAAAAACAGTTTCAAGTGCCAAAAAGAAAAATGAAAATAACAGCCTTACTGCTATCGGGATTGCGCGGGATCACAGCAAAAATGTCACGAAAAAGAGTAAGTAGACCGACGATGTCTGCTTTACTGCTGGACTGCTGGCGGGATTGCGGATCACATCACCAGCAAATCGACAGTAGCGCCCCCAACCACGCAACGTTGTCACGTCTTACATATGTAACTGCTGGCGGCGATGGCGGATTACACCCAAGGGTGTATTCCGCAAATGCTGCCAGCAGTTAAGTTACGTAGGTCGTGGTAACGCCGCATAGTCGGGCGGCGCTAGCGTCAACCTGTACTAACTGTCGGTGGGTTCCGCATGTCAACAATTTCCGAAATATCAGATGGCATGGGAGTGATGGGAGCGAAAACATAGTAAAAAATATCAAAGTTTGTTGCAGCGTTGGGATAGGTGGATTCAATATCGGAACTTTTTCCCTAGATCGTATATGTAGCTATACGATCTAGGGAGAATGTTCCGTCGAGCAGACAGCACAGCAGTAAAGGGGCACAGACACGCGGAAACTAAAAATTGTAATATTAATAACACAAGTGCCTATCTCCTAATGATCCGAGGCGCTAACTGGCCTCTCTATTAAATAATAAAGTATTAATTATTAACACAATCGCCTATCACCCGATGACCCGGGGTGCTTACTGGCTACTCTATTAAACAATAAAATATTAAGTATTAACAAAAACTCCTATCACCTAGTGACCCGGGGCGCTAACTGGCTACACTATTATATGATAAAATATTAATTATTAACACAAGTGCCTATCACCCGATGACCTAGGGCGCTCACTGGTCGCTTTATTAAACGATATATATTATTGATTAATAACACAAGTGCCTGTCACCCAATGATCCAGGGTGCTTACTTGCCACTGTATAAATTAATAAAAGGTTAATTAATAACCCAAGGGCCTATCACCAAATGACCCGGGGCGCTTACTGGTTGCTTTATTGAACAATATATATTATTAATTTATAATATGTATCGTTTAATAAAGTGACCAGTAAGTACCCCGGGTCATCGGGTGATAGGCGCTTGTGCAATTAAATTATGATATATATCGTTAAATAAAGCGACCAGTAAGCACCCTGGGTCATCGGGTGATAGGCGCTTGTGTTATTGAATAATACTTCATTATTTCATAAAGCGACCAGTAAGCGCCCCGGGAGATCGGGTGATAGGCGCTTGTGTTAATAATTAATACTTTATCATTAAATAGAGAGGCCAGTAAGTGCCCCAGGTTACTAGGTGATAGGCGTTTGCGTTGATAATTAATATTTTATTATTTAATAGAGTGGCCAGTAAGCGCCCCAGGTCATTGGGTGATAGGCGCTTGTGTTATTAGAAATTATTTATTTAACAGAGTGGCCAGTTAACGCCCCGGGTCATTGGGTGATAGGCACTTGTGTTATTAATATTACAATTTTTAATTTCCGCGTGTCTTTGGCAATGCCTCTTCACTGCTGTGTTGTCTGCTCGACGCAACATTCTCCCTAGATCGTATAGCTATATATACAATTTAGGGAAAAAGTTCCGATATTGAATCCACCTATCCCAACGCTGGTTTGTTGACATGCGGAACCCACCAACAGTTAGTACAGGTTGAAGCTAGCGCCGCCCGACCATGCGGCGTTACCACGACCTACGTAACTTAACTGCTGGCAGCATTTGCGGAATACACCCCAAATGTATTTTTTGCACCATGGGGTCGCCCATAGTCGCCGAATTTTGGCTTATGAACACACCTTATGAACGAAGCATGAAATTGCCCTAGGCTAGGGTGTATTCCGCAAATGCTGCCAGCAGTTAAGTTACGTAGGTCGTGGTAACGCCGCATGGTCGGGCGGCGCTAGCGTCAACCTGTACTAACTGTCGGTGGGTTCCGCATGTCAACAAACTCCGAAATATATCAGACGGCATAGGAGTGAAAACAGTAAAAAATATTGAAGTTTGTTGACATGCGGAACCCACCGACAGTTAGTACAGGTTGACGCTAGCGCCGCCTGACCATGCGGCGTTACCACGACCTACGTAACTTAACTGCTGGCAGCATTTGCGGAATACACCCCTAACGTCAGTAGTTTGCAACTGTTGTTTGGATAATTTGTTCAAGTAAATAAAGTAACAGACGATAGAGACATGCAAGTTCAGTGCACTGTAATTGTAACTAAATAATGTTTATTTGTGCTACAGTATAGCCTTTGAACCTCTTCTATAACACAGAACCATAAAAAACATTTCTTTATAAATAGTTAAAATGTTTAAAACAATTTCCTTGTTTGTTGACGTTGCTTGTACCATGAAAATTTTTGTTTTTTGTTGTATTAGTGACATAAAAAGACTGCTGTACTAGTTGCCTGAGTGATACATTATACATTGAATTAATAATGGTTTTTAAGCTTAAGTAAATTGTGCATTAGTGAGTGTTGACATGAAGCAGAATATTATTTTACAGTATGGAAACAAAATCAAGCTCTCAGAACTTTTGTAGTAAAAATGATATGAATTATTCCCATTATTCTAGTATGGTACATAGAAAAAAAGTTGTTAAGCATGCTCTTCGTCAACAAGTAAGAAGAAGGAGAAAAAATACAACATTAGCCTCAGGAAATCATCGTCTTCCATCCAAAGCTGTTCATCCACTACAACCACCAATTAATAATCTTCCGTTCAGTGTATTTCATGGTCAACAAAATCATATTGGTAACAACAAAAATCATATCTCTACGAAATTGATCTTCTGCATTTAATTATTTACTTTTTTATTTATGGACTTGCTTTGTACTTCTAAGCAGATTCTTCAAATCTTGCATTACTAAACTCGTTCTATTGTTAAAGAGTATATGCACTCCAAATTCCATCACCATAGACTGGTACTTTTTATTCTGCATTAACCAAAAGTGGTAAAAATGCCCCTTCTAAGGGTTATTATTTTATAAATTATCAAGATTTAGATATCCTTCTAAGAGGTTAAAAATATTTATTGTAGGAGTGTCAGTAATAAAAATTGGATGATTAACATCAGTGCACTGGTGAAATAGTGTAATAAGTTTACCTTATATGAAAAAAAATTCCTTTGCATTTCTACTTGTTGCGATTGGACAGTTTACTTCCATGCTTGTAATTGTAGGGTCAGTTTAGGAAAACGAATTAGTTCAAATCTAAAGTGATGGTAGCATAGTGAAATTACTGTTGTTGAGAATTATGTAATGCTGGTTTAATTAGATCAGATTGTAACTTAGGAACTACTATTAGGTTAGGAGCATGATGTAATAAAGAAGCTATATATTATTTCTTTGGTTTTTGAATGTCAGGTAAATAAGATGATAATTATTGTACATTTTGGCATGACATTAACCTAAACCCTACTTGACTTTTACGTAATCATCACTTGATTTCGAGGTGATCATCTCTAGGAGTAAACGGGGGTATTATTGCGGTTTTTTAGTGGTTAGCTGTAAACGTTTGTGTAAGAAATTTGTTCCTCAAATCGTTGTAATTTTTTTTTTTTTTTTATCAATGATAGACTCAAAAACTACTATTCCGCTTTTAGAAATGTATAAACTCATGGATATTGATTTAAAAAGAGGTTTTTAAGTTCAGTTGCCAATGCTGGTATTATTGCGGGCCTGTATATATTATTGTGCACATATTATTTAGGTTAATTTTAATGCGAAATCAACGGGGTACCCGCAATAATACCATCATAGTATAAGAGGTTATGTGTGCACCAGTTATTGTGGATGTGAATTTTTGTCATAGAGGTATAAGAATCGAGGGGAAAAGCGCTATACTAGCTCATTAGCGGCAGCGACAGCATAATTAAGTGTAACGTGGCATCTGTCCTTGTTGCCAAAGCCACGTTACTGGCTACTTCTTCGTCCTGAATCCTACAGTTGATTTGATCTCATGTATAGGACTTGACCAACAATATAACTGCCAGACAAAGATAGATGCCCCGTTACGTAGCGAATTCTGCTGTCGCATATCACGCCCCCTTTTCTCCTCTATTCTTATACCTCTATGATTTTTGTTATGCAAATGTAAAGTTTTTAAGGCTATTAGGGAACTGAAGTTCAATGGATTAGGTACTCTCTAACTTGTTTTAATGATTTCAAGTGTTTACCCACCATAACTCATCAGTTCAATTAAAATATACGCATTATTTGAGAGTACCGCAATAATTAGAGCAACCGCAATTATACCCTCATTGACCCCTAAATATTCAGTTAGATACTATCAAATAATTGATAAGTGGAAATCCTGCAAATATCAGGTGATAAGTAATATGTCAATATCATGTCAATAACAGTTGTGCTCTGTTCAGTAGATGTTAAGCAAGGATGATTAAGCGTTCACATGACGTTTACCTGGTTTTGATGTGATAATTAGATGATAATAACTATAGTTGTATATTAGGTGCTGATCATACGAATATCAGGTGACAATTAGTTGAAAATTATCAGAACATCATAGCAAATTGTTCCTGGTGTCCCAACCGTATTAAATTTGTGCCATCGATAATCGACACCTCTACCAGCAACAGAATTTAGTAAGATAGAGACAAAATTTTAAAGTGGTATCAGACCTCCAGGAAAATAAGAAATGCAGTTTAATCCAAGCTCTTTAGTGTACTGACCCGATAAACATACCCATAGTCTTGTAAACCTAGAGACTTAAATAACATAACGCAATCGATCCTAAATCACTTAGTTAATTAATAAAAAAAAAAAAAAACAATAACATAAGCCCCGTACTTCTGGTCATTGTCTTTAATTACCGTCATTGGTAGTTTATCGACTAAATCAATCACATCACCAAAACATTCTTCATTATCAATATGCACACTGATATAAACATTTTCGCGACTATCCCCATTGCAACTTTTACATATACGTGTACACAGCAGCCCATTTTTTTCACGCATATGCAATTTTGTGCGACAATCACAACGGCATGAGTAAAAAATCTTTTTAAAAAATGAAAAAAAATTCCATTTACTATTTCCAATAAAAACATACTAAAGAATATAATAATGCTGTATAATATAGTAAACACTATAATTCTTGTCTTTTGCCATCCCCAGTACGTAGGCTCTATGTCTTTCCCTAGCCATGCCTGGACTTGCAAGTAAACTCGTTTGGCGTGTTCTTCGAAAGCCTCTGTGGTTGGCGGGAGCGTCGCTAATGAAACTTGTTTTCTGGATGAAGTCGCCAATCTGCAGAAAAGTTTATACCGTAATTCATCACTGTTGCTACCAAGTTTATATGTCTTATCATACAAATACAAAATCTTTTTTTTTGCTTTTTCCAACTGAAGTTGAACAAATGTATCCCTCATTCTGTCTTCACTTACTTCGAATTCTGTTTGCATTGTTTCTTCGACAAAATCCTCAAACGTTTTATAGAAAATGTTGTTGATTTCAGATAAAATTGAATGTTTTTTGAATAGAGTTAGCATTTTTTTTTCCTTGTTGCAAATCTCACTATTGGTATCAGAACCACTTAATGCATGAGCAAAAAGCACGTAAGATTTGAGATGGGTATTATCTCTGACGGAATACAATACATTACCCCTCGATCCCAAAAAAACTTTGTGTAAGTATGCATTTGTGGTCGTTGGTGTTGAAGTAATTAAAAGAACTAATAAAACTGCATAGTTTTTCACAACCGATACAGGTATTGGTCTGGCAATCGCCGAATCACGTCTCGTATGTACGCTCAGTACCCCAGCGTCTTCTACTGCATACAACAGAATACAAACCTTTGTTTGAATACTGTTCTCATTCAAAAATTCAGCTAAATGAGCAACAAAATTATATTAATTCATAATGTTTGACAGATATTTCTGCTGGCTCATAAATCTCAATTCAATTATTTCTATTGCAGCAGATATTTTCTCTTTACGGCAATGTCTGAAAAGTAAGTTAAGACTTATAATAAATATTACCTATATGACAGAGCGTGGATATGAAAAATAATTACCTTTCATATCATAAAGTATTACATATGGACTAAAAATGAGTGTGTGAGCGTATGTAGGGATTGTCGATACTATTTGGTGTATTGATACTGCACCGATAATTTGTGCTAAGTATCGATTCTTTTCACGATACTTTTCAGTATCAAAACGTGTTGATTTTACGATACTTGATACTTAACTTACAAAGTATCAAGAGGTTATTCCATAATTCGTGCGCGCGCGGGGCGCACAGTCAATTAACATTATGGAGCGTTCCAAAAGCAAAAGTTCTCCGCGCGCGCAGTGGGCTAGTTAAAGGAGATTTTTATAGAAAAAACATGAAAATACCTCCTAATTTCTCACGCACCTCATGAATTATAACCTTAATATACACATCTAAGCAAGTCATTTCCATCTTTCCACTTTTAACAAAAGTCAGTATAAATTGAATCATGTATGAAAGCGAAGAAATTAATTTTGAACTCAAAGATGAAAAAGAATTAAGATTTTATGCGACCATATCGCCAAAGCCGTTGAAACAGGCTCTTAACAGTAAACGAACTATCATTAATAAGAGTTTAAAATAGAAGACTGTGTATACGTTAACGTATGGATCTAAACTACAACGCTTACTTGTCAAAGAAAGCTAAGAAAATTTATGGAGGAGAACCTTCAAAGAGCTGAAAGAAAAAAGAAGTGAAACAAGGGCCAGTTGTTGCAACTTCAACAGAATTTTAGAGTTCTCTGATGAGGACGAGGGTATTGAAAACGAAAGACTTTGAGAATTCATTACTTAATTAGGCAAAACGCGGTTTAAGCACTGATTCAAGACAAAATATATCAAAGCAACCATTACCTCTAATGGATGTTAATAATAGAACTTCCAAATTAACAAAATCATTCAGAAGATGATAATTGTAATTCTGTGAAAAATCAAAATCAAACTACAAAAAATGAGTTATCTGTTCATAAAAAATTTATGAAGTCTCCTTCGTCAGTTACAAAATTAAATGTTATGACTACAGATACCGTGATCTGGACGAAACCAATGATTTTGTTGTTGCTGCACACTTATAAAAAGAACAAATCAGAATTTTCTACATCTAACACTGAATCCTGAGAAAAATTTGCTAAAGCCATAGAAATCTACAACTATTTTTTGTCAGCCGAACAGTATCGAAAAAAATTTGATAGTCTAAAAGAAAAATACAAGAAAATAAAAGATAGTAATAATAGTTCTGGAAACGGTAAAATAAATTTTAATTTTTTTGAGGTACTGTATGTATTACATTATAGTTACTATTACTGATTACATTCTTTTTGAATTCCATGTTTAAAAATTTATATTAATTTAGGAATTCGACAATATGTTTTCTTCAGAGGTATGGGTAATTCCTAAATCTACTATGTCATCCGATAAACACTCGAGTGATTAAGATATTGGTAGCAAGATTACTCTAAAAGGGAAAAAACGTAAAGCTACATTAAACAACCTGTTTAGTCATTTTGTTGAAGAAAAAAAAGGGTAAAAATTTTAAGACTATCGGGATAGAACAGTGTTAAGAAATATATGATAAAGTGACAAATTTGTTAGAAAATTAATTCAAAATAGACTTGAATGAAAACTACAATACTCTTTTGTATAATGTTATGTATTTGTATAAGCTAAAATTTTTCAGTATTTAATGTTTTAGTCAATACACTATAGTGTCGAACGCGTGAACACATGTAATTTATTTAAATTAAGTTTATTGGATAAGCTTTTTAATTGTTATAATACTCAAATGTTATGTAAAAAGATTTAACGTCGTGTGTTACATTTATCAAATGTATGAAAATATTCAGATATTAATAGTGTTGTTTCAAAATAACAATACACCAGTAATACTTGGTTTTGTTTCATTATTATTATTTTGTATAAGTAGGAGTAATTTATTACAGAGAAAGAAATAAATCTATAAGCATATTTTACATTTGGTTTTATACGAATAATTGTATGTATAAGAAGAACTAATTTTGCATTATTCAAAACTACAACTCATCTATAATAGAGTCGCGTTTTGTTTTGCCAGCAATCCGTGATTCTTGAAAAATCGTGTTATTTTGTACAACTTTAATGATATTGCGTCTTAAATCACCCATTTCGTCCAAATCGTTTTATATCATGCAAATATTGTGTAGTACACAACATGATAGTACACGACTAATAAAAACAGGAATTAAGTTAATACTTAGTTCCTATTCAGTTTAAGAGAAATTTTTCTCCATCTATTATTTAAAAGTCCTACTGATCTTTCAACTAACATTCTTGCAGAAGAATGTTGAAAATTATATAGTTTTTGTGCATGTGTCAAATGTCAATTACTTTTAAATGCAACAAGTAAGTGTTTTTGGATAGGATGATGAGCTAAATCACCAATTAAATGACTATTCTCTCGAAAGAACTGATCATTATTACATATATCCTGTACCCTAGACAATTTACACGCCCTTGCATCCTGTACACTGTCCACTTGACCAGTGTATGCATTAATGATTTTCATATTCTGATTACAAACTGTTCGTACTTGAACTAAAGCTTTTTTTTCTATTTATGTAATGACCTGCATCAAAATACAGAAAAATGCTGATATGACTGCCGTCAATCGCACCAACAGTTCCAGGAAAACCGTACAAGTTGGAAAAAGCTTCACAATTTTCTTCAGTATTAGTTGACCAACATATAAATTCATTTTGTACCAAACACAACACATATGCTACTCTTCGAACACATCTGAATACAGTTCCCACGGTCATTTGAAATCGACTACGTATTTCTCTGAAATAAATATGATTTTTTTAAGTATAATTCTTTTAATTTATTTATTCTGCAGTAGACTGAGTCAAAATATTACCTGTATGAATCATTATTGGCAAAAAACCATGAAGTTACCAATAATTGCAGCTTTGAATCCTTTGTTTTCCTTCCAATTTTATTTGGTCTTAAAACAACGCAGCAATTTTATTAAGTCAAAAACCAAAAGTATTTTTATTAATTCGTAAGTTTTTTCAAAACTCTTCATCGGGCAAGAGATCTGCAATAATTCTAAAATCGATTAAAATTTCACGTTAGAGAGGCACTTGATTTTCATTACTTTTTTTTTTGTTTTTTTGTTTTTGCATATTTCAAGAATCATGTCATCCTTACTTTTATTATCACTAACTGGCATTTTGAATAAGAGTCGAAAATTTATTAGAGTCAATCTGATAATTTTGTTAAGCTCCATTGCTTATTACTACTTATTACCAATAAATTTTCTCAGCCTTCAAGAATTAACATCACTTTAATGCAATGTTCAGAGAATTTTCATGTTTTTTTAAATAAAATATCGCCTTAAACTAGTGCACCGCACACATAGCGAACTTTTGCTTTTGAAACGTTACATAATGCTAAGTTGACCATGCCCCTCGTGCGCGTGCGTTATGGAATATCCTCTGAAGAGGAAATAGAATTTATCGGTAAAATGTTAAGCGTGAAGCATACATTGTTTAGAAAATAAAAAACGTTGGTCGAAACACATGCTTCCCATCAAGATGTTTCATCCATCATACATATAAGAAATAACTATAGTCATTATTTGTCGTACTAATATTTTGTAAATTAATTCATTATCTCAAGAGTTATAGTCATGTTATTAATATAATATCAGCTTTTGCAGGCATATGATAATTTTATATTTACCACCGCTTTAAAGATGAATAGTGCTAACCTAAGAGTGCCTGTACGTAGGAGACCTGTACTTGCAGGTTCAATTCATATCGCCATAAACCCGTACGAGTGCGAGAGAGAGAATATATATTCTTGCACCTCTCTCGCACTCGCACGGGCTTATAGTGATTTGAATTGAACCTGCAAGTAGTGCAAGTGCAAGTCTTCTATGTATGCATAGACACCCTAATGATATGTATCCTGTTTACTGTTTGTACTAATAAAATTCTTAATATAGAGTTCTGATAAAGCAATTTTTTTTAAAAATATGCTCATACTACTTTTCTTGTATTCTTTCCAGAAAATGACTAGTTTAAAATTTTATAAAATATATCCTTAGTTTCGTATCTTAGTAATCAGTGGTAACAAAAATTATTTGAGCCTTTACAAAACGTAAACAGTGATGAAAAATTTATTCTTTTAATGAAAAAAATTTAATCACTACTATAAAAACAAAGTTAGGAATAAAATGTTTACAACAGCAGTTATAAATTCTGATCAAAGCAATTTGTGAAACGCGTTGTAAGGAAATAACAAATTCGTTTCATTTTTTCTGCTTTCTTTAGTAGAAGCATGCACGAATTTAACTTAAGTACAGAATCATCATTTTTAGTAACTTAAAAGTATGCGTAAAAAGTAACAGCGTAAAAACCCACTTGAAAACATAAAATATTAATAGTATAAATAAACGTTTTTGTTGTGTTAAGTGAGATTTGTGAAAGCGTAAATTTTGTGCTGTGTTCTCTGCATTGTACACATTTACACTTAAAGGTTATCAGCTATACGGATCTGATAATTAAACATAAAAAAAAAACATTTTACAAAGCAGGATTTTGTATGTGCATATTGCAGGTGCATATTTCTTTTCAAGGTAACTATTCTGGTTTTGTGTTTGATGTGGACTTTGATTAAAAAAAAAGTTTTCGTTGACTGTAACTTTATCCTATGAATCGAATTCTTTTAATACATTGATGCAACGCGTATCCTTGGTAACAAAAACCAACTGTAATTAAGATGTGATCATTATCACTGAATTTATACCAGCATCATTTAAAAAAAGTTTAGATGTATTCTGGATACATTCAGTCTCCATTCCAAACAAATATTTTGATTTGGTGTAGTATAACATATGGTAAGACACAAATCGTTACAAATAATTTAGTTATTTTTTTTTAAATTATGATGAATTTGCTGAGAGAATCTTGCTTTGGGTTAGCATAAATTATTTGTACACCTTATTTAGTTACTCTATATAATATTGTGTTTCTAAAGCTTAGCCACTGGCTAATCCATTATATTTAACAAATCGGAGGAATTGTTTCCATTTAATGTAACAAAACATCAAATATCAATCATGAGATGCAAAATAGTACCTTAAATAATAAAATATATGAAAATTTGTTGCCCAACTGTTTGCATGCTATAAATGTATTTCAGCATTCCTTAATTTTTTAGAACCATAACACACACTGATTCACATTCGACTGATTCATATGCAACAATAAAAATCATACGCCGCACCTTACTCACCTTGCTATGAGCAGCAAGGCATGGCATGCGTACTGTTTAATATGTCGTCCTACTATCAGACTATAATTAACTGAGTCCTTCTTCAACCCCAACGATGTGGGATCGGTAATTGTCGCTCGACACAGTGCTCAAGGCGTAAGATGTATTACAAGGAGAAAGCGTACCGTGTCCACGTAGCTTTTGCCGCACTGGTGAATTAGACAAGACGGGTACTGGGAGATCCGATGGGCAATTGTGCACTCAGGTGTAGAAGTCTTAGGTGATTCTCCGGCATAGGCAATCGTTGTTGCTGCTGCTGAAAGGCGTGATTTTGCTTTTCACAAACGTCATCCTACAAAGTCGTCCAGCACAACACGTTTGCATGGTACACAGACAAGTGTGAAAATGTATATCTTGCTGGCTCATATGTGTTCGCTGCCCTTGTACCCTCACTACGTATACATATATGTTGGTGCGTGAAAATATCTGCTATTATGCACGGCCGAGTTTTGACTGTACTCTCATAATGAGAGTAAACTCGGCCGCTACATAGGGGTAGCATAACGTAGGGCGACAGAGCATCATACTGCCTCTCCTTTTGTCTGTTGAATCATATATTATAACTGTGATGTTGCTTTCCTACGTCACAAATTCCCCGTCACAAACCTTAGCTCTACCGTGGGTAGTAGTACGCCCTGGAGAGTGAGCGTCTGGTTATAACTAAATGACTTATCAGAACAGATGCGTAAGGTGGTGTTGTGTATCTGTTTGCGGTTCATATAGTACATCGTTTTCTTCTTCAGGAACTCAGAAATACTGATCAGCCTAAATTAGTAGCCTTGTTCGCATACGAAACAGTGGATTGTCACAGTATTGTGTGAGGTGTTGGTTCATTGCCTTATGGTTGGAAAGCATGGTGCACTCGCACGCGCTTGTTCTGACAATAACAACATAACAATAGATCTTGGCAAAATGCATTATTAATTATGTTTCGATGAGAGCACGTCTTGTATTGTCGTTGGAAAGTTGTGAAAGCTGCCAAATGATAACAAATGCAAAATAATAATTTTACTGTAATAGAAATGCAAAAAAATACAAGAAGTTTAAGGTATGACAAAGAAAGAGTGCAGTAATTTCCTTTCCAGTAGAAGCAATGTTACTTGCTAGTCAAAAACCAGGCGTGGGTCTCGTGACCCCGGGCAGAAGTAAAACTTCAAACTTGTATGTTATTAAACTCAGTATTTAGAGAAAATGAGGGTTCACCTAAATTTAATAGGTCTTTAAGAATCAAATATTTAAATGGTGAAAATTTGAATAGTATAATATAAATAATATAACATATATATTCTATGCGCGCATGTGCTTAAATACTTAATATTATTTAAATTTTAACAATCTAAATATCTGATTCTTAAATACCTATTATATATATTGTGTGTATACTACAGTGTATATATATACATATCTATATATATGTATATATATAGAGCGCGCGATGGCTTTGTTGGCTAGGTCGTGGATTGGCATATGGGAGACCGTGGTTCGAATCCCGGCCAGTGCGACTTTTCGGGCAAGTACCTCTGTGATTTTTCACATGGGATTTTTCACCACGCAATACTCCTCGAGGAGGGTTTAGGCGACCTTCTCGCAGCAAAATTGCCTATTGACGACGGCTAATTGACGATGATGACGACGATGACGAATTTACAGAGATAACGTTCCTTTTCACAGCTTTTCTCGCCGTTAGTAATTCATAAAGTACTTTTTTCACTTATACATGTGATTACTTCAACGTTCTAGAATACGCTGACCAACGTACTTTGCATGACCTATATTTATAGCAAAATGTGAAAACTTTAGCTATACAAACCAATGTTTATAACTATATCTTTATCGATGAAAACACATGTCAGAGTTCATATTATCTTTATACACGTGCTTCGTATTTAGCTTGTCTTGACAAAATAAAACTTAAAGATTAATATTATCTCTTACAAGGTGTTTTAGTACTTTTGCGTATGACTGTCAAATATAGAAGCAGTCCACATTTTTATATCTCCCCGTGCAGTAGATAGCTTTCATATCATCCTGTTTTTCACCAGATATGTCATCAAAAATCATAAAAGAGTTAAGTAATGCATTATCTGGAGATGCTACTGCTTTATGCTTACTAAATGCTTATTGTACGTCGTCTATGGGCTCTAATAGCTCTTCCAAAAACTTTTACTTTGGCTAATTAAGTGACTTTGAGTACAAATACATCTTTTCAAACCTTAGTCTGTTAGGATCTATAACTAGTGTTACTAGACTGTTTGTTTTACCACAGTTAAGTGGACCTCATAATACGACTTGTATACTATTTAGGAGTAGTTCACCGTGCTGGTTCAAACGTTTTACCTGTATCAAAACAGCGTCAAAGTTTGGAATTTGCAATATTACCGTTTACTTTTGAGTTTTGTGTCTGAACAGCACTAATGCTACTAAAATACTATATATTATCTCTAATGACTGTAACATAAATTTAAAATAAGATGTTTATAATATTTGTCGTACCTGTAAAATTTTATTTTAGTCTGTACGCTTCTAGAAATTTGTACATGTTTGTAGAATGTCTTGTTTACGTGTAAGATAGTTAAACTGAAAAACCAGGTCTTTGTACTACGCAATTTTTATATGTTTTTATGTGCGTACCGATCTATAAATTCTATGTTGACACCTTTGTCAAGTTTGACTGATTGAGAAGGGGTTAGCTCACCAATCGACAAAACGTCCCTTGTACAAGAAACCCAGTGTTCATTATTTTATTTGCCCCAGTGGATCAACAAAATCAATAGTTATATTCACTATCATGTTAGGCACAACTAAGTTTGTTACAAAATCTGCATCATTGTTTGTCAAAAAAGTTGACATATGTAAAAAATCACAATTTCTTTACAAACTGCATTGCTCTGCTGTATTGCAATCCTTTTTCCAATACTATAGGCGTGATGTATAATAATAATATATGTAAATAATGTACTTCGTTTGTAACCTACATCATGTAGATGACCCATTGACTTTTTCGACGGTCTCACTATGTACGGTTTTCACATATGATTTTCTTTGTTCAAAAACATTTACAGATTTACACAGTCTTGAAAGAGCTCATAATAGATATGCTGAGTGCATTTGAATTTATAGTAGTGTATATTCATTTTTTCTAATTTACATTTCGTAATATAAATAAGCACTCAGTAATTAAATTTAATGCATGCACTATATCTAAAAATCCTAATGTGTCAATTCACAAACTCACTTATTTTAATATATGCCTTTTTAATAGTGCTTGAAGAATCTGCTGTTACAATGAAAGAAGTATTGGCTAGTTTACCAGGTTTTACTATTAAGTCGAACCGAAGACGTTCTAGTAAAAAGTTGTCTGTAGCAGCACAACTAGAAGCTGGCCTAGTTGATTTAGAATCTCCTGCAAGTATTTTAACTAATACAAGTCTTAGATCACTTCTCAATAGACACACGTTTCAAGGATTACCACCTCTTTATCAAAGAAAACTTGCTCAACTTCTACCAGTGGTAGATCGACAGGTAAGAACTTGGAATTTTTGATTTTAATCTTTATCCTGATCAAATTATAATTAAAAGAAAAAGATTTTTTTCCTGTAGTTTTAAATTAATGCTTATCCTTTTTAGTTAGCATTTGATTTAATTTAAGTGATAATTTGGAACTTTCTTTTCATGTACAAGTGCAGGTTTGTTCATTTGTAATTAAGTATTTGAATTTAAAATAATGCATAGCAGAAGTTTAAAACATTTGATACTTTGTTTTGATACTCGCAAGTTGAATCGGCAAAGGTAAATTCGCAGTCCAGCAATGTATGGTTTTTTTCATTCAAACCTCACCCTTAACGATCAAGAAAATAACATAGGGGAGACAGGCATTATGGGTTACCAATAGATTGACATCACTTGGAAATTAAAAATATAATTGTAAATAAAATCAACTAAAGTACTAAACGAGTTCTTTAACAACCGAGGAACAAAGTTCACTCACTTATAAAATAATTAGCTGAAGGCTTTAATCACGAAAAAACATAAAAGTCTGGTGTCTCAAAAAATTTAATGAATTAAAAACGTTAGTAATTACGTGATTACTGAAATTGAAGGTATTTTTAAAAAAATATACGATTAGAGTGACGTTTGTGCTCGTATAACCTCAAAAAAAATTTTGGTGCAAAACATGACATTGCATTATCAATAGAAAATAAAAATTGCCCCCTTGGTTTGTAAACAAATTCATCCTTGTCTCCCTGCTTGTTGAAACTACAAATCTGTCGTCTCTAAGTTTTATAAGGAACGATGAGCTTTTAAGCAACATTTCTAATTTTCTCGTCATTCATTACCAAATTAATTGCATTTTGCAAGTCTTCCGCAGACCACGATTGTCTTTTAGTCTTTTTAATAAATGTCCTAACCATAATATAGTAACTACAACAAATCATGTTTAAACTTAAAATAAACTTAAATCTAAGTTAGAATAAACGAGGTATTCTACTTTGACTACATGTCGTATCGTAGTCTTCATCAGTCGTCTGCTTTGCTTTTGACATCGACCCACACAGCTCCGTGAGACGGACCCACACGGCCTCATACGTCTTTTTTATTTACATCGGTTACTAATAGTTGATAGGGGCAAAAATAATTTGTTTAAGGCATTAAATTAAAATACACTAGTTCATCTATCGATATCAGTACTTATAAGTCACCGAATAATAACGTTTACTACTTTTCTCGCTCAATAAATTTGGTTAAATTTCTTTGTTTTTGTGATTTAAATTTCAATTGACAATAACAAATTTCTTATTTGATTACCTATGTGACTTTTATTGTCATGCATTATGATTGGTTAAAACGTAAAGAAAAAAAAAATTTAAGACTATAGTTAGTAAGTTTTACAAATATAGCCAAGACCCATATTCCCCAGTGACCCATACAGTCCCGGTCTCTCCTATATAATGGAATTAATTTTGATAAGACTGTCGGATCTTGATTATATCTTTCTCAATAATTTAAAAATCTTACCACCTTAACACAATTGTATCAAGCTTAATTTTGGAAGTCCAATTCCTCTGAAAATAACAAGAATTTTTTGTTAATGAAAGCGTATAAGTGATCGAAAGTATTTAAATTACAAAAAATGATGTTTAGTAGATGTCATATACATATGTTGTTTGAAGAAAAATTTACTATCAAGCTCTTCAGAATTGCTGACTAAGTAAAGTAAAATTTTACATGTGTACAATAGCTGATTAGTAATTAAGAAGATAAATAATTTACTCTCCGGAAAACATTGTGAATTACTTTTTATTATTTTTCCACTTCTGATTATCTAATCATCTAGTGTTCTTATTATTTATACTTTTCATTATCACTCTTATCACAATCGTTTAACAGTTTTAATTTATCGATGTCACATGCTGCAATATCATATTTGATACATTTATAAACAATTTTTATGTATAACTCAAGTTTAAAAATTTTTTAATATTAAGATAAAAAGTTCCAAGAATTTTCATGGTTATAAAACGATACAATGCAAAAATTTGTATTCCAAACACTTTTAAACCTATACCCATTCGTTAAAACAATCCTCGTTGTTTTCAGAGGACTTGGATTTCTGACATTGAGCTTTCTTACATTTAGCTTGATAAGGTTATGTCAAGTAAGTGAAATTTTTAAAATTAAAGAGAAAGTAATCATTGAGATTTTTCAGTCTTTAAAATTAGTTCCACATTTGTGAAACATACTATATATATATATATATATATATATATATATATATATATATATATATATATATACACATAAACAAGTGGGGCTAACGCCCCCCCTGTGCGCTCTGCGCGCCAACCCTCCACGAACAGATTAAGTAAACAAAAAAGAATTTTATGTTTGGATAAAGTACACATGGGCCAGAAAGAGATGGCCAATGTAAAAGTTCAATCAAGTTAAACAAGTTACGGTACTTTAGAGACATATAGTGAGTAAGGAAAAAAAAGAGACAGTGGGGGGCTTACGATCAGTGACTAGAAAAATCCTAAAAACGAGGTATGACTTGGGTAATAAATTACATATAATTTTTAACATTTCAGATGGTAAAATATTTTATAAATAAGTATTTTTTGGGGGGGAGGTGGAGGGGGTGCTGAGGAGGAGCGGGGGGGGGCTGAGACTCACTTTCGTCAATACAACTATATAATATAGGGAGGTATATGTTAGTGTAGATCCGTCCTCTATGTGCTCAGCGTGCCAACTCTCTCCAACATCATAACGACTTATTTATTTAGTTCTTACTTTACCACAACTTATTTTCAAGTTACTTATAACGAAAAATTTACAATTTAGTAAAATGATTATTTTATTTCCAGTAACACTTTTGATTTAACTTTATTTATGTAAAACTTAAATAATGATGATAATTTTTTTGTTGAAGTTAATTTTAAATGTCTGTTCTACGTAATGAAAAACTTTTTAAGCTTCTAAGATATTGATCAACCCATGTTTTAATTATTTTTTTATTTTATACTACAATATTATTATTTATTAAGTCATGTTGTCTATGACTTCTATCGATGACTAAGCATATTATTAACTATGATTACAAAAGGAGCTCATTTCCTGGGTTTTAATATAATTCTTCTATTGATTATATTTACATCATTTATTTAGTTAAATATACCTAAATTCTTGTGATAACCTTTTAACTTATACACATTTTTTTAAACAATAAAAATAATCTAAATTATTTAAATTATTTTAATTTAGAGATTATTGTTGATAGTAATAAAAATTATTATTAATTTCTATGACTTAAGGCATCATTGTTTATTAACTAATTTAGAGTTAGTTATATATTATTCAGCATTTTTTATTTATTAAAAGGCAAAATTAAAAAAAAAATTTTTTTCCTCTGATTCTCACAACTATAGCTTTGACAGGTATTGTTTCTCTTTTACTACCCAAAGAAAAGACAAGCTAAAAAGCTTTTACACTGCCTTTGGATTTAAGTTCTGTTAAAAATACGTTATTAAAATTTTAATCAGAAAAAAAAAAATATTATTATTTAAGACGAAGCTTTTATAATATCTAAAAAAAAGCATAAGAAATCTTAGACAGAATTTAAGTGACTTACGTGATAGCAATAAACTTTTTTAAAATGTAATGATAATTTTAGGAAGAGAATTTTGTCAAATTATTCCGGTAGTAAACAATTTGAACGAAATTTCTATTTTTTTTTAGTATTTTTAGTATTTTAAATTTCTATTTCTAAATTTTTAGTATTGCTTTTGATTACAAACTTTTGTTCTATTAATAAGAAATTTTTATCTTTGCTGTTAATGTTGAAGATTTAATCTTTTATAATACCAGAAAAATAGAAGCACAGTAGGTATGTTGAAAAATTTTAAAAGATGTTGACGATTCTTGGATTTATAATGTTGTATTACCCTTCCACAATGAATAAACATATTGTTAAAACGACAAAATTTTAAATAACATGAAAAAATAAGTCACAGTTTATCACAGCGCTAACTACTTAACTCATAATGAAGTAATTAAAACTCATAATAATATTTACAACAACTTTCCAATAAATCTCAAAATAATATTAGAGAAGGCTTTCCGCCACATAAACTACATTTGAAAATTAACTGTATTGTCACTTTCACAAGAAACTTAGGTATTGATTAAGGTCTTTGCAATGGTACACGTTTAAAAATAACTAAATTATTTAAGTAAAACATGAAAGCAGAAATTATTTCTGGTGCAAAAGGAGAAAACAAGGTTTTTGTTTCACAAATTACATGAAGCACAGGCAACTCATTATCATTACCTTCAATTTTGTATAGAAAACAATTTTCATTAAACTGAACTTTCTGTATGATTATTAATAAATCTCATAGTCAAAACTTTGATTTTGTAGGATTTCATTAAAAAAAAAACGCTGACTTTCTCATGATTTTGCTTCTTAACGTTAACTTTCTCACGTTGCACTATCTAGATGTATGAATAAGTCTATTGGAAATAAATCAGAAACAGAAAATATTGAATAAAAAGAATATTTCTAAACCACTTAATTTACAACAGAAATTCAACATAATATTTTTAATTTTTTTGTAAAATGATGATTATCTTTATTTTGCGTATTTCTTGAATTCTATGTCAAACATCTCTCTTCATCGTAGTTTTTCAAACTCCTCACTATGAATATCAAAATATTATTGTTGACATTATTCATATTTGAATTATAAGTGCTACGTTTAAGTTTTTATATTTAGACATGCTTTTTTTAGTATGTATAAAAATGATATCTAAAAAAATCACTTTAATCAAATTTTTATTGAATAAAAAAAAATCAATGATAATTTTATTATTCACAAATTATGCTACCAATTTTAAATGTTGTCCTTTACTTTTTATAAATGATTTCTTGTTAAATATTACAAACTTGTGTTAAAAAATAAAATACTCAACGTGCTTCAGCAGAACCTTGTAGGTGGTGTGAAAATGCAAAAATATGTTACAAAATAAACATTCCTTTGTTTTTTAGTAAGAATAAGATTATAAGACGTAGAATTATCATTAGAATTATCAAACTCAGGATTGACGAACACTTAAATAACATGATTCTCCTAATTACTGTTGAAATTTTTAATTTAAAATTTTATTTTAAAACATAATTGAGAAGCAAATGCAAGGTATGTTCACATATACTGCAATATTAGACCGAAAAAAGGAGTCAATTGGAGGGGTGTTATAAAAAAATGCCAACCGTACGTATTAATAATGGACCTAAAATGCAATAGCTGAACTACTGCAAGTTTTATTTTTATTCACAGGAATGGCTGTGAATTCCAGTTGCTCCAGAGGCTGTAGTAAAGAGTTTTTTAATAATTATTGTTCACAATGGAGGTACAGAGAAAAGTCACTCAACGCTCTCATGAAAACTTGGTGCCATGTGATGCTAATAGCACAGTTAATAATAAAAATGAAGTTCAGACTTGCTCAAAGTTAACAAGTGCGCAGCTCATCATATTCCAAACATATAGTACAGTTGTGGTAGATGGTCTTTACAATTATTCAAATGAAGTAAATTATGAAGGTTAAGAAATTTCATGAAGCTGTAGATGTGACCTGGTCACCTCCAGTCCAGCAGCCCACCAACTTTCCAATTTTGCTGGCTGCAGTAACAGTTGCTCAGCAGTTGGATATCAGTTTTAGTATTGTAATGCCAGTTTGGATTTGTATTCTCTCAACCTGGAGCAGCCAGGCTATATGATATGTACATCAAGATTAGTGTGCCAAGTGATCTAAGGTTTTGTCCTTTTTTTAATTCATGTGCACCTAAAATATTCGTAGTGTTAAGAAATTTATTACCATCAAGATTTTACAAAACAATTTGGGGAGCTGGTGGAACGAATCCAGCTGGCATTATTGTGAGTTGCTATGATTGTGGAAAAATAATGATTCACTTTGCTGACAAGATGTTTGAGAACGACAGCAACTGTTTGATTAGCAGTCCCGACAAACACAAAGGTCCTGTGAGAGCACTGGACTTTAATCCATTTCAGTCTCATTTTCTAGCTACTGGTGCGACAGATAGTGACATTTATACTTTGTATATTAATAGGACAAATGAGCCTATGTCTCCTAGTTCCAAAAAAATTTACCACCAGAGGATGTACTAGATAAATCATGGAATACACGAGGTACGTTACTTGGCAACATTTTTTTTTTACACATTAATAATTGACAGAGCATTTTGTTGTTTACAGTGCAACACATTCTTGCTTCAATATTTTCACAGCGTTGTGTCATTTGAAGAAGAATTAAGCCATGGTAATACTCACCGATGCCAATTCAAGAGCCTCTATAAGCATTATTATCAGGAATTTTAACACAATAATTCTTCATCATGATTAAAAATCAGTACACTGACATCCTGATATGTAGTCACACAGCTGTCTCTTGATTCAGAAAAGGATTAAACTCTAATTATTGAACTGTGGGATTTGAGATTTACAACTACACCGTAAAAATATTCCAAAACCATCGAAGGAAAGTAATATCAATTGCCTGGAATCCTTATAATTCTGATCTTCTCAGTTATGCAAAAGACAATAGAATTCTCTCTTGGAATCCTAATTTCGATATTCAAGTACGTAGCAGTTAAATTTTTCTCGCAACTCTGTTTTTTATTGTGTGATGCTTATTTTTTATTACAAATCTTATTTTAGGGTGGTGATATTGTTGGCTAATTGGCTCAAACAAATCATGGAAACTTAAATGTGTCTTAGTGTCCTAGATGAGCTTGCTTGGTTGTGAGTACTACTTCATATGGCCAGGCAATAGTATACTCTCTGTAAGGTGGAGCTGACCATGGATCTGCTGAAACGTTGAATAAAATGTTGATTTATTTCATGGCATGGACCCATTCCTACAAGTCTCACCGATGATGCAAACAGAAGTATATTATGAAAATAATGCTGTAGAGTCCCCAGTCTCTGGTTTAATGGTAGCTAACTATGCGAATAATACCATAGTTGAAGTTATACCTTTTATTCAACTAACAATGAGAGTTGGAAACAAAAATAAATTAGTACCCGAACCAAATAATATACCAATTAAGTCAGACTATACAGCTGAAATTGATAATCAAACTGCTCAATTCCAACCTCTTCAATATCTGTAATTAAAACGCTTCCAACTAGTGTTCTCGTAATTAATGTAGCTCCACAAGCTTCCAAAGTAATATTTTATAGCTTGCTATACATGCCAATATATTTTAAGTTCCAGCATTCAATACAGTTATTGCGCCAAAATTGTTAAATTACTTGAAAAAAGTAAACATTTGCAATTGACAAAATTGTTGAAAGAGATGCTACTTTTAAAAATTCAAGTATTAGTTACATTTCAACATTTTTACAAATTAAAGCTAATTTTCTTTAGAAATAACAAACACTTTATTACACCTGGATCTGTCCTTACTCTTTTTTTCCATTATCCTTTTTTCACGATACTCTTTATTGGATTAAATTTTTCTTTGAGCTCATCAATAGAGAAAACATTAATCATACACAACGTTAAATATCGAAAGAAAATTGCAAAATCAACACCTACAGAAATGATGTAAAGACAAAGACAAGATTATTTAAAGAGTAAATAAAAAATAGAGAGGTAAATATAGAGATGAATAAGAGGGTAAGTCGAGTGATTAAATTGTATATTCGTTTATTTACCATGAATCAGTTATTAATCAATTTTTTTTTTTTTTTTTTTTTTTTTTTTTTTTTTTTTCTATTTAACGATTTTAATTTAGTAAACGATTTTTTTTTTTCGTCACATTTTTCACACTAAATCTTTCTCTCTTAAAATTGCACCTGATAATGAATATGCAAAAGTTGGACTCAACAATAGCTTAATAAAAAATCAGGTAACTGTTAAATAAATATTATGTATACACCGGGTAAGATTTGTTCAAGATTTACATAAATATATTAATCTAAAATTACAAGAAAATTCTAAATAATAATTAAATTAATTACTGGGAAAGAAAGCGCCGGTTAAAAAATCCTTGCTATTTCGGAGATTTTAACAGTAAGTAGAATAATTCTTATGTAAGCAAGCGGTGGTGATAACTAGCCCAGTCATTTATTAATTCACTTAATGAATAAATTATTCCTTCGGCGAGCACGTGACGGCAATAAGTAGCTCTACCATTTATTAATTTACTTAATAAATATATTATTTCATTGGCAAGCAAGCGGTACCAACAATAAGTTTGGCGATTTATTAGTTTATTTGATAGATAAACTTTTTCTTTGACAAGTAAGCGACAACAACAAGTAGCTCAGCTTTTTGATGGATTACTGAGTTAATAAATTTATTCCTTGGTGTTTAGTTATATTTAATAATTTCATCATTAATTTCATCATTTGATCATTAATTTCAGCTGTATAGTCTGACTTAATTGATAAGTTTTTGTTGTTGTTTTGGTTGATTTGATTGCAGGAAAAGTAAATCACAACTTTATGACTGGAAACTTGTGGGAATTACTCATTTGTCAGCAATCCCATGTTAAAGTCCTGCTTGATTTATATACAAATTTAGGAGAGACAAAAAACTATACAAAAAGAGAATTAAAAAACAAGCACTGCAACTCACCAAATACTGTTGGGCTTATAACTGAAATATGCAGTTTACTTGTCAGATCTGCTCTTAGCAGCTACTTGTCAAACTGCTAGCACTAACAGTATAGTATCTTTGCTTACTTCATCGTTTGACTTGGTGAGAAAGGCCAGACTTGTCAGCTTGATCGCGATGTAGGAAAAAGGTCCAGACTTCTTCGATATCAGCACCGGCACAGGACAGGTCTGGGCACTAATGCAACGATCAGCTGATAAAATGCAATCACCGTGTGTCGACGGCCAAGTTATACCCGAGAGACGCGGCGACACTCATGCAATGCGCAATTTGAGAACTGTTGTCGTAGCAGACGACGCTACGGTACTGTCGGCAGCGAATACAGGCTCTGAAGTTAGCTTCGGGAAAAAGTAGGTCCCCCACTTTTCTTGTTCTGGTGTGAGAGTGGTGGGGGGCCCACTTTTTCGCCATGTTGAAATTTTCAGTGCCATCGCTGTACTCTGTATCTACTAATCATGTGCCGTGAGAGGTGAGTTTTTGGCGCGAACTTACAAAGGCTCTAGATACTGTACGTCACACGTCCAAGGCCATGCAGTTATCGTCCTCGATGGCCATACTGATTTGTGTCTGCGAGTATATTTGTGTTATGTTGTCTGTGAATTGTAAGTTATTTGTGTATACATAATTGTTTTTGTTTGCGCTGCTCTCTTGTCATTATTTTCGTATAATTATATTCTTTGTATAGTTATTATTTATTTAATTATTCTTTTTATTTATTTTTTATTTTTCTACCTCTTTTTTTTCTAAATCTGTACACATCTTATGTATAAGCCTTTTTATTACATCGTCGATCTCAATGATCATCACAGATTGGTTGTTAACTGAGCGTGTTGTCTTCTGCCTTCTGATCCTACCCACTCGCCCAGTAGCACTTGTACCCGTCGTGCGTTAACCATGGCCCTCTGGGTTGACAAGTCTTGTAGTACCAAGTTGGTGTTTTCTTGGTTCCTCTCCCGTCCGCCTGTAATCATTCTCAAACCTTGAAGTATTATTGGACCCCCCCATTTTAAAAATCCAAAAGATCCGGCTGCCACTCGTAGTGCTATTTCCGCTGCCATCAATGCGTATTCCTTCCAATTTGAGAATTCCTCCTTTGTTTGTACTAACTTGTGTGCCCGTTGGAGTATATCCACTAGCTTTGTACCTGTTTTTATCTTATCGTCAAGTCCATGCTCCTGGTTATCGAGTTCCCGTAGCCCGTCTCTTTTTATCACTGCTTCTATTAATTCCAATAACATACCTCTCTCAGTCCCTTTCACCTTTTGTATTGTATCCTTCAAGTTTAGATTTGCGCTGTCAAGCTTTATTATGCGATTTTCACCTTTCTTTTGTCCTGAATCCAGTCTTGTATCCGATGCTTGAGCTATACAGTCTCTTGCTAAGTTGACTACCCCAGAATCCACCACCTTAAGTGTCTTGTGTTCGATGTGTTCACACTGTATGTGGACTTTGTCCTTTCTCTTGGTGGTGAAGGCATGTTGTATTTTAGCATGGAGACGTTTCCAAAATGTGCATTAAACTTGGCGAATATTATCGGACATTCTACTGGTTTCTTCACTGCAATCCCCAATATAACACGTATTTCACAAGTATGCCACTAAATCCGTAGTATTTAGGCCTTTTTGTTCCACTGGCAATGATGATATTCTAAGAAGGTCCAAATTTTCTTTCGTAACCAGTGGTATCCGTATGTAATATACTATTCTGCCGTTAAATGCCATGGTCGTTATTTCTGAGATTTCTCCAATTTCTTCTTCTGTGGTTATATTTTCCTTTACTGGGAACTTTAGATCTGGTCTCGGCTGCTCTGCCAAAATTTTTGCTTCCAAAATCGCTTTCAATGCCGCATCTGGTATATGTGTCGTCCCCTGACTTGCCAAGTATATTATGTCCACCGTTGTTCCAAATTTTGTTATTAGTTTCTTGGCTAAGTGTTCAAATTCGCCCACCATTTTTGTAACTCTGTCATAATTGCTGAAGTATTCTGCAAACATTTGTAAACCTATCTCCGTTATTCTCTTAGCTCTATCTTTAAACATTTTTATATCTTGAAGGTATCGCTCATGGTTTCCATATGTTATGACTCTAATTTGTTCCGTCAAGTACTTAGTTGTTTCCATTGTGTTAGTCGGGATCGCCTCTATTAGTATTTGTATTTTCTTTTTTTTCGCGTCAGTCACATCCCACTAGAGCGCTTGCACCGTCTTGATTTGATCACCGATCTTTTGGCCTACTACTGTTCTACATACCTCTTTTACCCTATCCAAGGCTCTTAGGAGTTTTTCTGTTGTGTACTTGACTTGTTCTATACATTCATATTCCTTTTTCACCATCACCCTGCATTTTCATTTTGCGTCTTTAAACGAATTTACCTCCTCGACAACGTCATTCCAATCTACATACCATATCATTTTCCGAGTTGATGCGACTGCTTAGTCTGGGCCCAAGCTCTCCACCAAAATTCGAGGGTTTCTTTCAATTTTCTCTATCCTCCAGGTTGCTGTGTCACCGGCGTGGTTCTAGCCCTGAAACTGTATTTTGATTTGTATTCTTTTCATTTGTTTATACAGTTGAATGGCTGCTGATCTTGTAAGTCGTCCGAAGGCCACGCTTACGAGAGAAGTATTTTGGTCTTGTTGCCTCTGACATCTCGTTTTTTATTTGCTTCTTACTCTTATGTGATTTGTTTTTGTTACTCTGCTTTGTTCCTTAAGTTTCCTATTATCTAACAATTGAGTTTTTATAACGCATGCTTTCTTGATTTTATCCACGTGTGTAATTCGTGTTTCATCGCCACGTTTCAGTTTAATATTGTGGTTTTTGTAATTTATTCATACGATTTCATAAGGCCCTTCATAGTTTCTCATATTTCTTTCTTAAGGCTCTTTAAGAACATAGACCGTTTCCCTTTCTATGAAAAATCTTCTGTTCAATTTTTTGTTGTAATAATATTTGGACCTGTACTTCGCCTGAACTTGATTCATGGCTGCTATTGTCCTTAGCCGCGTCATTGTTTTTATTACGTCCTCTACATATTCATCATACGTTTGTTCATTCATTGTTTTCTTGAAGCTAGATGGGATTCTGGCTGGGTAGCCCATCAATACTTCTTGAGGCACTATGCCTATTGTTGAGTGTTTTGTAAAATTGTAAGCGCACATGCACATGCCCAAATGATCGTCCCAAAAGTCATCTTCATTTACGTATGCTTTTAAATATTCCGTTAACGTATGATGCATTCGTTTTATTGCGCCGTTACTCTGTGGATAGAAGGCTGTTGTTCCCATTTTGTCTATTTTAAATACTCTTGCGAACTCTTCCAACAGTTTGTTTTGGAAATGAGCACCTCTGTCTGACAGCATTTTTTCTGGGGTGCCAAAGTATGCAATTACTCTGTTTAAAAGTGCTTTTGCTATTTCTAAAGCCGTCGCTCTTTTTACTGGTACAAGAATTATATATATTTCGTGAGCCAGTCCTGAATTGACAATATGTGACTATTGCCATGTGCTGATGGTTTGTTTATCGGGCCATAAAAATCAATTGATATTTTTTTAAATGGCCTACCTGGTGTATCTGTTACAACTAGAGCCTGTTTTGTTTTTACTCTAATAAGTTTCTTAGATTGTCATGATTCACAACCTAACACGAACTGACGTACGTCCGGTTGCATATTTCACCAATAATAATCTTTTGCAATTTTGTTGTAAGTCTAGTTCATACCTCTGTGGCCTTCTACCGATGACTCATGATATTCTTCGAGTACATTAAATTTTTGCTCCACTGGTGGTACTACTAAATTGTTCAAGTACAATACCACCGATGTTTTTGTGTTTTCGAAGGTGTTTTTAAACTACTCTGCGAAATAGTTTCACTCTGATACGCTTAGTATTGCTAGATCTCGTATAATACCTACTGACGTCAACTTGTTAAACAAAATGAGCTGTTTAAAAGACGATTTGCATTTCTTACTATCAGATTATTATCCCGCACTGTCGAAGTGCTCTTTTACGTATAATTGCATTGCTGATACTTTTCTTGCTCTTGATAGAAAGGCCTCTCCAACCCTCCTATTTTCTTTATTCTTGGCTGTTGGATTTATATAACCTCTTTCGTGAAGCGCGTCTATGGCTTCTGTGTATGTTTTCTGTTATTGTACAGAAGGCTAAGTTGTCAATGTATCTAAATGGGTGTTCGTTAATTTTCTTAAGCCTTTGGAATGGTGGTATATCATTATCGTCCTCTGTCTTACAGGGTGGTTTTTGTACTGGTAGTCGTGTCTGGCAAGCTCTGTACCTATCTAAACCTGGTATACTTATATTGATTTTGCTATCATCCGTGCTTTTGGCATTATCATCTGCCACCATGTTCTCATTAAGTAACTCTATTCCATTTTTACTATCGCTAATTTCTTTTCGTGGCTTTCATTGTTTACGTCGTCATCCGATATTTTTGGTGTTTCTTGTTCCGCTATTGGGCTTGGCTCATCCGGTGGTTCCGGTGGATGTGGTGGCGGATCGCGCTTCTTTGGTATTCGTTTTTCTTTTGATTCAAAATCTGACTTATCATTCGTCTCGTGATCTGTTTTGTTGTCTTCCTTTATTTTCTTATTAACTCTACCCTTGATTTTCTGTCTCGTGTATGGGAACTTGTTTTCTTTCCTTTTCCTTAATGTTGCTCGGCTCGCTCCTCTTACTATCTTACGGTCTTCATCACTTGAATTTTTGTATAATTTATCTATCGATTCATAGTGTTCTTGTCCTTTTTCGCAGAGCGCCTGATAGTGCTTCGGCACATACCGCATGTGCTCGTATTCATCTCTTTTTATTTCCGTGTAGTGATGACACATTAGAGGTCCATCTCCATTTACGTAGTGCACACATATGTTCCTTTAGAACTGCTGAGAAAAGACAAAAATGCTTTTTCCATCTCAAAACTTATAATTCTTCCTCAAAATTTTCTTAGTGTTTTTCGGGTCGACGCAGTTTTTAATATGTTCAGAATGCAGTAAGATTTTTCTTAACTTTTTTGCTGTCAAGTCTAGATTGAACAGTACAATAAGACTATGAAACAGGCAATTACCATCGCCTTTTACATCTACTCAATCTCACTCTTTCCATGGCTCTGCACAATTTCCGTCTGATCCAAGTGTTTGCTCATTAAGTGCATTGTTTGGAATTAATTGGTTCTTTTTGCTTGATTCTTCATCATTCAAATTACCGAATGCCCCAGACGTCTCGCCATGATTTAAGCATAGCTTTTCTCCCTGATTATCCCACGAAAGATTTGCTCCTTCGCTGCTGGTTTTGCCCTTACTTTTCTCTTCCTCACTTTTATCTTCCGTACTTACCGTTCCCTCTTTTTCTTTGTTTTGATCACCCTATTTACTTAAATCACTGCTGCTATCTTCTACCTCCCATACATCTATTCTGACTCCTGGTTTTTCCTCTACCTCTCTTTTTCTGATATTGACTAAAACTTTTTTTCGGAGTCTATCTGCCTTTTTTTGTAACATGCTGGTAAGGTTGTTAATCTCTTTTGGATCCTTTTCTGCAAAATAATTAGACTCTTTCTGCCTTTCTTGTCGTGGATTTTCTGATCGTGTTTCTTTCCCGGACATTCGATTCTCCGAAGTACTACGACTTTTTAAGCTTTTCTCCATACTGTCGTCTCTCTCTTTCCCATGCTCTGATCCGTTCGAGCATATTTCAATTTCCTCCGAATCATTGTGTTTAACTTCTGGTCTTTTTTCCCAATTCACTATTACATTTTCTTCAGTCTGTGTGTTTTTTACAGGAGTAACAGGAAAATTCTGTCTAATTCTGTTCAGAGTGTCGAGCTGCCTTTGTTTTTTCTTCCCTTGCTTTTGCCTTGTTTTGTGGTCTATGATGACATAAGGTGTGCTCGTTTTTTGTACCCCTTTTGAGCAGCCCTTCTCTTTCTTCATGTGCTCCAATTTATTTTTTAGTAGCCCATGGGATAAGATTTTTTCTTCAATTTGATGTTTCTCCTTAGCTTCTTCCTTTGAACACAATTCTACTTCAGTCTTTTTCCTTTCGGGTTTTTTATGTGATAAATCTGAATCTGATTTCAATCCTACCTTCTTTAGCTAACCGTCGATCCGTTTTTTTGATTTTGCCCTAATTTTGAACATACGCGCTGGTGAGCCGTCACTTACTACACCCTCTTCCTTCTCTTGTTCATCTGCCATTTGATACAATTCTATTCGCGGTAGTTCTGGGTTCTTTTCGCCCTCTTTTACGACTGAGTTTCTTGAAAGAGCATCTGGTGCGTTGTTTATGATACCTGGGCGATAAATTATATCAAAATCGTAACCACGCAACTCTGCTTTTAATCTGTTGAACCGAATGTCGGGTTTTTTGGACGTGTTAAAATGTTTCAACGGCTCGTGATCCGTAACTACCGTGAACTTCCTGCCATACAGATAAGGTCTAAACTGTTCCTTTGCAAAAACTACTGCTAGCAACTCCTTATCATACGTTGGATATCTAAGTTCACTACCCTTGAGGCACCGTGACGCATATTCACATGGTCTATCCTTACCTATCTCTCCCTGACTAAGGATTGCTCCAATGGCATAATCCGACGCATCTGTTGTAACAATGAACGGTTTACTTAAGTCTGGTGCTGTTAATACAGGTTCCGAACATAGCGCATCCACTAGTTTTTTAAAGGCCTCCCCCTCTTTTTCGCCCCATTTAAACTCCGTATTCTTCTTTGTCATTGTAGAGAGTGGTCGCGCTATCTTTGCATAATCTTTTATGAATTTTCTGTAATATCCCGTGAATCCAAGAAACTGCTTAGTTTTCCTTGTATTTGTCGGTCTTGGATATTTTTTTGCGGTTTCGATCTTCTTCGGGTCTGTCTTTATTTTACCATTTCCAACCACGTGACCAAGGACTTTTGCCTTTTTTCTCCAAAAATTGACATTTTCTGGCTCTATGGTCATGTTTACTTTTGACAGTCTTTCTATCAATTTTTTGAAGCGTTTTTCATGTTCTTCGAGAGTTGCTGCGAACACCATGATGTCATCCATGTATACTTTAATTTCTTGCCCTTGTAGATCGGCTAGAGCTAACGTTATCGCCCTCAGGAATGTATTTGGTGACTCTAAGCACCCCATTGGCATACGTTTATATTGATAGTGCCCGTCGGGTTCCGAGAATGCAGTTTTATGCGCGTCCTCTTCTCAAATTTTAATCTGGTGGAATCCACTCTTCAAATTAACTACTGTGATGTACTTAGTAGCCGCTAAGTGCTCCAATATGTCGCTTTGAAAGAATAGTGGGTAACAGCTTCCAACAGTTATTTCGTTCAGCTGTTTGAAATCTGTGACCAGTCGCCACCTTTTCTCGCCGTTTTGTCCTGGCGGTTTAGGCACTATCCATATATTTGAGTTATATGGGGACGTTGACGGTTCTATAGTATCTAAATCTATCAATTTTTGAATTTCTCTCCTGATGTTTTCCTTCACCGCGGGCGGGTATCTATATCTTCTGACCACTACTGGCTTATTTGTTGTAGTCTCTATTTTGTGTTTAATTAAATGAGTTGTTTTTAACGGTTCTCCGTCCAACCCAAACACAAACGGATTCATCGATATTAATTATCTTACGCGCTGTAACTCTTCTTCGTTACAGCCCTCAGTGTCGATCAGTGTCATAATTTCTTCAATTCTTTTTTTAACACTTCTTATATCACAGTCTTTTTACGCGTACGTGTCGATTTCTTTATCTCCACATACGCCTTTGTATCTCAATCTGTATTTTTTTTCTATTTCTTTTTCTTTCAATTTGACTTTCTCGAGCAAGCCCACAAATGCAGTCTCTTCTTCTCTGGTGCCGTCCCCCACGTTACCAGTTATTTCTATTTTCTTCACTTCTTCGCACTCTATCAGATCCACTTCCGGTACTGTAATTCTCCTTTTTTTGTTTGAAAAATTCACGCATTCCGCATATATTTTACCTTTATTATTAGTGCCGTAAAAGTCTCCAAAATGCACATGTTCTCCCACATCTTGAAGTAGCACGAATCCAACTTGAATCTTTCCGAATTCTTTTTTGACTTTTGCATATATAACCTGCCTGGATCTCGCTGCTATCTCGAAATATTCTGCCATCTTCAGTGGGGTTTCTACACCACCTAGGCTAAGTGTATTTGTTTTTGCGCTCACCTCGCCATTGTATTTTTTAAACATATCCCATCTGAGGATTCCGTCTACTTTGATCGGAAAATCCTGTGGGACTACATAAAAAGTGCACTTCATACTGTGGATCATTGAGTACACCGTGCCTTTTGTTTTACGTTCTCCATGAGTTACTCCAATTATTTTGACTTTTACATTTTTATCCAATAGCGAATTTTCTTTTATATAATCTTCTATTAGTATCAAGATCTCAGCACCCGTGTCAGCATAGAAATCTGATCTTTTATTTCGGAAATCCTCACCTCCAGCGTTACTGTTGGCGGTCTGCTGCATAATTAATTAACACCATCGTGACTTCTTTCTTTCCCTGTTTTTCCATCGATATACTTTTATCTTTTAGATTTTTTTTTACATCTGGCTTGATTTGTTGACGAGTATTAATTTTGTTTTTGTTCATCTCCTTTCCCCACACCTTCGACTGCATAGGTTTTTCTTCTTTTTCTCTAATTTTTCCATCATTTACTTTTAGTCCTTTACAAAATGTAGCTACTTTTTCCCGATGCTTGATGTTGGGGGAGTACTCCAAGCATTGTTCTAAAAATTCGCCTTCTGTTAACTAGAGGTATCACCCTATCTGGGTTCAGCCTCCCTCGCGTCCTGTGTCCCGTTTGTATGTCTAGGTTCATAATGCTCGTTATTTCTCCAGCCATAATTATTTCGGCTATCATCCCTACCATTGTCTCTTAGGCCGTAATTTCTGCCATTCGGCTCATCATATCTATTATTACTATTGTTATTACTGTTATTATTTTCGCGATGAACATACCTTTTTCCGAAATCTCTCCCATATCTGCCGTAGTTGTATTTATTCTTTGCCTGAGCCATATTATTATGCCTGTAGTCTCCGGGTCTTCTTTCACTATCATTATACGATCTTACACCTCTTCTTTCTTCACCCCTATTCTGGTACCTTGTATAGTACGGTGCTCTGGTCTTCTCACCACCACCTTTCTTCACTAGCAGCCCCTTTTCTATGTCGTGCCACAATGAACGACACTCTTCTGCTTCGTGCCCAATTTGGCCGCAATAGTTACACTTACTTATTTCGCTTTCCCTTTTGTGAAATTCTTTTTCCCATCTCTTATATTTATTGCTGTCTACTCAAGGAGACTTCATAGCCATCATATCTTTGACTTTCAATGACTATGTAACGGCCTATTTTAGCGTTATGGGCCGATGCATTGAAACTTCGTGGTTGTACGGGGGATTAAGGCCTAATATATATTGGGTCGCTACCTCTTTTTAAACATTTTTCTTAAATTCCTGCCTTAACATTTCAGAACTTTTAAGGTTTGCTTTTTGAAGTCCCATGGACCTGTTGAACAACTTTTGCATGCGATCTGAGCATTCTTCCACAGATTCCTTATCCCTTTGCCGTTCCGACCTAATTTTGCCATAACTGTCTCTGTGCTACTGATGGCCCCGTACCTTTCTGTAACCTCCACGAGAAATTCTTCCATGGACTCAAACTGTGTGATTCTATCGTTTAAATGTGCTGCCGCTCGACTTTTTAGCCTGCTGGGCAGCGTTGCCGAAAAATATAGGACGTCTCTGTCGTCTACCTGTCGGCTTATTGCCCTTACTACCCATGTGAATGCTGTTAGATTTATTGGGTCCCCTGTAAATATTGGTATTGTGGGGATTATTGTACTCAATTCCTTAATTGAGTAATTTATATTCCTTTCATACTCCCGGTGATGCGGTGATCTGTGTACAGGTCCACGTGTTGTTTGCTTCCACCTCTCCTGGTTATTTTTTAAGTTTTGGAACTCTCGCATCGGTCTAGCTTTCCTTCAATCTCTGTTGTGAAATTCTTTCTCATTTTCTCCCCCCTTCCTTTTTGATCATCTCCGGAGCAACTCTGTCTCCCTTCTCCAATTGTCAAGCTGATTTCCAGCGGGCCTCCTATCTGCCTCATTTCCTTCCTCTCCACTGTCATCACTACGCAAGGGCTCTATATATGATTCTGAGGCTTCATTTCCTCCAATTATTTGCTTAGTTCCTTTTTTTTTCTTATCTCTTAGCACGACTGTTTTCATGCCCTTAAAGATTTTCCCAGTTAAGTTTTTTATTTTTTTTTTTGTTTGATTTTTCTAATTCTTTGACCACTTTGGGATCGTGGCAAAATTGCAATTATAAGCTGTCATCTGCTACGACCTCCACGTCTGCTAAGCGGTTCACCGCCCCAGCTACAACGTTATCAATTTTTCCCGACTGCATTTTGTTTTTTTTTGCTTGGTTGTTTTTTTTTGTTTGTTTGGTTGTATTTCCTTGTTTTGGGCCTATTTCATAAGACCTATTGCCCAGCAGTAATATTATTTGCCGTTTATATAAATTTTATCTACCTGGACAGTATTGTAAGCAGTACGATCCAAAGCATTTCCGTGCCTGTAAACAAAATGTCCAAAGAAAAATATTGCTACCAGAAGGTGCGTGGTGTAGTGTAGTTTTGTGTTTTAGCTATCCCTTGTCTTATTTCCTGACGGTTCCGGCCTCCTGGATGGCTGCTGTGCGCCCACGCTGGTATTTGACACGTTCTCGTTTCCCACGTGTCTCGCCACATGTGTCTTCTTAACACTGTATGTTTTTTTCTTGTTATTATTTACTGTTTCTTCTTTTGATTTCACTTTTCTTTTCACAATAATTCTTTTTATTTCCACTTACACTGCATTATGGGTGCTACTTGACGACTTAAGAAAACAAAAAGAAAATTTTCCTATCACTTTGTCGTACACAACTCGCCACACGTCGAGCGCAAACAATTAGGGGTTTGCGTTATCTACAACCTCCTGTTATGTGGAAATTGTGGAGCTTGGAGGTGTAAGGGGATTGAATACACATGGACGAAAGTACATGTCTGTTTATCAGTGTAACAAAGCGAGAGCAGTCGCGTGCGTAGTGTT
This sequence comes from Copidosoma floridanum, assembly GCF_036245765.1. Lineage (NCBI taxonomy): Eukaryota > Metazoa > Arthropoda > Insecta > Hymenoptera > Encyrtidae > Copidosoma > Copidosoma floridanum. The sequence continues at coordinate 6,815,738 of NW_028321885.1, forward strand.
ATGTTCGGAAGCCGATCGGAGAGAGAGAGAGAGCGGGAGAGCTGATAACGCTCGGGTCCGCTGCTGAAAGGTGATCATCATACTCTGTATCTACTGCTAATGCGCCGTGACAGGTGAGTCTTGGGCGCGAACTTACGAAGGCTCTAGATACCGTACGTCACAAGAGTGCCTACGAAAATCTATTAATTCATAATTCTACTGAAATGAGACTTTTCTACATAAATTAAAAAATAAATTAACAAATACATGACATTGTCTGTCAAGCCGAAAGTATACCGCAAATTTGTGAAAAGAAAAAAAAAACATATTGATGGATATGCTTGAAAATCTTTTTTTTTCAATAAAGTTAAGATAAAACATAGACACAAGTATTATTAATTTCATTAATAATTTATAACTTTATAGCACTGCACAGTGTGGTCGAAGGCCGCTTTCTGCGGCCAAAACTCCAAAATAAAGGTTTTTAGTTAGTGTTTTTTTGTTATCATGTTGGCTAAAGGAGTTCCCTAAGAGACGAATAATGTTCGGAGCGAGGTCCCTTGCCTCGAATCCCTTCCATAATTTTAGTCTGAACGTGGCCGTTACGGCACGTGTAGCCACGCGTAGGGAAAATCGATTAATTAACGTTTGCATTCAACACGTGTAAAAGTTTTGACTGTCAAGGAAACCTTAAATAAAAAATTGGATTCTACATCTGAAGGTAAGTACAATACTTAAAAAAATCTCTGCTAATTGTTGAAAAGAGATATGCCCAAACTGTGTTTTATTATTATTATTTTTTTTGTTATCTACATAGTCGAGTGAAAGCTTTTTTATCTCTATAGATCCTGCTCTCTAAGTTATTGAAAGTAGTTAATAATATTATTATGTACCAAAAAAAAAAATAAGCTGCCCGATGCCGCCCGTTGAGTTTTTTTGTACATTTATTTACAAAATTGAGCAAGTGAGACTGCGCATATACGCACCTGGAGCTACCTAATATAACTGTGATGTGCGTGTGAACACGTGTGTATGTATAAGCCTTTCTGATTTCTCGTGCGCGCGCCACGCCAGGAACTTACACACACACACACACACACACAGCCTATGTACAGTTGCAATAACATAAAAGATCAGAAGTGCCTCATGTTTGAAACGAATTCATTTTGAATATTTATTGTGACTATTTAATGTAAAAGTTTTATTTGTTTTTTTGTGATCCAGTACTTCAACGGAAGATAAAATAACAAGATTAAAACTGTTCAATATAATAAATAAAGGAATTAAGAAAGACATCAAGGATACATTTAAATGATGATAGAAAATTTCATGTCTCAAACGCATAAATGTCAGTACATATTGTCAAATGACGAGCAAATGAAAATAGCACAATTAATACCCGAGATGAAAAAGAGGCAGAACGATAGTAATCGAAAAGAAGAAAATTTCCAAAGGAAAAATCAAGATTGGCTATCAAAACCAGTAGATTTACACAAACCAGAGAAAGAAAAATCTGTCTACTCCAGGTCGTCCAGGAGTAAGTTTTTCAGAGTCTTCTGATCGTAGAAAACGAAGAAAAACTGAAAATTTACGAGCAACAGTATCGACAGACGAACTTTTGCTGGCTGAAGGTAAAACAGATTTTGCTGTGGTAGTAGATGATGTAACAAAAAGTAGTCCTACGAAAGCTGAAAAATATAGAAAAAGTTTGGAATCTGTGGCTAATACAAATATACCTTTAACAAGTGACTCTGTTTATTGAACTTGGGTTATCACAAAGTAAATACCAACAGTTGCGCAATGCTAATTTGGAAAATAAATCTTACATAATACTTTCATAAAAAAAGCTACAAAATTCAAAATTGCAATGCTACGCAACTTCGGGACTCTCTTTTACTATAGATAAAGATGAAGTAAAAGTACAACCTCTATTAGATCATACATTGGATCGTATTCTTTCAATTCAAATGAAAGTAGTGAAAACCTTATCAGAGGATAAACTAAAAAATTTAACTTTATTTTGTAAATGTAGCTGCGATGGTAGTTTTGGATACTCTGCGTACAAATAAAAGCTTGACAAGAACAGCAATAGCGAAAAGAGTATTTTTTTTACATCTGTAGTTCCACTACAACATTTTCACACTTACACTTTGACAAAAGAAATAACTGTTGTATGGAAAAATCTAAGAACATTCTTAACAAGATATCGTCGGCCTGTTTTAATTAAATGTGCTAAAGAATCAGTAGATTTAACAAAAAAAACAATAAATAACGTTGAGCGGCAAATACGAGAGTTGATTTCATTAACTACTACCATTTCTAAGAAAGAAGTATCTATTAAATATGATTTAAGGTTGACGATGATAGATACTCAAGTTTGTAATTCAATAACTGATACAACATCCGTGATGTGTAGCTATTTATGTAATTGTTCATCTAGTCAATTTAACGATATATATAAAATGTTAGAATAGAAAATTGAAGAAGCTCATTTACAATTTGGCCTGTCAACTTTACATTGATAGATTCGATGCTTTGAGTTTTTATTACATTTATCTTACAAACTTGACATTAGAAAATGGCAAGCTCGAACAAGAAAAGAAAAAGAATCGCGTTAAAAAAAAGGTAATATCCAAGCAGCCTTCGAAAAAGAATTAGGCCTAATTGTTGACATACTAAAAGCCGGTAGTGGAACTTCAAACGACGGAAATACGGCTCGAGGCTTTTTTGAAAACCATCAAAAATCTGCAAAAATAACAGGAATTAATCAAGATATCATACATCGTTTTTATATTATTTTGCAAACTATCGCCTGTGGTCATGGTATACACGAAGAAAATTTCCGCGATTATGCTGTCAAATTAAAAAAAGACATTGTACAAAAATATGGTATTACATGCCCACATTAGTTCTTAAACTTTTGATTCATTGCCCAATAATAATAAAATATTGAGTGATTCCTATTGGTACAATATAAATTTTTTAAAATTTATCGCGTTAATTTCGCAAGAAAATATTATCGTCAAAAGACAATTGAGGATGTCTTCAAACGATTTCTGATTGCATCTAATCCACAATTATCTAGTTGCTGAAAATAACCTTCAAAACCAGTCAAATCTTTATCTAAAGATTGTATTAATTTTCTTCTGAAACAGATATGGATGAAGATAACTGCGACCGATATGAGATAGGCAATGAAAATTTTTCATGTTATATTTAACAAATTATACATATTTCATTATTTCAAATTGAATACTACACTTCTAAAACAAAATTTGTAAATTACTCTTTGATTGCAATAAAAATATATCAATAAATGAGAAACTATCAAATTCGTAATCAGTGACTACAAAAACCTAAAAATTTACATGCAGCTTGATTATGTTGAATAATATCCGCTATTTCACGCGAGGGGGCAGTCAATAGGGGAAGAAGGGGGTGGCTTTTTAAATTTTAAATATCAAATTCGTAATCAGCGACTACGAAAACCTAAAAATTTACATGCATCTTGATTATGTTGAATAATATACGCTATTTCATACGAGGCGGCAGTCAATAGGGGAGGAAGGGGGTGGTTTTTTAAATTTTGAATATCAAATTCGTAATCAGCGACCCCAAAACCGCCGAGTTAGAAATTTTAAATTAATCACTTGATTTTTCGACTTTTTGCTGCACAATCCGGCCTTCGGCCGCACTGTGCGCTGCAGTTCTTGTCACCGCATAAACATCTCGATGTAACTAAATGGAGTCAGTAGGTTTTGGCCGTATCTTATAATGTACCTATTACCTAAGTTTTAGCATCAACAAACAATTTTGTTGTTAACAAAGAATACATTTGAACGTCTCCTAACTTCACCAATTTGTAAGTTAAACATTTGCAATAAAGTGCATTTGACTGTGCTAATTTTTTTATGGATTTAGAAAAAAAAGTTAACTCTACGATTAACAGGAGCCGAGATATGAAAGTCTTACTTTTTTAACTGTAGCGGTTATCCTTATCAATCAACGCACTTGAAACTTCATCAGGTACATTCGTACACTTTTCTCTATGCGGTAATATAAAATTTTTTTATTGGATTATTTGTTAGAACTGTTTTTAATGAAGTACTATGCTTTTCATTAAATTTTCAATATTAACAAAGTTTTTTCTGATACGTTGTACGATGTCGTTAATAAATGTGAATATTAAATGCCACAATCCATGGATACACGTGAATAATTTGTGTTTCACGATACACATCCAAATATTTGAACTACTGCGAACAGTGCTTACCAAAATCTATGTATTCATTATTCTACTAAAGAAAAGCTTTTCTAGATAAATTGAAAAATGAAAAAATGAATGATTTGCGAGTGATAGTAACATAATTTTTGTAACACTAACAAATAATTCATCAAAATAATTTCATATACCGTGTAGAGAAAAGTGTACGAATATATCTGTTTAAGTTTCAAGGGCATAGGTTGGTTAGGATAATCTCTTCAGTTATATAAGTAAAACTCTCGTATCTTGGCTGAAGTTAGTCGTAAGATTAATTTTTAGAACGAAGTTTTTTACTACGGGTTACGATAGTATATATGCTTCTCGTGCATTTTCTGTATATAAGGACGGTTCGAAACGGGGACCAATCAGCCAAAAAGTGTAAGAAAAAAACGTGCACTTTTAGGTAGGAGGATACAGAGTAGCAGTAGTAACACAGAAAGAGGGGGGGAGAGAGCTGAGGGACCAATCAGGCAGAAAGTGCACTCCCGTTTTTGCTGGCCAAAAAAAAAAGAATTTGTAGAAACCAATGTTATTAAAATAAATGGGAGCAATTTTTTGGTCAACATGCATGCGCACATACTTCAGGGGATTGATTTTGGTAAACAATTTTGAGTTTGACCTACACACAACACGTGACTTGGTCGTTCTCGATAATGATCAAGTTTTTGAAGCGAGAACTTTGTGAGTCGCGCGTTGGTTGGGGATCAAAACGGTAGAAACGCACGCACATTCAGACGCACACATGCACATACACACAGACATCTCCCTATATTGTATAGTTATTTGTGTGGGGCATTCCACATGTACCCCCACAGCCCCTCCACATATAAGCTAAAATTCATGTTCACCGTTAATTTGACATTCTCATTTTTTTTCTAAAACCCCTCTTCAGCCCCCCACACCATTTTTCTTTCACCCCCACCGCCCCCCCCCCACACCATTTGTCTTGGTAAAGGTAAAAAAAATTGCCATCTACTTTTTTTCACCACCAAAGTAGCAAATAGATGGACTTTATACATATTATTGATATTTGGAACTTATGTTTAATTATGTATTCATGTTGATCAATAATATATTGTAATATAATTATCATACAATTGTTCTAATTCGTTAATAAGTACAAAGATTTCAGTGCATTAAACTTTTTTGTGTTACTATTATTTTAGAACAATGTAACATTCATCATTTTTTACATCTACATGTATGACATGATACAAATACGTATACAAATCAAAACGTTACATAATTATTAAATAATAATAACTGTGGAAGTATTGCCTAATTTAAAGAAGTCAAGTGAATAACCTATTAAATTCAGCTATATTATAACTACGAAGAGACAGAACTAGAGGCAGAACTCCCAGTTCTCAATTTTAAATTAGGAAAATAACTGACAATATGTATAAATATTATCAATTTATACATTTATTGTATTAATAATAATTGTTCTAAATAATTTTTTTTTTCAACATGAATACTAATCTATTATATTACAATAAATTTTGTTATAAAAATTACAGATTCTTTATTCTGAAAAATTAAAGATTAAATTTTTTTAACAAAGAAGTACCATAAAAAAAGAATACATCATATCGTGTATTATCGTTGGAAAAAGAAATATTCATAAGTATAACAACTTTTTATTAGTTGCCATAAATTTTGTCGATTTATTAAAAATTATTAATCATCTATAAGAATTATCACGTAAAGTTAATTAATTATTTAAAATTTCTTTTCGAAGAATATTTTTTATTTCTATATTTTTTTCTCTTTCTACTTAGATAAATAAATGATTTTCATTTTTGCATCTTGATAAAGCCACATATAATTGACCATGAGTACTTAAGGGTTTTTTTAAATACAAACCTACACTATCGGAACTTTGACCTAAAGATTTGTTTATTGTCATAGCAAATGCCACAATGATTGGAAATTGTTGACCGGTTTCCTGTGTCTAAAGTTATTTTTGGAATGAATACTCAATATCCAATTTTTTCTCCAGTTATTATTTCTCTTTCTATATTGTACTGTAATAATTTCGTGATTCGTAAACGTGTTTCATTACGTAGTCCATCTGATATACTTAAATTTCTAAGTAGCATCACTATTGCACCAATTTTTAAATTTAGTTTATGAGGTGGTAATCCTTCACGAATATTGTTCAACATTTCCACCGGAAAATTTAAGTAAATATATTCTTTATAAGTTGTGCTATCTATGCTATAGTAAGGTGTAATTTTTTTAGTTAATTTTTTAATTACTTTATTATTCAAATGACCGGTGTACTTTTTATGTGATGGTAGTGTATCATTATTTATCGAACAGTTATAGATATTGAAAATATTTGGAAACATACATCATTTGATATCCAATTTTAAGGAATGATAAAAGTTTTTATTTCCCCTTCCCCAATTTCCAATAATAATTTTAAAAATCCTTTATCGTTTGAACGAATATTGATGTCTAGTCTTAAAATTTGGAATGAGTTCCATAAAGGTGAAGATTTAATAGCTTCTTCAATTATAATTTTTCTATTACCGTTTTTTATCACTGAGAGAATCTGATTAAAATCACCACCTAAGATAATTAATTTATCTCCAAAAATTTTTCAGTATTACATAAATCTCTTAACGTTCTATCTACTATTTCCATTTTTTTTTTGGAATCATTAAAGCCTCGTCCCAAATAATTAAATCAATTCTCTTAAATTTTCTTTTATCAGACACAAATTCTAAAAAAGCCCTTTCTATATTACTGAGATTCAAAGGAAGTCTAAAAGTTCTATGACTTGTCATCCCCTTTGGAAGCAAAATTAATGTTATGCCAGTCCACGCCATTGACAAATTTTTTTTTATTTTGAGAAATAAAAAAATGAATTAACATTTTATATAAATAAGTTTTTCCTGATCCTACAGGACCATCTATAAAAAAAAAAATTATTTTTTTGTTCGCAAATAGTATGAAATAGTTTTTTTTGGTCATTATTTGAACTTTTACACATCGAGTTAATTGTTTCTTTACTGAAACGTATTTCTTTATTGATGTCTTTTTTTTTACTTTCCATTTTTTTGGTGTAGATAAATTAAAGCATTTACATGATTTATCTTCCGATTCTAAAATTTGTTCAATATGTAAAAGAGCTATATTATCTTTATTATCAGGCAAATTCTTCGTAAAAAATTTTTTGTATTTATTCCATATTTTATTATCTTGAACGTTTTCTCAAATTAAAAACAAAGCAAGAAATTGTCCTGATTTATATAGAAACATAACAGCAATTGCTTCTTTAAAAATGTCATCTATTTTTCAACCATTGTCTATTAAACCCATTGCGATTTTAGTATCTTCGAATGTTTCAAATGATATTCCTTTATATGTTCTTATATCTTTGAACAATGTCGAACCAGTTACTTTATTTATTATAAGTTAAAAAAAAAATCTTTAACGATTTTTCAGAGATACAATGTTTAATCTACCTATTGCAGTATTTTTTATTTTTCCAAATTTTCAATTTACTGTTAAAAATGCAGTATTCTGGAATGTTCACATAATTAATAGATTTTGCAAAGTCATCATGTTTATTTAATTTGAACCAAGTTGTTAACTGTGTTTCGTAGTTTTCTATGACAGTTTTGATATTATTATCTTCGAATATAAGTTTTTGTTTGTTTTCAAGGTGAACAGCTAAATTTACAACTGTACAACTTCCACCACAAATTGGAAATCCTTGCAATCTCTAAGATGCTTCTATTGGATCTACATATTTAGCATCAACGTAACTATTAATTTTATCAAGTATCCTTCGTCTTGGTATTTTAATTTTTGAATTTTGATGTATGCTCTGTCACTACCTTTATGTATGTAGTCGTTAATACATTTTCTATTTTGAATAGATGCACAGAATTTGACGTTGATATGACATTTATATTTCATCAACAAAAATTTATTGCACGGTACAACCATTGAATTATCTACTAAAATTTCATCTTTTCACCAAAGTTTATCAACATGTTATTCGGAAGTATTATTTTCTTTTTTATACAACGGTGAAATATAATTATTTCGTTTATTGCAGAATTTTAATAAAAGGGTTTTTTGTAGAAAAATGATACTATGAGAAGATTTTATGATATTTTAATGAGTATGTCAATATAAATATAGTATGTTCATAAACATTACAAATATTCATTTTTATACTTGGTAAGAATTACTGAAATAAATTAAATTTTTACATTTGTGGTTTTTTACTATTCCAAAAGAATGCAAAAAATTAATATAAATAAATTTTAAGTAACTCATAGTTTACGAAACTAAACTTTTAACTATTTAACTTTTTAAACTCATCAAAACTTTCAAAACGCTTTGAGACAAGATTATTGTTATAGCATAATCTGTGAGTGGAGGGTGGGCGTGCGGAGCGATACAGAGATAACTTGTTAGTTGTACTCGATTATATAACAAGTCCATTACTACGCAGAATCAGTAAATAAGTTAATATAATGCTGGGGGGGTTGGGGCGCAGAGCGTGCATTGGGGTGGAGCCCCACTATTGTATATATACTGCAGCTTGGTGGTGCTCTAGTTTGATGGTTCGCCTTTGGATTCCAATACATATATAAAGTCAGGATGTAGTGTTATGGATATTCCTATTGCCGTGTCGTAGTGTGATACTCTCTGCAGTGTCCACGTATACAATGTATACGTGCACGTCTGTATGTGTGTGTAACTTGTTTACAGAATTATGGATGCAACGATAAAAGTGTGCATGTATGATGAGTGTGTGTGTGTACTTTATACTTTTACTGTACATGTGTGTACACTCATTAATATTATTACTTTAATAAAGTAACTTAACAAATAATTTTGTTATGTATGGCAGATCGATGCAGATAGCCAGCATTGGTTAAACAGGTTTTTATAATATTGTATAACCTCTAAATATTATAAAATACGCCATATATTTAAAAGGAAGCAAGATAGAGCAAAAACAACAAGTTTAACAGGTTTCCTATAAGTAAACAAGTTAACTTATGTAAAGATATAACCTCAAATTCCAGTATTGTTAATATTTCTCGATAAATTTATGGTGGAAAATTTTTAGAAAAATTATAGCATATTTGTAAAATTATTACAAATGCGTTGGATATATTTCTCGTTTTTTGCCCGGAGTTTTGTATAGATAACTAATGTACAGCGATGACATAAATATACCGCCGTAAACCGCGAAAAAAATACAGATTGAACTCATATATATTAGCGAACCTTGTATTTTACAGTTCACATGTGATTTCTTCATACAATCTTCATTCTTACCAGGAAAATTTTTGAACAGGTACATTATAAGATACGGCCAGTACCTATCGATTCCAGTTGGTTGCATCAAGATATTTATGTGGTGACTAAGGCTGCAGTGAACCAAAGTTCTAAATGAAAATTTGTGCAATAGGCAACCATTTTGTCTTTGGGCAACTGTACTTAGCACATTTTGTTAATAGGACTTATGTCTATGTTATATCCGAACTTCATTCTACATTGAAAAAAAGTATGTTCTCGGCTTGACAAAAAATTTTATGTATTTGTTAACTTATTTTTTAATTTATGTAGAAAGCTCCTCCTTAAAAAAATTATAAATTAATATAGATCATAGTAGGCACTCTGAGTAGTAGTTCAAATATCTGAGTATGAATCGTAAAACACAAATAGTTTAATTGACGTGTATCTATGGATTATTACATTTAATTATTACGCTTATTAATCACAATGTACAACGTTTACGGCAGAGCTTTGATAATGCTAACAATGTAATAAAAAGCATAGCAATCGGTTAAAAACAATAGCAATATAAAGGAAAAGTAAAAGTTATGCGTACAAAATTATAAAATGATGTTTTGTGTAAAGCTAATGGTATAATTTATTTTATCTAGCCAAGCTACCTCAAATCGGTTAGTCATAACTTTCTGTGTGACTAAGGGTACCCCAGGTATCAATATTTTTTAAGCATGCCCGATTTAAAACGCCTGTACTCAGTTCTCGTAGCACCTAATTCCAGCTATTCCTATATTGCCGACAAAATGAATGTTGATTTTAATATTATTTTAGTAACAATATGTGGCACTGAAACAACATGAAATATTTTTCAACCAAAAATTTAACTGTTAAACTATAATCCCTAAAAATTTAAGCCTCTTTAGTTGTGAAATAAAGCGTCAGGAATTTTGTTTAAAAAAATTTATCTCTGCTTCCATTGGTCTTACGGCATTTTTTCTCTTTTTTATATTAAAAAAAACCCTGCAAATTAAACAGCAAAAGTTTTGAAATTTTTTTTTTTATATTTGTTAGGCTATTTCATTTTGCAACTTGGCACTTTTTTGTACTTCGATTTGCAAGACCCTGGTATATAAAAGGTTGTCGTATTTATATTATATCGGTTAAATTCTCATTTCATAACAAAAAATTATATTTGATTTTTAAAAGATTGTTAAACTTATAGATAAAAAATTTTTAGTACATCTATCAATTAAAACCTGGTTTGGCACGTTAAATGTTATATTTAAAGTAAAAAAACATCAAAAATACATCTCTACTTTTTGCATGTATTTGTTTAATATTGATTCAATCTTCTAGGGGCTAAGGTCGTAGTTATGGGGAGGCAAAACCCCCTAAAGTAAGTTTTATTATTTTAAGAATTCTTTTTCCAAGAAAAAGAAGATATAAGAAAAAATGTTTAATGTAATAATTTTTAATAAGCTTTAATTTAAAACTGCTTTGCCCTTTGTAGATAAATTGAATATTAGCAGTTTTTGAGTGACTTTATCGCTGGTATAACAAGCAAAATTTGTGATACTTATGTATCATCAAATTTAAAGGCTCGTATACAGATCGAAGTACTGTCGAGAAAACTGTACTTCTCGAGCAACAAAATCCGAGAGCCTCATCATTCTATTTTTTAGTTCTACAATGAATACAAATACATATTAGTGTATCTATTTGAATAGCTGGAAAGTTTGAATAATCAATGTCAGAGTTTTAATAAAAAGCTGATTTATCACTTGATGATGTATTTACTTGTCGATTTTGACGCTGCTATTTTAATTTCGATAAATATTCTGCGTTAATTTCTTGACCCCTTGAAGTGTATATCTTTGAACGTTTCGAAGTTTTCCTTCCAATTCGCCTATTTGCTGCTTTTAACATTGTTAAAATTTTTTTTGAGATCTAAAGCCTCTTTTTGTTTAACTTCAACGTTCTGAAGCATTAAAGCTATTATTTGTTGTGCTCTTTCCCAACTTCCATTGGTGTGATAACGGAGTCATTAGCATCTAAAGCATATTTTTTTTTACAATGGAGCTTAGTTGGTTTAGAGATCGAAAGGGAAGATTTGTTCGTTTACCCTTGAGATATTCGTTGTCAAGTTTAATGGATTCTCTATGCGTCTATGTTGATATTTAAATTGAAAAGTTTTAATAGATAAAAGAATAGTCACGGCTCACCTTGAATCTACTGTTTTTGGCAGACGACATCTTGAGAGCTTAGTATGAGAATTTCACTTGTCCTATTTCAATTTTTTTAAACATTTTTATGGCTGATAGTTTATTTTATGATAAGAATACATTTCTTATGCAAACTAACATAATTGTTGATGTTTTGCATATTCTATTATAATTAATAATAAAGAATTGATACGGGCTAGTAAAAAAAGTTACAGAGTAACCATGATTCCTTCCTGGGCACTTGGCAGACACTTGTCAGGTACTTTCCCGGCACTTGGCGGATACATAGTGAATACTTCCTGGGCTCTAGGCGGGTAGTTTTTAGGCACTTGGTGGGTACTTCATGGGCAATTGATAAGCACTTGGCAGCTTTCTAGTGGGTACTTGATGGAGACTTCCAAAGTACTTGGCAAGTGTTTTCCAGGCACTTGCGGGTTCTTAGTAGGTACTTCTCGGGCACTTGGCGAATTTCTCTAGAGTACTTGGCTGGCATTGAAAGTACTATTTAGAAACGCAAATGGAAAGACTATAAGTGCTTGTAACAACTAAACGAGCATAACTTCAAGTACCGCATGTTATAAACGTGTGCATGATTAACATGAACATATATTCAAAAAAAGACAAGAAATAATAAATCAGTCAACCAAGACAATCCAGCAAGCCGTTAAGTGCCCAAAAAGTAGACGCCAAGTACTCGGGAAGTACCCAGAAAGTACTGGCTAAGTACCTAGAAAGAGCACGGGAACTACCCGCCAAGTGCCCGGGATGTGCTCGCCAAGTGCCCGGAAAGTACCCGCTCAGTATCTGACAAGTTCTCTCCAAGTGCCCAGGAAGTACCTGCCAAGTGCCTGAAAAGTACCCGCCAAGCATCCACTAAGTACCCACCAAGTTCCCGGGAAGTATCTACCAAGTGCCTGCCAAGTACCCACCGAATACCCAACAATTGCCTGAGAAGTATCCGACAAGTGCCTGGGAAGTACTTGCTAAACATTCACCCAATGCTTGCCAAGTACCAGCCAAGTTCTCTGTTACAGTCCATCACTTAAGCTGTAAAGCATCCTTCAGGTTTAAGGAGGATTTATATCAATGAAATACTAACATGAAAGTAGTTTAATAAATAAGTCAATCAAGGGCTATGCTGTTCATATATTTATTACTATATAGGGGACGACGTTTCGACTACACAAGAGGTAGTTTTTTTCAAGTCCAAATTTGCTTAGAGTAACGTCAAAAAAAAAAGAAGTGTGAGTAGTTGTTTCAACACTTTGGCCCGTCACAACAAACACCCACCACCTACGTAGGAACTTTCCACGATAAGCAAAGACGAGGCATGCAGGGTGGGGGACATGACCCCACCACGGTTAGGTCCCCCTCCCAACTTTCAGCATGAAGAGAGGGCTCCCCCACTTTTGAGTTACTAGAGAGGTTAAAATTTCTCCTTCTCGTTTAGTATGGGTATTCTTTTTATAATAATAATAGATTTTTCCAATATAATGGGTCCAAAATATTTTTTAATTTTTTTCATGGCATCAAAATAAAATGTGATTTATAAGGATTTATTGTGAATTTTAGGTAAGTAACAACAGAGGTACATACGTTTTTTAATTTATTTTAGAATTTAAAGTCTCTACAAGTACAATTGTATGAAATGATGCAATGTGTATATAAAATCGTATACACATTCTTTTGTTAAACACTCGCATTTCGTCGTATCTACAGACACGACTTTTTCATACACATCCTCTAAATCTGAAGCATTCATATCTCTTACAATTTTCTTTACAATATCAGGTCTATAATAATCGATTTGCGCTTCATACATATTACTACCTTTTGCTGAAATATAATCTACAAATTTTTGCACAACAGTAGGCATCAAATCCGACGAATCACTCAATACACGTAAATTATAATCAATACATTTGACAATGAATTCGCTAAAATGATCAAATGTCACCTTTTTTTGAACTAAACTACGATGATATTGCTTCGCGACACTACCACTCACACCTTGTTTTCGTCCTTCTTCAAGCTCAACAGCCTTGTCGTTATAACTTACAGTAAACTTTAGGGACCAGTTGGAGCCATAAATTTTGATGTCCTGCAAGTTGATGACGTTCGTGGTAAAATACTTCTCAATGTCTGTAAACGCCAATTTGAATTCGTTCCAATCCGAAATTTTGAAAGGAATCCCTTTAAAATCTTTGCTTAATAAATGAACTACAGGTTCCCAATCGTTATCAAGTAATTTCTTGTATTCCAGACCAGCTACGACTTTTTTCCAAATGAATTATGCAACTCATAAAGCTTGCAAAAAATCTGCGGAGGTGACTGTTGATACTGCTTTACGCTTGAGAGATCGATTGCTACCGACGCCCCAACCCTCTTTTTTTGGAACTCCATTTTTCTATTTAATTTTATTGATGATATGACGAGCAGGCAGAGACTAACGACTAATCTGACTTTTTTATACTTGTTTTAGCTCGAAAGAGACAGTGTGAAAAACGTTTGGAGGTGGTAAGTCACGTTTCAGCATAAAAAATTGCGTCGACAGCACATTCAGGATAACGTTAATTAAAACAAGTATGATCTTGTATCGCGTGCGGATAAAAAAACGCTGCTTATAAAATTTTTTACAAACTATAAATATTATCTATCACTAGATGTTCAATAATGTGCAGACTGGCAAACTACAAGTATATTCATGGATAAACTTATATCAAAGACACTGCAACTTTTTTGTAAACATTTTACCAGACAACCGCTGCCGTCTGACACCGAGCTTCTCAAACTTTTTTTGCTACACCTCAATGACGTAAAACGTCTGGCAATTTCGTCATTCTTTTTTAAAATGGCTTGGTGCCTGTTAGCTATAAATTGAGTCGTATATTTATTGTTCCTTGGCCCTTATTGGCTCACAGCTCACGTGATATTAAACATCACAGTTTTATGTGATTTGTCTATGAGATGCTTAGAACGATTTTATCATAACAGAGGAAGCTTTAATGTTCCATTTTATATACATTACGCTGACGATATTCTAGTTTATTTTCCCATTGCTTCTATCCAAAAAATCACATTTTACAGGAAAATAGAGAGTTGCCAGCATATTGTTTGTTTGATTTGAGACTTATCATCCAAGACGTACTGGTGAAGAAAATCTTTTAAGATAAACTGGTAAAAAAAATCTTCCAGGATAAACTGGTAGAGAATTTTGAGTCACAACTTACTTTTTCACAAAAATAGCTACAGCTTACACTTTACTATATTATAGTGTTTAATCATCACGTAACAAATTTCATACAGAAAATCTAGGAATCACAAAAAAATGTTATTGGCTAATAGTTACCCAATTAACTTTATTAACAAATACAAATAAAAATGATTACACATTATAAATCATTCCTGGGTGTTAAATTAGGTAGTTAATTTCAATGATAATTAGTTGGTCTTACAGTTTTAAAAAAAAATTATTTCCATAATTAGCAAAGTTTCGAAAGGCAGTAACGAGCAGGTTATTTTGAAATGTATTGATAAAGTCTTGACGTTTATATGACTAGGGAAGAATAGAGTCGATGACGCCTATTGGTGTTTGATTGTAGACTTTTAACAACAATACCTTAATTATTTATCTCTGTAAAATGATTTAATAAGATTTTGCAAAATTTATAATTATAAGCATTAGGTTTGTTTTAAAATCAAAGTCAGAGTATAAAATTGTGGACTGTATTTTTGTTTGATAAACAAGGGGCAGTAAAATGTGTTGACGCTGCAGCTGGATAACTTTGAAGAGACGGACAGGAAGTGAAGAAAAGAAACAAGTACGTGTTACCTTAAATGAACAAGGTGTAAAGAGGTATTAAAAAAAAACAAATACGTTGAACCAGCTCGTGAATATGCGTTACAACAATTTATGGCCAGCAGTACAATGACATGCTAGAACAAATGTTGGGTGTGGACTGGCGCTTGGACCGCGAGCTGCTAATACTACTACATATGTATACTTGGAGCGCTACTATTGGCTGGTACGCAAGCTTGTGGGCGCACGCGATCGGCCTTTAATGACTCCAGAAGATTCTAGTGCGAACCCTTCAAATATTTTGGTCCGAATACAAATGTTGATCTTAAACAAACTCCTCGGGTTGATAGATTGGAGTTAAACGCAGATATATTAATAAAGCACATATGTCATTACAAATTTAAAAAATCGAAAATAAATCTCTGTAAATTTTTTTTTTTTTTTAGGCATAATTGAAATAGTTGAATAAAAATATATTCCAAAAAAAAAAACTTCGTTCTCCTCGGGTTAATAGACAACGACTACGGAGTTGAACATTCATGGAAAATATTGAAACATACGTTTTATAAAGGAGAGTTGAAATTGTGAATTGCATATTCGCTTACAATTCAAATTTTTAATTAAACCAAATTAGCAATAATTCAAACACCGTAGATTAATCTGAAACAGGTTCAATCTTGGATACCTTTCGCAGCAAAATTAGTTTAAGGATGAGTCTAACGAAAACTGTAGTTTGGGTTCTTATCTTTACAACTCGAACAAGCAATTCTGAATCTTAATAAGCCTCAATTACTCGACTTAAGGGCCATTTGTAAGGTAAAGTTTGTTGAGTGGTTATAAGCACGAGATCATCTACGAGTAAAGAGCGTTGTGGTGAAAACCAATTTGAACGAGTTTGCAGAGAAGCGAGGTATTCTGCAGACCATCTCCTCCAAGAGTCCTGAAGGGATTAAGACAGCAATTGTCATCTTTTTAAGGGAGATGGCCTTTCTGATGTGAAATCAGGCTCTAGGATTGCATAAGACGGCCGAAAAGACAAAAATTGGGCTGGCGTAAGAGGATCCAAATCTTGTGGGTCGTCGCTCAAAGGTGCCAAAGGTCTTGAGTTCAAACAAGCCTCAATACGAGCGAGAAGAGTTGAGTACTCGACGAATGTTGAGACTTGGTCCCCTATAACTCTTTTTAAATGGTGTTTTGTTGCCTTCACGGCCGCTTCCCAGAGGCCTTTAAAATGAAGAGCTGATGGAGGGTGGATTTGCCATTGTGTTCCGATAGAAGCCAATCCATTAATCAACGAATCATAATAACCTAACGAACGCTTCAATCTTTTCATCTCTAAGTCGGCCCCAACGAAATTAGTACCCTGATCGCTGTACAAGTCGGTACAGTGGCCACGTCGCAAAACGAACTGATGGAACGCAGCAATGAAGGAGTGAGAAGTATAATCCTCCACAATCTCCAAATAAACGGCCCTAGTTGCCATGCAAATAAAGACTGTAATGTAACCCTTGAGTGTGCCTTTTCCTCGACATTTGGATAATGTCACTGGGAATGGTCCAGTGCAATCGATGCCAGTCCTTTGAAAGTCATAATTGTAATGTAATCTCGTCCAAACAGAATTAAGGGGTGCTTAGAATCTTGTTCTAACAAGGAATTACTTAACCGACCACCTACTCTCAAAAGGTCGTTATCTAACTGAGGGGCCAACTTTCTTAATTGACTGCAGGAAGGCAAAGGCTATTGCCTGGAAGGAGGTTTATTCAAATTCTGTTTAATCACAACTAAGTTGGATGAGAAATGTGCCTGCTGATGTGTATAAACGATAAAGAGAGTGGTCATTTCTAACTCTCGAGAGGTGAGAGTATTAGAGGATGGATTCGAAAACGCGTTAATGTCTATAAATCTTAAACTAGGAACTAGGAAAATGCTTGGATGGACAATCAACGAACCCTTCCCTAGCATTATTTACCACTTTGCCGATTGCATCGGCTCAATCACTTCTACCTTAACCTCTGGATAGCTAGGACTCAATTCATGCAAAACTTTTGGTCCTTGGAACCACAATCGGTGCTCACCCAGTAAGTTTGGTGTTGTACCTCGTGAAGCAATATCGGCAGGGTTATGCTTGCCTGGAATGTGATGCCATATTGCATTGGGCATCAGATCGAGCACCTCTGAGCATCTGTTAGCTATAAAAACAGGCCATCTGGAGGGAGGAGATCTCAACCAATGTAGAACATCGAGCGAATTAGTCCATAAATTGACGGGAACCCCTTCAACCACGGAGCTATTGCTAATAAAATGTTAAGCAATTTTAGCAAGCAGTTGGGTCGCACAAAGTTCCAGTCTTGGAATAGACAACACCTTTAGTGAAGCCACCTTAGTTTTGGCTATCAGAAGGTTAACATGCACTTTATTATCGACGACTATTCTTAAATAGATCACAGCAGCATATGCTGATTTTCAGGCATTGGCAAAACCATGAACTACTTTAGAGCAGCATTCAGGGACATAAAAATTTTAACGAGGAAATCTAATCTTGTTTAAAAGTAGAATGTTGCGTAGCCAGATTTTTCACGGTTCCACGACGGTGTTGGTATCCAAAGCAATTGAAAGAGAATCATTGAAACCTCGATAACAGGTGATAGCCATTCCAATGGATCGAAAAATTTTCCTGCTTGAGCAAGAGGATGTCTCTTAGTCCTATAGGGGGGCTCGGGATCGATCAGGAAATTCAATTTAAACTCATCAACAGTAGGGTTCCAGGATTACCCAAGAACTGAAATGGTTTCTAAATGATCTTGAAAGATCTTAAGTTGGTTTTCTAATAATTCTTCGTGAACATTTTGTAGCAGAATTGGCCGACCATTTTCTGAGGGGTAAACACCCACGGCTAGTTAATTGCAGAAGTTCCTCTGCCTTTTCTAGAGTATCTTCAATCGTAAAGCCCTCTGATGAACAATAATCAACATAAAACTTAGTTTCAAGAACTTTAGGGGCACGCGGATGCCTGATAATATACTCAGCGGCTAATTGCTTCAATACGCGTGTGTTAAGAAAGGGAGAACAAGCTAGTCCATAAGTAACAGTTTCCACCATGTAGGGTTTGATCTCACTGGAAGCACTTTTCTCCATAAAATTGCTTAAAAAATCTGGTCAGCATGATGTACCAAAATCTGCCAGAACATCTTTTTAATGTCAGCAGTGAAAGAAAACTTGTAAAATCGCCACCAAAGAATTAAATCAAACAATTTAGTTAAGAGATTTGGGCTCGTGTAGAGCAACGAATTCAACGAATTTCCGTTGGAACATTTAGCCGAGCCATTGACAACAACACGCAATTTGAAGAAGGAAAGGAAGGGTAAGAGGAAGAAGGAATCACATAATTTGAAAACACCGTGATGTGGAAGAAAATAACAATCAACCTCTGGCACTACAGATTCCTTCATATGCTCCATTACTAGGTACTCTTGCATTAATCGATCATAGGCATCGAAAAACTTGGGGTTATTTACAAATTTCCTTTCCAAGCCTTTAAAAATGGCTAAAGCTGTACGATAGGACTCCAAGTGAAGCTGGTCCGGAAATAGAGTCTTGCTTAAACGGCAACCTGACCATAAATCTTCCCTCTGGAGTCCTGGAATGAGAGTCAACAAAATGTCATTCACATTCGGCATTCTCTTTACTAGGCGGAAGCTGACCATGGGTTTCTCTATTGTCCAAAATTTTTGAAGTTGATCTAAGAGATCGAATTCACAAGAAATTTGCACTACCCTTAAATGAGCTTGGTTGTTGTTGACTGGGTTATTGACTGGCCCCGATAGTAATCACACGATTGCAGAGGAAGAAGCAATTGGATTATTTGGAGGTCCCTTACGAATTTCACCCAAACTAATTTGGACACGGACCGTGGCATCTAGCTATACGTCAATTTTATCAGGGCGATAACATTCTGGGTCAGCCAATTGCAGTCCAGTTAAATACTTTGAATACATTATTTCCTTTTCGATTGGAGATTGGTAAGACGAAACCTTAGGGATCACCAATGCAGATACCTTTTAACTGAAATCCTACTGAAAATGAGGCTGAATAGAGAACTGAATAGAATTTTTAAGTTTTATCGTAGGACAATCACCAAAACCTGTGAGAAAAACATCTGCATTGAATGATTTGAATCGAAATAGATCGCATAAAGATCGAGAAATAAGGGAGCTCTCTGAGCCTTGATCATTTAATGCTCTCACTATAACGCGAGAGCCATTCGGGTGGCAAACATACACGCGAGCGATAGTTAGAGGCACGTTAGGGCTTCTGAAACAGCTAATTACATGGATGGTTTTAACATGGCTACTTAAAACATGCGAGGAGCGAGCACCTTTATTTTTATTGTCACCAGGCTGATTTGAATTAGAACTTGAATCGTTTCTAGGAGTCTCAAACTTATGAAAAAGTGTGTGGTGCTTCTAATGGCAAACAAAGCAAGTGAATTGAGATTTACACAGCCTTTTACGGTGCTGAATTAGGCAGTTTATGCAAAGTTGACGGTCATTTAAGAACTGCTTTCTCTCATTCCAACCCTTGCTCTTAAAATCCTCGCAGTTACCTAAACGATGGGATTGATTGCAAAGGAAGCACTTAATTGACTCAACCAATTTCTCGCTGGTTTAATGAACCGTGGAGGACGTGGCTTTCTTGCCCCTTGTTAACACACGATTCTAAAGAGACTGTTTTCTTTGCTTTCGATTAAAAGCTTCTAACGTGATAATTTGCGGTGAGACAAAATCTCGTAACTGCTTAATAGTGGGAGGAGTAATCGTAATACCCAAGACTCTCTGCCAATCCTTATGGATTTGTATGTTGAACTCACCAACAACTAGACCTATGAAGATGTCTTCGTCACCCTGCTTTCTTCCAAGCGTGATCAATGCTTCAAAAGGGACCGAACCTCTTCTTGGAAATGCGTTTCATTTCAGCACAAGTATTTTCCCTCATATTATTACAATTGAGAATACTGTCAACATAGGAAGAAACTAATCGACGCTGGTTATGATAAAACCTAATTAAGGTGTCCCAAGCTTGAGGATAAGTCTCCTTGGTGAGAGGAACGTTCTTGATGAGGTCCGCTGCCTCACCTGAAACGTGAGTTCGAAAATGCTGAAACTTTATTACACCTGGGACCTTAGCCTTTCGATGGATAACCGCCCCAAGCACATCCCGAAAATTCTCCCAATCCTCGTAACAACCTGAGAATTTAGGAATATTAACTGCAGGAAGGGAGGACGCGTTATGAAGAGCAATAGCAGCTTGAGAGGCAGGAGAAGTCACGATGGAAGAGTTGGGGTCGAGAGAAGATTTAAAGTCATCATATTCACCTGTCACTATATAATAAAGTTCTTCATTTTGATCAAACACAGATTTTTTAAAATAATCATGATTCGAAAGATCTTCCTCAAGGTCCATTATTGACGTGTTATTAGTTTTAACCGAATCAAATGAGTCTAACAGCTGTTAAAACCTAGATTTAGCTTGATCGCGAGTCATCTTTGCCTGACCAAGTTTTTTAAAATTGTTAAAAAAGTTTTCGATCTTATTGCATAAGCCTAGTTGTTAGTTGTAAAGGTGGTCCATAGTGATTTTTAATTGAACCTTATACGAAAAATAATTAGGGAATGCTCCGAGATTGATCTGCACAAATATTATCAATACCTAAAAAAAATATCCAGTGTCTGTAAACTTACATAAAGCAAGTATGGAATACAAATTTAAAATACAAATCTTGTAGAACGCAGTTATCTATACAATTAATGTGGAGTACAACACAAATTACAAAATGATCAAAATTTTGAAATTAAAGAATGACCTTGTGGCAAACGAAACGTAGAAACCTCTCCTTAATTCATCTGGTTGATGATGACAGTCAGGCTTCACAGAACCAGCAACAACTTGACAAGTGGACTGCCAGCTGCAACGCGGCCTTCAACAGAGGTGAGTAGATAAGCTGACAGCAACAGCGGTGTCAGCAGAGGCGAGCAGGATGGTCCGCAACAAAGATCCGCAGCAGCAACAGAAGCAGTGGCGGCGAGCACAGGGCGGCCCGCTCCAGAGGTCTGCAGCAGCAACAGCAACAGTGGCGGTGAGCACGAGGTGGCTCACTCCAGAGGTACGCAGCAGCAACAGCAGTAGTGGTGGCGAGCTCAAGGCGGCCCGCTTACAGGGTCCCGGAGCAACAACAATGGGGCGAGCACAAGATGGCCCGCAACAGAGATCCGCAGGAGCAACAGCAGCAGCAGCATGATTGTGATTACGAAAGGATAGAGAGAGACCGACAACGTGCTGACGCGTCGACAGCGTCTGCACCCACTCGCAACGAAGCCAAAATGGCCGATGAGACGTTGCTTGGCGGCTTTCCGCATCGCTGTTTTCTATCCAAGTTATGTAGCTCGAAGAACTTTGTTTTGAAATCAAAATTGGAGTATAAAATTGTGGACTGTATTTTTGTTTGATAAACAAGGGGTAGCAAAATGTGTTGACGCTGCAGCTGGATAACTTTGAAGAGACGGACAGGAAGTGAAGAAAAGAAACAAGTACGTGTTACCTTGAATGAACAAGGTGTAAAGAGGTATTGAAAAAAAACAAATACGTTGAACCAGCTCGTTAATATGCGTTACAACAATTTATGGCCAGCAGTACAATGACATCCTAGAGCAAATGGTGGGTGTGGACTGGCGCTTGGACCGCGAGCTGCTAATACTTCGCTACATATGTGTACTTGGAGCGCTACTATTGGCTGGTACGCAAGCTCGTGTGTGCATGCGATTGGCCTTTAATGACTTGAGAAAGTTCTAGTGTGAACCCTTCAAATATTTCGGTCTGTATACAAATGTTGATCTTGAACAATTAGGCTCCCCTCATCCGAAGAATAAAATTGTAGCACATTCACCAATGTTTGCGGTAAGTTTATTTTAACAACACAAGTTTAAGAAAGCATTTGTGTCAGTCGGAACAGCTAAGCAATCAGAAATATTTGTAACATGTATGAAGAACTTAACATTACCGGCAAATAAAAGTAGTTTAGAGTTTAAGATAACGCTTCTTAAGTCTGTAAATGTAAATTAAAAATAGAAAGGGACCCAGATAAGATCCCTGAAGGATGCCTAATTTATTAAAATATACTTAACATCTATATACAGACAAAACATGACCAACTACCTGATTGCGATTAAACGAACAAGATTTGAACCAGTCAAGCAAAGCCCTGACTAAGCAAACTTATTTCAGTTTTGCAGTAAGTATTTCTTGACTAATGGAATAAAATGGTTTTTTAAAATGTATATACATTTAGTCAGTCTAGTGAGTGCTATTAAGAACACCAGAAATAGTACTGCAATGTACCATCAGGTTTGTGACAGTCGAGCACCCCCTTCGGAATCAATGCTGCTCATCAACCAATTCACTACCAATTATTTGTGACAGCGTGTCAGTAATAATTATGCCAAAAAATTTAGCTTTAGTACCCTAGATGAAAATCAGTCTATAATTTTTCGTTTTGGATTCATCACCTTTTTCGTGGATGGGTATAACGTGTGACAACTTCCAGCACTGAGGCATATAGCCCGTTAATAATGACCGGTTGCAAAGCAGCAATAGTGGCCGAGTAACAACAGCTGCGCAGCTGTTCATAAATGACGCTGGGCAAAGATACGGGCCCTTATTGCTATCAACTCTTAAATAATTTATCACCTTCTGTATGTCATCAATCGTTAGCAAGATGAAATTGATCCACTCTAACTCTGGGGAGGCAATATTGCATGTAAAAAACCAATTGTTACATCTATTAGTAGAGCGTTCCGTATTCGAGGTTAGCCGTGACTACTAACTCCGAAAATCCCGTACAAAAGTGAATGAAGTGGCTAAAGTTAAAGTTAAAATCTTAACCATTTCACGTGTTCAAAAGAAAAGTGAAAAAATTTAGTGCCATTCTCTTATGTAAAAAAGCATCATGCGGCTGTAACTGGAACTAAAACCTTAGCCGCGGGTCTACCTCGAATAATTAATGGTCGTAGGCAACCTATCACCACTTTTTAGATTTTTGAAATGTTTTCAAAAGCATTTTATGTTCCTATTAATATTACACTGCATTTTATTAATACAATTTTTATAATATTCCTGAAAAAAGTCTTATACTCTCAGCTTAAATAAGCTTTAATTTCCAAAGTCACTCAATAAGCCAGATTGCAACCAGAATTAATGCATTATTTTTTTTGCAATTATAGGACGCTTCAAAACCTTCGAGTACCAAACAGGACATGCTCTGTACCTGACTGACTTCTTCGGCACGTAAAGATCAATAAATTTTTTTAATACTTTGTAATAATTGAACAGGCTAATATCAAAATTATCCTCCCTTATCGTGAAAGTCTACATTCTGCATGCTCTCAATAGTTTCCCTAATATCAGCCAAGCGGAAGTCATAATACTCAGATTCGACATCGATGGGAGGAGTTACACAAGCAGGAACTTTAGAGCAAGCCTGAGCATCGTGTGTATGAGCAGGAACAAATTCATCCATCACGGGAACATTAGATACACAGTTTGCAGATAAATTTGTGATTTGTGTGTAAACAGAAGATCCTATATATAATCCTCTTTTCAATGGATCGGAAGAAGCTGTCTCATTACTAAGAGCATCATGTAGCATCCAACCTTCACATCACACTCGCAAATATAAACATCTTTGCCTGATCAGACAGGAAAAAACACTGAGAACTCATTTATTTAATTTCTTGATAGAGATATGTTTCAGTAATCACAAAACATCAAGTGTAGGGACTATCAACTTAATATTATTCTGGAAAGCTAGCAACTTGATGTGCAGACCATTTGTTTTGGTAATATATAATTTAATGAGTATTTGGTACTTTAAGGACTTCGTAGTTTAAGGAGTCTGATTTTTGGTCTTCTTTATGTCAATTGTTACAAGTGTTGGTGTACCTTTAACCAGCCTAACTCTCTTTCTTTGATTAGCAAACGATTTATTAATTTAGCAACCGCAGTCTTTAATCTTTGAAACATTTCTCTCTGAGTAGGAGTCAGATCTGTAGCAGATAATGTACCAGCACACAGATCCTTCTATCCACCAAGAAAAGAATTTACATCTAATCTAGCTTTCATATGAACCACAATTAGCCTCATTTCACCACTTCAAGGCTTACTAATCCTGTATATTCTGTTTATAATAAATGTTCTCGAAGTGATAAATGTTGAATAATGATAAAAATAAAAAGCACTACATTTTTAACAAAACAACAACAACATAACAATTATTTGAAAGAATGCATTACTTGTCATAGAGTCTAGAGTGGCTTTACCTTGTGTGTATATCCATATGTGTATTTTTGTTCATAATAATCCTTACTATAAACTTTGTGCTCTGGACAAACTTGAAATTTCAGGGTACGTAAGTAACCTGCTCTCTTGATACATATGTAACTTACAGCATTATCTCCGTAACTTTCTCTCACACATCTATATTTAAGGGACTAACTGATGTTCTATAAAAGTCAACTCAATAGAACTTAACACATTTACTTACACAGCGTATTCGAGTCCTCGTGCTTCTGGTGCATTTGAACGATTATCATTTGTAATGAAGTAACTAATCATCTCCTTATCCAAAACTTTAAGATTCCTTGAGTAGACTTAAGAAAAATTGGCTTCTAATTTATAATCCACTTCAAAAATTTTTCCTAGTCATAGACAGTCGTATTATTTAGAATAATAATTGTGTAATGTATGTAGCTATAGAAAATAAGTTGAGCATCTATTATAATTCTTATTTTCACATTCAACGACTAATCAAAAAAAGTAAGCCACTTTCTATACTTAATTTAGACTCCCGATCACTTGTTTAGCAAACAAAAATCCGAAAATATAATAGATTTAAAAAAAAAACACTTTTTGCGTCCTCTTCAACTTAAGAAAACTCTGTTTATGTATTCATAACGTCATGATAGTCTCACCCAATATATGGCATCAGAAAATTTTGAAAAAAAATTATATTACAAATCAGGGATCTAGATTTCAAAAATAATTATAGCCTACATACAACTCCCAAAACTGTCATTAGAAATGGAAGATAAAAAAAAATACCTTATAAAGTTCTAGACAATTAGACAGCAAAGCGTAAGCTCGCAAAAATTTTGAAACAAGATTTTTTGTTGAAAAATTAAAATTAGATTATGTGACACGAAAAAGAGTGGATAAGTCTGACAGTTACATTTATGTCAATTTTTGAAGTTACATTCCAAAATTTTATTAGTAAAGGACCCCAGCTTTATGAACTTTATTTAATAGTTATTGTTACTTGAAAATCTTTAAATATCAGATGATTAGTGCAGCTGTGCAGAGTTCAAATTAACTAAATAATTTAAGTTTAATGTTGAAGGGCTAAAAGTTGGTGTAAAATCGTATCAACGTATTTTTCTAAAGTGTTAGTTATTTTAAATTCGAAAGATACAAAAATGGCTATTTTTATATATAAAAAAACGATTTAAAAATCAATATTGCTGATATCTTGGAGAGTATTGGCATGAAACAAAGATTGTTAGAGTTATAACTTATTTTGAGTTCAAGGAACTAATAAAAAAGTTTTCTATGGTTTAATGAACAATTTCTGGAATTTGTTTTAAAAAATTTCGAATTCCACTAAAAAAAATGCTGTTCAAGAAAATAATTTTTTTGTTTTTATTAAAATAACTGGCTTTATACGTAAATCTTACTTTACAGCTGTATATATAGCTGCCAGTTTTTATCGGGATATAAATATACAAAATACGTCACAAAAAGATGCATCGTATTTTTGGGTTGCGAGTGGTTAAGTACTTAGTTTTTTAATGAAGTATCAAAAATCTTTGTTTTTGAGTTACTTAAAAATTAAAGGACTGCCATGTACATTAACTAAAAATTCTAGTTTTATGCAGCCGCAGTATATGTTTGACAAGACGTCTATGCGTCCCTTAGACCTCGCAGTGTCAAAGAAAAGTATTTCTATCGCGAAGAATTGACTCACCTATGATATGCAAAGCAATGCATTCTAGATTTTGGCACCAAACAAAATTAGCTTCGCCCAGGGATATACAATATTTTCAAAAATTATCTATCAAAAGTTACAAATTTTTATTAGCAAACAAATGTAACGCTTAGACATTAAAGTTTGTTGCAAACTTAACGTCTTCAACAACTAAAATCAACAAAATTTTCTCTAATTTGACAGTGCTTATTATTACCATTCGACCACTTTCTTTTTATTGTGCTATAGACACAAGTCAGGAAACTGTTACATATTTCATACAGAAAAACGTATTTGATTGATCTGCAACGAAACGTGCTCAGTGAATTTTCAATAATTGTATCTACTTCAACAAGAGTTACCTTGTGATAAATTAAACATAAGCTAGTATGAATAAAACTGTGTAAACAGCAAAGGACTTCCCGTAGAAACTGTAAACAATGATAAAATGAAAAATGAAAAAATCAGTATTTCGTAAACATACGTACACTTAAGTTTCTACTTTTAAAAGATGCATATTCAGATGCGAATAAGAAAATGAGTTAAGCTAATTAGAAAATTCCAGACATTGGCAAATACTATGCAAACAATTGTTATATCATACATAAAAATATGTAAAACTCAATTGTTTTTGACATGATACGTTTAAAACACAATTCACTTGGTTCGTGTTAGTATAGTAAAGAAATAGTATTCGAAATATGTTTGCTGTAGGAGCGGTGTTGGTTCAATGGTAAGCATGAAGTTGTAATGCTAGTAACATATAGTAAAATTTTGTCGTACAAATATAACTACCATATTAATGTTGAATATTGCACATCTATTAAAAGTATAAAGTTTATTTTCGATTATATTCATAAAGGAGGTATATAGTAGTTTATAAACTAACTAAAATCGATATAAACGCTAATCAAAATGATGAAGAAATATTTCACGAAATATCAGAGTATCTGGATAGTCGTTATCTAAGCCCTATGGAAGCAGCACAGTGGTTACTACATTTTCCTCTTTCGGAACGAAGTCATTCGGTATTTAACTTACCAGTAAGTATTGCAAATAAACAAAAAATATTATTCGAAGAAAATAACATGTTAAAGCTATAAAAAAGATATTTTTGCAATAAAAATTTGCTTGGTTAATACTCCAAAATACTAAACTACTGTTTTAATTCAGTATCAAAAACTTTGGTGAATTGGAAAATACTCAACGTAATTTAACAATAGGTCAGCTTAACACAGTGTTGCCTAAAGACTCGGAGCTTTTTTTTTTTTTTTTAATAATAATTTTAAATCGCATTAATGGAGCAGAATCTTTTGAAATGTTAAAAACACTTGACGAAATAGTTTATAGTACATTCAAAGATGCTGCTATTGCTTAAGGTTTAGTGGAACACGATTTCCAGATTCCTAACAATTTGAAAGTAAAATGTAACGTTATGATGCCATGCCAATTAAAAAATTTTTTGCTTGGTCTCTTGTTGCAATAATTCATGGGAAAAATTTAAACAATTTTTTATTGAAGTTTTGAAAAAGATAAAAGAAATGCTTGCAGTTGGATGTTTAAGACAAAAATTAGCGGGGCCGGCTTGAAAGAGAATCGTTAATAATAATATCAATTACAATTGGATGTTAAAGATAAAATAATCTTGAAAAAAAAATTCTTCAAGACAAAAATAGCACGTCAAGCCTGTCAAGTACTGTTCACGTACAAAATGTATATCTATATACATTGTTTACATCATGATGACATACTGCAGTGCAGCACAACACAATGATTCATCATGGATTTTTTTCTCGAATATTTCTTTTTTCTTAAAATATATATGTAAAGAAATTTGTCGTACGTTTTGCTTATGTCTGAATACATGACAGTTACTCTATGTTATACCTGACGATAAGCAAACGAACGCGAACCAAATAACCAATACACATAAATAATAAAACGCGCCAACTGAAGTTACACATCAGAGGGCTCTCGTACCACATAGTCGTACCTTGGAATCTTTGTACATATTTATGGAGTGTGAAAATACTGTACCGTTTTATTCTTTCACTGTTGTATTGTGATGTATTTGTAATCGCTGCTGTAGCTGATTACATTGATTATTTTACTTGATGAATTATCACCATTGTTGTCATCCATGCTCAACACAATATTCGTTATGTAGCAAGTGTAACAAGCACGTGCACGAATTGAAAGGTTATACCTATATGAAGCACTATGTACAGTTACACTCAAACCTATTTGTCGAGTGTTGACACTGTTGACTGTCGACTACTGCACTGCACTACACGCGAGCACGTATACACACATACACGTACTTTTGCTCTCTCCCTCTATCTCTATAATCCTGCAGTAAGTTACTTCTGCTGTGCGCTGATATACATATATACGCCGTGCTCCCCAGCATTTACTTGTGTGAGATGTTGTCCCGCATAAGATTTTTTCACATCAAAAAATTACTTAAAGTAAATGTAGTTATTTTGAATGAAGCTTCAATAATTTTAGAAAAGCTTTGAAAATTTTCGTCAAAGCATTAAAAGACTTGAATAATAATTTCGTGTCCTTGGGTGGTAAGTTATTTATATTAGAAAGCGATCTCAGGCGAATACTTCCAAAGGTCAAGAATTAATGTAAAACCTTAATAATATAATAAATAATACTAAAGAATACTCATCATAGTGGAAAAAATTTCAAAAGTGAAAAGTCGCACAAATCAAAAATTTTCTCTTTTGTCGTCAAAGATTGGAAATGAAACAGTTAAATTATTTAGTATTCCTAAAAATGAAAAATTGATAACATTTGTGAAAGAGTTTATGAAGATAAAGGTAGTGTTAATGATGACCTTAACAAGTTAATTTTAACAACTTACAATAAATTGTCTTACATCTTAAAGAACAACAAAATTCTAAGTTCAATTAAAGGAATCGAACTTACGTACTAAAGTACAGATTATGCAAAATATAAAGGTAATAATCCCACAGATGATAATGCAGATATAAATTTTTCGATTAAAACTCTCAATATTTTACATAAAAGGCTTACCACCACATGTTTATAATGTTAGTGAAATTTTTATGTTAATAAGAAACTTAAGTCTATTTGATGGTTTGTGCGATGACACTAGACTTTGCATAGCTAGATTATTCAAAAATAATATTAAAGCAGA
This sequence comes from Copidosoma floridanum, assembly GCF_036245765.1. Taxonomy (NCBI): domain Eukaryota; kingdom Metazoa; phylum Arthropoda; class Insecta; order Hymenoptera; family Encyrtidae; genus Copidosoma; species Copidosoma floridanum. The sequence goes on from NW_028321885.1 coordinate 6,845,507, forward strand.
AACAATAACTGGAGAAACATCAGGCACTAAATTTTTCATACCTAGAGTCACATTAAATATGGGAAATAATTTATTTCTACCGTTTATATTAAACAAAAAACAATTGCATTCGTTAAAGCTTTTTCTATGACGATTAATAAGTCACTGGACTAAAGTTTTAATAAATTAGTATTTTGTTTAAAAAAATTGTTATTTTCTTACGGTCAACGTTATAAATTGCTCTCAATATTTAAGGATCCTAATAATGTATTTGTACAAAATGATTCCCAATATAAATTAACCATTAAACACGTAGTGTGAGAATAAATTTTTTATGTTTGAGAATTAAAAAATTTCTTTTTCTAGTAAACAGTGACAGACAACTCTTAAACTAATAAAATTGCTTTCTACAAACGATCTAATGGAATATTTTATTTTCTTTTTCTTTTTTTCATTACTTTCTTTAGAGTAGTGATTGCACCAAGTGTAACCATTACTAATCTAACTTATATATGTAATATGTCATTATTTATAAAAATAGTTTTAAAAAATTAATAACACTAACGTTAATTTTGAGAATGATCACAAATGTATAATGTTCATGATGTAGTCACATAAATGAAAATTTTACCATATATTGTTTGGTACTTTTATTACATTGTCATAAACTATGATAAATCTTTAAATTTTAACACCTACCATCAAGGGTATCGGAAGGCGACCAGAGGAAAGGCCACTTGAAATGTGATAGGAGCCTAAAGGTAGCGAAGGATGGGCCTTTATTTTTGCAGGATATTTTTCATTGAGTCAATTCAACGGATAAATTTTGAGTTTTTTTCTTATTTTAAATGGGCGCTTAGGGAAGAATCCAAAACTTTATTTTGCGGGGTGTGGTAGGGAGGTTCAGTTGGAGACTGAATTCGGTCCTACAACCATACATATGCATCTTAAGGGACAAGGAGTATCAGCAGAAAACGTCGCACTATATACATCCTTCTATATTCTATGGTTAAATGTGTGAGGCCACACAACCTCCCACTGCCCCCCCCCCCCAAAAGACACACCACAGCCCCCTACTGTCCCCCACAAATTAAAGGAAAATTCATCTTGTTTCTACGTTATTTTAACCCAATAAATATTAGGTCAAGTCCCCCCACTGCCCCCCACGCAATTTTTCCACTGTTTCTATGCACTTCCATTGTTTGAAGAAAATCTTTTTTATAATTTGACTATATAACATGACCTTAAGTCTTACTTTTTTATTTTTATTAAATTTTTCACACCGCACAGGAGGCACATAGACACGTACTTAATACATAATAACAATATACACAAAAGTACATAATTAATCTAATATCTATTACTATAATAAAAATAATAAAAAAATTTTATTAGTATATTTAAAGTTTTATAAATAACTGCATTATATAGTTTCATGTGTTATACTCGCCATATAACTCCTGACTGCCCCCTACAACCTACAAAAGGATCCTTACCTTCACTCTCCCCCATAATTTAATTTAATTTTATTTCTACGTTTTTTTAACCTTATCAAAAAAACGATTATGATAATAACGATGAATCAAATCAAATAAGAGAAAATGACACTTCAGATTTCTCACAAAAAAACTTTTCACAAGTTATCTATGAAAGTTCTAGCAATCGAATTAACAGTACATCAGACGAATTCTCCTCCTTTATACATGATTCTACGCATAAGACATCGCAATATACTGAATATGTTTCAAGTGAGGCTTATCCTGAGATAGATCTTTCTGGGGTGCAAGGTATTTCTTTTGTTTTGAATAATGACTTTTCTTTACAATCACATTTTATTATTTAAGAGAGTAACGGTAACTTTTGGCTAGTTCGTAGATCCAACACTCAGAAAGGATAGTACTAATTCTGAAATTTTTGATGACCCAACTAGCGATTATTATTATCAAGTAGAAAAAATTCACCTTATAATAGCCACACTATGACAAAAAAAATCAACCAAAAAGTAAGTACTATGACTAGAGTATCCATTGCATATTCTCACTAAAGTATAGCATTAAATTAGCTTTGAAAAAATTATTTTCACGTCAGAATTTCTCTTTTAATTCAGTTAATGACAGTCTCTAAATATTAAATATTTTCTAACTTATAGATAAGATCAATTTGATCTTATATATTTACATAATAAATTTAATAAATAGTTAAGTGTTATATAAGACAAACAAATACATGGACATCTTTAATACCTTCAAGAATAAATGAAGTTTAAATTAATCAATCCAAGAACTCAAATGTTAGACTAATAAGGTGTGATCAGAATTTTCATTTTTATTCTTCATATTACAACCTCTTGTTTTAAAATCTAGTTCTATTAATTTTTTTGGACGTTAAGAATGTATAAAAAGCCAATTTTCGCATATGATTATTCTAAATCACTATTTTTTGGAGACTGAATAAATAAGCTGTAAATCAGCAGGGTAATAAACTAATTTTATCACGGAATAAGTAGATGTGATTAATTTTTTAGATAATTTTACTCGTAGCATAAACCTTTTCAGCTCACCTCAATGAAAAAAAAAGTTTTTGTCCATCTATGATTATACAACAATAAACAGAGTATGATTTTGGTGAGAGTTATTTCAAATCATAGGAAAAATATGTAGAATCGAATAACACCTTATAAGTCTGACGTTAAATTTTTTAGTTTTCACTTTATATTATAAAATAATGATTGCATACAAGCTGACTCCATTTTTTTAGATATTAAAACCGTGCATTAATATCTTTTTTTTTTAAAAAAGCTATTTATTTATTTAATAACGTTACAAAGCTAAAAAAACAAAATTAAGTTAATGATAAAATGAGAAACTTTAATTGTCTCCAAAAATCTCAACAAGACTTTTGCTTACGTGACTTATTACAAAAGTAATTTAATAAACTGCCTGTATCAAAATCGTCTTCTTTCATAAAAAATGGCATAAAAGAGCAGAAAAATTCTTAAAATATTGCTATCCGCTATAGTGTAGCTTCTGTATATTTATCAGTTTCATACCGTATTTACCATACTGAAATTCATTTGTGTGGTATTTTGCGTATCTACTTCGGTAAACTACAATTATAATATCCTCTAATGAGCCTGCATAATGGGGTCAAAAATTGCGTGGTCAAAAAATTTAAACTGGTCTAACATTACAAAAACAGAATGATTCCTATTTTTTTTTATTAAAAAAGCTTGGTGTTAACATATGACTCATAAAAAATATTTTATTTTGTAAAATAATAGCTCTGTCTTTCTACGTAATCATGAGAGTAATAATAACATATTTAATATTAGTTTTGCAAATTATTTAATTGTTTTTGATAATGCAATTTTTGAAGACCTTTCTGAAAGCTACTTACAGCATTTATATTTGTTTTATAATCTTATTGTGACTATCCACCAAGATATTGCTTGATAGTAGGAAGTAAAAAGTAGTTACTGAGTGCTTAACTTATTAATTAATTTAAATACGCTACGGATAAGACTTACGGTAATTTAAATAAATCATTCCTTAAGGATCCCTTAGTTTGGTATTATACTTTGGAAAAAAATGTGCCAGAATCTTATTAGCTGATGAAATTAAGCTTGCTTTTTAACCTAACTAAGTAAAAAACATTTTTCTTTTACTATTTCGTATAAAAAATCTACAAATAAAGAACGTCCAATTCAAACTCCAGTTATATTTATGAACTTGAAATATTACTAAAAATACCATCGAAATACATGTAAAAATTTTTTATTTAATGTAACAACTAATGTCACTATAAACAACGTTATCTAGTAGTCTTTCAGCAAGGTTTAATACAGTTTTTTAATAGTCTTAAAGTTGTCATCTTCAAATAGTGTCATAAGTTGATTTTAATAGTTTTTTTTTGTATTATTTTTAATTCTCAACTCTATATCTTTTCCGTTGAATATTATCGTACAAAGTTTTCTAGCGTGTTACGCATTTTTTAAATTTTTTTATTTTATTTATTTATTAATTTTTTTTTAAATTTGTTATGACATTAACATCTCTAAACTTGATTACTAAAAAATCACTCGTTTGCTTGAATCTCCTGTTGCTACATTGATAACAATAAATTGAATAAAAATCAGCTCTTCAGAAAGTGTTATAAATTGCTAGCACATAACCACTCACATAGTGCTATTTCTGTGTCAGGTCTTTAAACTATTACTTGTTTCTTACACATAAAAACTACGTGAATTTTTTTCACGATTACATTTTTTATACCTTCCAAACTTTTTTCTTGCTTGTACGTGTAATTGTTAAAAAATATGACAATACCTATTTTAGCCACCTCTTAAGTGACACTACAATTTAATGCAAAAAAATCCACTTTTATCGTATAGTAAAAGAACATGTTTCGTCCTGCGTTATAAAAAATCATGCACTAATTTTTTGAAGTACTCATCCTTATGACTAAGCATAGTATAGTTGTTTTATAAGTCATGTATTTTTTTCAGGAATTGTTAAAAATTGTGATAAACAAAATTATGATGAAAGATTTGAATTTCAAGAATCAGTGGATTACTCAGACCATTAACCAGACCTTCATGATTGTGAAAGTGAAGAAGATTCTTCTGATGATGAATATTCACATGACAAAGAAGTTCATGGTAAAAATTCTAAAGTTAATGATACTTCTAAAGTTGTCAATAAAATAAAAAATCACAACATCCCTACTAATGGAACAAGAAAACAAAGCATATTAGCTAACAATAAAAATCAAAGTGACACAAATCAGCATCAATTGAAAAACATCGAAAAAACTTTAAAGAAAGCACGCATGCCAAAAAAAAAATGCAAGTGTCAACAAGAAACTGAAAATAATGCTCAAGAAATTTCACCTGACAAAAGAATTTTAACGGTAGCCTTATCAGATAAAGGTGGCAAATATTACTACAAAAAAAATTGCTGTCTATTTTGTCACGAATTATATGCCAGGGTGGACCACCATCTTGTTAACTCTCACTGTGATACGCCTGAAGTCGAGAAAATTATAGCAGCATCAAGTGATGAAAGCTTGAGGAAAAAAATATTTGCTGATCTAAGGTTACGTGGTAATGATTTTTATAACAAAAGCAAGTATCATAACCTCAGTGGTATTCTTATTACTAGTCGCTGCTTGCGAAAATTATCTAATAAAGCTAAAACACTAGTTGATAAATCTGAGAATACTGAGAATGTTGAGGTAATAAGCGTGTGCAACAATATGACTGATGACTCAACACACGAGCCCTCAACTTCCAATGTTGTGAAAAAATCTTCAGTAAAACAGTCTGGAAACCTAGAATGTGAAGCTAATAAGACTTATAAAAAACAAGACGGTGATATCCCAATGGTAAGATGCTTCATCTGTCCAATTTGGTGTAAGCCGAGCTACATTTGTGCTCACGTCAAGTCAAAGCATCCAGTATATGGGAACAGTCTTGTTAGTGAAAGAAATATCTTAAAAAACTCAAAAAAAGACTGAGGCCAGCAACATTACCGTGCCTCTCAAACTGTTATCAATGATATTTTACCAGAGCTCAACTGGAACAATATCGGTATAACAGCTAGAAATGATTTACTCATAATCCTTTTTGCCAACAAATTTGCAGATAAACATTTGCCTCAAGAGCAAGCTAAATACATTAGAGGCCACATGCGTTCACTAGCTAGAGTTACGACAGAGATTAAAAAATTAAACAACTCAATAAAAGATCTCATGTCAGCATTCGATCCAATTCATTGGCCAACAGTGCTCAATTCTATCCGTACAGTTTGTGTTTATAGTTCTATTACAAGAAACTTTCGAATACCTTACAATGGCAGAACAATTCTAATTTTGTTCCGAAAATGCTTCAAGATTTTATTTAATGAGTTAACTATTACTAAAAATACCAAAGCTAAAGAGAATCTTAAGGATTTTATCTATGTTTTTGACGACGAAATTGAAGCAAAAGTTTCTGCAGTTGCTGTACGATCTCGTAACGAAATGAACAGGCACAAACAAACTGAGAAGCTACCGAATCGCTGCGATATTGCTACTTTGAAAGAGTATTTGGAAGAAAAGAGAGATAAGAGTATTTTGTATTTTAAAACACAAACAAGCCTAAAAGAAGATCAAGAAACATATAAACACTACCTTAATCTTATTGAAACGTCTGGGTTGCTCATAGAAATATTTAATAGACGGAGACCAGGAGAAATCGCAAAGACCTATGTTTTGGATTATACAAACCACAAAATCGTTGATACTAACAGTGATTTTTTTACGGAGCTTGAAGTAGAAGAAAAAAATCAAAGACTAAAGTATTTGCGTAAAACGTTTTTCACAATTCATTACATATAAAATGAATTAAGAGCTTCGATGGCTTAGTGGTTAGCATGCTTGCCTCCTAGCCGAAGATACTCGACGGGTCGTGGGTTCGAATCCCGTCGAAAATTATCGAGATTTTTTCTCGGTCTTTTCCGATGGGAAGAGTATCCAGGATGCCGAAACGCTACTTATTCGAATTTTAAAATGAATAGTGGACTTTTTCTGGTGACGTCTGGATCTCCAGGGGCTTCCTTTGCGAAGGAAAGCCAACACCTGGCCAGCTCATCGGATAGTAACCAAGTCACTGTTGGTTATAAGAAGGTCGGTACAGCGAGTTAGATGGTTTATTGGAAAAATATCTTTCCATTAAACTTAATAATAGCTGAGGTGTGCTTGAGACAATCGCTGCGCCCTGTAAATAGTACCCAGTAGGATAGATGACCGAGTCGTCTGAGGGGAACTTTGCAAGGAGCCCGCACGAAAGACTCGCATACTTGGGGAAAATAGGATGGTAGTAACGACGGAAAAAAACTAGGAAGATATTGGGATATAAGATACGTGAAAAACCTGGAATAAGTATACGTTGAAATCATACAACTACTATAAAATGAATTGAGGCCCTATTTCTTGTTTCAAAAAAATATTTGCATGTACTTTTTAAAAAAAATTAGCTTTTTAAAACGAATTATTTATTATGTTAGAAAAATTCTTTTTAGAATCGAAAATTTGTTCATCTGTGGCCGAAAATTTACAAGAGCAACGCATTTATGGCGTCATTCAAACATATGTAACCCGGAGCACAATCAAATTTGTAAACATTGTGGAAGAAAATTGTCAAAAAAATGCATCAAAAAGGCATTACAAGAAACTTCATAAAAAAGTAATTAACCAATTTTAAGAGCATGTGAATGCTATCAATATAAAAATACCTATGTAAATAAACAAGAAAATAAATAAGAAATAGAACTAATTTACAATAAATAACAACATTTATTGTAAAAACATTTTCAGTACTGTGCTTGATTTTATTTTTTTTTTGTACATTGAATAATCATGTTTCATTTACGTCTATTATGAACCGCTCTTAACTATTTACCACAGACCCACTAAAGCTTTTATGACAACCGTAAGTTTTATGATAAGCCTTTTGCCTCCTACCTCAAAGCCGACATGAAAGATTGTAATTCACTAATATAGGGTAGTCGTGCTAAGCGTGCAATGGGTTGAAGTTCCACTAATATACATATATTAATGGAAACAATACCATTAGATATAATTTAGTAACATCAGCTAACCAAAATTTTTTAACTATTTATTTGAATTATGTTTAGGTATAACGCATCTTAATAATGCACGTTGCATTAAAATATTACAGTAGTCATCTGTTGTAATTTTTAAGCTTTATTGTACTTTTGTGACACGCTGTACACAGGCAACTATATAACATAGAAAGAAAGGTATAAGTGTATGTTTATAGTACATGAGTCTTTACAAACATATGGTTCAAAAGTTAGTATATGTATTGTATATTCTAACTAAAAATAAAAAGTCAATAAGTGTATCTGAATATTAAAAGTCTAACAAAAAAAACTCTCTTTTAAAGAATATACACCAAACGAGCACAATTCTCATGTTCAGAAAAAAGTTACAGTTTCATCAGCACCTACGTGGTCATCTTCTCTGTGGCAGGTATGCTATATCGATAGGATGATCAGCAACGCCCTGTCAAATAATCTGGTTTCTAACGTTGAAGGGCTTCGACCTGCATTGAAATACAGAATTCAAGACTAGCCTCTAGGTAGACTAATTATCGTTGTAGATGGTAAAATTTGCCAGGTTGCTGCATTTAAATTACTTGAAAAATCAAATAAGGAAGATAGTGTTTTTTAGTAGCTTCTATGAGACACATGTATTCAGCTCTCATAAAGAAAACCACCATTGTTTATTATTTTCCAAACAGCAGGGAAAGAAAGCAGCGCTAGACAAATATCCTGAGTATGATATCGTATTCAGAATACTATTACCCCAGCCTGCATTAGCAACGCCTATGACTCCTATGCAGTTGCTTAAGTACATCAGCCACCTACGGAATTTTATTTTTAATTTTTTTTTTTAATTCATTTATTTTTTTATTTTTAATTGAAATAACGTCCAATGGTGGTACTGTCAAATTTTGTATTCATTAAAAAACAAAACGACGTTTCGGCCGTTTGAACAATGTACCGGCCCTTATCAGGTACAAAAATCTATAAGTAATAGAAAAAAAAAATCTCTACAATACAAACTTTGATAAATACAATAAACGCAAATTAGGTAAAGTGTATAATATACTTCTCACTCTTGCGAAGGGGATGTGAAATTGTAATGGAGTCAGAGTTTCAAGTTTCGTTGATTTTATACCCTGCACATACACAATTTACACAGTATACGCACATAATACAATCAAAAAAGAATCGCGAGCAGCTCCTTGTGAGACATACGTAAACATATCATGTTTTTCTAATACCATAAATAAAAGGGGCCCTCAAATCATGTACATCAAGTTAGCCTCCTTTCTTCATTGACTTAACGAGAGACTTGTAACAATTTTTCAATTTTTATGAATCTTGTTATCTATTAATATTATTATTGAAATAATGTATACTTAACATTTTGGAAAACAAGCGCTTTTTGCAATTTTGTTCCGTGTCTAAAATTTTTATTATATCAGAATTAAAGTTGTGTGTTAATTCAATGCTATGTTGTGATAGTACAAATGTATCTTTCTTTTTCTATGCCTCTCTATGACAAGCATTACAATTTAAGGGTTGTTTTCACCCCTTCGAATACTTTTTACGATGGCGCGAACAAACACGTGAAGCGGCGTTGCCACGCCGTGTAAGCCGGTAAGCAGAATATCTACTATGCAATTTCATTCACCAGCAATTGACGTAAACATTTGTCGTAGCATAGCACTACGTCTGCTCGAGCTACTTTGTAGCTGTCGATACTGCCGTTACTGCCGTTTTGTGCATCGTAAAATCGTGAAGATCCGTGATATTTCCGGTACGCAGTCATGCTGTCAGCCCCTATGGCATGAGTTTGTGTGCGCGTGTAAATGTGTTTATTTACCTTGGTCGCGTAATGTGTTCGATAGTGTGCCATCGACCCAGCTCTTTTTTTCCCACTTATAGATGCAGGTACGAGTATGCATGCACCAGCTCTCATAAACTGACATATGCTTGTGGTGTTTACATGGTACAAGATACGCAATGCCGCGTGCTTATAAGTATGCCCTGGTGCCTACAACCTACATCTGGAGCGTTCGGTATTTGAGCTGTAGCAGATAGGGACGTAAAAGCAGCTGACTAGATGCTGTCACCAGTGGCGTACGCGCTTTTCATCACAACAACCGCGAGTATGTAGCTGGCTGAAATTTTTGCACACATACACTCACACATACACTTGTTTCTTGCTCTACTCCAAAACGGTAGATATGCGAGATGAGGTATTGCTGTCTATGAGATCCTAGCAGAAGACGGTGGAAAAGGTTAGATGACTGAAACAGACGTGCGTGACGTTTCTAATTAAGTAGCTTATAAGTGAAAAGTCATTAGAAAATGATATGTGGTTAGGAAAAGTAGTGTGTGAAAAGTTTTTCTGCTTTATTCGAGTCCTTTTAGAGAGGCTGCAGATACTCATATAATAGACTGTCGGAGGACAAAGTCATTGCTGCAGTTACGTCTTTGCCACTGCTGTAACGGTAAGCTTATGTGCTCATCTAAAAGCTTTTGTCAGATACATAATTTAGATATAGTTTATCTTCATAACCAAAAGTGTGTACATAAGAATTTTTTAGCACACGTTATAAGCTCTCTCTCTGTTAAAACTAATTTACCTTATTGCGTTCGTTTAGTTTCTACTGAAATTTGTTTTGTGTAATGTTTAGTCCAGCAAAAATAATTTTTAAATTACTAGGTTTTAAGAATTACTATATTTATTTTTAAATAACTGAAAAGTTAAAGCTAGAGTCACATGTTACGGTGGTGTAATTTTCCTCCGGACCACATAACCCTAACTTTACTTTTTTAGTTTGCTAAAAATTATCGTGGTCTAATTAGTGAAAAATATACTTAGTGATTGTTATTGCATTAAAATTATACTGAATCAATGGTTGATTGAAAAAATTATTATAATTCATACATCGTCACAATTTTACTGTAATAATTTTAGCAAAGACTCAGTAAGATTGTTAACAAATACGATAAGAAAAAGGCAAAATCAAACTTTATGCGAACGACTCATGAGTTAACTTTCCGTTTTTCCTACAATAACTACAACGATTTGTTTACACACCAAGATTACGCCAAGATGGTTCTTTTTTACGGACAATGCAATTGAAATGCAGCCGCAGCTGCTCGTGCATATACTTAGTATTTCCCTAACCGGTGACCTCCACCTCGAAATGTAATCCTGGCAGCAGTTGGGAGAATGTTCCATGACGGAAATTTACTGCCTGCTGCACAGCGTGGTCGTGGTCAAGGTCATTATAATTACATGTGATGACTCTGTTCTCACATTTGACTTAGATTTGTTCTCAGCATAATAAATTTTGCTCGTTATTATCACAAGTTCATTACATCGATAACTTTTACGTAGTCTTGTTAATTATACACAATGTATGTTGACTTATTATACGTTTACAATATCGAAAGTTTAAGTTACATATGAGGCATTCCACATGAAGTCAGTTAGTTAAAAGAAAATTTTTTTCAAAACATTTGCAGATCCATGGTCCTTCGTAATAAAGCTGTAACCATAATTAAGATATTTTGATTCATAACAAAGCTATTAGTGACAGTCACGAATTTGTTTTTCTTTTTCCATAAAAAATCATAACAAGTATTATGATTTTATAGACTTTTTTTAAGTAAAATTGTTGAGTTTAAAAGTTTTTGAGGTTATACTACCCCCTTTAACTTGTATTTCAGGTTTTAGAGTTTCAAAATTTTTTTTTTTAACAGTATGACACGTTTTAAACAAATTAATCTTTTATTCTTTTGATTAGATGCGGTTATCCAAAGTAATGAATTCATGAAATTTCAAATCTACAAATTCACGTTATATTTTATATTTACTTATATTCGCTTTGTGCAGAAATTTGAGACAACGTCACCTGCAGGGAAAAACATATCTAACTATCAAGAATACACAGCCCTTTATGGATAATAATCTTTTACAAGTCTTTATTATAACAATAATGTATCTTTCACAACCAAAATAAATAAAATAAATTTATTTCTTTATTTCAATCAAAAAAAGTAAACTTCTCGTGTGAAATAGATGTATTGTATAAATGAACATAATAAATACTACTTTTCAATATATTAGCTCAAAAGTACTCCACGAAATAAATTGATATTCGAGGAAAACTGCATTACTCACTCACAAAATACAAGTATGTGAGGGGAAAACAAATTTTTTGTATCAATGCACACTTAAATAGGTTTTCTTTTCAGCTTGGAAGTATGCTTATCACTTAAACAAATTACATAAGTTGAGTAAAATTCATTATTGTTGAAATAAACGCTTGTTACAGATCATTGTCCATATAAGGCTTTGTATTCTTGTTAGTGTCGACATATTTTTCCCTGAAGATGGCGCTATTTCAAATAGCTGTACGAAGTGAATTCTAAACTATTAACTCTCACATCAGCTGAAATGGATTACCGTACGAAAAACACATACCAAAATATTTGTTTAATAAATGATTAGGGAGAATTCCATCTAATTGATAAAAATTATGAAATTTCTTAACGTAGCCCAATACTATCGAATGTAAATAATTTATTTTTCTATAACCATCCAACTATTTTAGGATTGATCGAATGTGCTCCAAGAAGAGTAAGGAACGTGCAGAATGAAGAACTGAACCTTCAAATAATTAAGGAGAATCCGAACCGGAGTATCCGTGATACAGAGAGGAAAACTGATCTCTCATACGGTACTATCCAAAAGATTTTGAAGGACAACGATCTTCACGCATACGATTGTAAACGTGTACAGGAACTTCAAGAACATGATCATGCAGCAAGGTGACTTTCTAGATTCGGAGATGAAAATCAAATTTCAATCTTACAAATAATTATACTAGCGATGAAAGCTTTACTCTTGACCGGTAATAGGATAATTCGTGTTAACATTTGGAGTGATATTTTTTTTTACTCATGAATCGCTTTATTGGCTATGCACCTATCATTTGGCCCTACTTGTCATTTTAACACGTATTTTTATGTGAGTGTAAAAAACTTTTGTCGACGGCGGCTGTTTTAACTCCCTACGATTTAACACAGAAAATTAATGATAATGAGGATAGTACCGTAGAAGCGCATAGTGAATAAATAATTTTTGCGTTCTTGTTGGATAGTTTAAAATTCTTCTGACGGTAAAATTTACTTAATCCAGACAAATTACCAAGTGGAACATAAATATCAAACACTCAATCCTTATAGTTACGAAAACTAAATAGTACGACCCACAATTCAGAAACGGACTAAATAATACTTACCACAATTTAGTGATGCTGATAATTAAAAAATGTATCCAGTGCATATTTTAGCGTGAAAGTTTGTTCTCCTTCTTCTTTCTTGCAACTTTGATACATCAATAACTTTCCTTATTCAACTATTAGTCCGCAAAGACGGAAGTCACAATTTTCATATCAGTCGATCTCAGCATTCCTCATCATATTACCTGCTCTTTAACACTGTCTTTGTATATGTTAAAAACTAGGTAATTTTTTTTTCAAAAATATTTTACCATTAATTTATCATATAAAATTTTATAATAATATGTAGAGTTAAATTCTTCCCTGAAATGCAGCGAAGAATTGCTGCTGATGCTGATTTCGTGAAAACAATTCTGTTCACTGATGAGTCGAATTTTGGGCGGGACGGAATGTTTAATGTTCTCAATAACCACCATTGGTCGGATGTTAATCCAAATGTGGTAGTTGCGAACAAGCACCAGCATAGATTCTCTACTAATAAGTGGGTCGGCCTGATTAATGATAAAATGGTAAATTATGTTTTTGTTAATTACGATGTTGGTGTTGATTAGTAAAATACAAAGTTAAAATTTATAGATATTTTTCTCAAGTTAATAATGACAAGACAAAGAATGTGGTATCAACATGACGGCGCTCCAGCTCACGGGTCTAACGTTGTGATCAACTATTTAGATTTAGTTTTTCCCAACAGATGGATTGGTATCGGAGGTACACCGATCACATTTATTTCATACCTTTAAATCTATCCTTTTTTTCCTTACATTACATTACACTTTTCTTGTTAGCGAGTAAAGATATTTCACTTGACTGCTACTATCTGTAAATATACCACCTAATCTAATACTGAGGTGGCTGTTACTACTTATCAAAGTCCTGTTTACATATCCATCCTGCAATCCATCCTTACTATTACCTTAGGTGAAATCCATTGGCCCGCTCTATCGCCAGACCTTAATCCCCTTGACTTTTTTTTGTGGGGGGCTGTAAAAGATCATATTTATGAAAGAGAAATCCAAGACTTAAATCATCTAGAAGAATGCATAGCAGCTGCAATAGAAAATATCACTCCAAAAATGGTTCGTGCCGCACTCGGTAACTTTAAACGCCGGCTGCAGTGTTGCATTGAACATGAAGGGGGCCATTTTGAGCAATTTATGTAAATAATGAATTTTTTAGGATTAAATTTTACAGAACCATGCAATAAAGGTTATTAAAAAGCGTATTCTAACATTTTAATTGACGAAAAAAAAAATGTAAATAAAAGCATTTTGTCGCGAAGTGAGTGTTGTGACTTGTTGATACCTTCATATTTAAACAGTACTTCAAAAGTGTTAGGATGAGTTTATAGCATGACCAATTAAGCCAAAGTTCAAATAATGACTAACTTACGCAGGACTTAAGCCGTACTTAAGCAGTACTTGTGCCATATTCAAGCGGCACTCCAGCAGTACTTGGGTAGACTTAACCGTACTTTAGCGGTACTTGACAGACTAAACCATTATTCACTGGGACTTCCGCAGTACTTTAGTGGTACTTCAGCGTTACTTTATCGTACTTTAGCGGTATTGCTGCGGCACATTGGTGGTACTTCAGTGGTACTTAAATGTTATTTTAGTGGCACTTCAGCAGTACTTTAGCGGTACTTCAGCGGTACCTTAGCTGTAATTGGGCTGACTGAGCCGTACTTTAACGTTACTTTGTCCGTACTCTAGCGGTACCGTAGTGGTACTTTGGCGGTACTTCAGCGGTACTTAAGCGATACTTCAGCGATACTTCAGCAGTACTTCAGCAGTACTGTAGTGGTACTTCAGTGGTACCTTAGCTGTGATTGGGCTGACTGAGCCGTACTTTAACGTTACTTTGTCCGTACTCTAGCGGTACCGTAGTGGTACTTTGGCGGTACTTCAGCGGTACTTAAGCGATACTTCAGCGATACTTTAGCAGTACTTCAGCAGTACTGTAGTGGTACTTCAGTGGTACCTTAGCCGTAATTGGGCTGACTGAGCCGTACTTTAACGTTACTTTGTCCGTACTCTAGCGGTACCGTAGTGGTACTTTGGCGGTACTTCAGCAGTACTTAAGCGATACTTCAGCGATACTTTAGCAGTACTTCAGCAGTACTGTAGTGGTACTTTAGTGGTACCTTAGCCGTAATTGGGCTGACTGAGCCATACTTTAACGGTACTTCAGCGGTACTTTGTCTGTACTCTAGTGGTACCATGGTGGAACTTTAACGGTACTTCAGCAGTACTTTGACAGTACTTCAGTGGCACTTTGTCCTACTCTAGAGGTACTTAAGTGGTACCGCAGTGGTACTTTAGCGGTACCTTACGGTACTTTAGCAGTGCCTTAGCCGTACTTAGGCTGACTTAGTTGTACTTCAACAGTACTTCAGAAAAACTTAAGCGGTACTTTAGTGGTTCTTCGACTGTACTCTATCGATTCTTTGACAATGATTCAGTGGTACTTGGGCTGTACTTTAGTGGTACTTCAGCGGTACTTAAGTAGTAATTCAGTGGTACCGCAGAGGTACTTCAGCGGTACTTATCGGTACCTTAGCCGTACTTGAGCTGACTTAGGCGTACTTTAACAGTACTTCAGCGGTACTATAGAAGTACTTCAGTGGTACTTTAGAAGTACTTCAGCGGTACTTTAGAAGTACTGCAGTGGTACTTTAGGCAAACTTTAGCAGTATCGTAGTGGTACTATAGCGATACTTAAGCGGTACCTAATCGGTACTTCCGCGGTACCTTAGTGGTACTTTCGCGGTATCTTAATGGTACCTTGGCGGTAGTTCAGCGGTACTTTGGTGGTGCTTCAGCGGTACTTTAGCAGTAGTTCAGCGGTACTTTAGGCATACTTTAGCAATATCATAGTGGTACTTCAGTGGTACTTAAGCGGTACTTTAGCGGTACTTTAGTGGTACTTTGGCTGTACTCTATTAGTAATTTGACGATATTTTAGTGGTACTTGGACTGTACCTTAGCAGTACTTTAGCGGTACTTTTGCGATACTTCAGCGGTACCGCTGTAGTACTTTAATGGTACATCAGCCGTAGTTGAGCTGACTTAGCTGTACTTTAACAGTACGTTAGCGGTGCTTTAGCAGTACTTCAGTAATATTCTAGGCAAACTTTAGCGGTATTGTAGTGATATATTATCGTTACTTAAGTGGTACCTAATCGGTACTTTAGCGGTGCTGCAGTGGTACTTTACCGGTACTTTGCAAAACTACGGCTGTACTCTATTAGTATCTCGACGATACTTTGCGGTACATTGGCGGTACTTCAGTGGTACTTTAGCAGGACGTCAGTGGTACTTTAGGCATACTTTCGTGGTACTTTAGTGGTACCTCAGCTGTACTTTAGCGGTATTTCGGATGTACTCTATAGGTACCTTGACGATACTTCAGCGGTACTTTGGCTATACTTTGGTGGTACTTCAGTGGTACTTTAACAGTACTCAGCGATACTTTAGGCATACTTTAGTGGTATCTTAGTTGTAATTCAGCGGTACTTTAGGGATACTTCAGCGGTACTTTGACTGTACTTTATCGTTACATTCACAATACTTCAGTGGTACTTAGGCTGTACTTTAACGTTGTTTTAGTGGTACTTTAGCGGTACCTTAGCCGTACTCGAGCTGTACTTTAGTAGTGCTGTACCGGTACCTTAGCAGAATTTTAGTGGTATCGTAGTGATACTTCGGTGGTACTTCAACGGTACTTAAGAGTTACTTGGGCTGTACTTTCGTGGTACTTTCGTGGTATCTTAGTGGTTCTAAGGTGGTACTTTGGTGGTACTTTAATAGTACTAAGCGGTACTTTAGCAGTACTCCAGCGGTACTTTAGACATACTTTAGTAGTATCGAAGTAGTACTTTAGTGGTACTTTAGCGGTACTTTCGCAGTACTTTAGTGGTACTTCGGCTGTACTTTATCGGCACTTTGACGTTACTTTAGTGGTTATTGAGCTGTACTGTAATGGTACTTTAGCAGCACTTTGGTGGTACTTCAGCGTTACCTTGGCTGTACTATACCAGTACATCAGAGGTACTAAAGCTGTACTTAAGCGGTATCTCAACGGTACTTTTGCTGTACTTTAGTGGTCTCGTAGTGGTACTTTGGTGGTTTTTTTGGTACCTGGGCGGTACCTTAGCCATACTTAAACGGTACGCTAGTGATACTTTAGCGATACTGTAGCGGTATTTTATCAATGATTAGGTTTTACTCTATCAGTACTTGTACGTTACTGTAGCAGTACTTGGGTTGCTCTTTAGCGGTACTGCAGCAGTACCTTAGAGGTATCGTAGTAGTCTATGGCGGTACTTCATCGGTACTTTGGTGGTACTTCCGCAGTACTTGGATGTACTCTAGCAGTACTCCAGAGGTACTTGAGCTGTACTTCGGTGGTATCTCAACGGTACTTTGGCGGTACTTTAGCGGTACTTTACGTTACTTTAGTGGCACCTCAGCCGTACTTTAGCTGACTTAGCTGCACTTAAACGAAACTTCAGCAATACTTTAGCGGTACTTCGGCTGTACTCTATCGGCACTTTGACGATACTCGGGCTGTACTCTAGCGGTTCTTCAGATGTACTTGAGCTGCACTTAAGTAATCTTAATGGTACTTAAGCCATACTTAAGCAGTACCATAGTACTTAGGTGGTATTTCAGCGGTACTTAAGCGATACTTCAGCGGTACTGCAACGGTACTTCAGTGGAACATAGTGGTACCTTAGCCGTACTTTAGCTGACTCTGCCATACTTTAACGGTACGTTAGCAGTGACTTGGCTGTACTCTAGCGGTATTTCAGAGGTACTTGAGCTGCACTTATGTGGTATTTCAACGGTACTTAGGCCTTTCTTTAACGGTCCCATAGTAGTACTTTGGCGGTACTTCAGCGGTACTTTAGCGGTATTTTAATGGTCCTCCATTGATACTTTAGCGGTACGTTAGCCGTACTTTGGCTGTACTCTAGCAATACTCAGGTGGTACTTGGGATGGTTTTCAGCGGTACTTAAGCGGTACTTTGGCCTCACTTTAGCGGTATCGTAGTGATATTTCAGTAGTACTTGGACTGTTCCTAAGCGGTATCGTAGTAGTTCTTTGGTGTTTCTTCAGTGGTAGTTTAGCGATACTTAAAGCCTACTTTAGCGGTATTCAGGATGTACTTTAGTGATATTTAAGCTATACTTAAGCGGAACTTCAGAAGTTCTTGAGGTATTTGGGCGGTACTTTTGGTGGTTTTAAGTTGGTATCCAGCGTTTTTTATCAGTTTGTGAACTGTATTGAAGCACTACTTGATTACCTTAGTACTTCACTACAATTTTAGGGTATTTTAGCTGTGCTTTAGAAATGATATGGAACAATATTAATATTGATACTTTATTAAACAGAACTTTTAGATTAATAGTGAGCAGTATAAGTTTTTTTGTGTTGTACATAGCGTTGTTGTTTTGTTGTATAGTATAGTTGTATAGTTGGTATACATGTTTTTCGAAATTTCAGACTTATGTATTGTATCAAAATATTTTTTTATTTTCAAATATATTTTCATTTTATTTTTGAATTTCTCAATCCATTGCACATTGTTGTCAGAATAAGTATGTATTGATCCAATGGTAGTTGCTCGCTTTCTTGAACCCCATCATTAATATTATCTGCAAATTAATGAGAATTTCTATTAAGTATTTACATTTAACGTATTAAAAACTGATGTATAGGCTTGTAAAATTTTGTTACATAATGTATTAGTACATTAGATACTTAACTTACTACAAATGCTGTCATACACTTCATTTGGGATAGCATCGAAATTTCCTTTCCTAGTCGGCGTCATGGTTTTTAATGCTTCCTCTCCCACTACCAATTTTATGAGACGTCTTGCTAAATCTGCCTTGTCCTTTGCTTTTATTTTTTATTTTTAGAGGGAGGCTTTATTAACAGCAATTTCGTAATCGGCATGTAGAAGCACCTAGAAAATTTAGAGATTAAAATATAAAACATACTCATAATTTTTTCGAATCAAGCACTAAAAATGTAGTGTTGGAGGTATTAGAATTGGGCAAGTCAAAAGTCTGGTTCTCGGTTGTAAAAAAATGAAGCATTTTGGTTGATGGTCTTTTTATCTTGTAAAAGTACACTTGTCAGGTTCAGTGCATATACTATGTAATGCTTTCTCAAAAGTAGCTGTTGGTATTTACTGTTTTAAAAAAAGTTGCAATGGAGAAACGTTAGTGACTAATTTATGTTTACCTTCCTAGTCACTGCTCTGTCATCTGCCTTATGATTGTCCTTATCAGGTAAATCTTTATCTTCAGCTAAAGAATGTAAAGTTATAATGTATCATTAATAATTACTTGATACTAAAAAAAGTAATTTAATTGATTACAATTGAAGGGGACGTAGTGATTAGTATATAATTAAATTAGTTTGCGTCGATTGGTGGTTAGTCGTCATACAACATGAAGTAATAGCAGATGATGAGTAACCTAGATAATGACATGAAATTAAAACTATAACAAAAATCACTATAAACTTTAAAGGTTAGAACAAACATAGATTTACTAACAAATCTTAGAATGTTTGGCATTATGAATAATAGTACCACTGGATAAGACTTCCAGACTCTCTAGAAAACGCTTATCATCTGGGATTTTAGAAAAAAAATTTATGCATATTTTATAAAAATGAATATTGTTGTACATATTCTTTTTTTTTTTTTTTTATCATTATTCATCATCACCCGTAGGCTCAGACATGGCTTTTTTTTACTCAAGAGAACAATGTTTTTCAGCCATCGATGCATCTGAGTTATGACCAGATGTTTACACTTATGTAAGCACCAGAACCCACTCAGTCACACCTATGATCACGTTGGCAAAGCGACAGAGAAACAGTTAAGCGATCCTCGAGAATGAAGAGCATAGGCGAAACGGCGAGATTTGAACGGTCACTCATCCAAGTACTAACTGCGCCAAATGCTGCTTAACCTCGGAGATCGACGGAACTGCAACTCAACCGTTGTGCCACTGCGACCACTATATATATTCTTAACACGAAATAGATTAAAAGAAAGTGTTCGTTCTGATAAATAATTTAATGCATAGAAATTATACAGAGGAAAAACTTACTCGTCGTTTACTTGTTGTTTTGTCATATTAAAATTGGTTTTTTTACTTCGACATTAATTGTTTAAAAAGTTTACTGTTTGATTAAATAAATTTTATTTGCTGGTATAGTAGGTTAAAGGACCATGTGTGCATTTTAATTGTATGTTTTATGTGAAAAAAAATCAAAGAAATCGTAAAAGTTGAGACTAAAGCACGTAAAAAATATACAATTCTTAGGACAAACGTACACTTAACGAACATGATGAGCAAAAACAAATATTCAGACAAATCATGGCGTGAAAGTAAATTTTACTTACCACTCTTCATCAAAATTTTTGCCGAAAACCATTGATTTTCCCGTTTTGCCGAAGTTTCATTCCCATAGTCACGCACATCAGTCGATATAACCACATCATAAGTTGAAGGTGACGTATTTCACAGAACTAACGAAAACATTTTATTTATCTCCAATACCAAGTATAGAAAACCAACAGCAAAAGTTGTGTAGTACAACCAGTAGCAATTGCAAGAAAACAAAATTTTTGTAGCAGTAAATCAACAACTGAAGTTGCATATGACAATGACATAGCGCAATACTTTGGAACGAATTTAAAAGTTGTATCATTCAAATTAAAAAAAAATTTATGAATAAACACAAGGTAATACTATTTTTTTACAAAATATTGAATTTACAGTAAGTAATTAAACGTGCCATTTTGTTTATAAAATGTCATACTTTAAAGTGCATCCATGAATTCAATTTTTTAAACATATTTTTACAGCATCTAATAAATTGTCAACTGTAATAAATAAACAGACATGTCAATAATAAAAAAAAATTTTCAACGTTTGGTCCTACATTCTTTTAATTTAATAATGCTATGTAGGTTACGCTGCACCTCTATTCAGGTACGTATACAATAATGGTTTAAGTGCTTGTCTAAGTATAAATTATATGGGTTATATAAAACCAGTGCATGAAAATTCATTATACCATCATAAACATATCTTTAACATCATGTGCTTGCCACCGTCTTCTGCTAGGATCTCATAGACAGCAAATACCTCATCTCGCATATCTACCGTTTTGGAGTAGAGCAAGAAACAAGTGTATGTGTGAGTGTATGTGTGCATAAATTTCAGCCAGCTACATACTCGCGGTTGTTGTGATGAAAAGCGCGTACGCCACTGGTGACAGCATCTAGTCAGCTGCTTTTACGTCCCTATCTGCTACAGCTCAAATACTACACGCTCTAGATGTAGGTTATAGGCACCAGAGCATACATATAAGCACGCGGCATTGCATATCTTGTACCATGTAAACACCACTAGCATATGTCAGTTTATGAGAGCTGGTGCATGTATACTCGTACCTGCACCTATAAGTGGGAAAAAAAGAGCTGGGTCGATGGCACACTATCGAACACATTACGCGACCAAGGTAAATAAACACATTTACACGCGCACACAAACTCATGCCATAGGGGCTGACAGCATGACTGCGTACCGGAAATATCACGGATCTTCACGATTTTACGATGCACAAAACGGCAGTAACGGCAGTATCGACAGCTACAAAGTAGCTCGAGCAGACGTAGTGCTATGCTACGACAAATGTTTACGTCAATTGCTGGTGAATGAAATTGCATAGTAGATATTCTGCTTACCGGCTTACACGACGTGGCAACGCCGCTTCACGTGTTTGTTCGCGCCATTGTAAAAAGTATTCGAAGGGGTGAAAACAACCCTTAAATTGTAATGCTTGTCATAGAGAGGCATAGAGAAAAAGAAAGATACATCTGTACTATCACAACATAGCATTGAATTAACACACAACTTTAATTTTGATACAAAAAAAATTTTAGACACGGAACAAAATTGCAAAAAGCGCCTGTTTTCCAAAATGTTAAGTATACATTATTTCAACAATAATATTAATAGACAACAAGATTCATAAAAATTGAAAAATCGTTACAAGTCTCTCGTTAAGTCAATGAAGAAAGGAGGCTAACTTGATGTACATGATTTGAGGGCCCCTTTTATTTATGGTAGTAGGAAAACATGATATGTTTACGTATGTCTCACAAGGAACTGCTCGCGATTTCTTTTTGATTGTATTATGTGCGTATACTGTGTAATTTGTGTATGCGCAGGGTATAAAATCAACGAAACTTGAAACTCTGACTCCATTACGATTTTACATCCCCTTCGCAAGAGTGAGAGGTATATTATATACTTTACCTAATTTGCGTTTATTGTATTTATTAAAATGTGTATTGTAAAGATTTTTTTTTCTATTACTTATAGATTTTTGTACCTGATGAGGGCTGGTACATTGTTCAAACGGCCGAAACGTCGTTTCGTTTTTTAATAAATACAAAATCTGACAGTACCACCATTGGACGTTATTTTAGTTATCAACCAACTGTCATTGTACGTCTTTATGATTCTTTATTTCTTAGTTTTGAGTTACCACAGAACTCTTTTATCTTTTTTGTCCAATGTGTCAAGTCAAAGCATACATTGATCTGGCTCAATATGTTTACGACATAGGCTTTGTCAGGCCTTGTGCCAACTGCCAAGTACATGAAAGCACCAATTAATGCTCTGCGTAATTTTTTTCAGTTTTGAGGACTTGTTTAGTTCCAATTTCACCGTAGTCGCTAAGAACGTCCTAACTATCTTTTAGTCCGATTTTCCAAGTATTGATAAAATATCAGTTATTTATTGATTCATTCTCATACACTAAATTTGCTTTACTGTTTGCTTAATGTTAATCCCTAGCTAATAACTAGCAAGTCCTAGGTCTTATATCTCAGTTATTGGCTAGTTCTAAATTAATTTTCGTAATTGTTTTTATATTATGAAGAGCCATGATAACATCGTCAACGTAAACCAACAGGTAAGTACATAAGGATCTGAACTAGTTGGGGTAAGTTGGATTGCTCTGAAAGCTTTATTAAGCTTCTTGTGCTATTGAAAAACTGATTGTTTTAGCCCGTCGATTGACTTTTTAATCTTGCAGACTATCCACCAGTTCTTGAAAAATGGTGGATATACTGAGCCTGACGCACCAACTCATAATTTTTTAGACGACAATTCTGTTGAGCGTTTGGTTCATCAGCTTTAAAGACCTTATACCTACCGTGTTGTGTATTTTATATTAAATTACACACAAATTATTCAAAAATCGTAAACTTTGCAAATTACACACAAAATAGAACTACAATAAATTTTTACACTAAAATTGAATAAAATTGACAAAGAAAAACATGTATAATCATAGAAATATAGTATATGAGATCAAAATTTTGTTTTAATATTTCAAGAATATGTAAAGATTGAATCTGTTGAATAAAAAGAAGGAACAAAAGTATGTTTTTCTATATGTATTGAAGGAAAACTCTAAATAAAGTTGTGGGGCTAAGAAGGTTAAATAGAAAATCTAACCAAATACAAAAAAAAAATTGAAGAGGAAGCTAGAAACAATAAAAAGAAGCTGTGGAGGTATGTAGGGTAAGTTGAGAAGGCACTAAAATAATTAACTTAATTTAAATAATATAGAAATTGGAAGAAAATTACCTTTTTTTTATACAAGTAGAGAAATAATTATGGAATGGTCGTCAGAAAACACCATATAATAAATGTATACGTACATCTTTCTATATTATATAGTTTTTTTTTTTAAATATTATTCTGCTCTACGTCCAGCTCCTTTTTAATAAGGGCACTACTATCGGCACTTGGCACTTGGGAAAAAGGCAAGGAAAGTGATGGGAGGCCTCCCATTACAAGAGAGGGTTAGGAGAAAATTAGGCTATTGTGCTGCGAGGAAGTCGCCTAAATCCTCCTTGAGGAGCATTGTGTGGTGAATAAGTACGTGAGAAAATTCACATAGGTACTTGCCCGAAAAAGTCGCACTGGCCAGGTATCGAACCACGGTCTCCCGCGTGCCAATCCACGACCTCGCCGACTGAGCCACCACGTGCTCCGTTATATTATTTAGTTATTTAGGAGGCGTTGTCCAAACTCCCTTCTCTGGCCTCTCTTTGCCTTTCTGGAAATAATACACAATTTTTTTGGTTTTCCTGTGAAATGACTCGCTTAGATTTTATTCTAGCCCCCCCCCCCTTTGGCCTCCTGTACGTTTTTCTTCTACTTCCTTTGTCCCCCTTAGCATCCCTGAGAATAAGGCAAAATTCATTTTATTTCTCTTTAAAATCAACGCAATAAAATTTTAGACAATGCCTTCCTCTCAGGGCCCCTTGCCCCCTTTCATGTTAATTACATGCATCCTCCTGTACTGTCTTTCTCACAATTTCTACCTACTGCCTTAACCTCAATGTTTTTTCACAACAATTGGTTACAATTTTTTTTATCATGGTAAGTTGCTGAAGTAGGAAAACATTTAGTGACAATGAAACAAAAAACATTTTGTAGTTCACATAGCCAAAATAGTTTTATACACATTGATTGGAAAGATTTGTATTATTTTTATTTATATGTATTTGCTTTCAACTGTACTATTAAAATCCAAAGCGTTCTTACGTTTTTCCTATTAGTATTTTTTTTTTAAACAGTATTGCAATGAAAAAATAAAAGTGTCTACTTTTCTTGAGCTGTTGTAACATACATAAATAACGTGAAACAAATATCTTAAGGATTATAAATTTTGTCGATAAAGATCTCATTAGCTAGTTTGTAATTTTGAGACATGTTAAATAACATTCTTATAAATTCTGAGCAGCTCATACTATTAATAGATTACATTTTTTTCGATTAATCTGTGAAAGTAGCGATGAAACTGCATAATAATAATAATTATATTGATTCTAATGACAGTAGCAAAAATTATGAGCATTATAGTTATTATCATAATAATAATGATAATAATAAAAAAAAACATCGAGAAAATTAGGTTTATAATAACCCCTGGATTGTTTTCGTCAAGTTCTCAATAAATTCAAAGTTTTATTTTTGAAGACATTAAAGATAGATGAGGAAGGTATCATCCAAATAAGAAAAGTAAAAAAAAGCAAGGGTGCGTGAGGTTCAATGGCAAGGAGATGGAGAAGCCTGCTTAAATATAATTGGATTTAAAATCTTAAATATATTTAATGAACGCTGAAATGTAGCTGGTAAAAATCTGATTGCCTTTTGAAATGTTTTTATCAACGTTTTTTGTGTCTGAAAATGACATGTTTTTTTTGTCTACATATTTTATAAAAATATTAAGAAAATAACAATGTTGACTATAATCTTAGTCATTTTATTCTATTACACGATTGTAGATAACATAGGTGAGAAAGTAAATAGTTACTTGTGTTTCGTAATATTTAAATAAATATTTCTTTACTATCTTCATTTTTTGAAAAATTATTGCTGCAACTGTTTTATTTCAAGCCTAAAGACCTAAATGTTTTTGTGTTTATGCATAAAGTGTAAAAAACAGTATTAATCATTAGAGTTATAAAATTATAATGATCAATAGCATACTACTGTTGACTCAAAATTGGCATCTTTTGCATGATTCTTTTAGTACTTTTTAAGTAAGTATAGTATTTTCCAACCTGTATCAGTCAACAACAAGATAGTCTATTTATATTTGTTTGTATAGGGATGGTGACTGACAACTTTGAAACTCAAGAGAGCAGGAGGGAGCCAATACTTCAGCCAATATGAATCAACTTTCAGCTTCAAAATCAAGTCTTTTTTTATATAACGCCACTACCCGATTCGCAAGTTATAACGTGCATATTGACTGATTGTTTTTTTAACAGTTTTCGAAGGGAAGTCCAATACTTGGCCAGCTTATTGTGTAAAGTCACTAGCAGTTTGAGACAATCGTTGCGCCCTGTAAATATTACTCAATAGGATGGATGACCGTGTCGTCTGAGGGTAACTTTGCAAGTGGCCTGCACGAAAGTCTCGCATATTGTGAGAGAAAGGATAATAACTACGAAAAAAAAAAACAAGGAAGGTGGAGATTAGGAATATAGGATACGTAAAAACCCTGTGATAGGTAAACGTGGAATCTCAATACTAATACTGAAATACATATAATACTCAAATAAGTATTCGTGTAATACAGTGTGTGCTACATATTACAAAGATACGAACATTGCTTACCTTTAATTGTTTTAACAAAAAATAAAGCATCGCTCGTGCAAGTTTTATAATTACTTATGTTGTAATATAAACTTTATAAAGTCATCTGTTTGTAAAATAACTAACTTATAAAATACACTTTTCTGACTCCAAGCATTGCATCTATAAATTTTTCTTTTTAAACCACATTTATAAACATTATATTTGTTTATTGAGTTTATCGTAATCTCTTTGATATCATTACTAGTCAAAATTAATTTTATCTCATTAAATAATGATGTGCACCAAGATAATTGATTTTTACGAGTGATTTAGTGCTGACTTTTACACACACTAATATTTTATTTATTTTCTTTTGTTATTTAAAACTAAAATATTCTTTACGTCTTATTAAGTTTGATTAAATGATTGATTGAAGATAGATGATTATTTTTTTAAATTCTTTTTATATTATTGTAATTTGTTTAAGAATTATGTATCTCAATACACCTACAATAAATCATAGACATTTAATTATTGTAAAACATAGTCAATAGTTTTATTCGTAATCCAAAAAATCAATTTACTTGAATTTTTATTAGTAACCGTTAAATATCCACTGTCTTATCATGTGCCATTCTCAATTTTCGTTATCTTTTTCAGACCTCCACACCTAAATGACAACTTCATTTTTCTGGATTCGACTAATAATACCATTTTCACTCATAATAAAGTTCGTGTAGCAGTTTCATTCAACCTGGGTTGGTTTACCAGAGGTACAGGAAGGACCTACGACAATTTGTCTGTCTCAATTCTTCAAAAAAAAGTCTTATCGTACATAACTCTAAATAGAAAATGCAAAACTTGTGATAGTGGCCGTAAAGGAAAGCATCATGATTGCACAGTCAATTTTACATGATCAGCCAAAGCTATGGAGCCATATTCTGCTGTTGAACTTACCACTAACAACAGCATTTAAAAAAATGTAACCTGGATGTTGCATGTTCAATAGCTGACAATGATAGCAGCTCAATTTATGCTGTCAGAAATGCTTGCGATTTCGGGGTAGTTAAACACTCTGATAAAAACCATACAAGTAAGGGCGTTTCGAACGCTCTGTATAAAATAATTGGCAAGCACAAAGAGCTCCAATCAACACACGTCAATTTTTTACACAAGTGCTTCACTTATGCTGTTTCTCAAAACACAGGTAACAGTGCAGAAATTGCTTCTGCAATTAAAAATATTCCAGATCATTGCTTTAACATCCATGATAATTGCGGTTCATGGTGTCAATTTAAAAACAATCTTGATCCTTACACGCATTCTGTGACAGGCAATGATTTTACAAACCAGAACCTGTTTAACGACTTGAAAAACATTTTTTGTTTGCTTGCTAAAAATACAATTATGTTTGCTGCTGAAACGTCAAGTAATGGTAATAAAAGTTTAAAATCCACGATTGTTACTAAAGCCCTGAAAAATAGAGTTTACGGTATGTCTTCAGCAGGAGATGTAAGAGTAACTTGCGCTGTTAGCAAAAAAAATTTAAGAGAAAATTGATGACTTGAGGGTCAGTGCCTAAGCACACGATCAGTAAGAGCTAATTTTGGGAGTACGAATGAAAACTCCAAAAAATCATGTGTTAGTTTGAGCAAAGTTTCGTTGGTCTTAACGCCACCCTCATCAGGCTCACTTTATTAACAAAGAATTCTCAACAACATTTATAAAGTTCTTATAAGTAATCTCTTTTAAATACGTACACACGTTATCTATATTTGCAAGAAACGTACATTTATTGTTTATATGTATATATAGAAATACATACATGTTCGACACTTACGTTATTCGTTTAAGGTGACCAACAGTCTGTAACGATCGTCTTAACGATATAGACGTGAGTATTTATTATTAATATTTATACACAGTGGCCCTACAATGTAATTTACGAAAATTGTTGTGTTTTTTGTTTTTGTTTTCTTTGTTAATAAAGTGAGCCTGATGAGATTGGCATTAAGACCAACGAAACGTTGGTCAAACTAACACCTGATTTTTTGGAGTTTTCATTCCTACTCCCAAAATTAGCTCTTACTGATCGTGTGCTTAGGCACTGACCCTGAAATCGTTATGGAAACAACTGAGAGCAGAACGACATGTTTCAACAAATGACATATTCAAGAGAAAATTACTTGTTAGATGTGTCAAAAAAATTGTTACTTATTCCACGCAAATACACCAAAAAACATTGTATAAAAACTAATAATTTTGCCAAAAAAAGGTACACAAAGTCTTTGACAATTAAATTAAAAAAAAAAAAAACGTTTATTTCTTAAACGAAGGAAAGAAGATTGAAAACACAAAAAAGAGTCGTCAGAAGGTATCTTACTAATATATAAAGCAAAGTCGCTAAAACCGTTGTAATTGCTAACCGCGAAAACTACTGAACCGATTTTGCTGAAATTTTGCACACTAATTCATGATACTTCCTAGATGGTTTTAGTATAGGTTTTATCTTAAAAAATTTAATAACAATAGCAATAAATAAGCTCAAAGTTTTGCAAAAATACGCCAGCTTTTCACTTCAGTTTAGTAAAATCCGCTAGATGGCGTCGACATAAAATCGAGGCTACCTGCAACAGAATTAAATAAGTGTGATTATAATAAGCCGGAGCGTCTCAATTTCCATGCAGTTGTATTCTGGCAGTTCAACGAGCTGTACAGGGCATGCTGATAATAGTCTTGCAGCTGCGTATCCCGGTTACGGATGACACTCTTCTGTAAGGGGAAAGGGACTTAAGTGTCCATTCACCCTGAAACTCGACGAGAGCGATCAAAAAAAAGTTAAATCCAACCAATGACGTCTCTGGCATAATACCAGGAGACATATCTAGCCAGAGCACAATCTACACCAACTCTTCAGAGTTGTGTGGCAGTCCCACTATCCCACCTGGTGCAGTAAGAGAATTTTTGACTACAAATGTAAACCAGGGAAAAACAGCTCTGAGGGGCACGGGCAGCCACCACGGCTACCGTCTTGGTCGTCGCGTCCCCAACGCGCTTACCCATATGTTACTGTCTAACAATGAGCGGTTGGTTATCCGGAGAACGACCCGAAGACAAGATATTCTTTGGTCAGCGGCGTACCTCCCTCCATCATAGTCTCCGTACATCGAGACTCCCAGGGAAAGAATCAAGCAACCCGTAGCCATCTCTTTATCATCAGGGATAATAATAAAGAATAGCCTGGAAGTTTCACCACTGGCGCTTTTTAGGGCCATTATAAGTATTTACGTTCCCTACTTAACCATCAATTTCATCGGTTCTTTTTAGGATCCACCTAAGTGTAAACTACCTTGCCAACAAATACATTTTTACTATCATTTCCGGAAGCGATTCGTCGACTAAAAGACTATATTAACTAAAGATGGGTACTATTAAACAAAGTCAGTCATTCACTGTCAGACGTCACAAGCGGAGTTGTTCGCCGCAAGGCTGGAAAACCCAGTGACCGTCGACCCTATATTACCCTCTCGACTCTAAGCATTTAACCAGGAATCACTGATCCTCTCCAAGGTCTGCGCTGGGAAAACTATAACAGCTATAAAGGAAAAAAAACTTGAGCCAACGAAATAGCCTCCACTGGACAAGTATCACTAACCAATCTCCCCATCTAAGATCACCAAAACAACTGAATCTGCAAATAAAAAAGGTGCTTTAGACACCAACGTCTTCGACGTTATACCGGGAGACGTTGGGAAAGAGCACTACAACTAGCCCCAAAGCTTCGGACTTTGTAATTTTTCTCCCGATCTGTCTGGGTCTTCAACAGTAAGCCAGAGAAGATCACCCTGAGGTATCCAGGCAGTCATAATTGCTGTCAACTGCAGTCAAGAAAGAGTTATCTTAAGAAGCTCACCGCCTCACCGGTCTTTTTTAGGGCAATCGGACGTCAAACAACCTTGCCAACAAATATATTAGAACTTAACAAAGTTGACAAAAAACAGCTTTTAGGGGTCACAAAAATTTTAAGCATACCAAAAGTCGCAAGAGGATGAATTGGAAGAAAAACTTTAAGTGTATCTAATAAATACAATTTTACTTAGGCGTCAAGAAACTGACGTAGAAAATTTATCGAGATTGAAACAGCAGCGTCAAAATCGACAACTAAAGAGTCCATTACGTGAGAGATCAGCTTTTTATTGTACCCTCACAGCAATCTCTGAAATCTTTAAAGATCCTACTTCAGATTTTTTAATGAGTAGAAAATGTATTTGTGTTTTTGTGGCAATAAAAATATAGGGTTTAAGGTCCAGGACTTTGCAGCTCAGGTAATAAAGTTGTGAGATATGAGAAAAAAAATTTTTTTTTAATATACATTTGTTGGGGGTTTAAAATCTTAACAGCTTTAAAAAATAGCCCTTTTCGTGAATTACACTGGAGAAACTGTAAATCAACGGCTTCTTATGGCCACCGATTATCTTATGGCATAAAGAACGCACGGTACTCTTCAGCATGATTATTTTTTTGAATTTTTACACCTTATTATTTGACGAAACAAACTATATGGATTACGAAAAAATATGTTTTTAATAAAAAGATTTTTGTTCTGAGATGTATCAGGAATATGTGTAAAATTTCTAACTAAAAATGTTTCACATTACATGTCAACACACTACGGTGTTTTATTTAGTAAGTCTCGGGCGAAGCCGAGATGGGGGGCTGCTAGTAATGTATAAATCTGATTTAAATTTATTTGCAGAAGAAAATAAACTTAAAATAGCTACAATCAGTGACACTTTTCAACCTATCGTGGTATTTCTTGATTTAGAAACAGCAAGGTTCGGAAAACAAAAAGAAATTCTTTAGATTGGAGCTAAGTATCACACTATGAATTTTCTGTTAACATTACCCCTAGTCAACTAATTGATGAAGGAGCTAGTCAAACAAACAGCTTGAGGCTTTATAATGGAAAATTAAAACTCAATGAAAAACCTGTTGAATCTCTGAGATTGTTTGATGCTATGATCTCATTTCACCACTTATGTTTTTTTAAAAGAAAGTGCATCATAGTAGCCGACAATTATACATTTATACACAGCCAACAATTATAAATTTGATAGATCAAAATTCACATTAGCTGTATAAAAGACTTTGATGGAAAAATTCTTCCAGGCCATGATTTTGGTATTTGTAGATCGTTAACCTTTGATAAAAAAAAAGTAACTCAGAAGACAGGCAAAAGCGAAAAAATACTTGAAACTTTTGAAAAAAACTTGAAACTAGATGCTTGTCAAGCACACGATGCTTTAAAAGATGTAGTTCTATTAGAAAATATTGTACTCAAATTAAAAATAACGGATAAGTTTTTGGAGACCTTTGTAACTTGGGTTGATATTTATAACCAAGAAAATTTCGAAAAGAAGTTGCTTGAGGTTTTGAAATAATTGAGTGCTTTAAATGAGTACACGTCTCTTAGACACGATAAAAAATTATTGTCGCTGGCATTGCCTGCAATGACATTGTGGATATGCATTTAGAAAATAATTTAGAAGAAATAATTAGACTATTAGTTAAAAATAAAACGTACAAAGTACATGTAACAGATAGTATTAAAATCATTAACAAAATCAATAATTATTTTGAACTGTTCGTGCATTTTCTTAGCTGTGACCAAGTATTATTTGATTATTAAGTATTTACTTATTAGTTATAAGCGTAGGATACATATTATTCATGCTACACGCTAAAAATCTGTTGTTACTTCAATGATTAGAAAATTTTATGTTTTTGCAATAAATACTCTTTATAACACCAATATGGCTTAACCTATTGTTTCTATTTTAATAAAGTAATATTTTTGTAAATAAAAACTTGTTGGATACATATCATTATATTACAAACGAAATATAGAATATCATGCCTAATAGTGCGACGTTGTCACATCTTCAGAATGTTATATCGATACTACAGTTTTCTACAATGGATCAAATCAGTTAAATTAGATACTCCGTTAAGAAATCAGTACATCAGCATAAATAGATCAGATGAATTACTGCCACTTTTTCTTCAATACTTTTTTCCAGATTATATCGTGGATTTTCAACAACTTCAAGTAATCTTCTGTTGTTGTCTTAAGGAGCTAAAGTGTTGGCAAGCTCAGCTCACAGAGTACTAAGGAGAAACGCCTTCAAGTAAAAGGATGAGAACATTTAATACAAGAAAATTCTGTACAACACGCAGCACTATGTTTAGATAAATATACACAAATGTACGGTCTATTAAAAACTAGAGGTTCTTTCATCTAGTGCCCTCTAAGCTAAGCTTGCTAACCCGCCAACCCCTATGCAGTGGCTTTCTTTTCGTAAAAATAGAAAATAAAAAGTACAGTTAATTAAGTGTTTTAATATGACTAATGTAACCGAAAAGTAAAGATGTGTTACATTTTACATTGAAATCTTTTAATTTCAAACGTGTATTCTGATATGATGATACAAAATACGTATGATTTTAAGCATTAAGTCATATGATTTAACTTTAAATTTCTACAATTATTGTAAGGGCTTACAATTAAGATATTAGATTTTTAAAGAACTATGTATGTAAGAACTAGCTGTCCCCCCGTCTTGGCTTCGCCTGAGACTCACTAAATAAAGCACCGTAATGTGAAACATTTTTAGTTAAAAATCTTACATCTATTTCTGACACTTTTCAGAACAAAAATTTACTTAATAATAACATATTTGTTGAAAATCCATACAGTTTATTTGGTCAAATAACGAGCTGTAAAAAGTAAAGAAAAATGTAATTATGCTGAAGAGTTTGGTTCATGATGCTTGCCCGTTGGAGACTGTCCCGTTGGCTTAATTTTTTTTTTCTTTATAGCTGCTAGGTGCGCCCAGCGCAAAACTTAGAAAGGATCGCTGATTTTTGGTTGAATGCTTAGAGTCGCAAGGGTTATCTAGGGTCGTCGATCAGTGCGGCTCCCAGCCTTGCGACGAACAACTCCGCTCGTGACGTCTGCCAGTAAATGACTGACTTTGTTCAATAGTGGCTGGCTTTACATAGTCTTTTAGTCGACAAATCGTTTTCGAAATGGTACTATAAATGTTTTTGTTGGCTCGGTAGTTTGACCTTAGGTAGCCTTTAAAAGAACCGATGAGATTGATGGTTAAGTAGGAAACGTAAATACTTAAAATGGCCCTGAAAAAGGTAAGTGGTAAATCTTCCAGCTATTAAGAAGTACACTGGAGGAAAGTACGCCGCGTACCGCTGACCAAAGATTATCTCGTCTTCAAGTCGTTTCCTGGATAACAAACCACTTAATGTTAGTCGGGAAAGTGGGCCTGGATAATACCTTCTCTTTAGGTATGGTTGGGATGACCACTTAGAAGGAGGCCATTATGGCTGCCCGTACTCCTCAGGGCTGTCTTTTCTGGCTTGCATTTGAAATAGAAAATTCCCTGACGGTACCAGGCTGGATGGTTGAATGGCCACAAAACTCTGAAGTGCTAGAGCAGGTTGTGCTCTGGCTAGATATGTCTCCTGGTATTTTGCTCAAGACGTTATTGTTAAGAATATTTTTTTATTGGTAGCACTTCTTAATCCTGGTAGTTTAAGGTGGAATTAGACACACGACTAACCACTCTAATCTTCATGTACTGCCGGTAAACGACTATGCATATGGTGGAGACACTCGAGCCTACTATAACCACGCTCACTTAATTCTATTGAAGGTAGTTTCAATTTTAATTTTACGCCCCCTAGCGGATCCTCCTGAACTAACGTGAAAAGCTAGCGTATTTTGTAAAACTTTGAGCTTATTTATTGCTATTGCTATTAATTTTTTCAAAATCAAAACTATACTAAAACCGTCTAAGAAGAGTCAATAATTAGTATGAAAAATTCCAGCCACATTGATTGAGTAGTTCTCGTGGTTAGTGATTAAAACGGTTTTAGCGGATTTGTTTTATATATTAGTAAGATGTTAGTTAATGTAATTTTAAAGATAAGAACCAAACGTGAGGAGTCTTGTGACCCTTGACAGAAATGAAGCTGCCTCATGTATGTAGCAACGAAATATTGTCTGACATTAATTTTTACATAATACGTGTCCGCGCGTGCGCTTGTGTCTGTGTGTATAAGCGCTGGTGAGGCTTTACCCCCCTCCGCGCTTCGCGTGCTAATCCCCCCAGAATTAATTACGATTTTAAGTATTGGTAAACTTCATAAAAACTTTTCCTTTCTGTATTTTCATTATCTCACTCACTTCTAAGCTAGTATTTTTTTTATGATACTTATAAATTATACAATGCCAAAATTATAAGACAAAATTCATATGATACTGATTGTAACTTATGACATAAAACTTGATCACTGTATATACGATGTTTCTATCTAGTAAAACTTTGAAAATAGTAAATCTAGCCGTACATTTTGAACTTGAGCAAAAATTGATTTGCGAAAGTAAAAGCCCCATAAAAAATACCTTTTAACAAAACAAAGGATGTGTTGTTAAGTTAATATTTTAATGTAAGGAATTGCTGAAGCCCTTATGGTACTAGTACCGTTTAGAATTTTGAAAAAAATCATTTTTTTTTTTTTTACATTTTATGAATCCTTATACCTTCAAAATTCACCTCCTGAAAGGACCCCGCACCAATTAGATATTATTTTGGGTCCTGGTTAAATTAATTGAAGTTAATATATGTTGTAGATTATGATCTTCTGAACAAAAGTTTCCACAGGTGCAACTCCTGAAAATAAATAGTTTTTGAGTAAATAATTATTCAAGTCAATGATTCTGCAAAGGTTAGTTTAACAGCTAACGTAGTACAGCCACTGAACAAAGCTCGTTCGATGAACAGAAAAGTGATCGAAAATGGTTATGTCGAATGCATTTACCATTCTTGACTATCGTTAAGCGCAATATAAAATAGTTCTAGTTCAATCAATAGTAGCGTAGATCATTTACATTATTGTCTTGTACAAGAAATAGATAGCCTTTAGTATGAGAAAGCGCTTATCATAGTTAACCGATGAATAAGTCTTATTATTGTCGTATATTTATAAATAGCAGAGAAGTACTCAATCAAGATCGTTAATATAAATTGTCACAACTATTCTTATACAGATATATATGCTGACCCTCCTTTTTTACATATAAATTCTTGAACGACTCTTAATAATATTACTATAAGCGAAATCTATTTTGTAATTAATTATATCTAAATTGATCATTTACTGATAATGAATATTTTTCTCATTTCATGTCTTAATTATTTTATTTGCGCTATTGCTTACATGTATTCTCAGCTTGGATCTCGACGTTTCCAAAACCTACTACTTATAGATCCCACGTTATCTTGGACCTTTTCTTGTGGCAATGAATACTGACTTCCGTACACGAGATCAAGTTTTTCGAAAACAAATAACCAGTTTTTGCGATACGTAAAAGTACTTAGTTTACACAACTTATCTTTCCAAGAAAAATGAAAACATATTTTTTAAAGAAATTACAGGGACTTTGTTAATATGCATTAGTACTAAAGTTAAAGTAACGTATTGAAAAGTTATTGAAACTTTATACAAATTTCTGAAACCAATGAAACTATTCTCGTTTATTTTCGTTGTTCATAATTAAACTTTATTTTAATAACTGTTTTACTATTGCAAGCAAGTCAAATAATGCATAAAGCTTTATAAGTATGTGACTTTAAGTGTCAGCCCAAAGTGTATGCACGCATCGCCGGATTTGATGTGTGAATTTCGTTGCGATATATGTAACCAAAGATCGACAATGTCCTCAAGTTTTTACGTGTACCCGCAGCTAGGATATACAAACTCAGTGTTCACAGAGCGGGGGCAAAAGGATAAAAAAATTAAAAGGCGTCCCTGAATGAAAACGACTTGAAACTCTGACTTTCATTATTAAAATTTTGCACACCCCCACGGACAGTTTATTACTGCATTTCGACTATGTACGAGTATCTATCTGTACTCGATGCTTTTTCTAAGTCAATCACGACGAAATTATCCGTACTCATGTGTGCATACTTATGAAACCAATGTTTATTATTAACGTGCAAAAAAAAACTCATCTTTCATGTACAATACTCATCTTTATATACCTAACAACATTTGTTAATTAGCAGGGCCGATATACTTGGAGCTGTACCCTTAACCAGACTTGTAACTTTACTTTTATAGACATATTTTGAGCCATATTTTAAGCCATACTATTACCTACATATCATAATATATTTCAAGCCATACATTTTCTTTACTTTTAGCCATTCATTAAGCTATACTTTTAGCCAGACATTGAGCCATACTTTGGGCCATACTTCTAGCCATACGTTTGGCCATACTGTAAGCCATACATTAAGCCATACTTTAAGCCATACTTTTAGCCATACATTTAGCCATACTTTTACCTACCTATTAGGCTATGTTTTTATCCATACATTGAGCCATACTTTTAGCTATACATTAAGCTATACTTAACCCACATATTGTGCCATAGATTAAGCCATACTTTTAGCCATGCGTTTAGCCATACTTTGAGTTATACATTGAGCCATACGCTGAGCCATACTTTTAGCCATACTTGTAGCCATACACAAAGCCATACTTTGAGCCACACTTTTAGCCAAACGTTTAGTCATACTTTGAGCCCTACATTTAGCTATATTTTTACTTACCTATTAGGCTATATTTTAATCCATACATTGAGCCATACTTTTAGCCAGGCATTGTGCCCTACTCTGAGCTACACTTTTAGCCACACAGTGAGCTATTCTTTCAGCCATACTTCAAGCCATACTTTTAGCTATACCGTAAGCCATACTTTGATTCATACATTGAGCCATATACTTTGAGCCTTACATTATCTATACATTGAGCTATACTTTGAGCCATACTTAGGGCGATACTTCTAGCTATACGTTTAGCCATTCTGTAAGCCATACATTAAGCTATATTTTAAGGCAGATATTGTGCCATACATTAAACCATACTTTAAGCCATACTTTTACCTACCTATTATGCCATATTTTAATCCAGACATTATGCCATACTTTAAGCCATACTTTTAGCCATACGTTAGCCATATTTTGAGCCATACATTTAGCCATCCTTTGACTTACCTACTAGGCCTCATTTTAATCCATACATTGAGCCATACTTTTAGCCATACATTAAGATATACTTTTAGCCAGGCATTGTGCCCTACTTTGAGCCTTACTTTTAGCCATACGTTTAGCTATACTTTAAGCCATACATTTAGCCATCCTTTTACTTTCTCTACTAGGCCATATTTTACTCCATACATTGAGCCATACTTTTAGCCATACATTAAGCTATACTTTTAGACAGGCATTGTGCCCTACTCTGAGCTTTACTTTTAGCGACACAGTGAGCTGTTTTTTTAGCCATACTTTAAACCATACTTTTAGCCATACGTTTAGCCATATTTTGAGCCATACATTTAGCCATCCTTTTACTTATCTACTAGGCCATACTTTAATCCATACGTTGAGCAATACTTTTAGCCATACATTAAGCTATACTTTTAGCCAGGCATTGAGCCGTACTTTAAGCCATACTTTCTGCCATACTTTTAGCCATACTTTGAGCCATAGTTTTAGCCAGACATTGTGCCATATTTTAAGCCATACTTTGAGCCGTACTTTAAGCTATACATTAAGCCTTATATTTAGCCATTTTTTGAGCCATACCTCTAGCCATACTTTTATCTATAATTAAAGCCATACTTTGATTTATACACTGAGCCATACTTTGGGCCTTACAGTAATCCATACATTAAGCCATATATTAAGCTATATTTTAAGCCATACATTCAGTTATACTTTAAGCCATACCTTGAGCTATACTTTTAGCCATAATTTTAGTCATACTTTTAGCCATACTTTTAGCCATACTTTTAGCAATACAATTATTTTTGCCAGCTAAGCATGATTATCAAAGATGGGTTGAGATTTGGATGGACAATCATGGACGGAGTAGTTCTTAAATATTGACAAAAACTTTAAACGGTTCTTGACCATCGAGAGTACTTCCGAGTGGTTCTAGACCATCAGATGGGTTGAGATTTGGATGGACAATCATGGACGGAGTAGTTCTTAAATATTGACAAAAACTTTAAACGGTTCTTGACCATCGAGAGTACTTCCGAGTGGTTCTAGACCATCAAGAGTTTCTCTGATTCGATTTTGATCCTCGAAAATACCTAAGGGGAGTTTTCTATTATTAAAAATGCCCTTGAGCAGTCTGCGACCGTTAGGAACACCTTTAAACTGTTTTTAACGGTAGTTGTAGCCTCCAAGCAGATCTCAATCATCTAAAATATCCCCGAGCAGCTCTTGACAGTCAATAGTACCTCTTAGCTGTTAAAAATACCGAACAGTATTCGTACATCATTTGAAAGCATCTGAGTGATTCATATACTTCGAATATATCTCAGAGCGCTTCTCAATTTTCAAAATGACTTCTAAGCGAATCTTGACTATCAAAAATATCTCCGGGCAGCTCTCGACTTTCGATAGTACCTCTTAGCAGCATTCAATCATTAAAAATAACTCCAAGCAGTTTTCATAGGTCATTAAAGCCTCAGAGTAGGGTTCTCGACCAGCTTAAGTACCTTCGAGCGGATTTTGACGATCGAAAATACCTCCAAGCGGTTCTTGACCACTAAAAATATCTCCAAGCAGTTTTCATAGGTCATTGAAGCCTTCAAGTGGTTCTTAGATATCGAAAATACCTCTGGACGGTCTTTGACCATCAAAAATATCTTTGAGTAGATCTTGACCATCAAAAACACCTCCAAGCAGTTCTGTACCGTCAAAGTATGGTTAAAAGTATCGTTCAATGTATGGCTCAAAGTATGGCTAAACGTATGGCTAAAAGTATGGCTCAAAGTATGGCACAATATCTGGCTAAAAGTAAAGCTTAATGTATAGCTAAAAGTATATCTCAATGTATGGATTTAAATATGTCCTAATAGGCAGGTAAAAGTATCGCTAAATGTACAGCTAAAAGTATGGGTAAATGTATGGCTAAAAGTATGGCTCAAAGTATGGCTCAATGTAAAGGCGCAAAAAGACGCATACACGTATAAGCCAGCCTTAAATGCTGAGGTCCAAGAATATGTCAAACCTGTTCTTAGAAGGTTGTCCAATTAAGAATTATTAAACCGATGCCTGGAAAAGAATAACCAAACTAATAACGAATGTTATAATAAGACACTTTGTGCTATATTCCTAAACATACGATTGTTGGGTGTGAAGTTTCTAAATTAGCTGTTAATATATCATTGGCCATTTTTAACGAAGAAAGAATGACTCTCTTGAAAATGATGGAGGTGATGGGATGCATTATTGGAAGTTCCGCCTACCACTGAACGCAGGCGAAAGACAATGAGTGGATCTTGATGGCTGAAAGAGCAAGTACGGTAGCAACGAAGGAAGTACGTTTGGGAAAAAAATTTACTCAACAAGAACGAGTGCAAGGTTTCATAGACTCTGGCGTATTTCTCTATGGAGCAGGAGTCGTGGACTGACCAATTGTAAGGATTAAAATACGGTTATTCTTAAAATTTTTCTTCATAAACTTTAAACGCGTTTTACTCAAAATAGCATTTTTTAAAACGGTTCAGACTTATTCTTCTCAACTACTCAATGGATTTCTTTCATTTTGGATGAATTTGTTTACTTTTGATGTCCTTTACCGTAATCCACTAGAATATTTAAGAAAATTAAAAAAAAAAAAAAAAAAATTATTTGGCAAGTGAAAAAAAGGAAAAAAAACATTGATTTTTTATTTTTTTTGTTTACAAAGCCGCCGTTTTTTTCAATTTTTCTTAAATTTTCTAGTAAATTACGATGTTAACCACCTGTTTCTATAAAATGCTTCTTGAAATTTATGTTTCAGACTTACCATTTTGGAGATTAACCCCAAACTGTGCGAGGCTCTAATTTTCGAGGACTTGACCATGACGTCATATAGCAATAAATGTTCAATGGAAATAAAATTGAAAAAAATTTTTTTTATAACCATAGTGTGTATTTCCTACTGGAAAAATTTTTTACAATATTTTTAAATAAAGGTAACGAGAAAAAAAATGTTAAAAATTGGTCATTTTCTAGCCTTTTAAATGGTACTAGTACTTTATGCGCTGGCAATAAAAAGTATATTCTTCCTAATAAATCTG
Organism: Copidosoma floridanum; assembly: GCF_036245765.1. Lineage (NCBI taxonomy): Eukaryota > Metazoa > Arthropoda > Insecta > Hymenoptera > Encyrtidae > Copidosoma > Copidosoma floridanum. The sequence goes on from NW_028321885.1 coordinate 6,885,801, forward strand.
TAGCCTTGAAAAGTTCTGAAATCCTAAAATAAAAACAGTAGAGTTTTTTTTGCGCATTATACATTTTGTACGACACTCGTGTCATAATACTGTTAAGAACTCATAATTTAACGAAATCGAACTAAATAATGTTGACTTTTGACTAGTACTATACATAAACCTTTTTTTAAATAAATTAAAATTATGCCCTAATCTTTTTATGTACTTTCGAAATAGCAAGGCATTATTGTATTTAATGTGAGGTTTGCATGAAGTACCAATCAAAAGTCAATATTATTTAGTTTGATTTTGTTACCGTTTTTATGTTTGAATTTCAGAACTTTTCGAGGCTACAGATTCATCAGGAAGAATATACTATTTTTTGCCGGCGTATAAAGGCTTCAGCAATTCCTTACATTAAAATATTAACGCAACAACACATCAAATTTACCTATCCTTTTTGTTTTGTTAAAAGGTATTTTTGTGGGGATATTATAACTTTTGAGGAAAATACAATTTTTTTAATGTGTGTATTAAAAAATGATAACATTAGACATCTCTCATACTAGAAAGTACTGGATAGAAACGAGGTCTGTACAATACAGCTACGATGAACTACAATGGTTTCACTAAATTTTTACGTCATGTAACTCATATAAAGATATTTTTAATATATGAATGTCCCCAGAGGTTAATTTGTACAAATAATCCATAAATTTACTGAACAGAAATAATTTTCTAATTAATATCTCTTTTTAAACAAAATATTTTAGTAATTGTATGCATCAAAAATCCCGAATGTCTCATTTATTCAACTAGCTTTTATTCTTATATTTTTTTTATGTATCGATGAAGTCTAAGCTTTCCTAATTACAGTCATTCAATAACTTAGTGATTCTCACAATAAATATTTATTTATTACCCAAATCGCTGAATTAAATGAGACTGAGGCTTACAGCTTGTTATTTAGGGCGCTTTAAAAAATAACATGAGTTTCCTATTATCGATTATTTTGATATCACTACAACTGTGTTGCAAGATTGATTGTAGATAGCTGTTTTATTAAATTATATCTAAATCAGTTTCTCGATTGCATCTTTGACTCATGACACACGTTAAAAAAATTAAAAATAACGTTATGTTTTAATCGTTAAGGAACGGTAGAGTAAAGTGGCAATGTTTCTTTTTAAAATAAAATAGTTTTTTAGTAAGTTTTGTTGATTAACTTGTTACTTAAAAGGATCTTATTATTAAGGTATAAAATTCTAATTTTCCTACCTTGGGCGTTATTGAGAGGCTGGTGTGCCCTTAGTAGAAAAAATAGGATTCGCCACATGAGTGCCATTGCTCCGCGGCTATCTTACGCAAAATAGCCCCAGAGACGATGGCACTTATCTGACGAAAACTACCATTTCTTACCATGGGCCCAAAGAGCAACTGCCGCTTTGTGCCCTCGGGTCACACTTTGTCCTCTTCACTGAGAAGAAATTGGTGGGGATGCTCCTTGGAATATAGAAGAGACGCACCACCATAGCTTTAGTGGCACCTCTTTCCTACCTAGTAGAGCTGCTTTCCCAGTGTAGGCGAGCAGCTGTTCGATAGTGTCAAGGAACAGCTCTCCTTATCTATTAAAAGGAAGTAGCCTCCTCTGTGGCGGCTCTGTTTCTTGGGCTAGTGGCTCAGCGCTCCTGACTGAGAGAAAATAGCCTCCAGTCCAGCAGGAAGGCAGTCCTGCTGTAATCAGAGCAGAGCTACCGCTTTTAGTGACGAGTCATCTCCAGTCGGTAGAGTGGCTCCCCCAATTCCTTCTCAGTGTTGTAATCACCTTGAGCCCACGGGCAGAAAAATTTTTCGCGCCCTCTGGTCCCAAAGTATTTTTCTGCCCCAAGGCCCAAAGTGATTTACCGGGCGCAAAGTGTGCCCCTGGGCACAAAATTACACTTTGCGTCCTCGGTAAGAAAAACATACGTGACTCAGGCATCAACACACAAAAATCGCGTTTGTTGTGCCCTAGTGACGTAATGGACCGTTTCTTTTGATTATTCATTATTTAATATCTATAATTTATATTTATCATAAAAATCAAACTCTTTCTACGTTTAATTCGTCTACGAAAACCGTAAAAATGGTACGAATAATAACTTATTACTGTTATTAAAAAATTGTAAAGTTTATTTGCTAATTGTAAAATTGTAAAATTGTTAAATTGCTAATCATTTATTTATTTATTACAAATCTCTATTTGAATACTAAAATTAAGGTGTTTACGTTTAAAGCGCACAAAATTCAGGGTTAGAACGATAGTTTATTTATGTATTCGAGATATTTAAATTTCGTGCTTATTCAAATTTGCCGCTGTGTTAGTATCCTACCTTAGCAACGCAACGTCTTGCCTGTCTTTGTTTTATGGCTGTGAGAACACACATACAAAGATATACACGACTTTGATTCGCCACATATATTTCATTATTTGTATTTTACTGTGAGAGAGGCATTCACCCCCCCCCTCTCTTCTGAGGCATTGTTGTTCTCTCCTATTATTTGCAAATCTGCATGCCACGGTATATAGGAATCATATCACCAATTGTATACTAGTATGAAATCTTAGTGATTAGGCCACATTAGTGATTAAAAAATACCACAGAGTTACCCGGGAGGAAGTGACGAAGTGGAGTCTCGAACACGAGCCCTCTAGGTGGAAAGCGAGCACTCTACTATCTTAGCCACTGAGAACTCCCAATGCTGCACGCTGTCTATACTATCGTATTATAAGAAATGCCTGTAGCGAATTTTACACTGTTGGTAGATCTGCTTGATTTTACAAACACGCCTTTCCCAATTATACACCGGAAAAATTAGGCTTGCAGCCAACTTCATGGTAAAAAAATTTTCAGGCTGAAACTGAAACTTAAAAAATTTCAATCTTAATTTGAACGTTTTGAGATACACATGCCTCGTTTTCGTTGTCATAACGACTTTCTGACGTAAATTTTTCGGTAAAACTGTTAATTTTTGATACTTTAAAATTGAAGTATGCGTATCTGAAGTAAATAGTCGTTCGGTCACCGAGGTTTCGTCTGCTTACTCAAACTCATCTCGTCGCGCTCCCGCGCGACTTGATTCACAACATATAAAAAAATAGCTATAACTGTTAACCGTTTAGTTTGAATTTAATGAAATCGATGATCTTATAAAATCATTAAATTTAGTTTTTAAATTGAAAAAAATATCATGCAAAATGTATAAATCACCAGAACCAACTTAATTCAGAATTACCAAAAAACAAAGGAAACAAGACAATTTTGAAAGAAGAAACATATTTCTAAGGTCTTCTCGTTAAGCTCAACAGTATTGAAGAAGAAAAAATTTTAATGGAATAGTTGAAATTAAAACAAAATAATATGTTATTAACTGTCCAGAAAGTTCTAGAAAAGCATTTTTGTATAAAACATAAATTTATTATTATTTGTCAATGCAAAAAAAAAATTATTTCTATGGCTTGGACTGTAAAAGCTTCAATTTTATTACTAAAAAAAATGAATAGTTATAATACATTTCGATTGCCATTAGATGTTATTTGCAATAAAATTTTTTTTTTTTATATAAAAAAGTAATGAAACAATAAAATTATTTGATAGTTCTGAGGAATGGTGTTACTTGTCAGTGAAATGTATTCTTTGAGTCTTGGCTTGCGCTCAATAACATGGCATTCAAACAGGCTGTGCAGGTAAGTCGCAAGGTAAGGGAACCATAGAGGGGGGGGGGTGGCTCACGGCCAAGTTTCTCTTTGTATTATTACGTGGTTAGTTGGTGCCCTGGATGTCCTAAGCATGGGTATTCAACTACCTTGAGGCAGACGGGACAGGGTTTTTAGCTGTTTTGGAGTGGCCTAGAGGCTATCACTGCTGTCTTAAGCGGTGGTGAAGCCCTACAGTTAACGTCTGCATAATAATTATCTTTTATTTACTCGACTGTTACTTCAGCTGTCTGGAGCGTTAGAGAAGTTTGTACTTAAAAAAGGGAGAATTAATACAATCAAAATACAAAAATCTCACTACCATTAAAGAGTTAGATGTGGTTCGTACGAATCAGCCAGCAAGTGAGAGCGCCTGGCACTTAATGGCCAGGCACCTGGAGAAACTGTATAGTTTAGTGGAAAAGATACAATTTCCTGCTTATACGAATTCGTAACCTTTATTAGGTGTGCGGTTGGCACCACAGCTAGTAACCTAATTGGCTAAAACTAGACTAGATTAGTGACTCCTAGATTTTCTCTTTTCACTCTTAGCTTATTTTCTTTATGTACATCAGAGCAGAGGTCCATGCATTGAGCCCTGAGGCACACCTGAGTGTCTATTTAAAGGCTAAAAGCGCCTAATCTCTGAAAAGACGATAACCTGAGACTGACCAAGGAGATAGCACTCGAATCGTCCAAAAGCTTATTAGGAGAGGCCATCAGAAAGAAAGAGAGAGAGAGAGAGACAAAAGCCTTACGCGATGGTTTGCACATGGAAGATCTATGCCCTGTGCATAAAAGATTAATTATCAACGTTGCGTATGGCTATTCGCTGTGTGCAAGTGTATTGGTGCCAGAATAGCGTGGAGTTGCTGGACGAGTTGAGGCTCAGTGAGTTTTCAGCTGTAAATAACTCAAGATTACTGACTAATTATGATAGTATAATGATAATAGGCGTAAAAATTATGGTATCTCGATAACTAAGATTATTCCTAAGTATACATAGTGTAGAGTGTAACAGCAAAGAATAATACTAACATCTATGTTAGCAAAGTAAAGACGACACCGAATCTAGTAACATAACTTTTGTTTGTTGTAGTATCGAAGCAGACTAAACTAAGCTGGCCCGTAAAGTGACGTGAGTTTGACGTTAGTGACCGTAAATATGGTCATAATTGGTTCTGTTTCATAAACTCTAACTTAAATATAGAATTATGAATTTCAATTACTTTTAATAAAGAAAACTATGAAGCTTACGTTCACGATAGTCATCGTTATCACTATATCTGACAACAGTGGTTCAAAAACCTAATGATGTATGATCAATAGCTCATTGAATTCTCCAAAATCCAATCTGCAGTTTTCTCATATCATTGGCTCTGCTGTTGTTTTTTTTTATCCTCACTGACGGTTTAAACACAGCAAGAAGTCTGTTAATATTAGGATTAGAACCCCCAGAAATACGTACTTTTTTGGATATCATGTAAAGCTACAAGAGGAGGCTCTAACCAAATGAATTATTTAGTTAAGAAATTATAGTATGAAAAATTTAATTTCAATTTAACAAATATTAACAATTATAAAACAATAAAACAAATATTCAATATGCTAAAAATAAACGTTTATTATAAAAAGATTTTATTATCACTGTTAACCTTAGCAGTTTATAGTATAATTTAAATAGTATTGTCCATCATAAGTTGTATAATTAAAAACATATATTTAAAACTTGAGGAACATTATGCTTATTCGGAAGGTTTGACAGACCTTACGATAAAATTAAGTAATAATTTAATAGCAAAAAATGTTCAACTCCCAAATAGCTACTTGGTAACAGTCAATCAATACCCGAACATTTTCAAAGTTTTTAAAATATGATAGTATGTTCATTACAGAAGTTCTGGAAAAAATAGAAAATGTTAGGTAACTGACTAAAAATTGTTTAATTTTTAAGAACATCATACTACGTACGAATTTTTCAACTTTTTACTACGTGTGTTTTTGAAAAAGATCCCTTAGTTATACCATTTAATATAGGCTTTACTCAGGTCATCAATTGAATTTTGTTGAAGGTTAATTCTTTAAAAATTGTTCGTAAGATTTTTGTCCCATTAATTCTATTTTAATATGATTATTTTCAACTTGGAAACATTTTTAAACTGCTTCCAAAAACTATAACGGAGCCATTGTTCTCTTTCCCGTGCAACAGTAAGCATTGAAATGCGTCTTAAAGGGGAAATATCATAATTTATCAAGAACTGATAACGGCTTGGATCGTTATGCTGTTTGTTTTATGTGGAAATAATTGGAGAGGAGGGCAGTGCCGAAGAGAAAAGGGAACAGAAGAGACGCAGGAACATATGTGCATTATAACCACAATACACGAAGACACTTATGTAATGAAATAGTAAATCTTATATAATTACCGCGCTCATTGTAATGACGCTAAATGTACTGACTTCTGCACCATAAACTGCCGCAGCGTTGAGTGTGCATGTGTGTGTGAACAGATACATTGATGTTAAGCAATGACGCGCGAGACTGCACTAATTGGTAGACCTCACGCATCATTCGAGTCTGAGCCCGTGCTCGGTACAGATCAAAGAAGAGTTAAGCGTTTTCTTAAAGCGAATAAGGTTGAGACGAAAAAAAGCGGGAAGGAGAGAGTAAACAAGAGATTAAGAGGAAGGCTGCCAGTAATTTCTCCAGCCCACCAGCTCCATCCTCGTGTCGCCACCGTACCCGAGGCCACCTTCTGAACAACTCGAGCCAGACCCGCTGCATAAAGATCCCCTCAAGGACAACCACGACTGAGCTGACACTGAGACCACCCGGAGATCAAGCCCAGCAGTGATGACCGACGCTCACGTAACTGTTTCGTGATAAATAAAGTGATCGTTGTAATTCGAGAATTTCGCTTCACCGTGTTATTGTTTGCATGCCATTTTCGGACAGCGGTATTAACAGGTAGAGCCCATCGTTTCTCCCTAGGAGAGCAGCCTGCTTCCCAAGGGCCTTCCCTGGTGGAACCTCCTCTGCGAAGAGAGAGTCGAAGAGCCAAGCAGTGAGCACTGTAATCTAAGGGAATAAGTCTCGCATTTCAGGACCGTGTAGACATCGACGAGTGGAGATAACTTTCTTTAGTCATTGTTTCAAGACTGCCCTGGCCATGACATTTAAGTGTCTCAGGTCACGAAAACGCCACGTCACAAAAGTTTTTATTAATTTGAATGATAGTTTAGATACGATTCAATTACTGACCCCCATTAAAGCCTACGTTAAATTGTAGAATTTAATGAGCTTCTTTTTCGAAATAACGTTTGAAAAAAATATTAAATAAGTACACTCTGCTAAAATGCTCTTAAAAAGTACATAATTTTTTGAGCGTTTGAAATTTTTTATTCTTTGTCAGAACCTCCTTAAAACGTCTTCCTTACTTAATAACTAGACAGCACACTCTCAGCACGTTAATGCATTTTTTATTACCTAGAAAATCTTGAAATAACGAACTTCGATTATATAACAATGGAACCACTAATACAACGCCTGACTTAGCAAACATCCAGACTTTCCTAAGGGACCACACAGATTTTTTTAGTCAAAATTAAAGACTTTTGCCTGTATTAAGTTTATGCTTATCTTTTCTCAACCGTTAGCTATTTTTACTCTATTATTTCAAAGTATAGACCTATAATGCTTGAGAGATTAAAATTTAACTGTTCACCGCAATAGTCAGTGAGCTTATGGCCGCTGTTGAGACCGCTTCTCTCACAGTGAGCATTTATGATTAATTTATGTTAATGTATTTGTACATAGTTATTTGTATCCTGATAATCTGCTGATTTCGATTACTTTTTGTGGCAATTTTTGTCGCAGCATTACTTCCCGGCATAAACACAGTGGTGGCCCACACTTGCCAAAAATCTCTGATTTATTTTAAGAGCAAATTTGAAGAATTTCAAGGAGCCTAATTAACTAGATAAGTTTAAATAAAACGTATCATTAACCAAACCAGTTATTTTTAAATAAAACAATAATTTATGAATTTTACAACTATTTACGCTCAATTTTTATCTATTACAACAGGTTGATTCATAAAGTCTACAAAAGAGAATGAAGTCTTTTATTTTGAAGTGAAAGGTAAGGCCAGTTAAATGTGTTTGATATCTACTGAAAAAAAACATGACTACAAAAATAATGATAAAGTACAGTGGTATCTGGCACAGTATTCAGTTTAATGACAAAAACCGTGATAATATTAAGTGCCTTTTTAAAGATGTATTGTGTTTTTTATGGTACTTATTCAAAAGTATTCAACAAAATCAAAAATTTGAAAAATAGTAAGATTAATAAAAATATTCTAGTTTTTTGCAACATTTAATCTTTCTCACTTAAAATGATTTTACATTGAAAATAACATTTTTATAAAGTAGTGTAAGTTAATCAAAAATTTTAAAAAACGAAATTAAATATTATTTACAAAGTAATGAGATCAACAAAAATCAGTCAAGTTCTTAAAGATTATCCTAAATTTATGTTAGAATTATTGCATTAGTCAAGTCAGGTAAATATTTTATTGTATATACAGAAAAAGACGTGTCAACACTTTGCAAAATTATTAAATCTGTATAACTTGCTGGGCGGAATTTATACTGCTTTTGTCTTACAATTAAAAGTGAATTCAGAAAAAAATGTATGTTTAGAAATTATTTCTACAGCTTTTAAATATTTTTTTACAAAGCATTCATGCTTTAAGTTATGTACAGTACATAATTTTTTTATCCTTACAAAACAAGGTCATAGTTACACACATTACTACTACAGATTTTAAACAAGTTATTTTAAACTTCAACGCTTATAATTAATCGACAACATTAAAATTGTTGCATGTACTAAAGCTGATATCAATTTTGTTGTTTTTTTGTTTATTTGCAAGACTTGAGTTTAAATATTTTAGCTTGTGCAATAAAACATTTTCATAAAAGTCAACGAGATTTTTTACAATTTGTTTTATACATCAAAAACAGTATTAAGCTAGCCCTGAAAGTTATGCAGATGAAATAATTATGCAGAATATAATAAATACAATTAATTAAATAATTATGCAGAATACAAATTAATATGTTCTTTTCTGTAGTAAAATATCTACCTTATTTAAGTTTTGTAACAATTGTTATATAAATTTAGGACAATGTTTACGAATTTGACTATTTTTTGTTCATCTCGTTACTTTGTATATGCTTATTTGTGTTTAGTAAAACCTCTAATTTACTCACATAACTTAATAAAGATTTTCATTTTAACATTAAATCATTTCTGATGAGTAAAATTTTTTGATGAAGCAACAAACATGACTAGTTTTTATTTATTCCTTTTTGTTTATTACTTTCAAAAACTTTTATTTTGTTGAATACTTTTAACTAAGTCATATGAAAGATACTATAATTTTTCAAAACGGTACTTAATATTTTTATAGCTTCTGCTATTTATTTGCTCCATCAAATACCACTGTATGAGGTTATTATTCTTGCAGTTTTGCTTATTTTTTCAGTGGATACCAAACAAACTCGTTTAATATAATTAAACATCTCAACAATAGAAATTTTGCTTTTTTGTTTTATGCGATTTTTCCTGTGATAGACATTAAATTTTTTTCCTCTGATGTTACAAAAAATAAATGTCAAATCGACTGATGAAAATAAAATTTTTTTGTCTCTTTAAGGATCCGTGTTGTGATTATTGTTAACAAATAATGGAAGTTTTGCGACAAGATTTTTTTTGTCTCACTTTATTTAGAAAAGTTCATTACAATTAACATAAGATGATTCTTATGTTAATATTTTACATGGTATTTAAAAAGCAATAAAAAATTTCAGACAAGAGTTGTCTGTCAAATTTTATTTTGAAGTAGACGATTTTTATTCCAACCATCAACATTTCATTAAAATAACATTTTTTGCATAAATTTTGTTGTACCCTTAGGTACTGAATTTTAAAGATTACTCTACTATGTATTAAAGATACATCATTCAGTACAATTATTAAAAGATTAAACGGTTACTTTAGTCGAATCTCATCAACACTGCACTGGATATTTCAAGGCGATTTCTTGCATAAAAAGCTCGGTTTGGTCTGTCATGTGAATTATTTAATAATATTGGAAGTGTACTATTTTTTTTGTTTGCACATAACAAAAACTAATTAGGATAAAGCACATTCAATCAAGTATTTTTATTTGTGCATGGATGGTATGATAGGATATGTAGGTGTAATATGGACACGTTAAAATACTGGATACAAACGAAATACGTGTATCGAGTCAATATTTGTATATAATTTAAGTATAAGATTTCAATAGCTTATAAGAGTAACAATGAATTATTTACGTTAACAATTCGTTAACAGATTTTATCTTTATTTTTATCCTTCGCAAGTTTCATTCTTATAAATTTTTTTTTTTTTTCTAATGGTTTGGTTTTTCTGAAATAAACTAGTCTTCTTGTCAACTTACAATCTGGTTATAAGTATATTCGTATTTCTTAAAAACGGTTTTTTTAGTTTTGCATTTACTCGTTTGATACTTTTTACACAATATGTTAAGTGAACGTTACGTATCTTTAAATTTTACGTTCTAATAATTAACTGAAACTTTCCAAAACCCCATTTTTCAAGTTCTCACGAGAAAACAGTGAATCAATCAAAAAAATTGTAAGAAAGTATTCCTGCCTAAAATGAGCCAAAGTATGAGATAAATGTTTTTTTAACAAAATATGGAGCTTTTAGTTAATTCATTTAAATCATTGCAATGAAATCAACAGTCGTTTGGATTGAAAACTAAAATAATTTGTATTCTACCCACAAAATTATTTTTAAAAACTCGTGAATTTTTTTTTACACTTGTTGCACAGTACTTATCGAAGATATAAAAAATGCACCAGTCCCTTACGAATTAGCCACTATACTTTACAATGGATGCAAAGAAACTGTATTGATTCAAAACAACGATAATTATATTCGAATATTTCAATCATGATTAACTTGTGTTAATTCAACATTCTTAATATGTTCATATTTAACACATTCAATTATTTTTCAGGATGCAGCTGTTTCTGGACTTAATAATGAGTTTTTTGCAAGAGCGTGCCAAGAATGGAGAAAGCGCTTAGCTGAAGGAGAGTTTATGCCAGAAAATCAACAAAAATTGAAAATCGAAGCTGAAAAAGACAAAAACAAATTGGATCCATGGAAGGTAAAACATTTTGAGCCGATTTGGGGAGAAAAACGGGAAATGCATAAATTAAAAATAGGCCTGCACTGTCTTAATAAGGAGCACAGATTTACAATACCACCACGATCAAGTCTAAGATCACAAATTGAATTATCTTTAAATCCAGTATTGGACAATCACCAGTCGTCTCATCCGTCGTTATTGGGTGATAAATATGACCGAGATTCAAATATATTTGCTGAACACAAATCAAGTAAAATGCATTCTAAATTACTGGAAAATGATAGAATCATGCCAAAATATAATGTTAGTGTACGGATATTACATGATGAAGATGGTGATGACGAAAATGAAGACGATGAAGACGAAGATGATGGAGATGATGAAGATGATTATGAAGATGAAGAAGATGAGGAGGAAGAAAATGTAGATGATGAAGATGGAGATGATGAAATTGATTCACATGTTTCCTTAGCTTATCTGAAAGAAGAATCACAGCATTGCAGAGCAATCATTGTTACAAATACTAATAATGAAGACATATTTAGTCGAGAACTATCTTCAGAACTGCCTATAATAGAACAAAAAAAGTATTCAAAAGAAATGGTTTTAGATTTTGTGAACGACAAAAATATAGTTGAAGTTGATTTTAAATTAAAGGAACAGAAGTGCGATAAACGAGGGCGAAACATTGAAAGATGTTCGAAGACATCTCTAAAAGAATTGAAACATTTGACAGCAGATACTTGTAAAAGTATTTCAACGAAAGGTCTTGAAGTCTTTTCGGATAACAATGAAAAAAAAACAGGTTCAATGTCAGAAAAACTTTCTGCTGACCAACAAAATACTAAAACTTATCAGAATGCTGTTTCGAAATTAAAATTTTTCATGAAAGATGAATCATTTAGTGGTAATACCACTATAAGTATTAAAACAACAGAAAATGAGGTAATCAAACGTAGTTATTAATATGAAAAATATTTTTAATTGTTTTCATGGTCTTCTAAAAGAGTTGTATGAGAGAATTATAAACAATTAGGTGTCTCCCACTAAGCAAATTTGCAAAAATTGAACCACTATTATTGATGATTCCAGTGAATATTTATTTTTATCGTACATAGAGTTTTACTACATGTTTCATTGCATACTTTTCTAAACTTCTTGCACGAAAAAAACCACAGAGAAGCATTCTTCAACTTACCTCCAATTTTTTGTGTGCTGAGAAACTTTGCGTAAAAACTTAATATCATCGTTAAAAGTAATCTGAAAAATAACTAGTGAAACAACACTTCTACTAAATGATAGTTTTTCTGTAAATTTTTTTTTTTTATAATATAAAATACTTGTTTTTAACGCTTTGAGTCACTGGACTCAATTGGAATACAAGAAGTTTTACAATGAACGTTACATTTTTTAATTTTCGATTTTTAATATATTGTTCTACTACTAAACTATGTAACTTATTTATGAACACTCTTCATGATCTCTGTACACAGAATGTTGAAGTGTAGGGGTAAGTGTTAGGATATTTTTGTGGTTGCTCCAGTCATTGCGGAACTCTCGAATACTGCCTATTTTCCAATAGAACTCTTAAGGTATAGTGAGTAAACACTTGAAATCATTAAATAAAGTTATAAAGTATTTTATAACAGATTAAAGTATTATATAACAGAACATCCATTGTTCTGTTTATGTTTCTTAAATATACTGCTCAATTTTAAACAGTCATGTAGTGAACAGCCAGCTATAAGTTAAGTAACTAATTCCTGCCAGAAAAATATGAAAAATGTTCACTATATTCTTACCATAGGCACAGAGTGCAAATACCGCTTTGCGCCCTCAGATTACACTTTGCGCCTTTATAATTACTTTAGGCTTATGGCGAACCGTTTCACGTAGCATCTGTTACTGCCATTCAACTCAGTGTCATGTACGAAATACTCATATATATATGAGATCATTATAAAGAGCTCAATTCTAGGCCGTCAGTATTAAGGATAACATTAGTCGAATAACAGCTTGCTGATTCGTACAGCAGGGCTATCTGGGTGAAGAAAGTATCGTTCTCTCTATGTGGGGGACTCGGTACCTCAGATCAGCTGGTAAGTGGCGGATGCCCTTCGAAGTTACAGGTGGGCTGATTGTGTCTTACACACCCCAACATCTATCACCTAAAGACAAATTTTTTTGGCCTGAAAGTAAACGTGTGACACATTAAGAAGTCAACGCCCCATAGATAATAGCATGTATATAGTCATACATAATTTACTTTTGTTTATATAAATGAGCATGCTATCTACAGAAGACTTGAATGAAAAATTGTATCAGTTTAATTAGATTTCACTATTTAGTCTTTAAATGTAAGTAGTGTGGGGTGTATAGGAATCATTCCATCTATTAAGTTCAAGGTGATTATGAAAGATAAGCCAACGATTAATGTTCTAAGTTTTTTTTGCAGGATACAGTATTTGATTTAAAATATCTTGTTTAGCTGGCTATTAATTATGTTCAAAAAAAAGTGAGGTGTACTATTTAGACAAGGCGAAATCAGCAATCGACCAGAAAAATTAATTTATCCGCAAATTTTTGCACTATCTTGTTCAAAATGTGCTACTGTGTGGAAAAGTGAAGTTTGTCAAGCGGAAATATGGTCAGAAATCATTTAAACAATTTTTTTTAAACAAATTATGAAAATTAATTTTTTGAGAAACAATATTTGCTCCTTCTTCTTTGGCCTATTCCAAAAAAAATTATTTATTGGGATGTATATACCTATAATTTTTGTTGAATTCTTACAAAGTTTTATTTATGTACAATTATAGTTTCTTGATCCCGAAGAGACCGTCAGCATGACGGTGAACCATTGGTCATGTGTATTGATGATTACCTAAATAAATAGCCATGCTCCAAAGTATTGAGCTTTAGACCTTATTTTCATTTATAATAACAAAGGAGCAAGTAAAAGGAATGCATTGATATGTATTAATCTTGATAAAAGTTGATGACCGTCATCATTTGCATATAGTCTACATGTTTACATTTTCTCTGTAATCAAATTGTGCATATATTTCTTTAAAATAAAAGCGGTTTGTAGATTCACGGCAAATAACTACGTATCAATTTTTATGAACATTCCAGGTGTGAATAGAATGTTGGAAATTAAATTTGTCCATATAGACGGGGTAAAATCAGCAATCGACCAGGAAAATTGATTCGCCCGCAATTTTTTTGCACCATCTTGTTCAAAATGTGTTACTCTATAGGGAAGTAAAGTTTGTGAAGCGGAAATATGGTCAGAAAATGATTAAACAAATTTTTTTAAACAAACTATTAATAACAATTTTTTCGAGAAACAAAAAACTGCTCCTTGTTGTTTGGCCCATTTTGAACAAATAATCATATAATGATGTTTCTTGCCCTCCATTTTTGTATGAATTATTAATTTTCTTAAGTTGATCTTTTGCGGCCAACTTTAAAAATCAAAAACACACACACCGCATATTTTTTATATATAGCAACGTTTCGTCGACTTGAGTGTCGACTTCTTCAAGCTTTACTAACAAATTCAATAGAAAATCAGTACAAACTAACAAATAATAGTCATAAAGTACAAGCGATATAAATAACTTAATTACAAACACTGAAGGAAAAGATTTAACGTGACGATGTTCGTTCGCACGCAAGTCAAGTCAGCAAAAATTTCCATACTTCGCAAAGTTGTCAATTTATAGTAGAGTACACATATTTACACAGATATATCATGAGGTCAATGTATCAAACTGATAGACATGGTCAGCAACGTATATTTTTGAAAATACTTTTAGAAGTATGACTCAAAGTGTGTAGGTCCTCTTCCTTATTTATATTATTGTCGTCTGACGCTATATAAAGCATTTCATAAATCAGTCACAAATATGGCTCCTTGTCTATTATTCGATGTCGTCCCATTTTAAAGTATGATTATTGGAAGTTTGATGTACAGATACCACAGATTCAGTTTTATAACTGTTTTTGTGTTCTCTTCTGCTCTATTTTAGTGCTCTCTTTGTTTCACCTATGAGTCATTGCACGAAAGTCTTTTTCTTATATATTTGTTGATTAAATGTGTAAGATATTCATTTCCTTGAAACGTGTGTCTTGTAAGCCTGATATTTTTACTATGGAACTAATGATCTGACAGTCTTACGGCCCTCTTTACTAAGTTATGTATGATATTTATTTTTTGTTGTTTTGTATGGGCTGACGTGAAATTTATTTGCAGTAAGTCTATTTGCAGACGGTTCTTTATGGAACCACTTCATTTTAAATCTATTGTTTTGTATAAATAGTGTAACATCTCAAAAATTAATCTGGCTATTAATTTTCATTTAATGAGTAGATTGTAAATGTTTATTATAATTCTTGAACGTTTGGAGAACAGTTTTAGTAGTGTCTTTTGTTATACAGCTATTGAGTCATCTACATAAGTAAATAAAAATAGTAGCTCCATGCCATATTCATTTTTTAGATTTTTCCAACAAAACTCGACACAATCATCGAGCACCAAATTCGCAAAAAGAGGAGAAATTGGAGACCCCATGGGTGTGCCAAATATCTGACGGTACATTTTGTTATTGAAAGTAAAAACTATATTTTTAAATAAGAATTTGGGTACATTAATAATTTCAGTTAAAGGAATTTTTGAGCCCTGAAAAATATAGTGTGCACGTCTCGAGACTCTTAATTACAAGATCGCGTGGAACTTTTGGGAACAGAAACACATCATCTAACGACACCAACATATAATCTACAGAAATTTGTACTGCTTTAATTCTGTTCATCAAATTTGCACTATTGTTTAAATTGTATTTTGATTTTGGTATGCAGTGTTTTAAATTATCATAAAGTATTTTGGAAAGCTGATACGTTGGACTATTAGTTTAAAAGATAATTGGTCCTAATATAGTACCCTCTTTATGTATTTTTGAGAGGCCGTAAGCCTTCGCCAATTGTGTATCTGTTTATGTGATCTGAACATTCTTATATTTGTACTTTAAAAATTCGTTTTCATTTAGATACTGAAATTGTTTATAAACTTCTTTCTGCAATTGTTGTAAAGGATTTCTCTTTATTTGTGCGTATGTGGTGGTATCGCTAAGTAGCTAAGTCATTTTGTCCACAGAATCTTGCCTCTCCATACAAATAGAGGCATTAACTTTATCTCCGCTTAAAATAATCAACTATTGGTTATCTTTTAAAAACTGATTTGTCTGTTTTTATTTTGTTGATTTAAACTTTGTCTTTTTTCTGTATATGAGCCTTGATACGTATAGAAGACGACACTATTGTACCGACAGTTTTTCTGATAGATTCCCTCGCATTTTCAGTTATTTTTGAATTTTGTAAGCCGAATTCTAAATCCTTAAAAACTTTTATAGCATCTTTCTTATCGAGCTTTGACGTCGCTTCATTAAAATCTGGTCCGAGTGACAATATTTCAGACACGTTTAACGGTATCTGTGTTTGTGTTAGGTTACCAATGTTATTTTTTTCTAGAGTTATTTGTCTGTCGAGCCTAGTGTATAGCCTTATAAACTTGCATTTTAATAAATTTTTTAATCTATTTTTTATCTTAAAATACTTTTTATCTACATTCATGAAAAATTCTGTTAGTTGAGATTCATAGATTTTTAAATTCATTACACGTTCTTTGAGGTTTCTAACAGCGTTCTTGATAAACTTATTGTGCAAAACTATGTCTTTAACTTCGAGGTTAAGAACCCGCACACCCATTTATTGAAACATAGTTGAGGCTAGTTTATTGCACAAGTTACTTGCAAAAGTTAAATTATGAAAATTCTTACTTGCATTCTTTATATTTCCTGGAACGATGTCGTGGTGTCGATATCGAAAGAGAAAAAATGCAATGACTGCCCCACAAAATACACAAGTGAAACAAAGAGAGCACTAAAAAAGAGGATAAGAAAACACATAAACAATTATAAAACTAAATATATGGTATCTGTATATCAAACTTCTAATAATCATAATTTTAAATGGGACGACATCATAATAATAGACAAAGAGCCAAATTGTAGGAAACGACTGATTTCTGAAATGCTCCATATAGTGTCAGACGACAACAATATAAATAAGAAAGAGGACCTGTACACTTTGAGTCATACTTGAAAAAGTTTTTTCAAAAATATACGTTGCTGACCATGTCTATCAGTTTGATACATTAACCTCATGATACATCTGTGTAAATATGTGTGCTCTACTATAATTTGACAACTTTGCGAAATGTGAACGCTTTTGCCAACTTGACTTGTGTGAGAACGAACATCGCTACGTTAAATCTTTCCTTTGAGTGTTTGTAATTAAGGTATAATATCGCTTGTACTTCATGTCTATTATTCGTTAGTTTGTACTGAATTTCTATTGAATTTGTTAATAAAGCCTGACGACGTCGACACTCCAGTTGACGAAACGTTGCTGTGTATAAAAATTACGTGGTGTGTGTGTTTCTTATTTTCGAAGTTGGCCCCGAAAGATTAACTTGGAAAAATTATTAATTCAAACTTGAATTATACATAAGTATAACTATGTAAAAATTCAACAAAAAAGAACAATCAATTTATATAAACAACTTTTTTTGAAAAAATTAATTCATCATGCAGGTGACAAGACAGCACGTAGAAAGAACACTGATAGCGCTTAAAGATATAACAACATATTATAGAAATTTACTCAGCCATTATAAAAGTCAGGATAACAAATTAAATTATTTTAAAGTCATACAAATATGGCGCATACATGTAATAAGGAAAAATAAGTTAAGGCTAGAACACAAACTAAATATGTCTTAGAGGGAGCAGCGAACATTGAAAAAGATCCAATAGCAGAAATGTAAAAGAGACATGTAAAAACTGTGTGAAACTAATGTATGGTTAATATAGAATACTTAAATCTTGTTTATTGTGTTACTTAAATGTTTGTTGTTTATTGTGTTAACTTTAATGTTTTACATCTAATAACGTACATATGAGAACTATGATTTAATTTCAATGTTATTTTTAATTAAGAAATTCTTCTAAAAATTGTTGAGTTCTTGTGTACCTAATTATCTATCAATAATATTATTCGTTAATGTCATCAATTTGCGCTTGTACTTATGAGGTTCTTGATCAAAAAGCACTACTCTTTTAAAATTGAGACTCTGCGCACACTGTACGAAATGGTTATACAAGGCCGGCCTTTCGTCCTCGTTTTTAATGTAACAATTGTGCTCACGCAAACGCATGTATAAGTGTCTCTTACTTTGGCCAACGTAACTTAATCCACACCGACATAAAATCTTATAGACAATGCCACTTATGTCTAACTTATTTATTGAGTCTGTCTTCAACCTAATATTGTAAGTCGATGTCCCAGAGCCTGTGTAAACAACACGAATATTTTATTTAGACAATGCCCTGCGAAGAGTCGTCTCCATACTCTGGAAATAGGGAACAATAAGAAACACATCCTGTTCAGAACTGACGAATTGAAGGAACGAGAATCAACATTTGCATCACATTCCTGAAAGTTTAGAAAGCAAGATTCCTGGGAACACTTTTTTCGTCTGTTGAGAAAACTCATTCTAGCTTTTATGTATCTTTTAATAAAAAATAGAGAATAAGCATTATTGGCAAAAATCTGACGAGCTACTGCAATATTTTTTGATCCAAAAGATAGATCTGCAAGTTTTAAAGTTCTGTTGATCGAAGAGAAAACAATAGCGATCTGTTGGCATTTTGAATTATGTGAAAAAAAGTTAAGTCATCCACCTGAGGCTAAGGATTTTTTAAATTAATCTATTACGTTGATAGAATTTGAAAAACGTATAATATCAATATCTAAAAAAAAAGTTAAATTATTTATTTTATATTTAACTGTCAACTTTATAAAGGGGTTGAAACTATTAAAAAGGTCCAGAAAATTTTTTATTTGATCAGTTTTTAACACTACTAAACAATCATTAACATATCTCAAGTACAGTATGGTAGAATCCTGACATCCATTCAAGACTGAACTCTCCAAGAATTCTAAAATGACTTCCGCGAGCCAGGGAGAGCAACAACCACCCAGAGGAGTTCCACAGTATTTCCTGTAAACGTTGCCATCAAAAGAGAAATAGTTAGCTGATGAGAAATTTCACTCCATCTTAAAACTGATGCTTCATTTGCAGTGAGGAACAAGTGGACAAAGGTACTGCTGTCGCTATCAAAACTAGTAAGCATATGGTCCAGGCTGTGCAAAAGACTGCACTTAGTTGATCGCAACAGTCTTACTGGATTATTTATTACTTCGATGTGTACAGATAGAACTCTGCTGATAAATATACTCTGGTCGTAGCCCTAACAGAGAGTATCACAGACGCATTAGACATGCATACCCCACTTTAACCTTTAAAATTGGAGAACACATAAAATCATTAACTTATTGTGATATGCTTCGACTTATTATGAAGAGGGATATAGTGTGTATTGCAGGTTTCGATACTTTAGAATCCGCAACGCTTTAGACATGGCTCGATTGGTGCACTATGCCTAAAGACTTGGGGAGGCCTCAATATGATCCTCCTAATAGTAACACATTTTAGAAGCAGTTGCCCAAAATACCCAGAGCGCAATTCGTTATGCAGTTTTCATCAGTCTAGTAACCATCAGGGCTACAACTTCTAAACTACCGTGGTTAATATTAGAGTCTATAAGATGATCATTGTTCAGCAGTAAAGCTACAGTTCTCTTTCTGTTAGACTTTCTCAGAGCTTTCAATCGCGTTGAGAATGGTATCTTACTTGCAAAACTGAAGATCATTGGCTGCTCAGTTGTTACGCTGACGTATGCTTTGTACCTCGTTGGTCAGACTCTCATTGTTGCAGAAAGTATCAAAAATGCCGGCAGTTTCGATCCGGTGAAAGCCCGGGTAACTGTTTCAGGCCCCATAAATTCTGGTGGAAGGGGGGGGCCACAAACCCGTGTCTCATGGCTAACAGGTTCTGCTTAATGTTCCATGGGCCTTTTTCACAGACAAAGGACGAAGAGGAAACCTGCCGAGCATAGGCACCAACGACACCGAGGACAGCAACGTGTCAGTATTTAGCCACCAGATCCAGGAAGAACTTGCCTTTTTAGAAGAAAATGGTGCTAAGCTCAGAGTAAAGCGACAGCAAGTGACTGATAAAGTCTCATCAGCAACAAAAGATATTACAGAGACGCTAAAAGCAATCAATGATAAGTATGGTAACACAGCAAACGCTTTTGAGAATGGTTTCAAAGTCGCGCTTAAAACCTAACAAAAGGCAGAGGTGCTAAAAAAAGGCTTTCTCTCTGAAGAAGAAGTGTTTGCAAACTCTTATAAGGCGTTATTAAAATCCCTGAAATGGAGGGAACAAAGGCGAGATGATTTTCGACGGCGTGTACAGAAAAAAATCCTGAACATTGCCATAAAGTAAATATAACGAAGTAAAAGAAACAGGAGCCCATCGGACAGCCTTGAGAATCGCCAGCAAATCATGTCTTCGAAGAAAAAGAAAACAGGTGGTGGCAAACAAGACGAGATTTTTCTGAATGAAAAAACAAGCCAGAGAAAAAAAGTGGACGCGACAACAACAGTAGTAGTGAGGAGCGGCGTTGGCTCAGTGGTAAGCGTGCTTGCTACTGATACAACGCTGTTCTAGGGGTCGTGGGTTCGATTCCCGGTGAGTGCAGATTTTTTCAAAAAACTGTTTTCACCGGAAAAAAGTTCCTATGTAACCCCGGCTGTTTCGGGGCGGGTTTTTCCGTGGAATTTTCCTTCAGAGTAATTCCAGGGTTTTTTCCTTGCTCCACAGGTCTTCGGGCCTGGGTGAATGCGAAACAGTGTTAGGGCCTAGTAGCTAGGGATTAGCCGGCCCGATGCCAGGCAGGGATCGCCGGCCTTACCGGCGAGGAGTGGCCCCTGAAACATGGGGCTTCTCCGGGGATGCTAGTTAGCCTGGATCCGATGCTTCGGACCCAGGCTACACAGTGGCGAGTTGACCCGATGCACTTCCCCCCGGTGCAGAGAGTGTCAGCTTAACTGACAAGGTGTTTTACACCGGAGATACTTCCACTGTGCCCATGATATGATTTGTATGGTATCAATTAAAAAGAGAGGATTTAATGGGTGTGGCAATACACCCCCACACATAGGTGGTGAGTGGGTGGCCCCGGCGACTGGGCCAATAGGCTGTCGCGGTAACCCGATATAAAAAAAAAAAAAAAAAAAAAAAAAAAAAAAAAAAAAAAAAAAAAAAAAAAAAAAAACAACAGTAGTAGTGAAAATGGCCGAAGGGCAGACCTTTGCAAAGGTGCCGAAGACGATAAAGGCGAACTTTGATCCTGATAAGGCTAATGTGGCAGTCCAAAGTGTTGTCGCTGTAAAAAAAGGAGACATACTTATTAAGGCCAAAGGTGTAGAGAATGCTATTGCATTCTCACAGCACATTTAAAAGTCGGTAGCCGAACAGGGTATTGTCAAAATGAGCCAGAAAATAGTTACACTAGAGGTCCGAGACCTGGATGCTATTGTAGAGAAAGATGAGGTGAAAGAGACTTTCGCTAAGACTTTTGGACTTATAAGCCAGGAGCCAAAAATAGCTCTCTTAAAACCAAATGCCAGAGGAAACAGGTGTTGATAACGGCGGACGAAACAACTGCCAGACAAGCAGAGAAGAAAGCCATGTTACGAGTCGGCTTTGTAAGCTGCCGAATTTGGAGAAGAATTAAAGTAACAAGATGTTACAAATGCCTGAGATATGTACACGTCTCAGGCAACTGTAAAGAAGAAAATGGATCGCAGCTTTGCTTCCGGTGTGGAAGCTCAAACCATCTGAAAAAAGAGTGTCCAGGCCTAGCATGGTGCTTCCTTTGTTCACTAACGGACAGCAAGTACGAAGCAGGCAGTGGGAGCTGCCTTTTATTTAGAAGAGCTCTAGAAGAGGCCAGAAGGAAGGCCCAAGCAGGACGAAAGAAAAGCAGAGGGGCCTTGAGTTGGAGGGCAGGCTACTGTGGACCAACGCTGCACTAGGTACTTTTACTCATCAGCAAGAGAAAGCATCAAGCTTATAGTAGTTACTGCTAGATCAGCGGCCTACTATGGAGCGCGAGAAAGAGTGCTGGTCCTCAGGAACCCCAAGTCCTTTTCAGGCCTCAAGAGGATCAGCACCTCTAGCAAATGGTGGCGAGTAAGCTAATGAATGCTGTGAGACGCGATGGTCTCTATGTCGGCTCCACCCTGAAGTAATGTTTACGTGGTTTTAGGGTGAAACAAAAGCCACGTGGCATGGGAACAGTTTTAGTGGATATGGGTAGTCTAATAAAAAAAATCTACGGAGTCCCACTCTACCGCCGCACAGTGGGCAAAATCGGGGTTTTTTTTTTTCTAAATCGTAAATCTCCAGAACGGAGAAAAATAGAACGATAAAACTTCATGGAGCTTGTAGCTTATTGAACTAGGAATATATAAAAACTATAGTCAACACTGGCGAGTTATCTCCTAACCTACAAAAGCTGTTGAAATCACGTGAAAAAGAATTTTTTTTCAATTCAAAACGTAAATCTATTAGACAAATAAATATAGAACCATAGAACTTCTCGGAGCTAGTAGCTCTTCTATCAAGGAATACAGAAAAATTACTATAAACATTTGTCAGTGGTTTCCTAACCTATAAAACTGTTGGAATCACGTGAAAAGTTGTTATTTTTTCAATGAAAATCGTAAATCTCTCAAGCACACGAATATAGTACCATAAAACTTTCTGTAGCTAGTAAATCCTGTACATAAAAATACAGAAAAATCACTAGAAATATTTTCTAGAGGTTTACTAACCTATAAAACTGTTGGAATCACGTGGAAAATTGATATTTTTTCAATTAAAATCTCAAATCTCTCAAGCACATGAATATAGTACCATGAAACTTTCTGTAGCTAGTAAATCCTGTACATAGGAATACAGAAAAATTACTAGAAATATTTTCTAGAGGTTTACTAACCTATAAAACTGTTGGAATCACGTGGAAAATTGATATTTTTTCAATTAAAATCTCAAATCTCTCAAGCACATGAATATAGTACCATGAAACTTTCTGTAGCTAGTAAATCCTGTACATAGGAATACAGAAAAATTACTAGAAATATTTTCCAGAGGCTTCCTAACCTATAAAACTGTTGGAATCACGTGAAAAGTTGTTATTTTTGCAATTTAAAACGTAAATCTATTAGACAAATAAATATAGAACCATAAAACTTCTTGGAGCTAGTAGCTCCAGTATTAAGGAATAGAGAAAAATCATTAGAAATATTTTTCAGATATTTCTTAACCTACAAAACTGTTAGGATCCCTTGAAAAATGGCTTATTTTATGAAAAATCGGAGAAATCATGAACAAATGAATCTACAATGGAAATTTTTGGAGCATACTGTTTATATGATAAAAAAAGGAAGATTTGTGACATTTTTTTTTAGCTTTTCCCTAACCAAATATGTTCTCTAGAATGACGAGCAATAAAATATATTTTTTACTTAAAATTGAATATTCTTTAAATTACTTATGGTATGATAATAAAGTCTCTGGGAGCTTGTTGTTTATAAAAATAAACATCTAATAAAATTCTTACATGTACAAAAAATTCGTCATCTAAGATCCAATAACTGCAAGAAACAGAGACAAAGTCTTTCCTTCATTTTAAATTTTGCAACTCTAGAACGTAGAAAACGTTGGATTCAATAAAACTTATAAGAGCTTATAGCATATGTCATTGAAAATATATAAGACTTATACAGATTACTGTAAAGCCATTCCCTTACCTATAGAAACTTTTTGTTGTAAAATATAACCATTTGGTCTTTTCCAAATTGTAATTTTCAAAAAGAATTAAGATACGATGATAAAATCTTTGAAGCATGTCGTAAAAAGAGTTGGAAATTCCGAAAATCAATAGTTAATTTTAATAAATTATTTAATTATTTTCTCAAATTGCTAGATAGCAGTTTTCTTTTATACTCCTTATTTTTAAAATCTTCATTTCAATCGTTATTAATATATGACACCTTTTTACAATCGTATTTCTATGAATTGAGTATTAAATTGCACAGTTTCTTACTTTGTAGAAGTTAAAGAAGTTTAATTTAGCTTTTCTAGCCATTATGTCAGATTATCATGATCAAAGCCAAATCTTAAACTGTAATACTATACTATTTTTGGACTCATAATACTTTTCAGCGTTGCTCAAGTATTACAACTTGGTTTATCTATCAGTTCAAGCTATCAGCCTGTATATCAAGGGAGCCAAAAAAATAACACAATCACCATGTAATAAACACCATTATTTTTTTAGTGTACATCGACAACTAAAAAAAAAAATTAATGTATCTACATAAGTTAAAATTTTAGCATATTAAGTGCGTTTTTAAAATAATACAAGAAACAAATATTAATTTCATGCCCGTTAAGGTAATATAATAAATCATTCTTTAGTAAATGTCTTTAAAACCAAATGATTAAAAGTTACATAAAATAAATACACCGTTCAGGGTTGTTAAAATACCTGAAATTCTGGAACCAGACAATACGGTATTCATTCCTGTATACCTTTCAAACTTATTATTTAAAATGATCTGCAGAAACAATCTCATAAATGCAATAAACGTATTTCTCCATCTATTGTCTATTGAGAATCAAATGTAGTGCATCTCTATTTGTTGAATGATTATTAGTTTACAATTTGAAATTAACAAGTTATTTTGACGCTAGGGTTTTATAATTACTTAAAAGATAATCATATAAAGAATCATGGCCAATAAAAATATTCTATAACATTATAAAAAGAATTTTGGACGATTTTCCCATATTCCTCATTTCAAAAGCTACTAGCTAGGTAAAGTTATATCGTTTTATCAGTATTTGTTTAAGAGATTTACGATTTCGAATAAAACAATGCTAATTTTTTCTCGTGATTCCAACAGTTTTATAGGTTAGGAAACCTCTGAAAAATATTTCTAATGATTTTTCTTTATTCCTTGATACTGGAGCTACTAGCTTCAAGAAGTTTTATGGTTCTTTATATATTTGTCTAATAGATTTACGTTTTAAATTAAAAAATAACAACTTTTCACGTGATTCCAACAGTTTTATAGGTTAGGAGACCTCTGGATAATATTTCTAGTAATTTTTCTGTATTCCTTGATACAGGAGCTACTAGCTCCAAGAAGTTTTATGGATCTATATTTATTTGTCTAATAGATTTACGTTTTGAATTAAAAAAAAATTTTTTTCACGTGATTTCAACAGCTTTCGAAGGTTAGAAAATAACTCGCCAGTGTTGACTATAGTTTTTCTGTATTCCTAGTTTAATAAGCTACAAGCTCCAAAAAGTTTTATCGTTCTATCTTTCTCCGTTCTGGAGATTTACGATTTAGAGAAAAAAAAATCCGATTTTGCCCACTGTGCCCTGTGCGTACGGTGTGCCTCAGTGCATGATACTAATACTACTACTGCTGCTGCTACTTTTTTTTGTGGAGGAGAGGGAAATGCATTGAGGCATACTACAGGGACAGTAGTAGTGTAAGACTCAGTGGATTTTTTTTATTAGACTACCCATACCTACTAAAACTGTTCCCATACCGCATGGCTTTTGTTCCACCCCGAAACCGCGTTAGCATTACTTCAGGGCGAAGCCACCATGGAGACCATCGCGTCTCACAGCATTAATGAGCTTTCTCGCCACCATTTGCTAAAGGTGCCAATTCTCTCAAATCCTGGAAAGGACTTTGGATTCCTGAAGATTGGCACCCGTTTTCTAGTGCTACAATATTTGATACTTTCCTATGCTGCTGCCTAAAGGGCAGCCTCAGCGTCCGCGTGGTGGCTTTCTCCTCTTCCTTCATCGGTGCGAAACATCTCAGAAATGATGTTTTCGGGAGTAGGCGTCACGCCGAGCTTGTCCACCAGTTGCTGGCGATCACGGTGCCATCTCTCGCACACGAAAATTGTATGTCCAAGGGTATCATCCACTGCGGGGCAGTAAGCACATCTGGGGGATGCTTTCATCGCCACGCGATGGAGATAGGCATCGAACTGACCATGCCCAGAGTGGAACTAAGTGAGGTAATAATTCACCTCTTTGTGCCCTCTCTCTACCCATGGTTGCAGGTCCGGGATCAGCCGGGGCGTCCATCTATCCATACTAGCCTTATCCTAATCCTGTTGCCACATCGTCAACGTTCCCTTCCACATTTCGCCATTACTTTCGTCACTGGAGCCCAGGAATTTTCTTCGCTGTTCCAGTGCAAGCAACACGACGGGAATTTTTCGTGCTATCACCATAACAGCAGCAGAGGAAACCGTGTAATAGGCGCAAGTGATCCTTAAAGATCCGATACGCTGCACCAAAGTGAGGCCCTCTCGGACGTCCCGTTTTGCAACTGCCTCCGCCCATACCTCCGTGCCGTACAACCGTATCAAGTTGGAGACCGACGCCAGAAGCCGTCTTCTAGCTTCCCGCGGGTCCCCAACGTTCGGTATTAACCGTGCTAGCGCTCCTGCAACCTTGGCGGCTTTGTTGGCTGCTCTCTTGATGTGCTTTTAGAAGGTGAGCCGTGAGTCGACCCACACCCCCTGGTATTTTCAGACCTCTGGAGGCATTTCAAAGTGCAGAAGTTTATTATAGACTAGGTTCCATAAGTCAGGGCCAAGAGCAAAGCCCTGTGCGATTCCCGACGTCTGGCGCCTCTCTCTTGGTCCATCCTTCGTGTCGTACCGGAGTACACGATCCTGGAGGGAGCTATCCAGTATCTTTCAAGGTAGTCCTGTTCATTCTGGCGCATTAGCGCCCTCATTATGTCGGACCATTTAGCCGATTTAAAGGCGTTTTTAACATCGAGATTCACCAGGACACAAGGACTCCTCGTTTTATGTGAGGGTTTCCATACCTCCTTCATCGTTTCAAGAACCTCAGCCACAGCCATGACCGTTAAGCGTCCCCTTCAAAACCCGTACTGATCGTCCAAGATTCTGACTTTCCCTCTTAAAAGAGTTCGTATCAGCCTCTCCAACATTTTTACGGAATTATTCAGCATGTACAAAGATCGGAGTGACGACGGGACCAAGGAGGTTGGTTAACCCTTGACCAAAAAGATGAGCCTTTGGATCTTCCACCGCTCACTGAACAGTCCGTGGCGGAGAGATGCATTAAACACGTCCAGTAACACGTGTAGTTTTTCCACAGCTGTGACCTTGAGGACTTTAGACGGTACCCTGTCCGGACCGGGGGCCCTGCGGCCCAATGTCTCCGAGACCATTGACCTAAATTCATTGAGTGTAAAAAGAGGCACCTCGCCTACACTTGTGTCCTCCCGCCTCCTTTCAGGATGCTCTGGAAAGAGGCAGGAGACCATCCTCTCTTCAAAAAGGGCTCCATCCGTGCCAACGGGTCCGAGCCGCGCAGTCTTTTTAGCGTGATTCGGTAACCCAGGCCCCTCGTGTCCTCATCTACCTCAGCAATGAGCTCGTGCCAGCTTCGGTTCTGGCCCACCTTGATCTCCCGCATCAGGATACTTTTAACTTCCCTGTATGCGGTAACAAACACCTCCGCGTCTTCGCGATTTCTGTGTTGCTGTGCAAGACGGCGTAGGCGCTGCGCCTCCCCGCGCAGCTTGGCAATTTCTTCAGTCCACCAGTAGCACGAACGCCGGCCCTGCCTGGCGATCCTTTTGGGCATACATGCGTCACACCACTCCTTGACACGCCTCATGGTACCTCCTACAAGAGCCTCGACTTTTGCCGAATTAGTGATCTTGGTTAAATTAGCAGAAGGAGGCGCGTTTGTCATGGCTGTCCACAACAAATCTTGATTGATCTTCGCCACGTTCCACCGGGCTGCATGTCCTCGAAGTACTCCTCGCAAGTTTGCACCATGTTCCTCATTAACCACAAAGCTGACATATTGGTGATTACCAGCCGTGTAGTCCTCCAGAACCTGCCAGTTAAACACCCGTGCCGCCATTTGTAACGACGCTAGTGTTAGGTCGATTATCGTACACTGGTTTCTGGGTCACCTGAACGTTGCTGAACTACCAGAGTTTATGACGATGTGGTCTAGCCTTGCGGCCGTCTCTACTACCGCCCGCCCCCTGGAGTCGGTTCTTGGCTCCCCCCTAGTGATGGCCACGGAGTTAAAGTGGCCGGCCAGGACAATGTCGCCATTTTCCCCGCACACATGAATAACATCCTCGAGTTCGGCAAGCCACCCTCTGAAGACGCCGATTGAAATGTTAGAGGAAATATAGCAGCTCACATAGAATACACTTACACTCCTGATCCACACGAACCCATCCCCGCCTCTGGTATCGGATACAGGCAACTTGTCACTGCGAATCAGGATGGCCGCGCATCCAGTCCTGTCGCAGTATCAGCCCTGACCCGGTAACGTTCGGGATGTCTTATTTACGAAGAGCATGTTTACGCCCTGAACACGGGAGAACTGGTCCAGCAGATCATGCGCAAGCACTGTCCTATCAAGGTTTACTTGCAGGGTCACCGCCATTTCCGCTGAGCCGCTCCTGCAGAAGCCTGTGGCGCTTGACACCCGGCAGTTCCAGCGACGTGTATAGTGTCCGGTTCCGAATTTGGGACCACGCTTTCGCACAGAAAACAGCTCACTTCTTTTTTGGAGCAGCCTCGTGCCGCGTGGCTCTTTCACCACACCTCCAGCACGCCCCGGTCCCGTCAGGTCTACCACACCGCCTCGCAATGTGTCTGAAACCCAGCCACCTGAAGCAGTGCTCAACTGTTTGCCTCAGGCGCATCCTGCAGTTTACCCAACTTAACCTTTTGTGGTTCCTTTTATCAAGAATAGGAGCCGTCGTCGCAGGTTCCTCGACGTAGGCTATGTGGCTCCCTCTGTTGAATCCAGAGGATACTCAGTCATACCAGGGGCCGCTTTCATCGAAGCAGCCCTTTGTTGCCGCCTTGACGTCCTCCTTGGTCACCGTTGGGTCGACATCCCTGATCTCCCAGGTAAGGCTCGGGGAAAGGGTTTTTACACCACCCGCGTCTGCCACAGCTCCCCTTAGTGCCTCGGCGAACACATCGTGGCGCTCAGACGCAGTGTTTCACAGTTCAACGAGGACATCTCCCGTCTTTGTCTTCCTGACAGACCCCACGTCCGCCCCAAGTCTGGCCTTGTTGACCGTCTTCATCAGGGCCTGGACCTCGGCATACTTTTTGCCTTTTGCTGACACAACCAACATCGCCTTGGGCCTGACCCTGCAGCGCTTCTTGTCGGCGACTTTAGGGGGAGGGGGTAGCACCTTACCCCCAAGAGGCCTTACGTCCCCAGCCTTTCCTGTTCTTCTTACCGTTTCTTGGAAATTCGTCCACTCAGCTTGTTTGGCTGTATCATCAGCCGCATTACCCTTTGTATTTGGCTGAGGTCCAGACCCCTTTGCCTTTTTTGAGGCTGTCTCCGGCGTTTGTTTTGGGCTCGGGGTTTCTTCCCCTGAGGATGCCTATAGCAGTCACCGCCAGAACGACGTTGGCCTTTATGGTGCCCGCCGTGTTAGCGTGCTTCACTACAAACGTGCTCAGCCGAAGCCATGTGCGACTCCACTCGCTGGTCAGGTTTCTCCACACCGTTTTGGCCGGAAAATTCCCTCTCGTCACTCACTTCTTTGACTCCTTCCTTGGTTGTGTTGTTTAGTACCATATCTGTAGCATAAAAGCTTTATTTCAAGGTCCCCATTGATCCATCTGGATCCCCCAATCGGTGGAGGCTGCTGTCCGCCCCCAACGCGTGACTAAAGGGCGGTTTTGAACGCAAGCCCACCTCTACTTCTTCGATCATCACGCCCTAACCAAGAAGTGATCCACTCTCTGGAGAGTTTCCGGCAAACATCACGTGGCAGAATGCACTCACCACACTGGAAGAGCCGCGCAGCCAAAGCAAGCCAGCAGCGCCAGGTCAGCAATCCCACCAGCCCGGACAAAGGTCCGTCGAGCCGAAAAAGCGCAAGAGCCGAGCAGAAGCTGGACCACTTCCACACCATCCCAGCCCAACAGTTCCTTGCCAGGCCAGCAAGACCGCAGTAGCAGCATGACTAGCCCACCCCCGCCCCGTGGCCACCCCAGTATTAGCCGATCAACCAGACTTGGTTAAGAATCTGGCCTCCCGTCTTGCAGTCAGCAGGAGCCAAAGACAGCTCAGGTCACTTTGGCACACTCACTGGTCACTAGGCTCAAGACGATCACTGGTCACTAGGCTCAAAGCGGCGCTTAAGCATCTTCAAGAGGCAGAGGTGCTAAGAAAAGGCTGTCTTATTGAAGAAGGTTTGTATACCAACGCTTGGAAGTCGTCATTTGAATCCCTGCAGTGGAGGGAAAAAAGGCGAGATAATTTCCGACGGCATGTACAGAAACGAATCCTGAACACCGCCTTAAAGGAAATAGAACGAAGTAAAAGAAACCGGAGCCCATTCGACAGCCCTGAGAAACGCCAGCAGACTATGTCTTCAAAAAAAAATAATACAGGCAGTGGCAAACAAGAAGAAATTTCACTGAATGACAAAACCAGCCGGAAGAAAAAAGTGGACGTCACAACAACAGTAGTAGTGAAGATGGCTGAAGGACAGACCTTTGCAACGGTTCTGAAGACTATGAAGGCGAACTTTAATCCCGATAAGGCTAAACTGGCAGTCCAGAGTGTTGTCACTACAAAAAAAAGGGACATACTTATTAAGGCCAAAGGTGTAGAGAATGCTACTGCATTCTCACAGCAAATTAAAAAGTCAGTAGCCGGAAAGGGTACTGTCAAAATGAGTGACAGAAAAGTGACATTAGAGGTCCGAGATCTGGATGCCATTGTAGACGAAGATGAGGTCAAAGAGGCTTTCGCTAGGACTTTTGGACATCAGAGCCAGGAGCCGGAAGTTGCTCTCTTAAAGCCAAATGCCAGAGGACAGAGGCTGGCTTTAATAAAGGTGGACAAAGCATCTGCCAGACAAGTAGAAAAGGAAGGCAGGTTACGAGTTGGCTTTGTAAGCTGCCGAATTCGAAGAAGAATTGAAGTAACAAGATGTTACAAATGCCTGGGATTTGGACACGTCTCAGGCAACTGTGAGAACGGAAACAGATCCAAGCTTTGCTTCCGGTGAGGAAGCTCAAACCACCGGAAAAAAGAGTGTCCAGGCCCAGCACGGTGCTTCCTTTGCCTAACAACGGACAACAGGCACGAAGCAGGCAGCGGGAGCTGCCCTTTATTCAGAAGAGCCCTGATAGAGGCCAGGGGTAAGGCCCAAGCAGGATTAAAATAAGGCAAAAAGGCCTTGAGTTGAAAGACAGGCCTATGTGGACCCATGCTGCCCTGGGTACTTTTGACCTATCAGCAAGGGAAAGCATTAAGCTTATAGTGATGCTTGCTAGGTTAGCAGCCTACTACGGAGCGCTAGAAAGGGTGCTGGTCCTCAGAGACCCCGAGTCCTTTTCAGGACTCGAGAGCATCAGCACCTCTAGCAAATGGTGGTGAGGTAGCTCGTTAATGCTGTGAGACGCAATGGTCTTCCTGGTGGCTCTACCCTGAAGTAATGCTAACGCGGTTCCAAGGTGGATCAAAAGCCACGCGGCATGGGGGCGTTTTAGTGGGTATGAATGGTCTTATAAAAAAAATCCACCAAGTCCCACACTACCGCTGTCCCTGCGGTGTGCCTCAATGCATTTCCCCTCCCTCCTTAAAAAAAAAAAAAAAAACTACTTCTACTACTACTACTACTACTTTACTTCTACAATTGCTTCTGCTGATACAAGAGAAGCTTGATTCTATGGAAAGTGATAGTGTGGATCTCAGATTAAAGTGAAACCAAGAAATTTAAGAAGTTTAATCTGCTACAAGAGGGATTTAAAAGACACTTAGAGCCATCAACCAGAAGTTTAAGAATATCAAAATGGTCGACAAAGATGGTCTTAAATTTGCTCTTAGATACCTAAAATCAGTAGCAACTATAAGAGAAGCTGTTCTCATTAATAAAGAGTGGTACAGTAAATTATAAAAGGAGCATTTTCAATTCTGCAACCTTAGGAACACAGAAGAAATAATTACTGTCGGTTCTTTAAAAAAAAAAAAATTGAATCACTGCCCTTTAGAAAATAGATCGTGTCAAGAGAAACTTGTGTTCCTCAGACAGCCCCAAGAATAATTATAAATCTGTCATTTGAAAAAAAAAGAGATCAGATGAAGTTCAACAAGGTCGATGAAGAAGCAAAAACGTTTTACAGTAATAAAAGTGGCCAAAAGTAAAGCACTGATATAACAAAAGTCCTAGTAAAGGTTGGAGAAGGGTTACTATAGTCGATGAAGGCCACTTTTAACCTTGATAAGACAAGAGCTGTTGTGGAGATAGTTGTCACAACCAAAAAAGGAGATTTGCTTTTAAAAGAAGTTATGAATGCAGTTAAATTTTTACAAAGAATGTAAATGTCAGTAGCTGGTTAAGGAAATGTTATTACAGCACTGGAAACGACGTTTGAGGTTTGCGATTTATGTAGTCTTCTGAAAGAAGGAGAAATAAAGGAATTTTTTTTGAAAGTTATTAAAAGCCAAAGTTGAAATTTGAAGACCGTGACTAGATGCTTTTAATGTCCAGGGCACGTTTCGATCTTTTGAGAATGTAGTGGAATGGGTAGATCAAAGCTATGTTTCTGGTGTGGCAGCTGTAATTATTAGAAAAAAGACTGTGAGACTATAGCATATTGTCTTCTCTGTTAGATAGGAAATATGAACCGTGAAGCTGGCAGTAGGAGCTGCTTGACATTTAAACGTTCTCTACATAAGGCTAGATAAAAGGTTTAAGTGGGTCGTAGGTGGAGACGCAAATTTTTTTAGAATTGTAAAACCTAATGCAGACTCCTGCTGTGCTAAGTATATTCATTTATCAGCTTGGAAAAGCATTAAACAAATAGTGGTGCTTGCAAGTAATTTTAACAGCTTTGCTGCTATTTCACTTGAATATTTGTTATATCTTGTTTTCTTCATGCTGGAAACTTCAATATTTTTGTCTCAATGTATTAAGCCAAAAAAAAAATTTTTTAATAGGGTTTGTTTTGTTTTTTATTAAAGGTTACTGTGTTTGAAAGTGTATAATATTACAACAAAATCATTCTCTTTACAATGGAATTATTTTTTTTTTCAGACACCCTTTAGAGAACCACACCGTTGTTGTTCAAGAAATAATCAGAACTTTAACTATGATAGTAATAGTTTGCCTGCAGAAGTGCCCGAAATCCTCGATATTAATAATCAGAGTTTACAAGAGATTGATGGATTAGAGGTATAAATTTTTGCTTTTGTAATTTTTATATGTATAATTACAGTTCAAAAACACGGTTGTAAAATTTTTTTTCGTACAAGTGCAAAAACACAAAAATATTTTGGAATGGTAAAATTTGTGATGTATTAAGGTCAAAGAATAAATACCTTAGTATGGAGCACACGCTTATTGTTAGTCACAATAACAAATATATCCATTTACAAAGTAACAGCAAGACCACCACACCTACTTTGCATACAGTCGTACTAAGAATTCGACGAGACTTGCGCTTGTTTGCTTGTTATTGTGCCGATGCTGGCTTTTGGCCTTACATGGTTCTACTTATACATACTTAAATCCTTTCACCTTAAACAAAATCATTGTTTCAATCGACTGCAGTTATAATTTAATCTAGAGACTGTCTTGTGTTTGCGTTGAGAACGCTTTAGTGGCTTGAAATTGTCCGATTGTTTAATTTTTTTTTAACACGTTCCGTCCGCTGTCTCTAGGTGGTGCTTCGAAATTTACAACGATGTTTTTTCAAATTTTAACTTTTTAGTAATTATATAAGTTGCAACGGAGTCGTCAACAGCCGGTTAAACAAGGATGCTTGCGGTTGACACTTCTATTAAACAAGGCATAAGGGGTAAAAGATCAAGATGATTCACATGTCCTTTTTAAATTAAATTATTAACTGCTTTCAACGTTTAATAAAGTGGACTGCTTGTTTTTAATATCTCAGCTCTCACTCAATAACTATGCCTTACATTCTTCGCCATAACATTATCTTTTTTTTCAAAATTGACATGCTTATTCCCTAAAAATATTTTTTCAAGCCTCTTGTTTACTTGATACAAAATACGCTACATATTTTTGTTATTAAGCGAATCCATTCAAAAATTTCTTTCTGATTTTTAGCTCTACAGGAGATACTCATCTTGTAAGGCGTGAAGTGATAAAAAAAATTTCTAGTGATGGCTTTTTGTTTTTGTTACCTTCCAATAAAAATAACGAAAATTTTTATTACATATTAACTGCGTTCTTTACTATGACATTGCTCGCAGGATCATATGGAGTGACGAAACCACGAGAGTTTCAAACCTGCGTGACTCTATTTATTAAATGCATCGGCAAATAAATGGTCTGTAATTGTCCTACAACTTTTATTTATTGACTTTTATGTATTATTTTATTTTCAAACCCACAAAGACTCGTCATCAATCTTATAACTATTTTTCTATCTTCCTGTAATTACATACATTTCCAAACTATAAAATACTATCGATAGAGTAACGATGAAATTGTGGATCTCTTAAGGTCTCGACAGAATAAAAAAAATCAGGTGAGGGTCTCGGGACCCCTGGCAGAAGTGAAACATCCAACTCAAATGTTATTTAACTCGGTATAACAGAAACTGAGAAACGTAGATTACACCTAATTTCATTAGGTCTTTAAGAATCCGGTATTAAAATAGTAAATTTTTTTATTATTATTACGTATGTGAGCACACGCGTGCATAATGTACATATACTTATATACAATACTTATGTTCCACGTAATTCGCGCATTCTAAGTATTTCCATGTTTGATATGATATATCTATTAATACATGTACGAATTGTTGGGCATGTAATGCAGAACGAAAAGAAAATTCTCACCAAACTCGTAAAAATGATTATTTTGGGTATATCTTGCTTCCTTTTCGAAATATTACTGTTTTTTAAATTTTGAGAAGTTATGTTATGCCAAAAATTTATCAAAGATTTTTAAAATATCCATAATAATTTTTCAAACATGGCATAGACAAAAAAAATTTGTTTACTCGTTCTTTTCAAGATATAGTCGAAAAAGGAAATTACTTAGATTATGTTTGTGCATAATCCAACCTCTCTATATTTGTGCGCCTCAATAATGTGTTTAACCCTTAGGAATCCCGTAAAAATTGTTATTTCAAGCTAATTTTGCTTTCATTTCGAGATATAGCATTTTTTCTTGTTTTAAAAAGTTAGGTTTTCGTACTATACATATTTAATACTTTACGCTTGTTTTTTTTCATACATATAAACATCTATGTAATGTCCAGGACATGCAACATGTATATATGTATACAACATACATACGTATTCTTTGCCTCTAGTATAGGTATGTACAGATCTTTTTCTCTTCCTTTATCTTTTCTTCTTACCTACACCTCAGCTTGAGCAAGCGTATCGGTTTAGTATAATGTGTATGCATGTATGTGTTTGTTGTATTGTATCGTATTATACTTCATTGAGACCTTGTGGCTATGCCATATCTGACCCTCTAGTAATTTTACATCGAACAGATATCATAGAAGTATATAATAAGTCCAACAAATACAGAAAATGTAAAAACTAAATGTAATCGCAAATGTCAAACTAATTTCTATACAAAGTTGAGTAAGGAAGTTAATAATTGACATTAAAAACGGTGAAAGACTTAAAGTATAATTGAAAATAGGCGGGTATAATAGTATAATAATAAAGAAGCAAGTAAGCAATTAGAGATATTTGTAGAGATGTAAGTAATCGAACAGCAGCAAAATTTCAATTGATCATTTATAAACCAGGTATAATTAATACACCTAAGGTGGTAGAGTTTCGAACAGGCAACACATCACACTCTATAATTAACGGACGTAGCACTATTTAAAAAATCAGAGCGCTTACAAACAGACAAGACTTGTGCATTATACGGGTTTATAATTTAGAGCAACTAATGGAAAGCCGATATCATTTAAAAGGTTCCAATGAGTCTTTGTACTGTCAAAAAATACAATTAAACTTAATTATTATTGTCAGCACTACACAAATAAATTTTATAAGCTATACACATATATTACTATAATCGAAATGTAGGAAGGCGATGTATACAAACATAGTTAAATACTGGAGAAACCAAGAGTAAAGGGCACCAGTAGAGGTACATCAATTTTCTAGGATAGATATACATATACTTTTACAGTACAACTTTGAGTTATAAAGAGTAAATCGTGCTAAGGAAGATAAAGTTAACAAGAACGAAAAAAAAAAATTCCTAGTAATGTACAGGAAAAAAACCACAGGATCACTTACGCACGTAACAAAAAACACATACTAAATTTAAAAAATCAAGCAGCCGCAATGCAGAAGTTAATGCTTCGAGCGGTTGAAAAAAAATGTGTGTGCAACAGTTCTGCAATACAAGAACGCCCGAAGGAAGAAAAGTGGCAGAATACGTGTGTATATATAGGTATAGTACTAGCGTGAGGGGAACAGAACGCGTGGTGTACATGCGAGTGATGCGAGAGAGAGAGAGACTGAGTGAGAGGGAGTAAGTAAGAGATAAGATTAAGGAGAGGGCTTGGGCCGCAAAGTGGATGGCTACATTTTTTCGTTACGCATTTCATCTCACGTAGCTATTCACGACCCAACATACGTTTTATTTAAAAATTAGTATAATCTTATTGATGAAAACAATATAACTTTTTTTATAAATTTTTTTTTTTCATTTGTTCAACGTTGTGTTAGTTATGTGCTATTTTAACCTATATAATATTTTAAAACCTTTAAGACATTTTTAACAAATTTTATTTTCGCGCGTGTGCGTGTGCTCGCGCGTGTGTGTGCGTGCTCGCGCGCGTATGTGTGTGTGAAGATCTTCTGAACCTTTTCTTACATTCCATAGAATCAAATGATTTTTCGTTATAACTCTTTATTTCACGTAATTTTCACCTTGTTCTGAGGCTTACATGTTTTAAATATATTCATCTCAAGTACAGCAGTGAATGATTGCAGTGATACATTTGTACTATGATCTAATAGCTCTGGCTGTTAACGATAATTATCTTAAAAATATAAAAAGTTAGCCTTCTCTAAGCCTTCTCATTGTCATGTTACTCCGTGGCCCCTCTCAATATAAAGTGAATCCATATAAGTTTGTAAAATATGGAACCTAGCCATGAGCTCATAATAGAAATTGATATCTTGATAGCTCCGCTCGAGCCACCTTTAATACAGGGTGATACTATTCTAGTTTTTTTGTTATCGAATTCAGCTAAAGTTTCTATTCAATTCTGTTAGTCTTCTATGAATTCTACTTATCTTTTGTTTTATTAAATGTAAAATATAATTGTTTCGTCTCTTCGCTGTGTTAAACGGCTTAAATTTTCTTAATAGTACCTCTTAATCTTTTTCGAAATTTTAAAGCAGAATTGTATTTTTGTTCTCATTACTTAAATAACTATAAGTTTTTTGTTCCATTTTTTAACGTAAAAATTTATTATAATTCTCTTTTCTGTATAACTTGTTAGCAACTTTCCAAATCTTCATCTAGGTATTACTGCGGCACACTGTCTCTTTTCTGAATTGCTAATGAGATTGTGAGTTTAGTTATTAATTGTGTTTAAAAATGTGACATAATTGAATATGACAAAAATAATCGCATAATTAGTCAAAAAACAATGAATGAACTTACGGAATAGTTGTATAAGCAATTTCGGTGCCCTCCAATACATTGAGAAGTAAGGTGATTGGTAATCCGTTAGAGGAAGGGGGGGTTCAAAGAATAATTACACTTAAGGTATTTAAATTCCTTGTTTTAATACAGCGAAGTTTCGCTAACTATTTGTGTCAGCCTCATCAAGCCAAAAGAGATTTTAATATGGTTAGATATGCACAACGATACAATGTATAATATAATTTACATTACGCCCCAGTTATCTCACGTACGCAAGAGTTAATGAGTGTTACGACTCACTTTTCACTAGTCGAACGATGAACTAAGTTATGTAATAAGGCTTTGCGATGCTTATACAGCTGGCGCGAGAAAGGTAGATGTCCGACGGCATTATCCTCGCTC
Source organism: Copidosoma floridanum (assembly GCF_036245765.1). Classification (NCBI taxonomy): domain Eukaryota; kingdom Metazoa; phylum Arthropoda; class Insecta; order Hymenoptera; family Encyrtidae; genus Copidosoma; species Copidosoma floridanum. The sequence continues at coordinate 6,923,945 of NW_028321885.1, forward strand.
GGAACATTTAAACTTTCGTAATAACTGAAAGTATGATTTATTTAAGTATTGTATGTCTTCCTTCTTGTAGATATTACTATATAGAACATTTCAAAAATAATTCGTTTGCCACAGTTAGCTTTTTTGACAAGCACATTTATGTTATTTCAATTAAACTTATGGTTGCATGTAATTCAGTGTGTATAAACGACAGAATTAAGTTTTTTGTTCATTCTGTGTTCATTTATGCGTATTTTATTTGCTCGCTTTGTCTCACTGGCATAAGACACCAGACAGTTTTTACAATAAAACTTGTAAACAATGTCAGTCTTTTTGAGAAGGTTTATTCTATATATTCCCAAACGGTGGCACCATTGAGCTTATTATGTATAAGAGGGTACATCGTAAGAATGTGAGATTTCATATAATCTATACGCTAGGTAAAAGAAAACGTAAACTTATGTGATTGGAAAGTAATTTTTTTTGTTTAAATTCTAAATCACAATAATTTTACTTTAAAAAAAAAATTTATATATGCCAGAAGAACACAATAAAAATGATAAGTTTTGATTAGTTGTTGAAATAGGCAATATTTTCTGATTAGAAATTAGATCCTACCATGAGCGATGATAATAGTACTAAGCAAAGTTAAAAGATAATTAGTCAATAAAAACCATTCGTTGTGAATATTCTGTAACAATTAAAAGGAATAATAACAATTATACATGAATGAGTAAAATTCCAGGTATTGGCAGTCTTCTTGCTGAAAAAAGAAATAGAAATAAGTTAATTACAGAAAATTTAAGGTCATATACAGGAATGTGAAATCACATTGATGTTATTTTTTATAACGATAGTTTAATGTATGATAAAACTGATTTTTATATGGGTATTCATACTACCGGGTCAATTAATGTAATGTGTAAGTATCTATATACAGCGGCAATAGCGAGCATCTAACTGTCTGACTGTTAGATCGTAAGTCCCTTCGTAGGTCTATTATGAGTACAACGGTATGCAAAGCCAGGCGTAGTCATTTAGCCATAATTCTAGATCTAGATATATTTGCCATTGTAAGTAACCATAAACGTGTGCCTTAAACTACCGTGATTATTTTTTTACCTCAATATATTATATTGGTGACGAGGATTAATAGTATGGTTTGTATGATGGTGATCAGGGGTGGCGAGTGTAATAAGGGTGAGCTTAGCAGAAGATTGTTTCTTGACCTTTTACAAGAATTAAAGAGTATTAAAATAACGCTACATAAAACTTGCCAGTTTTTTTTACTAACTCCATGTTACTTTTTACATTTTCGTTATGTTTGTGTATTTCATTGTGTATGTCAATTTTTTTAAGATCCACATTATTTTATAAAATGTTTTATTGTAGGTTCTTTTGTGTATTTCATTATTTATATTAACTTTCTTAAGATCCACACTATTTTATAAAAGTTTTTGTAGTGGGTTCTTTTATTACTTATTAACACATTCTTATCTATTGTAATTTAACACACGTATGTATAAGAAATTCTACGTTGAATGTACACTTAGGAGTCCCCAGTTGAAAAAAAAGTAAAACTCAGGGCACCCCTACAGGATACGATTTTTTTTTCTTTCTCGTACATCTAGAAATACGAGAATACATAAACGTGCAAAAAGTAGAGAGAGACGAACTTTTTTCAGCTTTTTCGGAAAAATTGCACAAAAGTACCAAAAACTTTGATTAATTAAAAAAAGAGTCATCGCTTTCGCTCATTGTTTTTTTTCTGTAAGAGCTACAAAAAGTCTGCAAGAAGACTTTTAAAATGCTTGAAATAAGCTTTCGTTGAAGTACCGATTCAATTCAAAATGTTAACTCCGTTGGAAAGTACAGGCGATGATAGTTTAGGCTTTGGATTAAAAAAAGTAATTCTGGTCGACTTCTGCAAAAACCACCTTAACTTTTGACCAGATTAACATTTTTGACTTTTTCAGAGCTTAAATAAAATAATTTTTCACTAGATTTTAAGAAAATTTTTGTTTGCTTGGAATTATTCATTGGGTGAAAATTTCTGGCTGATTCAAGTTTGAGTTCCTTGAAAAAAGTATTGGTGTTGGTGATTCATGAATTAATTGAATATCATCCGTATCTTTTGATCTAATCATCATTTTTAACTTTATTGGAGCTTAAATTAAATTGCTTTGAACAACTATTAATTTTAGCTCTGTTTGAGTCTAAAGTATGATTTTATTAAAATTTTTCAGCTTATGTTAGTTGACATATTACACAATTAAAACAGGCTTCTGTCAATTTTTCTAAAACTACTCAATCTCACCGTGAATTTAAATTGTATCAAAATTCTTAATACTAATGTATGAATGTTCTTTGTTTGTTAGTGTATGTTAAAAAATACGCATACCGTTGCAAAGATATTTTATATATGTTCTTAGTCTATGCTACGCTTAAGCCTAAATTTTTAGCTTGACTATTAATATATATTATTTAAGAGGACTGACCGTTAACAAAAAAGAAGGATGGATGAAGCAATTTTAAGTCAAGAGTGTAAATAAAAAATAAGTATGTTAACACAAAGGGTCCGTCGGCTTTTTTGCTCTATTATAGATAACTTTTAGTAAGGCTTCTGCACATCAAATTTTTTATTATTATTATAAAAATTATGATAAAATTAAGATTTATGGTGAGGTTGAGTAGTTACAGAAAAATTGACAGAAGCCTGATTTAATTATGTGATGTGTCAGCTAACATTAGCTGTAAGTTTTGATAAGATCGTTACTTTAAACTCTAACGAAACTAAAATTAGTGCTTGTTTTGAGCTGTTTAATTTAAGCTCCAATAAAGTTAAAAATGATGATTTGATCAAAAGTTATGGATAATTTTCAATTATTTTATGAATCACCAAGATCAATACTTTTTTAAAGGAACTCAAACTTTATAGTCCGGTAGCTGAAGCAATCAATGAGGAACAAATCGGAGATAGCGTCCAAACTTTGCAAATCGCTTTGTATTATGGTCTGTAAACATGGAAAAATAGTTTTGTCCAACCAAACCACGGGCTTCAATTGTTATTAAACAATTAGTAAAAATTTACCATTTTTTTCTTAGTTTTTCTCATATAACTTTTTTTGTGGCTGTCGGATTGCAAAAATAGCTAAAGATATTTTGTTCGTTATTTAATTATCTACCGATCTGTGTAGGTTAGATCATTGGAAGACTTTTTTTCGCGAAGTTATATTGCAAAAAAGTGCAAAAATCGTCGTTATAAATTGTCATTTTGAAACATCCATAACTTTTATAATGTTTGATGAAAATGCTTCAAAATTTGGTATTCGATAGCTCTTATAGATATCTTAAGCCATGCTCAAGGCTTTTCTTGTATTATGAAAAATAACGTAAATAAACTATAATTAATTAAAAAATTTATTTGATTGTCCTGATCGTTAAAATTAAGCTAGACTGAAAATTTAAAATGGATTTTATTCAAAATACAAAGGACTTCAATATTGTAAAAAAAAAATTTTTTTTTTAACTTTTACCCCGATTTTTTACAAAATTTAATTTTGCAACATTAACAAATTAACATTACTCGATCGTTTTTTATTGTGGAGAAGTAGAACTAGTTCCATCTAATAGTGTATATTTTTACACAAATTTACAAAAAAAAATTTTTACGATACGATGTTTTTAACTATAGTTATTAACAATTTAGTGTTTTTTGCAATTGTTTAATTTCTATCGGTTTTTTTGATTTGAAAAAAATATAATAGTATCTACATAGCATCTGTTGTTGTAATATATGACTTACAGATTTTTTAACAAATAATTGACAGTTAGAAAAAATTACTTATTTATACAGTTTTACGTGCGATAACGGCCGGTGTACGGCGGATTGCATGTTTCAGGCGTCGACGCATGTGAACGATAATTTTCTTTTCGAACGTATTTGAGAATCCCTACCTTTCACTTTTACTGCGTACGAATAGAGAACTGCTGTTGACGGTGCTGTACCTTACGATGTATTAGTTTGAAAAGAGGTCAAAAACTGATTCAAGCTATCTATGGAGGTACAACTCAAGAAGAATGCCCTTTAAACGAGTTTCGTTTTAATATTTTCCGAAAAATATCCTGTCACAAAAATTTTAATATATCTTTGTTACCCCCAACTGAAGGGGCAGCCCGTGAGCACTCCTGCATAGTATATTATTAAATAAGGCAATGGTTGCAAACTGATAGCGGAGTGGACGTAGAAAAATGGGGATGGAAAAAATTTGAAAATGGACTGCTTCCGGTTATCACACTGCAGCCACTCATTCGTGAAAAAATATTAAAACAGATTGCGTGTAAATGCAAGAAAGGATGTGGAGGAAAATGTAGCTGCAAAAACAATGGAATCTATTGCTCAGCCGTGTGTAAATACTGTGAAGGTAAAAATTGTGCTAACATGGAAGACAGAATAGTGTCTCTTAGCGAAGATGAAGATGATAACGACATATACAGTACTCAGAACGTAGAGCATGAGCAAATTCAAATCCAGATGAGTGAATTAGTATTAGAAGACGATTCTGATGACATCTTGTTCGCCAAAATAGAAGATGACACCGAGAGTGATAGTGATCACACACCAGTAACAAAAAAACGTAAAATATAAGAAATTGTATTTTATAAAAAATGTATGCAACAAATATCATGTACTACGTATTTTCTTGCATTCACATAATAAATTTTGTATAAAAATGTATGTTTATGTATTTTTAGTTGTTACAAAACAATAATAAAAGTAAAAGATCAAATAACACGATTTTTCGAACTGGTATGGAATCGCCTGAAACATGCAATCCGCCGTACACAGGCCGTTATCGCACGTAAAACTCTATAAATAAGTAATTTTTTCTAATTGTCAATTATTTGTTAAAAAATCTGTAAGTCATATATTACAACAACAGATGCTATGTAGATACTATTATATTTTTTTCAAATCGAAAAAACCGATAGAAATTAAACAATTGCAAAAAACACTAAATTGTTAATAACTATAGTTAAAAACATCGTATCGTAAAAATTTTTTTTTGTAAACTTGTGTAAAAATATACACTATTAGATGGAACTAGTTCTACTTCTTCACAATAAAAAATGATCGAGTAATATTAATTTGTTAATGTTGCAAAATTAGATTTTGTAAAAAATCGGGGTAAAAATTGAAAAAAAAAATTTTTTTTTACAATATTGAAGTCCTTTGCATTCTGAATAAAATCCATTTTAAAGTTTCAGTCTAGCTTAATTTTAACGATCAGGACAATCAAATAAATTTTTTAATTAATTATAGTTTATTTACGTTATTTTTCATAATACAAAAAAGCCTTGAGCATGGCTTAAGATATCTATAAGAGCTATCGAATACCAAATTTTGAAGCATTTTCATCAAACTTTTTTAAAAGTTATGGATGTTTCACAATGACAATTTATAACGACGATTTTTGCACTTTTTTGCAATATAACTTCGCGAAAAAAAGTCTTCCAATGATCTAACCTACACAGATCGGTAGATAATTAAATAACAATCAAAATATCTCAAGCTATTTTTGCAATCCGACAGCCACAAAAAAAGTTATATGAGAAAAACTTAGAAAAAAAATGGTAAATTTTCACTAATTGTTTAATATCAATTGAAGCCCGTGGTTTGGTTGGACAAAACTATTTTTCCATGTTTACAGACCATAATACGAAGCGATCTGCAAAGTTTGGACGCTATCTCTGATTTGTTCCTTATTGGCTATTTTTTGATGCTTTAGCTACCGGACTATTAGTCAGCTACAACTTTTAACCCAATGAATACCTTTAAGCAAACTAAAATTTTCTTAAAAGCTATTAAAAAGTTATTATAGGTGAGCTCTGATAAAGTCAAATATGTTAATATGATTAAAAGTTAATGTGGTTTTTTCAAAAGTCGACCAGAATCTCTTTTTTCAATCCGAAGCCTGAACTTTCATCCCTTGTACTTTCCAACGGAGTTAACATTTTGAATCCAATCAGTGCTTCAACGAAACCTTATATTAAGCACTTTGAAAGTGTGATGTATGCGTGCCCCGCAATAATCGTAAGCCGAAGTGTAAGCGTGTGGGAGTGTCGCTCAAGCGAGCGCCTATGTGCCGCGCTATATCACATAGTCTGCCGAAGAGTGCTAAGCTAGTAGGATTTCTTAACGCGCTGTACTCCTCATAGAGGCATAATGTTTATACATATGTATTGTTATAATAAATTCTACTACTACTCATTTCAAGTGTCTACCGTCTACTCACTTAGTTATCCTGCCCTGCATGATACGAGATACACATATTTCACAGTGGCGACGAGGGAGCCAATTCATACGTGCATGGGTGGTGAGGTGAGATTCTCGTAAATCTTTGGTTTTTCGATCATAAAACCTCAATAAGTGACGACGATGTTGAAAAGAAGAGTAAACAAAGAGTGGTTGCAGTGAAAGTCAGCTGGATATACAAACTATTTAAAGAAGAATTAGTAAAAGAATTAGTAGCACGCGGACTACAAGCCGACGCAGCTACTACGATTGATGAACTGCGTAGACAACTAGTCACAGCAGTTAGAGAAGGCAAACGACCGACGATTGGGGAAGAACAAGGAAGTGAGACGGCTAGCGGTTCAAGTAACGATAACACGAAAGAGAATTGCGATTACCACAAACAGGAAGACGTGACAGACCCAACGAAACTGGCATTCGCGCTAGGCAAAGATGACTGGGAAGTCTTCGTCGAAAGGCTTGAAATACTGTTCACAGCCAAGAAGGTTGAGGAAGCAGACAAACCAGCGGCCTTACTTATGCGACTGAACGAAGACGCATATATGCTACTGAAGAATCTAAGTGCACCAGCAAAGCCAGCGACGAAAGCATACGAAAACTTGAAGAAGCTAATGGTCGAACAGTTGGCCCCTGCCCCATCGGAAGTCATGGAGCGCTGCAATTTTCATCAAGCATGACAAGGTGATCATGAAAGAATGGCCGAGTTCGCAGCAAGACTAAAAAAACTGTTGTTACATTGCAATTATCAAGATTACCTTACAACAGCATTGCGAGACCAATTCGTGTGTGGCATTCGAGATCAAGACACTCGAATAGCCTTGTTTAAAGTAGAGAAGTTGATTTACGACGCGGCCTTTAAAGAAGCCAAGGCACGCGAGAGCGCGGTTAGCAATGCGGCAAAGTCTAGCAAGACGCTCGAAGAAAAAAACAACAACACAGAAGTATATAGCCTAAATGCCTATAAATCAAGCAGAGGAAATTTAAAGACCAATCTCAAATGCTACAGGTGTAGCAAAAGTAATCACACAGCACAGGACTGTAAATTTAAGCAGGCAAAATGTAACTACTGTGGCAAGATTGGACACATCGCAGTAGCGTATAAAAGCAAAACGAAACCAGTCAAGTACATGAAGGACGACAATGTTTCCGAGGCTGCTTCATATCAGCACAAGTACCATAGCCAGTACGAAGATAACAAGGACGGAGCATCAAGCAGCATAGCAGAGACAGCATCAGAACGAGTACACTATTACATGGATTTCTTCGCCATGCGTGAAAAAGGTAGTATAAACAATAAATTCGAACCGACTGCGTGTGAGCGTGCCGATCCCGCGTTCCTTAGTGTAAACATTGATGACAAACTGATCGAAATGGAAATCAATACGGGTGCATACTATACGGTAATTTCCGAAAGTATTAAAAACAAATATTTTCCACAACATGATCTGTTGCCAACAAGCAATGCTCTACGCGGGTATGATGATAAAGTGTTCAAAATAACAGGCGAAATACGCGACGTAAAAGTAATACTATTTAACACCACGCGATATTTACATATTTATGTCATGCCAGGGAAAGGTCCACCGCTCATAGGTAGGCAGTGGCTCATATCTCTTGAGTGTTGGCCGTTGAATAAATTGACAAACAAAATTAGTTCGAATGAGTTGTTGTAAATAGAAGACGAAGTACGAATAAAAGATTACTTAGCAACTAAATATAAGTTACTTTTCGATCAAAGCCCAGGATACTACAATAAAAGCGAGGTAAAAATTTATTTAAAAAAAGATGCAACACCAATCGCACTCAAAACGAGACATGCGCCACATGCATTGAAACCTCTAATTGGAGAGGAGATAACTCGACTAATAGAGTTAGGTCATCTAGAGCGAGTAGAAACAAGCGAATGGGCGACACCGATCGTACCAATGGTAAAAGGGAATGGAAAAATTCGGATTTGCGGCAACTTCAAGCTTACGATGAATCCATACATCGTAATAAATAAATACCCTCTCCATCGAATAGATGACATATTTGCAACCTTGCAAGGAGGCGAATTATTCTTACAATTGGATTTATCGCATGCTTACATGCAATTTAATGTTCACAAAGACTGCCGCCAATATTTAACGATTACAACTCATTAAGGATTATTTCAATGTACTAAAATGGGAGAGGGAGTAGCGTCAGGCCCAGGAATTTTTCAGCAGAAAATAGATAAATGTTTGGTGAACATTCATGGAGTCATAGCGTACTTAGATAATATTTTTGTCACGGGTAGTAACACAGAAGAGCATGTCAACAGACTCGAGCGTGTTTGCGAAAGATTGTTAGATTGCAACTTGCGTTTAAACGTAGCTAAAAGCGAACTTTTGAAAGAACGAATAGAAATCCTAGGGTACATTATTGATAAAAATGGACTACACAAATCAAAGTCAAAAGTAAAATCTATAGTTAAAGCACCGAGGCCTACGTCAATGTAAGAACTCAACTCATTTTTAGGGCTTATCAATTTCTGCCTGAGATTTTTAAAAAATAGGTTATGCAACTTGCAACCGTTTTACGACTGTGCAAATAAAAAATCATTAGAGTGAAATAATGAGTGTGAGAAGGCGTTTAATTGGATAAAAAACGAACTAATATCACCACGCGTTTTAGCACACTATGACCCTACTGAACAATTAATCCTAGCTTGCGATGCGTTGGCATACGGACTTTCAGCTATTTTATCACACCGCTACGAAGACAGTACTGAAAGGCCGATAGCCTACGCATCCAAGAAAATTCCAATTAAAAAAATGAATCGCGCAATTATTGACAAGGAGGCAAGCGCAATTGTGTTTGGTTTCCAACGATTTTATGACTTCGTATACGGTCAAAAAATCATCTTACGCACCGACCATAAGCCGTTGCAATATATATTTGGTCCAAAAAAGGGCATACCCCTAAATGCAGCAAGCAGGTTGCAACGTTGAGCGTACTTATTATCCGGATTTTCATACGAAATTGAATACATTAAGTCATCGGAAAACGGTAATTGTGATGCACTATCGTGGTTACCCATTGAGGACGATACGGACTTATTTGATGACGACTTGACTCCTTTTCACTATAACGAGTGCGGTTTCGAATTGATTGATTGGAAAAGAATACAAACGGAAACGATTCGAGATGAAAAGCTTAAAAGAGTAATGATTTATGTAAAAGACGGATGGCCGAACGTAGCACCGGAATCATTAAAAGACTATTTCAATAAAAGAAATGAACTCTCTCTAGAAAATAATTGCCTGTTTAGGGGCATTAAGATCATAATTCCGGAAAGCGTCCGACGAACCGTCTTATGCAAACTTCACGCCTCTCACATGGGCATCGTGAAAATGAAAACGCTCGCGAGATCCTGGTCAACGCGTAATGGCTTCAAGCTATATTGTTGATAAAAAGAAACGCATATCTGGTGTCATTGAGAAGCAAGTGTCGTCCGTTACGTACCGAGTTAATGTCGCGCCAGGAGTCAGATGTAAGCGGCACCGCAATCAGCTTATCGATGCTTAAATCACGAAGCCCAGACGCTTAAAACGTCTGGCAGCGAGATTATAAAAAGGGGAGAAATTATGATGTGTGCGTGCCCCGCAATGATAGTAAGCCGAAGTGTAAGCGTGTGGGAGTGTCGCTCAAGCGAGCGCCTATGTGCCGCGCTATATCACATAGTCTGCCGAAGAGTGCTAAGCTAGTAGGATGTCTTCACGCGCTGTACTCATCATAGAGGCACAACGTTTATACATATGTATTGTTATAATAAATTCTACTACTACTTATTTTAAGTGTCTACCGTCTACTCGCTTAGTTATCCTGCCTTGCATGATACGAGATACACATATTTTACAGCTTACACAGAAAAAAAGTTATAAACAAAAGCGTTAACCCTTTTTCGAATTAATCAAATTTTTTAGTGTTTTTTGCAAATTTTCTAAAAAAGCTAAAAAAAATTCGTCTCCCTCTACTTTTTGCATATTTATGAATTTTTTTGTGTTTCTGGATGTATGAGGAAGAGACAAAAATTGTATCTCGTGTGTGTGCCTTAAATTTTTAATTTTTCTTTAAACTAGGGACTCCTAAATATGTTAGGCGTAGCGCTGCTTATGTACACGTAAATGACGGTTTAGCTCTAAACACTTCCGATTTTGTGATTATAAGAATACATGAGAAATCTTGTCAGAAAAGACAGGGCTTGTGCAGATCTACAAAGTACTAGAACGGCTTTTTCATTCTATACGTTGATACAAATTTTTTTTCGGATGTATAAACGTATTAGTATTATGTCATATAAATACATGTAGAAAGTTTGAATTTCATACATAGTTTAACAAATAGATTAGATGTTGAAGTTTTTATGACACTATTCTTGGTATAACCGCAAATTCGTGTGATACCTGTGAATTATCAAACTTATTGGCAAATGCAGATGGAGTTATTATTCTCAGAGCACTATTAGTCTATTTATGCCTTTTTATAATAATAAATAACTTTTCAATTAAATTTAGACATGTTGAAAACCACAAGCTTGGGGGAATTTTAAACTATTCGTAGGAACAAAAAAATCTTCACTGGGTGTGGACTGTCGGTTAGCGGGAAATTATTTTCTAAAATCATACGTTGTGACGATATTAAATTCGAGCTGTTCGTTGAGAACAGCTCAATTTCAAGAATAAAGTCTTATCAGAACCTTCAGTGTGTGTAGAGTGCACGACTCCTGGGTAGCTCAAATGGTAGCGCAACTGTCTAGAAAACAGGAGGTTAAGTGTTCGATCGAGACCCAGGAAAAACTTTTTCGTTCTTGCAAATAGTTTGAAATTTTTTAAAGCTTGTAGTCTTTGACTTTTCTAAATTTAATGGGAAAGTTATTTGTCATTATAAAAAGACACACGTGGACTGAGATTGCAGTGAACAGTGCCTTTATCTATATATGCCTATAAATTCAATGATACGTATGTATCACAAACTTCACTTGTAACATTAATGATAACGTTGCACAAAACATCTAATATTTATTATTCACTAGACAGGCAGAAAATTATTTTTTAAAATCATACCTTATTAGAACATAGTTAAACAATAATACTAATAATAAGAACTTAATGGCATCAAGAAATTAACACGCATGAATGATATGAAATAAAGTCGATGTTATTGATTCATTGTTATTCTATTGTGCAATAAATACAGTATAAGTACATATTCCATAACTATATATTATTCATATGTACGAAGTCTATCTATTTGACTCCTGCGTGATGAGAAAAATAGATGAAAATTACTTGATATTAAAATATTTAGTCAATTTAAATAGCATGGTAGGGTATCTCGAAAGTTTATGGGCGGGGCTGTTAAGGGTTTGCATGAAAAATGTTACAAACCATAATAACGAGAGGATTTACTAAAATCTTCTTTATTCTATTTTGAGCCAGTAGCAAAAGGCGATGAAGGAGAATTGCGTTGGCCGAAGGTTATGTAGAATGTCCTACAAATATTACTGAATAATACAAAAAAAAGATATTTTATAGTTAATAGGGGCAACATATACGACAGAGTTTTAGAGAAAGAATCACCGTGTCTCGTAAAGAAATTAAGAATGGTAAAAAACAAAGTTGATGCTTTGAGGGGATAGCAGTATTAAGCGGCAAAGATATTGATTACTTATTTCGCCAACATACACTTAGTTTTTTTTGCTAGGGTCTCATCATTATAAAATTTAATTGAAACATTAGGGAAAGAACGGTACATGCAAACCATGTATGCATAATAGCAGAACTTTCTTTAAACTGATATCTTAATCATACAGCCCTCGTAATGTATAAAAAACGTTCTATTTTAAAAGTTAAGCAATGTACACTAAAATAGAAGTAAAAAATTTTTACAGTTTTTTTACAGTAAAAGCAAAGTTTAAGGTCTAAAAATATAGAAATATTTGCTGACGTATAATGCATGGGTCAATTAAAGGGTTAATAAACATCAAAACTCATGAATACCCAAATAACTTTACGATAACGTTAAAATGTAATCTCGCTTTGTTATATTTTTTTTGTTATTGCCAGATAGATTTTAATTAAGTTAAAGTAAAAATTTATGCAAAATTGTAACATGATTGAAGTACTAATGTTTGTATAAAGAATTATCTTCATCACTCTCATCTATACTTAATTTAATCGGGTTTCTCGGTAAAACTTTTGCGTTAGTACTTAATTTACTTGGTTCTAATTTCACGCTTCTTCACAGGTCGTGGGACTAGCAGATTGTCTAACTACTTACTTGTATATTAAAAGAGAGAGAAAGTCTTGAGCTTATAAGGAATGCACCTTACCCCAAGTTTCAGTCGAAGTTTCTTTGTGTTACATACTATGTGACCGGCACTTGCTGACTTTATTAGTTAAGGCTTAGTGGCTCGCGTCGGTTGTCACTTGACAATTCTGAAAGCTATGAAGTGCATAGTTTGCTGTTTTAGGGGTGACTTTCGTTAGTCGCGACTCTTTAAAAGGACTCCAAAATTATATCATAGAGAAAAAATATAAATTTATAAATAAAAGTCGTCACCTAACAGTTATAACCTTAAAGTCTCGCTCTCCATCTATTTGACCCAATCATAGAGTCTTTGATAGATTTAATTTAAGTTAGAGCTTAAATTTGAAAGAATATTACGATAGTACTAAAAAAAGTCACCACTATATAAATCAAACACTGAATACTTATTTCCCACAAAAGATCTATGGTGGTCATACTAATAAAAAACCTTACTGATATTATTCTTAACACAACTTGATCCTGAAAACTAATTACAATTAGCACGAAAATAAAAAACTTTAAAAATACCCCTAAAGGAATAATCGTAGAAACCTCAACAATTGCAACTAACAAAATTTTAATATAAATTACTAAAACTACAATTTTTTAAAGTGTTAACAGCCAAGAGACAATTATTTTAACTCGCTGGTGGCTCACCCCAATTGTCGTTCAAAGGTTTGCCCTCGAAAACAGAAACAAGCAACTGTGCTGAATACATTGGCACGAATAATGCAAAAAAAGATAAAATTAAAACCATTAACATCAGGACATGTCAAAGATTATGTGTGCCTAATGGTAGAAATAAAAACATCACTTTTATACTCTATAATGGTACTGCAACAAACCTAATTAAAAACAATTATGTAGATAGATACGTTGCAGTAAATTTGTGTTATTTAATAAATTTGTCGACATTAGCACCCCATCTAGTATTAAAAAAGATAACAGTGCACATAAGGATACAAAAAAAAAATTTTCATCAAGTACAGTGAATTATTGAGCTGAATTTTTTGCATAGCAAGATGAGTTACACTATTATATTATCACGATGGTATAGCATTAAATAATGACCTGAAAAATTCCATGCCATTTTTTAAGATACTATAAGGGGTAAAATAATTAGAAAAACAGAAAAAAGGAAGGTCGAACCAAAAGTTTGATAACCAGAACCAAGTAGAGAATCAAAATGTTACCACTAAACACCAACATTTTCTCGATGAATATCGTAATATATCGCAATAATACATTGTTAGCCGTTATGAGTTAATAAATATACTTAAATACAACAAATTTTGTGATATACTATCTAACAAACTGTTTTAAAACGAGTATAATCGAATAGTTTAAACTAAAAGAGGGAATATTTCTCACTTGTCTGCTAACAGTAATAAGAACAGAAATAATAAGTTTGATGAGGATAGTGGTGTACCGAAAAATATATCCAAGTTCGAAAATACAAGAAAAAATAGAATTATCTCTAGTAAAAACAACAGGTGTCTTGTACAAAACAACAAAGTAACCACCCAATCAAGTACACCATTAAAGCTAAAACCCATGAAATAGCGCAAATCAATTCAATTCTTACGAATCTAACCGAGGGTTACCTACCACTTGTGAATAAAGAGGGATAATGATGTTTATGAAGCAAAAGAGATACTTTATAATTAAACTGTTAAGTATAATCTCATAACTGTAATTACTAAGATGGAAGATGTAACCATCGACGTAGATCCAAAAGAAATTTAACTATTGGAGTAGATGATACTCGAGTTGGATCTTGGTACTGAATGTGAATGTAAAAATAAAAATTTCGTAATAAATGTTATGAATTAATGAACCAGAAAAATAGACACACAATTATGATTTAAGAATTAAAGAATGCAAAAGAGTATGTAAATTAATGAGTAAATTTTTTGATGTTTTCCTACGGACAGAAGACCACTTGAGTTGCACGAAACTTATTGCACACAAAATACCGACGGAAAACAATTTTCCAACCAACATTAAGAAACATCATCATCGACCAAAACATGAAAAAGTTTTTGAAGAACATGCAACAAAAATTAAATTATGAAATTATCGAACCATCATCAAAAAGTGATAATCGATTTCCAAGATCTTGATGAACAAATCTTCGGTGGTTTAAAATAACTATGAGTTTTTTATCAAATAGCTACTATTATAACCCTTACTGATCATGTATGGGTATCCAAGGCTTTTACATGTTTGACTTAGCAAGCAGACTTAATAGGCTAGACGGTGAGGAGGTTAAAACATTAAAAAGTGTATTTTTCGGGCACAGGCGAGATTATTGTTGAAATCGCTTCGTTTTAGAGTGCAGTTGAACCCCCTAAGTTTGCGCTAAAATTGTTGGTGTGCTTCATTTTATAATTAACAATTAGTGACAAAAAAAGTGTTTTTTTCTCTATTTCCTTTAATATCTCCGTTCCTCTTAACTTTTAGTGTAGCATATGCAATTAGAAAGTTGTTCCTCATGAAATTTTCTAAAAAATGAGCTTTGATAGAGGTCGCTAAGTGCCATTGGTAACCTGCAAATAGCCTCAAAAGTTCAAAAAACGCCTTTTTTCACTAATTTTTTAATAAAAAATGACTGCTCGTAGACGACTAAAAATTCTCTAAAATGATGTCTGTATTGATCCAAACATGCATAAATTTTTTTAGCGTTATTGGTCAATTACTCTTCGAGTTATTAACGATCAATTTTTTTTAATTTCCTTAATTGCAAATTACACCATTTTTTTCACAAACGGTTTTAACCGATCGGACCAAACCAAAAAAATCATAAAACCTTTCAACTTTAGTATCCCGTTGAAATTTTTGGAAAAAGTTAATTCCAACCGATTTTATCACGATTTCTTTAGAGGTGCTAGTTTTAGACACACGTATAAAACTTTGTAACTTTAATAATAATCAATATTGGTTATTATCGATAACACAGCCGTCAAGCTGGTATTTTTTTATAAATTTAAAAAAAAAAGGTCGCCCTAGCACGCACAGGAGCCGAGATATATTTTTTTTTTATAAAAATTCCCGACGGCGTAATATACATCGCACGGCGTACAGGTTTATAGACGTTGCTGTTCAATACTTTTACTTTCAATAAAAAAATACCCCAGGCATTCATTACATGTAATAGTATAAACAAACAATCGTCAAAGTTGACCGTGCGAAAGCTGAGTGCGCCAGACCGTCTGTGGTGGCGGAGTGGGGGGAGAGACCAGCTGCCACTACTGAACTGCATTCGAGCGCTTCAAATCGTGCGCGCTTGCAAAACCGGCAATATCTCGGCTTCTACATTACTCACAAAAATTCTTTTGTAATGTATTTGTGGTAGCTCGACGAAACGAGTATGAATATCGTGTTTATTTATTTTCAATCATTTAAATAATGCCTCTACTGTACATACTAATGGCAAGCATTTTACGAACCTGAAGTAGGAAGTGAGTTCGCTGGGCAAAATATCATATAAATAATTGTAAGTGAAGTAAAAAAATATTTATTTCATTGCAGTAATACAAAATAAATAAAAAAGTACATAGTATATATATATATATATATATATATATATATATATATATATATACTTCTGGCGCGCTCAGCTTTCGCACGGTCAACTTTGACAATTGTTTGTTTATACTATTACATGGAATGAATGCCTGGGGTACTTTTTTATTGAAAGTAAAAGTATTGAACAGCAACGTCTAAAAAACCTGTACGCCGTGCGACGTATATTACGCCGTCAGGAACTTTAATAAAAAAAAATATATCTCGGCTCCTGTGCGTGCTAGGGCGACCTTTTTTTTTAAATTTATAAAAAAATACCAGCTTTACAGCTGTGTTATCGATAATAACCAATATTGATTATTATTAAAGTTACATAGTTTTATACGTGTGTCTAAAACTAGCACCCCCAAAGAAATCGTAATAAAATCGGTTAGAATTAACTCTTTCCAAAAATTTCAACGGGATACTAAAGTTAAAAGGTTTTATGATTTTTTTGGTTTGGTCCGATCAGTTAAAACCGTTTGTGAAAAAAATGGTGTAATTTGCAATTAAGGAAATTAAAAAAAATTGATCGTTAATAACTCGAAGAGTAATTGACCAATAACGCTAAAAAAATTCATGCATGTTTGGATCAATACAGACATCATTTTAGAAAATTTTCAGTCGTCTACGTGCAGTCATTTTTTATTAAAAAGTTAGTGAAAAAAAGGCGTTTTTTGAACTTTTGAGGCTATTTGCAGGTTACCAATGGCACTTAGCTACCTCTATCAGTGCTCATTTTTTAGCAAATTTCATAAGGAACAACTTTCTAATTGCATATCCTACACTCAAAGTTAAGAGGAACGAAGATATTAAAGGAAATAAAGAAAAAAACACTTTTTTTGTCACTAATTGTTAATTATAAAATGAAGCACACCATCAATTTTGGCGCAAACTTAGGGGGTTCAACTGCACCCTAAAACGAAGCGATTTTAACAATAATCTCGCCTGTGCCCGAAGAATACACTCAAAACTCCCTACCGTCTAGCCTATAAACGAATTATTTTGGTCCAGCGTGATAAATTTAAAATGGAAATTACTATACTACACGAATACTAACAGTATTATCGTATTCCAGAAGATTTGAATGGTTCACAAGCTACTTTTCAACGGTCAATAGATATAATATTAGGATTATTAATAAATGTTGGAATGTTAGTGTGCCTAGGACACATGTATTATATATGACATTAAATGTCATATTAAATATGACATTCCTATGTATGATAAGGATTTGATAGATCACGATCAAATCGTTAGGTTACTCCTTGACAGATAAAGAGCAAGCAATATACATTTTAAGTCAAACAAGATTGAGTGTTTGTAGAAACTAATCATCGTTCTAGAATATATTGTAAGTCAACGAGGAATCAAACCTGACCCACAAAGGCACAGGTTGTTAGGAAATATTCTTGCCAAAAAACCAGCGAAAATGAAGGTATAATAACTCGGGTGAGCAACGTTTTATCGTTAATTTAATGACTTCAAAAATTGTTAAGCCACTTTCGAATCTTTTGATAAAAAACGAAACAAATTAAGTAGATAGACATGCAAACAAAAAGTTTTGAGATACTAAAACGTTACTTATGAAAAGAACCTATACTTCAATTTTCTCAAATTAAGTAAAACATTTATGTTAACGACACAGGCATTTTACTATGCTATTAATTTGAAATAAAGTCAAGAAAAAATAATATAATCACCCTGAAGTTAACTTTCAAATTAGCAATTTCATATGAAATGAATTATTTTAATTAGTACTAACTACGAAACAAACTTATTGTCATAGCTGATCATGAACCCCTAAATCAGATGCACTGCAGAAAGGATCCAGCACAATATTTAATGTGACTTCATAAATCATAAATATAGTTTTAAATTTAAACCTAGAAAGTTCCACACCAGTAAAGATGCATTGTGTAAAAATCAGCACAAAAATCAACATCTAAAACTGCAACAGATTCAAATGTACCAACAACAAACAGAGGCCCTGAATGTCCCCTTCGTTAAACAAGTAAAAAACGACTAAAATTGGATCACAGTGTCATCTTTTAAGGAACTTGGTTGCAAAAACTGTTTCAATCAGAACTATTACTTTGGTTTTATAAAGTATATTAAAGAAAGTTCCTGGTTAAAAATTATAAGAAAGAAGCTTACGAGTTAATTTTTTAGATACTGATACAACTGTGAATAAAGAAACAGCCCCGTCAGCATAATACAACAGTGATACAAACATTAATTTGGCAAACAATAAAAACGAACGGCAGAAGGAACAGCAAAAATCAATTTTGCCATTAGGAAACATTATAGATGTTGATGCAAATTAGAAATCAAGCACATTCTCAAAAAAATGACTTAAGCAAAACCAAATTAGCCTGAGAAAAAAATTTATGTTAACCAGGGTATGACCCGTGAAGGAGCGTGATACGGAAAGGAATAACTGGAACAGACTTCACCATCGACACAAAAGTCTTCAACATACAAGTTGCAGTAACATGTACTTTGTGAAACAAAAATGTATATGAAGACGCATTTTACGATGAAATTAGCATTACAGAAAATAAAAATAAGAAAGTAAGAGATAAAGTTACCTTTCAAAAAGAACAATGCAAATAAGTAAGACCAAATTAATATTTATAAGAAAGAATAAGTAAGACTAAAAAAAAAGCAAACCTTAAAGATAATAGCAAATCTTAGATAGACCGGCCATCTGAAAATAGATTTAATAAACCTTGACTTGGCTCGATTAAAAAGTAAAAGTATATTATAAAAAATGTAATGAACACAATACTATAATAAAAATACCTATGCCATGTTCTATTAAAAAAATGCATAATTTAACAATTCTACGGCACACATCGGCCAATCTTATTATACTTATTCATATGTATGTATGTGTGTGTGTATGTATTAATATAGACTATTACGTGGTTGTTAGACTAAATTCAGTCACTAACACCCATCGTCCCACCTCGAAATTTGACATTGTACCTTTAGCCCCCCCCCCTCAAGCTAAGGAAAAAAACTAAAAATTTCTCCATTAAATTAACCCGATGAAAATCCCCTACAAAAATAAGGACCTCTCTTGCCCCCCACACTCAGGTCTCTCTCACATTTCAAGTGTCCCTCCTCTGACAATCTTCTGATACCCTTTATGGCAGTTGTTACAATCAAGTTGTTGATAATTCATGACAGCATCATAAAAATACCGAAAAATACACAGGGAAATTATCATATCACTTTATTGACATGATACAATTGTGTTAATTTTAAAAATTTATTCTGGTGTTAACAGTTTTTTTAAACATTTTTAAACACTTCGTGTGAAAGATACTCTTAAGAGAGTATTCTAAAAAAGAAAAAGAAGGAAAAATATTCTATTAAATCGTAAATAGAAAACAATTTTATTAGTTTAAGAGTTGTCTGTAACTGGCAACTGGAAAAAATAAATTTTCTAATTTTCAAGAGCTTAAAATTTCTTCCTTTACTATATTTTTAATATTTACTTTATTTATGGAATCATTTTGTATCAATGAATTAAGAGGATCCTTGAGACTTGAGAACAATACATAATGTTGACTGTGAGAAAATAGGAATATTTTATAATAAAATCCTAATTTATTAAAACTCTGGTCCTCTAATTTATTAAATGGCATAGAAGAAACTAGACTGAAAGAAAATTGTTTTCTGTATATAATAAGAATATGAATTCAATGTTAATCATATCTCATCGAAATTGTAATGTTGTATGACTTGTTATTCTTTTCAGTAATATAATTAGAGCTATTCTAGTTAAAGCCATACAGAATGATTTTTCCCTTTATTAACAAAGATAATAAATTAATGTTTGAAACAAAAAATCTATGCCTGTTTGGATTAACTCATTTTTTACTATGAAAAAGTCTCGTTGTAGTTGCGTGATCATCATTATAAGAAAAATCGTATCATGATGACGACGACGATGACGACGACGACGACGATGACGACGACGACGATGACGACGACGACGACGACGATGACGACGACGATGACGACGACGATGACGACGATGACGACAATGACGATGACGATGACGACAATGACGATGACGATGACGATGACGACGCCGATGATGATGATAATGGTTAACTCGACTTTTTTTTATGAACAAGTCTCGTTGTGGTTGCGTGATCATCATTATAAGAAAAATCATATCATGATGACGACGACGATGACGACGACGACGACGATGACGACGACG
Source organism: Copidosoma floridanum (assembly GCF_036245765.1). NCBI lineage: Eukaryota > Metazoa > Arthropoda > Insecta > Hymenoptera > Encyrtidae > Copidosoma > Copidosoma floridanum. The sequence goes on from NW_028321885.1 coordinate 6,944,377, forward strand.
ACGACGACGACGATGACGATGACGACAATGACGATGACGATGACGACGCCGATGATGATGATAATGGTTAACTCGACTTTTTTATATGAACAAGTCTCGTTGTGGTTGCGTGATCATCATTATAAGAAAAATCATATCATGATCACGACGACGACGACGACGACGACGACGATGACGACGATGACGACAATGACGATGACGATGACGACAATGACGATGACGATGACGACGCCGATGATGATGATAATGGTTAACTCGACTTTTTTTTATGAACAAGTCTCGTTGTGGTTGCGTGATCATCATTATAAGAAAAATCATATCATGATGACGACGACGATGACGACGATGACGACAATGACGATGACGATGACGACAATGACGATGACGATGACGATGACGACGCCGATGATGATGATAATGGTTAACTCGACTTTTTTTTATGAACAAATCTCGTTGTAGTTGCGTGATCATCATTATAATAAAAATCAAATCATGATGACGACTACGACGACAATGACGACAATGACGATGACGATGACGACGCCGATGATGATGACAATGTGGATAATAATCATGATGATTACCCTGCAAAGTATTGAAAAAGCAATAAAGTGTGAGCCTAACGTCAGTAAGGATGTCTAGGGTGGCTGTGTCTACCTCGAAGAAACCTGCAGACTCTTAAAGGACTTAAAAGGTTGCTGTCAGAAGGCTATGGAGGAGATGTTAGCTATAAAGACAGCTGGGCCAACCCCTGTCATCAGGCAGCCTCCCAAAAAGAAGAGTAGAGTCGATGGTTCTACTGACGATCGTGGCGCAACAAAGAAAAGCAAGAACGATAACGACGACAACGAACTATAGAAACAAGTCGTAAAAAAAAGCAAGCACTTGCAAACCGCAAGGAGCAAGCGACTACTAGAAAGGAGCTGGTTAGCAGACACTGATTTCAACAAAGAATAAACCAGAAAACGACAAAAAGAAGCGAAGTAAGGTCAAGTGAAGAAACGAGACCATTCTTGTGAAACCAGCAGAAGAAAAATTGTATGTGGAGGTACTGGGAACATTACGCAACGTGGTCAACCCGAGAGACTACGATGCGGAAGTTACTGGAATACGTAGCACAAAGGCTGATTGTATTCTAGTTAAGCTCGCCAAAAGTACAAAAGACAAGGATAAGGTAGTGCAGGCAATTTCACTGGCTATCGGAACAGCAGGAAAGGTACAATTGAGGAAACTTAGAGTGACCCTAGAGGTACTGGACTTACAGGCAGTAGCTAATAAACAGAAAGTTATAGCAGCTGTTCAAAAGGCTGCTAAAACCATAGAGGAGGAACCAGACGAAATCAATGTGGCTATGCTACCGCTAAACCAATAGCAAGAGAGAATGGCGCTGGCTGAAATGGACGAGGCTATGGCCCTGTCACGTTTGCACGTTTGAGAAAGGGGACAATTACAGTAGGACGGTTTAGGGGCTGGGTAAGGTGCGGGATCATTGTCCGACGATGCTACAAATGCCTAGGTCATGGGCACACGAGACACAACTGTAGAGGGCCGCACCGATCAGGGCACTGTTGGAGATGTGGGAAGGTTAAACACAGAGCTAAGAACTGCTAGGCCTTAACCAAAATGTGTTATATGCAGTGAATCTACATATGGAGGACAAGACACCAATCATGTGCCTAGATCTGAAGTGTGCAGGGCCTTTAGACAGGTCCTGGATAGAAGAAAAAGAAGCCAGACATAATGCCCAGAGTTCTTCAAGGTAACATAAACGGGGCAATTGATGTAGATGCCCTCCTGTCATAAATATTATGCTGAAGAATAGTAGATATAGTGCTCATGAGCGAGCATCATAGAAACTATAAACCACCTAAGTGGATCAACAACGTGGCTAATATGTGGGCTATCTTGGTTCCCAGAACAGACAAAATTCGATAAGATGCAAGTGGATTGGAAAGACACTTTGCCTGGTTAAGAAGTAGAGGCAAAACTTATGTTGGGTGCTACTTCTCACTAAACACAAGTATCGAGTAATACAGAAGAAGAATAGACTATCTCAAAAATACCATCAGAGATAGCATGGAAAGCTACCTTATAGTCGCTGGAAATTTCAATGCAACAGCAGTAGAACAGAATGGAGAACGCCTACAACGAATTCTAAATTCTGGGCAGTCCTAGATATGGTGACAAGGCTAGGACTAGTCGTTGTAAACGACGGAAGGACCATGACTTTCCGAAGGACGGGATTTGGTCAGTCAATATCAGACATCATACTTGCTTCGGAGAGCCGTACGCCACGAATGAAGGAATGGCTGAAGATGAGGACAAAAATAGTACCAATCACCAATACATCGTCTTCGAAATCACTGATACAATAGACAAAAGATATTTTGCACGCAAAACAGGATGTAATGTTAAGAAGTCGGATACAGAACAACTAGCGGAAAAAGTAGAGAATGGCCTCGCTGCTATTCAAAGCAATGAACCAAACCTGAACACAGTAGGTGTACAGAAACTCACCGAAGCAACCATGCAATTCTTAAAAACCGCCGAGGCTTCTATGCCCAAAAAAAAAAGAACGGCAAACGCTAAACTTACTGGTAGAACGTAAAAATTGCCAAATTGAGGCGCCAATCTCTCAAACACAGGCACCTCTATGGAAGGCCAAAAGCAGACCAGAGGCCATACAAACGTACGCGGAATACCAGCTTATAAGAAAGAACATGCGAGCTGCTATCAAGAAGCAGTGCTGGCAGTTTCTGTGCCAGAAAGTAAATAATGACTCCCAGGGCAGAGCATACCACACAGCAGTCAAATGGGAAAACTAGGAAAACTGGCGCCAACTGCAAATAAAAATGTGAATACCATGAGACTTATCGTTAATACGCTATTCCCAACGCATCCAGAACTTGAGAATCAAGTACACTTGGAGCTCATAGAAGATGTACGTCTATTTACCCAGAAAGAACTGAAGCTGGCAACAGGATTACTAAGAAACGGGCAGAGGCCGCCCAAGTCATAGATATATGGGATGGCTCTAGATACATATCTAGGCATAGATATATATATATATATATATATATATATATATGCATTTATCTTGTTGAGTTATTCGTATTTTTAAAAAAATATGTAATCAATTTAAAATGAGTAAAAAATACAATATGTATTATTAATTACTCTAAACCTACTTAGTGTATGAATATACATATTAACTATGCAACAACATGCATATAATGACCTTAATTGTCGATAGTTTTTCACGTATTTTAATTGAATCAATCAGCAGCTATGTGAAGATAAAATTAACTTATCATAATTGTAAATTATTAAAAAAATATTTTATGATATTTATCTCAAATACAAATAGATAATTAAAATAATTTTACATTTTTTGTGGCAATTCAAATGTTGCTTGTCTTTCAGCATTTTTTAATATAAATTCTCTTAGTAATGGATTTAGATCTATGTTTCGTGCTCTTGATTTGTGTACACATAATATAACTAGATAAGTCAAACGATTATATACACGAAGCGCTCAATGCTTCATAACCCAACTGATCAAGTACCTGCACTGATAAATAATTATTAAATAAATGAAAACCAAGTGCTCAATGCTTTGTAACCCAACTGATCGAGTGCCTGCACTGATAAATAATTATTAAATGAATAAATCCTAAGCGTTCAATGCTTCATAACCCAACTGATCGAGTACCTGCACTGATAAATAATTATTAAATAAATAAATCCCAAGAGCTCAATGATTTGTAACCCAACTGACTTGCACTATAAAATTATTTATTATTAAATTGATAAATCCCAAGCGCTCAATGCTTTGTAACCCAACGAATCAAGTGCCTGCACTATCAAATAATTTACTTTCACATAAATGCATTTCAAGCGCTTAATGCTTTGTAACCCGATTGATCAAAACTTTGAAAGCCAGGGATTTATTTAATCCATTATTATTCAATAGTTCAGGCACTCGATCTGACTAGTTTTATAGCATTGAGTGCTTGGGATTTATCTATTTAATAATAAATTATTTTATAGCGCAGGTACTCGATCAGTTAGGTAACAAAGCATTAAGCACTTGGGATTTATCTATTTAATAATAAATTATTTTATAGTGCAGGTACTCGATTAGTTGGGTTACAAATCATTGAGCTCTTGGGATTTATTTATTTATCAAGTGTTTAACAGTGCAGGCACTCGACCAGTTGTGTTACAAAGCATTGAGCGCTTGGGATTTATATGTACGATGCAAATTGAACGCACCCTTTGATTCGCTTTTTTTTTTTTATTTTATGCATAAAGTTTTAAACTAAAGCAAAATTTGAGCATGACTATCTGTCTTTTTTTGTCATTTTGCTCGCGAGCAATCAAACATTTTTGTGACATTTATGTCGGAAACTGAGCGCAGCCCCCCCAGTTTGAAAGTTGGGGGGGCTTGAGCCCTCCCTGCCCCCCCCCACCTGGGTGGCCCCTGGAAACGGGAAAGCCCATGTATCAGATGGTATACGGCAGAAGTCATCAAGATAGTAGTGGCAAAACACCCACAACTACTCTTAAATCAATACAATGCATGCTTGCAAAAGGGGTTGTTCCCAACTTCCTGAATCAATGCACGGCTGGTACTGATTGATAAAGGCAATTAACAGGCAGTTCGGATTCAAAAAAGCAAGGTCTACTATAGGAGTAGGAGAGGAAGTAGTGAAAACTGTCTACAGCACCACAGGCATATGCAATGGAGCGGGACCCCTCGACTTTCTGTTGATCCTGGACGTAAAGAACAATTTCAACTCAGTAAGTTGGAAGGACATGCTTTACACTCTAAAACACACATTTAGAATACCAGACTATCTCTTGAGAGTATTAAGAGATTATCTTAGGGAGCGCTTCTTGACCTATATAACAAACAAGAAAGAAGGCGAAACAAAAAAGAAAATCACTGCAGGGGCATTCCAGGAAATCATACTTGGACCTGATCTCTAAAACGTGTCACATGACAGACTATTCTGCCAGGAAATGCCAGAGGAGATGTTCTTGGTTCAGTATGCAGACAATGCTGCTCCAGCGATCGTTACGCGGATAGTAGTTCCATGTATGGAAAACCCTACAGGTTTGAAGTTGCAACAAAAAAAAAACAAAGATAGTAGTATTGACGAGAAAAGAGATAGGGACCATCCTATCGCTCAAGGTACAAAGAGAAGAAAAAATGACAAAGGATGCCGTAACATATCTAAGAGTGACGTTGAACAGAAAGCTCACGTTCTGGAATCATCTTAGAAAAGTGGTGGACAAACTGGTGACAAGGAAAGCGGCGTTAAGCCGAGTCATGTCAAACGTTAAGGGCCCAAAACCTGCAAAACGTAGGCTCCTAATGTCTACTACCCAGTCTATTATTCTTTACGGGGCTCAGATATAAAGGCTAGGAAAGGACCTGGTAACGCTGGCAACTAAGATTGCAAGAAGACACTAGTGGTAAATGGACGGCAAGCCTGACGAAAATATCAAGAAAAGAGTGGAGTGAAAACATGCATAATAATAACAACAATGATGATAATGATAATAATAATAATGATAAGGATAATAATGATGATGGTAGTAATGATAATGATAATTACGATTGTGTGAATAAAGACAATGATAAAAAAACTAACGATAGTAATAAGATTGATAATTATAATAATAATAGGAATAATAATGATAATATTAACAATAATAGTAACGATAATGATAGTACTGTTTCTAATAGTTATGGCTCTGATGGTAATAATAATGATAATAATGATAATAATAGTAATGCTTAGGATAGTTATGGTTATAATAATAACAGTAATGATAGTTATAATAATAGTGATCATAATAACAATAATAGTGATAATAATAATAAAGATATTAATAAGAATGAAAATAATAGTAATAATAATGAGAGTAATGATTATGATATAAATGATAGTAATAGTAAAGATAATAATTATAATGATAATGATAATAGTCATAATAATAACGGTCATAATAATATTAAAAATAATGATAATGATAATAATTATTTTGATAGTAATAACAATAATGATAATGATGCTGGGGCTGAGGTAGTTAGCCTATCGAGTGCGTGCTTTCCGGGTGGAAGATAAAGGCAGGCTTTCCGCGGATGTATGATTCCGAGGAGCTATGGCAGTTGGAGCTTGTACCCATGGGTGGCTGGAATGGATTGAAGTAATTCCCATTGACCAAAACGCTGAGAAGAACACTTCGTATAAAAATTCAGAGTTGTTTCCCGAAGAAACCTACAATGGACGACGCTAATGAAAACTTAGTACCCAAGGGGAAACCTCTCCGAGGGAATCTGCAGCCAGCTCCGACTTGGTGAAAGTCCGGTAGACTAGTGTTGGCCTCACGGATTCTAGGGAAAGCCACAAAGGTGTCCAGAACAAAAGTGAGAAAACAACCTTTGATTAAAAACACTCACATAAGGGCCTCTTATTCCTGCTCAGCTATGAACAAGACAGGCTGTTCAGCACTGGAAGCGGAGCGAGTGACGTCAGTGCTGCCAGCTTCTTCAGCAATGACACTGAGATGGATCTTGGATATACCAGGAATTGAAGATCAGAATTTACTATGAAGCAGACAAAGGAGGACACCATATTCACAAAACTCGAGAAAATAATCATAGATATGGTAGAAGCAGCCACAACGATGTACGCAAAAACAGCAATGCCGATTAAAGAAGGTATGGAAGTGGCGTTGAACCTCTTGCATAAGTTTAAGGATAGCCGTCAACGGACTAGAAAAAAGACAAAAAATTTTCGAAATCTAGTTTTGTAAATATAATCGATGAAAGTTAGAGATGATAACAGAGGCTCTTATGTAAATACTGTAAAATTTAGTCTTCATTACAAAATAATTTTCGAACGTGGCTTGCCATTTATACGAGACTTGGCATGTGTGTAGGGAAAGTTATAACGAATACAGAGAAAAAAATAATTATTACTGAATGGTTGTTACGTAAAACAACTTCTATGAACACAGAATTATGTTCTGCGTTCACATTCAGTAAATGTAGCAATGTCTTAACTCTCAAGCGCAGCAAATATGCGTCAATTGGCTGACTAAGCTTGGAGGTTAACGTAGCAATTGCTTCTGCTGGCTAAGTGCGATGTTGTCATGTTACCTTTACGTGTTCTCTGTCTTACTTGCATGAATCACTCTTTTTCTCTCTAGCCATAAGAACCACCTTAAAGTTAAAGGAGGACAGGGCAGAGGGGCCCTGGTGAACAGTATACCTAAGACCGTTAAAAGCAGATGAAAAAAGGGTAACCTTCGAAATCTGGGATATGGATCCGATTATCAAGAAGGTTGACGTTGAACTCGCATTGAGTAGTATCTCTGGTCTCTCACTACAGAAGAGAACAGTGACATTGCCAGGAGCGAATAAAAGAGGGCACAAGGTAGCTTTGGTAAATACCAGAGACACTGATGCCACATACATAGAAGAAGCGAAGAGGCTCTTAATAAGCTTCACAAGGTGCCAAATGAGCAGATGGGTTAAAGTCCTCAGATGCTAACGGTGTCTGGTGTTCGGGCACATAGCTCAGAACTGCAACAAGGAAGACTGGTCGAAGCTATGCTTTTGATGTGGCAGCTGCAATCACCGTAATGAAGATGCAAGGAGGCCTGATGTTTCGCTTGTGGAACAAAAAGAACCAAACACTATGCAGGTAGTGTCAGCTGATGAGCACTTAAAAATACACTAGAAGAGGCCAAGTGTAAGGTGTCTTTATGGTACAGATAGAGTTTTAGAGGACGGAAACTAGATGACTTTTGCTGACCCTAGCTGCGCTGACTTACCGAAGCCATCAGCAAGAGGAATCAACGGAAATTAATGTTCTCACAAAACAGCAGACGACCAGGTGGAATAAAGACAAGACACTATAGCGACGGTGATAACACCCCGATGAAAGGCTACGACAATGGTCAACACTCAGTGACCTTGGCTCGAATTATTAACGTGATAGTGAATTCCTAGTTGGGCGCCCCAGGAGATAGGACTTGCCAGTTTAGTGAGTATTTAGTCAATATCGCAAAGAACATTGTAGCGAGAAATAAACATTTTCAGACTAACTGCGAGTCCCACACAGGGAAAGGCTTATTACCCCCTTCTATTGCGTATCAAGGCATTTGCACAACCTTTATTAAGAAAAAAATAATAATAATAATAATTAACCTACAATTACATAAAAACAATTTTTTCCTATTTAGAAGGGATCAAAAAAAAGGATGAGAAACGATAGAGAAAAAATGTAAAAGAGCTTAGATCGGAGGTAGAGACAGGCTCAACTGAAATGAAATGTGTAATGAAAGGAGGCTCCCTCGTGCAGAAATGCTAACCCACGTCGTAGGTCACAAATTTTCTCGCAAACTCAAGTATAGTTTGCGTCACTGACGCAAGAGAACATAGGCTAACTTGTGGAAATACAATAACTTGATTAATTTTAAATAGAATATCTCGAAATTTTTCAGGGTAACACTCAATTTGCTAGGCGTCATTCAAAAGAGGAAATTTTTTTCTACAAAACGTGTGTGCTCTTATTACGAGAACTGTTGATTTATTCGAGTTTTTAAGTTGTTTTCATGACGTGTGCGAGCTCCACCATAAGAATACATGTTAAAAAGTGATACATTCAATTATTATCTCGAAATTTTGCATGGTGAGTGATATAAATAATTGTATCATTGGATTCAATAGATTTTCAACAATTAAATTCATCTGGTCTTGGTTCGGGAACTGTTATGATCAAGCCTCCTTAACAATTAGAAGAAAAAAAATTTTTCCTTAATTATAAAGGAGGGCTAGCAAAAGGACTATGATGGCTAGGTAGCTACTTGATATAGGAAGATGTATACTAGTGGGGATCCAGCTCCCTGTAAACTCTGCGTGCCAACCCTTACTTATGCATTGTATAAGTGTTATCTTTTTTCAATCAATTTGGCATTTTTGTTTCACGAGACCTTAAAAAATCGTCTTATTAGGTAATGAGTAGATGAAAAAATACGTTCAATTTAATACTACCAGATTGAGAAGATTACGACATTTTTTTTTAATACTTACAATAAATTTTTGTGAGGGGGGGCTAGGGAAAAGTTATGGGGCTGATTTCGGAAAGATATGAAGAATAGACTGCTAATTACGAATAAAGGCGGTAAAGCTCACGTTGAAAGAGTTGTCTACTCTTGTCTTACTTTTGGGAGATATTTAGTGCTAGGGATCTGCTGCTTTGTATTTCTAGTGTTTTCTTTGGCTGATAGACATTTTCATCATTTGTTTGTGAAGTAAGCACATCATAAAGTTTTTGACCATGGTTTACGTACTGTTCGTGTGTCAAACTATTAAACAAAACAGCAACGTAAATGTCGCTTTGTAATATGTTGTACATGAGAATGTATTATTGTAAAATATATCTGTTTATGTATGTAGCACAATGTATTTTCTGGCTTCATTAAATGTATTTTATGTTGTAGGATAAATACGTATTTATAAAATTTCTTAATGTACTTTGTTTGGTTTTTTTAAATCCTACTTGTAGTTAAAGTTCAACTTTTGCATTTTTAAACGGTACTTGCAGGAAATTTTTCGGTTGTAGTGGTGTCAATACTTACAATTCTAGCGGGATTTAATTGATTTTAGTAAAGAGACAAAAATAACAATAATTCCCGTATAATTATGTTATCAATGTTTGTAGTCATAAAAGAAGTGATAGAAACAAATTTTTCTATGGGCTGCCGCCATTTTGATCCTCATAAGGCAAGACTTACCGTAAAAAGAGGTTTAAGAAACTTGTATAACTTAAATCATACATTGATGGTGCTAAATGAGTGGAAGAGTTTGATATATATTGCGCTTTATATTTTAGATTAGCAAAGTGGAACATATTCTGATTACTTCTTTTAGGATCACTCATTAATGTTGACTGATAGTGCGCTTACATTAGTGGAACCAAGCAAAAATTAATAAGATGTAATGCTAGCATCTTCTAACTAAGAAATTTACTGCAGGTATTGTTTTTAAATGCTATTATATCTTTTAGTAGACATAAAATGAAAAGAACGAACTTTTAATCTGTGCAAACTATAAGGTTTTTTAACTCCTATGAGATTAATTTTTTTTTTACCACCTTTGGGCTGAGAAATCCACATGGCAGCGTTTGCGAAGTTCACTCTGTGCATGTCTCTCTAATACTTTTCTAAAGAACGGGAGAGGACTTACAGCCTTTTAGTGCCCTCAAATCCACCGGCACACGCTTAATTCTTCTTGACCCCCCCCCCTTTCTACACACACATCCCATTACACCATTTTTGTAAAATCTCACTGACACTCTTTTTACTTTAGTGGAGCCTGACACCTACTTATATATACATGTATACATATTATTTTGTTAACTAACTACAATGAGATAGACTCTGAAAATAAACTAACTTTATAAATACATGTATAAATATAAGTCATTATAATTTGCTGGTTACACATGTATAAATAACATTGTAAGTGTGTGCAAGTAACGTTATTGTTATTCTGACGTATATTTTTTTTTACCGTGATACCCTACCCCCCTTAACGGACCTGATAAATTTTTAAATATTTGATTTTTTATACATATTTTTATATATTTTCGCACTTTGCTCAAGGCTCAAAAAGATAGACTTCATGCATTGAGAAGTTTGAAATTCATCCATTTATATAATTAGGAGTAGGATGATAAATTGATTTATATTAATTTTATTTTAATTGACATACAAGTATAAGGTTTTTACTGCGCTAAAGCTTTTTTAGTGATATTAGTCATAATTAATGCAAGAATTTTTTGTTTTTTTTTTGTTTTTGTATGGTGTGATACTAAAACATACATAAATTCGAATAATACTTGATTATACAATTATGAAAACCATAGAATAACTGCCTCACTAGGAGGCCTATTGTTGAGTCAACTTATTAAACCAGCGAAGTTATTATATTGATATTTATTGTGTTGTTAGATGTTTACGTGATTACAATAAAGCTTTGTAATTATTATATTTTAAGTGAAATATAATAAAATAAAAATAGTCTTGTCTATTAAAGGTTAAAAAATTTATAATGCGTGTATGATGCTTGAAGCAGTTGGTTTATTAAAAAACTGTTTCCTGATACCTTTTGGAATTTCGTTAATGGGAAAGAATTTGGAAAAAATAAGTCAGAACAAAAAGTAAGCTAAGTCAAAATAAGGAAGAAAACTGAGGAGTCTTACTCTGTTTTGTGGGTGGGCATCGGAGGCCAACGGGGATTTGTGGGGCATTGCAGTGGATTGTGGCTAGTGAGGGGGAAAGAGGGCAGTGTTGCATCGTAGCAACGTTCGCGTAAAATAGTTAAAGTGTAAAAAAATATGGTTTCAATCTTGAAACTTCTAAAAAATTTTGATTTATATGTGTACCCTAAGAAATTACCAGATAAGTATTCTAAGGATACAATTTTAAGGGAGCCATCTAATTTTATTCATCGGATGGTGAGGCTACTATTTTTTTCTCTAGATTATTGAGGCTTGATTACTGGTTAAATTTATAATCACTTAACGGAAAATAGACCACTTACCATGTTTTAATATCACGAATGCAGACTGCCTTACAGATCAGATAACGAGAATTTCAGTCCATTTTGTTGTAGAGGAATATCAAATCAACAATTTTTCTTAATCTTTATTTAGTAATTAAAGACACCTGGTTCAATTATTTAAGATACAATCGAAAAAAGTTTTGAGAATGATTTTTATTGAGACTTATTAAATGCAATCACTCATAGAACATCTAGTATTTCTAAAAATTTTCAAACAAACAGAAAAAATTTGAATTTCTTTATACTGTTATCTAAATACATTGGAAGTTGAGGATATATGTAGAAGCACTATCAGGATGCGATAGCTGTGATGAGAAATCTGGTAGACCAAAATTATTCATGATAGAAACATTTTATCATAAAATAAAAATTAAAGTAAATTTTATCTAAATTTCCAAAAAAACATGACACTAAATAATGTTCCATTTGCAACAGTTAGTTTGTTTCATTGTATATTTATATCAATTTTAGATGATATAAAAATTATATTTTTGGTTTAGTGTTAGAATATGGTCATACTATTGAATTTTAGAAAAGTGGTCTACCTTATGCACACATTTCAATAACTTTTCATACTGTTAAAAAACTATTATGCCCAAACAAATTGATAAACATATTTCTGCTGAACTTTCTTCGGGCAATGTGGAACTGACAAAATTTTAATAAAGTTATTGAACACATGCCTCACAGTTCTCATACAGTACACAGTCTCCGTATGGTTTAGTTTAATTAAAAGTGTACAAAGCATTTCTTAAACCCCTTAACAAACTTACTACATTTAAAGCTACAATTTAAATAAATGGTTACCTGCAATACGAAATAAAATAATATATCTGATGCACATATTTACTAAACTTAGACATAAGATAAAATTTTAGTAGATAATTAAATGGTTGTACCTTATAATATATTTTTAATTCATTAAGTATAAATGTAATATTAACGTTTAATGTTGTGCATCAGTCTGGAGCATAAAATATACTTATGATTACATTCATAGGGGTAGTGACATAAAAGAATAAAAGAATTTTTTCAAAATTAACAAGGAAAACTAAAACCTCTCACAGCAAAGACAACGCAACTTATAAAAACATTGATAAGTCAGACAGTAATATTTCTATAAATTTACCAATAGGTATGTTAAAAAGTATCCCTAAAGATTTACTACTCTATGAACTTAGTTTAAAAAGAAAGTGCAATAGTCATGCCAATTCTAAATTGGAGCATATCAGGTGGATTGTGTGATGGTCCTTGGTTAGGAATTACTAAATCATTGAAATAAAACGTAGAATGAGAAATAATAACTAGACAAATAATTAGATTTACAGTTTTTTTCTTAAAAATAACTTTAAACACTTGAAACCCCTCTTCACTACCTTTTTTTCTACATCGTAAGCAGTTCTTAATACTTCCGGTTATTAGCTGTGACCATCCATAAATTTCAAAGTAAAAGTTGATGATATTGCTTTATATTTAAGAAAACCGTTATTTTCTTCTGGCCAATTATACATAGCTTTATCAAGTTGCATAAATAAAAATAATAAGCTTATTCATGTTGAAGGAGATAATTTGTAAATCCCAAATATTGTTTGGAAAGAAATTAAAAGAAAAAAATGTACTTCACGGGAAAATCCTAATGTATACACCATATGAACAAGACTTTTTACATGAACTTGAAGTTCAATCTTTTAACCATAATTCTATTATTTAATTATAAAACATGACATGATATGTTCTTATTTTAGAATGAATTTTGTTGTTAAAAAAATTATGTTTCAAACTATGATGGATCATCCATAATTACTTTTTTTAAACATAACTTAGTGTTTGTATAATAGCTGTGTATACATTGTTAAAACAGTGAAAAACTTAATTTAATTTTAGCAAAAATTGTTTATATACAACTGATTTACAACACTTATACGTCGAAAGATGAGAAAGTATAAAAAACATTCATTTCTGAGTTTTGTCAATAACTATTAAAGTACATAAAAAAATATTTAGTTTAATGTACAATATAATTATTAAAATAGTAGAACCTTATTAGTTAATAAACAGTTAATGAATATTAAAATTTATGAAAAGTTCCAAGCCACAATAGTATAAGGAGTAGGAGGTCGACCTACGATAGAGGTTGCTCGTAGCGAAGTAAATAGGATACTCAGCTACAGAAAAATGAGACGTAGAATAAAGATAAAAATTAAAAAATGTTCCTTATTTACATATGCGTTTTAGTGGTGTAGTGTAGTGCGTTAAGGTCGGCAAAATATAATGGAAAATTTACCACAATTCTGCATTTCGCTAAGATGATTTTTCTGAAACAGTCAGCTAAAAAAATCTTAAATTCTAATCTTACACATGCTTCTATTTTAAATATTAAATGGGAAGACTTTTTGCTCAAGCTAGAGTAGTGAGAGGCTTGTGTGCGCATTACACAAGACGCGATAAAACCCCAATATATATACACACATATATATATAGGCAGAATTTTCTCAACTAACCCAGTGCCACCGCAGACAGGCTGCGTGAGCGCAAAAGACGACTTTTTCATCTCGTCGTTGGGCCTGAGAAAAATGTTTTAAAAATCAACAAAGCATTAATTCTCATGCAGTTTTTTCTCAGCTTTCTGATGGTGCCATCAGTTTTCACAAAATTTTCACTTTATAACCTATAAAAATGCAAACGTTGGTAAAAATGCGTTAAATCTCATGATGTACAATTTTTAGGATTTTTTCGACTATCTAGATCTAAAGATGAGACAATTATACTAAAGAATAGTCAATAAAAAAAGAAGGGTTTTTTGATATTTTTATGAATTGGACCAATGAATGTATAGGTGTGAGTCACCGCGAGGCATGGGCAGCTGCCACGCGCCCGTTGCCGCTCCTAAAGCTGCTAACCGCTGCAAGATACTTTAAATTACTTTTTTTTTTCCTTCTTTTTAGCTATTTTAAATTTTTAAACTTTAATTATTTTTTCCTGTACTTTTCAGCATATTTACTTTATTTTATTATTATTATTTTTTTTTACTGACAGTAGTTGTTTTCAAAGCTATCTTACGCCCTTTTAACTTCGGGAATATTTCATATTTATTACTTCCAGAAAAATTTTTTAGTATAATTTTATTGTCACTAGTAGCTAAAACAGCGTGATAATTCAATGTTCCTGGAATCATTTTTGCGCTTAAAATTCGATCTTTTGATGTTTTGGCAGTATCTTCGTGGTCAGTTTTACTACTGAAAGAAACTGTCGTTTTCTAGCAATATCGTTCAGCCCAATGAAATAAATCTGCTGCCGTCAAAATATGGTTTCCTGCTGAGAGCTGCAAACTTGATCGTCGAGCACTATGTTTCAGATTTGCTCCTATTCCATCGCATGCTTTTTTTCCATGGTCTGTGGCATAAAATGCCACTCTGCTGAAATGTTGAAATCATTTTTATTATTTGAAAGAAGAGGAAAATTCGTTTTTTTTCTGAAGTGTTGTGCTGTGCCATCACTCACGTAGTGAATTTTTTTTGGGTTAAAGTGTTTTTTTTAATAATCAATTATAATCTTTTGATATACGTGTACATCTATCGTATTATGAGATGGATTATCTAATATTATTGCCAAACTCTTGTGCTTCAACTCATCATCTTTTCGATGATAAAAAATATGACGGTGGAAATTGTGACCTGGTTACTGTTCCAGTAAAATGACTTCACTGGCTTGTGAACCACGAACCCATAATTTTCCGCGAGATCAAAGCTAACTATAAACTCGCCATCGTCTAAATTATTTTTCGAATTCTTGATAAATTCAGATTATTTCTTCGCGAAAAAATTGTGTGTTTTCAACTTCATTAATTTGTCTCCTAATAAATCCAAGTATTCACTAATTCTCAATGAATTAGTAGTTATTGTGCATCGGTCAGTTTGAGTCCATGTTGAATAGCTCACCTCAAAAATATCTTCAGCTTCTAAGCTCTCCAGCAACATTAATCGAAGTCCTCTACAATTCACACAATCTAAACAATTTTCCTAAAAACCAATTTTCAGAAGGATCGCGAAATACAATAAGATTCAGACAGTTTCTGTAAGTTTTAATAGGTGATGCTGTGTGTTTTGTCAACTCTTCTTATTTTATTGCATCCAACATGAGTTTGACGTTCTCATGGTGCACGCACACACATACATTGTGAGTACCGCTACTACTTGCTAAAATACGATGCGGTTGGCTTAGTTAAACAAACTTCGTAAGGCTTACTTCAATATTTTCATTTTTCTCTTCAAATAAAATAAATAACTCGTTTAAGTTGCGAAGTAAAAGTCTTTTTTAAACGCTTATTCTATCACCGTTATCTTGCTTCAATGAAATGCAATCTTTTACACCTGCCATTAGACGACTTAAGTTATCTTGTTCGTAAAAACTTTTGATACGATTCTCACTGTTGGCTGAAAATACCTTACCTTTTTTTTGATCAGATGACGATAAAATTCCATATTTTCCATCTAAGTCCAAGGCTTTTTTAGCTTTTCTTTCAGTGCATTCAAACTCTTCCATCAGATTGCGTTGATTCCAAAATTTTGGGGCGAGTGTGAGCAGCGTAATTCTTTCCTTCTGATTATTTGACGATGCAAACTTTTCTTTAATTTCCTCTAACACTACGGTACTTGCTTTAAGGTATTTATCGTCATTGCATTTTTCCTTATTTTTGGGTTTGGAAGCCAAAATTTTGCACTGTAAGCATATCATAGCCTTATTTTGAACGAATGAAAATTGTTTTTTCAACAATTGCGGAAATTGCCCTAATCTTTCGTAAACGTGATGATTCTCTTTATTCAAGGGATTATAGCAGACAACCGTCTTAATTACTGATTGTAAAAAGTGAAATACAACAATCAAATATAAGCTGGTATTCAAGAATGCGTTACCATAGCTCTGTTTCAACTCCCTATAATAAGAATAATACGTATCATAGGCAAATTACTTTCTAAATAAAAGGAATTAAAAAAAAAGTGCAATTTACGGCAGAAAATAAAAAATGCCCTGATAATTTTAATCGAAGAGTATCGAAACAATACAAAAAGAAAACTCTTTTTATACAGTATTTAGGTTAGTCGTACTTGTTTACACTCGGATTAAATAAAAATTATTCCTCGCGGTGTGTGGCTGCTTTAGGAGCGGCAACGGGCGCGTTGCAGCCGCCTGTGCTGCGCAGTGACTCGCACTTATACATTCATCGGTCCAATACATAAAATTATCAAAAAACCTCTTTTTTTTTTTTGTCTATACTTTAGTAAAATTGTCTCATCTTTCGATCTAGATAGTCCAAAAAATTCTAAAAATTGTACATCATGAGATTTAACGCATTTTTACAAACAATGGCATATTTATAGGTTATAAAGTGAAAATTGTGAAAACTGATAGGATCATCAGAAAGTTGAGAAAAAAGTGCAAGAGAATTGATGCTTTGGTGATTTTTAAAACATTTTTCTCAGGCCCAAATGACGTGATAAAAAAATCGTCTTTTACGCTCACGTGGCCTGTCTGTGGTGGCACTGGGACAGTTGAGAAAATTCTTCCAATATACAGTTTTATATTTGGTTTGCATGCTACCCTACCCTCTGCCTCAGACATAGATTACGACTTCGTTTTTTTAACTTTTCTTATCGGTTTTCTGTTTGATGGTTGAAAATCTTACTGACTACTTTTAGTACTTGATTTCAATATCCTAAATCGAGTGAAATAAAATCTATTATATATTAAAATTATTGAAAACTGTCAACCTTGCAGGAACCAATACTTTAAGTTATAACCTTAGGATTTGAGGGGATAGTAAATGAGTGAGTAAAAATCCAGTAGTATCAAGGTAAGTTCAGTATAGTTTTCTTTAGGATCATAAACGATTCTTTGTTATAAGTTATTATTGAGTAAAAAGCATGGAGCAACATTTTTTAAAACCTAAAAAACTTACATCACAATGTTAAATTAAAAACGTTATTAGGTAGTGCAATCGCTGTAGGTTGATCGCTGATGGACGTAATACTCTAATCAGTATAACTTTCAAAGCTAGTGATTACGCTTTCTTTAAAAATACAATTATTTGATTTTTTTCTAATTTTAAACAACGTTTGAGTTGATTATATATGAAAAAATATTAAAAAATTTAACGAAGTATTTTGTTTATAATACAAAAATTGTGCTTTTACACATAATTTCAATTTTAAATGGTGAAATTAATTACGCTTATCTTTAAACTTTTTACTGTCATAAGGTAATAAAATAATAAAAGGTGTTTTTTAATGTAAAATAAAACCTTTGTTTGAAAAATCTTTAGAAGTAATATTTGTTCACAAATTTTCTGTAGAAATAGCAATTGTTTCAGAAAAAGCATGATATTACTTCTCCGAGTAAGGTAAATGTCCCGATTGTGAGACAACGTCCCAATTAATAGGATGTTTTGAAATTAATCAATATTTAAATAATGGAGAATATATAGGATTGTTAAAAAAATTTTGTAAAATTATACGTATAAACATTTATCGTATATCTTATTTTTAAGGCGATAGTACGCATAGACTATTACCAAAAAAAATATTTATTGCAACTCTGCCATTGTAGCACTATGAAGCATATGAATCTGTGCCTATTTTGAGTTTCACTTTACTGAGTTTTTTCTTAAATAGATTGAATTCTTTGTCAGAATATTTTTTTATTTATGAATTTAGGTATTCTTAAATATATTTCAAAACAAAGATCAGTTTTTTTAATACGGAATTTTTATTTACAACCATGTCTCGATATACGTACATCTAGAATTTGGAGGTCCCGGATAACGGTACAGCATAGTGCATGTACCATATTTACGTACACTTCATCTTTATGCCTTTGGCCCGATAAGTGAGACACAGCAAATTTGTATTGTTTTTACTTGCAAATCATTTATTCTGTTATGTTAAAGTGAATACAGAGTATATTAATCAATTTTGAACTTATTGTAATTGATATCCAGCTTCATAGTAAGTTAGTTATTGACATATAGTAATAAATCGTCCACATAATCTCAAAAGTGAGCAGTCCTAGAATTCTTTATTTTGTAATTACCTATTTAATTAACAATATTTATTGGTTTTAGCTAAAAATGAAAGAAAAAAAGAAAGAAAAGACTGACAGAAAAACAGCAAAAAAAGTAGCCTCTAAAGGTGTAAATGAAGCTAAATGTATAAAAAAGAATATAATCAAATCCAAAGTGAAAGTTGGAGCCTGAAATAAAAAGTGTTTGAAAAAGAATGAGGAGGAAAAAATCCAAAAAGCCATTGAGGCATACAGAACATCTGGCCTATCCTTGAGAAAAGTAGCCTCAGCATTTCGTGTGTCTTTAAGTACACTGGCACGCAGAAAGGATAAACCCGAAGTCAACAGACGTGGACCTGAAACTGTGTTGACAGATCAAGAAGAAAAAGAAATTGTTGACTGGGTTATGTACAAAGCTGTAAGAGGATATTCAGTCACAAAAACTGAACTCCTTGATTCCATCCAAAAGTATTTTGACAGACTACAGAGAGAGACTCCATTCATTAACAACCGTCCAGGTACTCACTTAGTATTATATTACAACTCTAACTTATAACTAATTGACTAGAATACTAATTGACTTATATGATTGACTAGAATATTTAATTGATTTAATATGACATAATGTAGGTCGACACTGGTATGAGGCGTTTCAAAGCTGCCGTCCAAACTTCTCTTTGAGAAAAGTTCAGCAGTTGAGTTTAACCAGAGCCAGTGTTACATCAGAGGATTTGAAACAGTGGTTTAATGAGCAGGAAAATTATTTGAAAAACAAAGGCCTACTGGACATCCCTGCTGAAAGAGTTTTTAATTGTGATAAAACCAGTGTTCAGCTGTGCCCTAACTCAGACGGGGCATTTTTTGAAAAAGGATCTCCCTTAGCTTACACAATCACTGATGCTAGTAAAGAATCTTTAACAGTTCTGATTATGTATAGTGCTGCAGGCATTAGAGATCCACCTCTACTCATGTTTCCTTACAAGAAAAAAGTACCCAAAAAGATTATTCAGAACACTGAGAGTGGCTGGGGAATCGGTGTTTCTGACAATGGCTGGATGACTACTGAATCCTTTTATGAATACTTCACGAATGTATTTTATACTTGGCCTTTAACTGAGGGAGTAGAATTTCCAATTATAGTTTACCTTGACAACCACTCATCCCACGTCAATCCACCAATTGTCAAATTTTGTCGCGAGAAAAATATAGAGATTATTGCACTATATCCCAATGATACTCACATTTATCAGCCATTAGACATTGGCTTCTTTCACCCATTTAAAGTTATGTGGAAAAAATGTGTACCAAAATGGATAAATAAAAAATCAGTCGGTCGAGTGACAAAAGAAAATTTTTATTTGGTTCTGAAGTAAACCCTTGATCAAATGGATGATACACAGACTATAAAAAATGCTTTTAGGGCATCAGGTCTAAAACCATTTGATATTAATAACGTGGATTGCTCTATCGTGAAGAAGGGAAAAAAAAGTAAAACGATTTTAGCAGTTAGTGAAGAAAATCTGAATACGGTTTCATCGAAAGTGGATACTAAACAGCTCTTGGACTTCTTTGAACAGACCTTACCTCCTAGATTACTTGATGAATTCAAGAAAGCTTATGAGTCTGGCCATTGGACAGGTGACATAGAAAAAAAAGCTCTCTACGAACATTGGATTTGAATGAAAGACGGTCTTCGGGGTATATTTTGTTAATTATTTATTTTATTAATTTTTTAGTTCGTGATTTTTTTTTTTTAAACAATTTTTTAATAACTACGATGTATTTTATTACAAAATAATTTGTTTATTGCACACTTCTTACGTGCAGACAATTAGACCATACAATCAATTTATTTACTCGAAATCAGTAATTCTATTATTTTATCGTAGCTATTATTTTATTTTATGACGTGTATTGATTTTATTTTATAATTTTTATTCCTGAATGTACATCATGGTAATGAGAAATTTAAAATGAAGCGTTATGAAAAAGTAAAAATTAATCTTAAGATAGTTAAAAAAAAAGTGAATAATGCTCAGTCTTGCGATGCTAATCAAAAAACAGATAATTTATTTAATACGAACAAAAACATAACATCCGAGGAGTCGAATGTTCGTCTCTTCAAAAAATGATTTAGCAATCGACAGCTTGGAAAAATTGCCTGCAGTTTGTTTAAACAATAAAATAGTATCCGAGGACCTAACAAATATTCCTATTATCTACTTGAACAATGTTGTCAAAGACGCAGATCATTTACCCACGATCTCTGTTAGATGTGACGCTAATGTACAACCAAATAATAACCAATTAAACTCTGAATCAACTACTTATATTACTGGAGATACAAACAAAAACATGCAGAATACATTAACAGTTCCAACAGAAAATGATCCAGTGGACTCTATGTATAGAAATCCAGTTGTCTTATCGAAGGGTACGGAAAACGATTCGAATGGAACAAACACTGTGAATGCGAGTTTTAATGATAGCTGTTTAAATACCACCTCAGCCAGCAGGGACAATGTAAACTCCAGTGAAACGGTTGGTGAAAGTAAGTGTGATCGTTATAATTATTCTCAAAGCATTTTAAATTACTTTTTTTTTACTAAAGAAATATCTTACACAGGTACTAGTTTTGTTTTATCAAAAATATTTACACTTCCAACTGAGTATTTACCTAAACGCAAAAGAGTAAAGGTAGAAGCTTCAGGAAAGCCTAAACTTCCCTCAGCTGTTTGTTCCGATGAATGGTGGAAACAGCAATTGAAAGAAGAGGAAGAGCAACAAAAATAAGAAGAGAAAAAATTTAAAAAAAAAACAATTGCAAGAGGGAAAAAAAAATTGAACAGGCTAAAAAAAAGTTACAAAAACAAAATAAAGATATTCAAAAAAAAAATTAAACAAGAAAAGTAGATTTAATAAGATTAATAGATTATGTTCTTTTAATATTTTGTTGTTTATCAAAATTCAAAGCTTATTGCATTGCATCATACTATTTATTTATTAAAATTCTAATGTAAAATATATGGATAAATAAACTAAGTTTAAATATAAATAGCAATTATTTTTCCCGACAATTATTTGAAATCTCTATTTTTATCTTCATTTAAGCTTATTTTGTTAAATTATATAAGATTGTGATTTTGTAAAATGAAATTTTTTATATTATTATACTATTTAATAATTTTCATAAGCTACAACATATTTTTTTTTATCGCGATAGGTTAAATCTTACAGTTTTCATATATCCCACAAACTGGGACTGACAGAGTGGGACAACTGGGCCATGCTATTTTTTGGTGTGCCATTAATCGGGACCTCATATTTTTCCCTATTATTTTAAATTAAATTATTATTGCAATCTTATTTAAACACTAAAATAAATTTTTTATTGCTTGAACACATAATTTAATATTATAATACAAAAAATTTCCCAGTAATATGTATTTTTTAGTTTTAAATAGCTTATGTTACTTATTAGTACGCTGATCCCTGTCTCACAATAGGGACATTTACCTTATGTCAAATTACTTCTTAAATGAAAAATTTTAAACCATTTAAAAGAAGGTGTTAAAACTTATTTCAACACTGATTGTAAAACTTATAAATGTATTAAAAGGTCTGATAAAAACGTTTCAATAATTTTTTTTATTAAATATCTTAATGGCAGAAGTGGTGGATTTGGTGAGAATGACAGGAAAACTTTTCACGCACGTTTGTTACGGTTGGAAAAATTCACACGCAGAAAGCTCATGTACACTCGTGGATAAAGATTCGTTCTTAATGTGGAGTCGTATTATAAGTTATTTTAACGTAAATTTAAAATAGGCAAGAGTGAGTTTAGGCTATATGATATTTTTGATGTCGCTTAATGGGTGCGTTAGAAACGAATCCGTTTTCGTAAATGTGTATGAACTAGCTGAAAAATTATCAACGCGCTTTCAAGGTAATGGTGATGTTGAGCTTCAAAACAAGGATGACACTTTTTTCAATTACTGCTTATGACAAACTTTCAACCATTCAGGTAAAATATCCATACTGAAGGTAACATATCATATTTACTCCTAATCTTTAGAAAACTTAAGTCTTAAACTTTCTACTCCTCTAACCCCGATTGAATTGGTAAAAAGAAAGTATTGAAAACGTCTTGATTAATGGGAACTTGATGAATTTTTTTTTGTATGAATTGTTTAAATCTACAGACCCTAATCATGCTATTCAATGTATTTATTGAAATTAAATCTTAAGTATTTCAATTACAATATACTTCTTTTATTATACTATTTTAGCATTTCAATAAGCGACTAGAAAAGAATGCTAGAAAAATCAAGTTTCTCTTTACAAATACAATTTTTAAGGATTTTGCTATTGCTGTGTTCTTTCATACAACAAACATAATTGTTTTTTGTCTTTACAATTGTGTTTCATACGTCAAGCTCAAAACATTTTTTATTTTATTTTTTATAAATCTTTAATGTTTTTTTATTGTCAAATACTAAATAATAGAACTTACATTTTAACAATGTGATTTTACTAAAATGTACATTTATAGAAATTATATGATAAATATGAACGCTTAAAGGATTGAAAACTGATTCCTTATGACGTCAAAATCTTCCATTATTGCGTTTGTTTACTGTCAAAGGTATTGATTTCCCTAGTCTTTGTCAGTAGCACTAACGTGACACCTAATTTTTATGCTACCAGACAATTTTTTGGGTGTATGACTTATGAGAACTATGTATGAGATAGACCATTTTAAAATTAGTTGGGGAGCTTTACAGGGGTTAAGGATGAATCATGAGAAACTTTCTGGTTGGCAGGGTGAAGTGTTTCGTTCTACATATAAGAAATTATGAAATATTGGAAGATATGATGTATAAGCAATGACTGAGTTGGCAATGAAATCAGTAAGGAAGTTGCAACTTGCACTGGGTGTTATCTACATAAGTCTAAGGGGTGTTGAGGAATGTCCCTAAATATTAAACGAATACATACGTCCAAGATATAGTGAAACCGCAGCTTACAGGACCGATGACCTGGTATACAATACTGTAGTAGTCAAACATCGAAAAGTCCAGTATCTCGATAAGATGCTTACGCACAGCGAACCCTAGCGAGCACCTGTAGAGGTGGAGGAGACGTAGTGTACCGTGGACTGGTTGGGTCAGATAGCTAACATGGAAAGACTACGGAGCGATGACTCTAACCACACCCTCACATCCATCGTCTTACTCCAGTAAGGCAACTCGAACCCACCAACCACTAACCGGAGAAGAGTAGCCATGTTAAGAGAGGATAGTGCGGCCTTATTTTCCATCAGAACTAAGTGTGTTCTATCCGACTTAATATAAAGACAGTTATCCATCGATTATGTCCTAGTAAAGGTTATGTCGTGATTGAAATGCCTGACTGCATCATTGATTTTTGATTTCAGGGAGGAAAGAAAAATCTGCGAGTCATCACCAAAGGGTGCGTGTGAAGCGTGAAATAAAGAGAGATAAAAGTCATTATTCTATATGGAAAAAGGGGCAAGCACACCACGCTAAGAAACACCAGATAAAATGGTAAGCCAGGACGGTGCTGCCCAGCTATCACTGGAGGTGACAATCTGACTACAATCTGTGAGGTTGGATGAAAACCAAAAAAGTGGGAGATCACCGCTCTCCACAGATCGGAGCTTCGACAGGAACATGTTATGATTAAGATAGTCGAAGGGGCTGAATAAGTCTAGTAAGACTAATATAGTTATTTGTCCTTTATCCATTGCCGCACCGACTGACTGATCGATTCTCGTTGAGTATAGAGTGCAACTAAAGATGTTGGGACAACAGGGTATAGACAAAGCGTTCTAAGGCCTTTGATAGTTTAGCAAGTGCGACAATGGGGTGGGTATTAGACGGGGATAAGGAAACCCTGCCCTTATCTAGTGGTGTGATCAGCACTTTCTTTCACTACTCCGAATAAACACTGCACGACAGTGGTAATGAAAAAAGGTTATGACATAGTATATATTGACTAACGATATTTATCAACCACAATGGTATCGGTACTACTAACATATCAATCATGAAAATATGGATGTCGATACCTTTTAACAACTATATGGTTTTACGCAAAATAAATGAAATGTATTAACAGCATTTTAACAGAGACAAATATTAATAAAATACGTTATTAATTTTTTTATTTACGTGTTATCCAAAATTTTAATACTTTATCTAGTTAGTTGAATAATATCGATTTTTTAGGGTTATACAAATAAAATTGTACTTGTTCATGAAAATATTTATAAAAAACTGACGTGAAACAAAAGTTATACGAAATGGCAGTATTCTTTTGGTAAAGTATTTAAAATAGTCCCTCAGCGAAGTTCTAAGGAGTAAGTTAAAACTTTACTCCTCTTAAAATAAGAGCTGCATAAGCGAATTGACTTTTTAGCGTTATTTAAGTAGCTATAGCCGTTAGGCATTTAAAAGCTAGTTAAGACAGTTGTGAATCTTGTATTTTTTAACAAAAAAGCTATTGGATTCTCTTTTAGCAAAACTTTAACGGATAAATAGTAACCGAGATCTATTGGTATTCCATTTTCATCATTTTCGTGAGCTGCATTAACGTTATCATTTTTTTATTCTATTTTTTAATTAATTATCCAGATTCTAAATATTTTAATCTTGGTCATTTATTTCACAGATTACATTACTGACACTTTCATATTCATGAAATTGCTCATTGCAAGATTGATTCTCTGAACTTTAGTTGCACTTGTTTTGAGTTTCATTGTGTTAAAATACAGCTATTACTTTTCTTGGAATTGTTAAGTAGGCTAGACAATCCGTGAAATAAAGTTTTTATATCTAAGATCCAAAAGACTTGCTGTAATAATAGGGTATAACTTTTAAGCATTTTTTAAGTGTACGTTGTATTCATTTATTATTAAATTTTTTAATTATCTACTTGCTTTAGTTCTAGTTTCAATATTATCTAAGCACTAGCTGTATAGTACGTCTCACCGCTGAGTATATCTGTAGCTCTTCAAAGGATGCAAAAGTTTCATTAATCCATTAGGGATACTTATATTTTTATCTATTAAAAGAACTGGAACTTCATCACCAGCTTGTCGAATCAGTATAGATGTAGCAAACTCAGATAATTCTAAGCAATTTTTAAGCATAAAATACTTGAAATTCCAACATCTCTAAGCAGACTGATGTAAACTTAGATCTGTAATTTTTTTAGCTCATTACTTGCAGCACGAGAACTTAAAAATTAATGAACTATTTTTTAACTTTTAATATTATCATTTCAACATGTTTATCTTACTTTAGTACATTCTCTTTTATGAGTTTCAATGTTGAAGCAAAACATGGAATACACTTTTCCAAACCAAAACAGTTTTTGATTGCTTTTTTCATGTTACAGGCGTTGTCTGTTTTTACAGATATAAGTTCTTCTTTGCTTGTATTCCAAATGGCTAATGTTTCATTTATTCATCCTTCGATGTTAGCATATGCGTGTCACTGATCTAATTCGTTTACACTGATCATTACAGATTTAAATTTATTTTTAGCTATGAAATGAGTTGTCATACCCAAATAATTTGAAGTATTATGTGTGTCAGTCTATACGTTAGTTGTTAAACCGATGTCTCTTCGATCTTAAAATTTTTGCTTAATATAGTTTAAAAAGCATTATACTCTCCCTGTAGATTTCGGTGTAGTTTTTTCTCTTTTAGTTAGGAAAAATCCTTTCATTTTATAATTTTCTGTGCATTGTTTTTTTGTTTTATTTTTCGAATCACTGTGTTCTTCAGGCCTTTTTATATCTTCAGATTGTTTTGTAATGATCACATTAGGATGTTGATATCTGAGACGGTAATGCACGTCCTTTATATTACTCGCATATTTGACTTGTTTGCTACTCAGTCTACTACCTACTACTTACGTTCTTACTACCATCAGCTGCTTTTATCTAGTATTTTTGGAATTCACTTCTCTGGTTTGACACTGAATGATAAAACAAAATTTAATTCAACTCACAAATATAGTATAAGCGTTTAATATAAATCACACCGCAGCAATATATGAGTATCGTAAGTTAGGATATTATTAATATCAATATTTAAAATAAGTTTGATTTAAGACAGTTCGTAGATTCGAATCTTTAGTCGTCTGAAGTAAGTTGAGGTAGAGGTCAAACGGATAATAATGTAGGATTAGCAACGCTTTCCGATGAAAACATCGCACAACAAAGAGCAGGTGGTAGAAGCCAAATGCCAAACAACGCTTTTCGATGAAAACGTATAAGTTGATAGTAAGCACGTGTTTGAATGTAATTTAGGCAGTCTATTTATTCAATTTTCTGCGAGTAGGATTATATCGATATTTTATCGATATTTTCCTTTCTGAATATTGATGTATTCATTGAACGGTATGTATATATATAGTGAACAGTTACTTGTGCAGATATTATTAGGTAAAAAAAGGTTATTATGAGGACAAAATCGTACTTATACGGACGGTCCGCATACCTTTATGATGTTACTTGTATACATTCTAAAAGTTTGTGGAGCCAGCATAAGTCATTTTGCATAAGTAAATGGATATATACATATCGCCCAACTCTACCATGACAGTAGTAGATGATCTCTTCTGGGAGACCCCACAGCATAGCAGCGGAGACGCTGTCGACCAGCCTCATGCTGCGTGAGGTTAAACCGGGAATAGTTTTAAAGACCTTGCGTCTAGAGATAGATAACGAATTCGCCATCAGGCTCCGGAGTGGGAACACCCCTACTGCTCAGAAGTAACACTGCTGCTCATTTGGAAGATAGATGAGCTCTAGAGTTAGTACCAATGCCAAGACTGCGCAACACACGCCTTTTGCTATCAATGTCTGGCTTCGTAACAAAGACAAAAAGTCATAAACCCACTTACAGGGTTTAAACTGTCTGTATGCACTATCTTGCTCAGCGCTTGCTGGATAAAAAGATAATGTCACCCACGGCTTTTTTTAGCACCAGAACGCACGTAGTGGCAGGGACCGCTTGATAATACGCAGCAACCACCGCAGCCGACAGCCAGTCACACATGCTACCTGTCGCTAAAGGTACCAGGAGATATATGTATGCCACCCACTGAAATTAATGAAATATGATGATAAAATGCTGCTAAAACGTTATTTATGTTAATACGATGCAGAAATTTAGTTAGGTGGTAGAATAATTCTAAGAGTTGAACTGGAAATAAAATAACAGCTTCGATTCAATCTGGCCAACAGCAAATCGGACATTAGATTTGGCATAATAGCGTACCAGATCGCTGTCACTGGTGATTATGAGGTCCAGCCAGGTGTGGGATGGCCTATCACTGTAAGTTAAATGATGAGAAAGAGAGAGAAAGAGAGACAGAGAGATGGAAGGTATGTGTATGTAATGTCGACAGCTGCTATGTTTTCCAGGGGCACCAATACCCAGAGCAATTAAAAGTACAAACGTATGCTTATAAGCTTAGCATTTCGCTGGAGGTGGAAAATATAGCGTATGATCAAATTTATTCGACGCTGTAGTTTCATATCTAGACAGCCTGAAAAGTATATGAGGCAACAATAATGAAAATACACCTACTAGCCAGAAGTTTACGCAATTTACAGGTAAGAGCCCCACCCTAATACCGCATCCGATGCAGCACACTTCGAACTCTGGTACTAATATCTCAGACGTGGCTATTCTATGAAGATTTTTACAGAAGGTAACTGTTTGGCTATTTTCTATAAAGATAGAGAAATAATGTGATTATCCGTTATTATCAGTAGTAAGAGGGTCTTGTCTATGTACAAATGCTGTTGTACTGCAGCGAATAGAACTGCTACAAACATTGTATAATTAAGTGCCAACCACCATTTTAATGCAACTAGCCAGCACCTTTATATACCACATAACCAATTTCATATACGTCTCCAATTCTATCGGTCTAATTAGACATATCTGCTGTATGCAACCTCCTGTGCTGCCACTTTCGTGGCCACCTGTGAAAATGACTTAATGTTAGTAAACAACGCTAAGTCGTTTTGCATAGGTAGATGCAAAATCATTTTTATTAAATTAATAACTGTTCATCAATATTAGGCTCATGGAATGGATATTTATACAAAAGAAAACGCATGGTCATTAAAGAAGAAGTATAATTGGGTTTAATTGTATCTTATAATCAAGATAAAATCGAAATTTTTTTCTTTAAGTTTTATCCTTTTAGTTTGAAGCTGAATAAAAGGAAGATAACCTCAAAAGTATGAGAAATATTGAGAAATGACTCCTTGCCTATGCGTACAGACCTTTTTTACATAATTAAGGTAGTTATAACTTTAGGATAGCGCAACACTGGAATACCAAGTTATTGAGATAATGGGATAGATTCAGGGAAAGACCCTTGCAGCAAATTGATAGAGAAGAACAGAAAGACAGTCCAGTAGATACAATAATTAAAAGCGAAAGAGTAAAAATATTAGATAAAGTAGAGTAGCATACACTAAAAAAACTCAAAAGAACTGTCTTCTTAATTTTGCTGTAATCAGCATCCTCATGTAATTAGTAATTGCTGTCATTTTTCATAAGCTGTTTACCTAAAGATATGGAGTAGTAGCTTTCAGCACTTAAGTGATCAATCTTAGAAAGCCTGACTCAAAAGAGCAGAATTTTTTAAGTTGGTATGACGATTCTCAGAGAGTACTTTTTTCATTTTTGCGAGATATTAAATGACAAAGTTGGGCACAATGACACAGTGGCAGCGGCTGGTTGACTCGTGCGATGGTATGCTATGTATGCATATCGCCAAGCGAACATGGTTAGGTTGCGCTGTTTTGATTCGACGTTTCGATGCACAGTTGGATCGCATACTTTTCTTGTTTAGTGTATTTGTAAATAAAGTTGTTTTTATTGACACATAAGTTAAGAGAAATCGACAAATTCATAGTTAATATTGAATGGAGCAGTATTTGAGATGTGTATTATTTTTATTGCTCGTTTACGAGGTTCCATCAACTGGTAACCAAATACGTCATTATGCACGCAGAAGATGAAATGTGAGTTAATGATTTTACTTGCCGGGCGTTACTTCGAGGCAACGCTTATGAAAGACATTTTTTAGATTGCTTATAATATTTTAATTCGATTCTTTTTATGTAGGTGAGTCCTAACTTAGGGTAAAATTAAAGTACGTCGTCGTGTCTACTGAATTAAAAAATCTTATGCTTCTTGCTTGCTTTGACAATGAATTTTTCGTCTCGGTGCTGTAATCCCTTGGGGTTGCCCAATCATGCAGTATATTCAAGAATTTGTTAAACTTTCCAACTGATTTTCGAGAGACATCCCCTGGTATTTTTGATGGATCAAAGATGTGTACAAAGTGCAGATTTCAAATTTCGCGGAGAACTACGCGTTTGTTGTGCAAAACTTGACCCAATCGTTCTATTAGAATAACAATCAGGCAACTGTATTTATGATGGTTATTTATCATAAAGAAGAAGATGAAGTAAAACATAAAAGTTTTGCCATTATTTCCTATATTTCAGCACATGATACCATAGCCGTGTATAAGTATCAAAAAATTATTGTCAATTATTTAAAAAAGAACTTTAATCCTCAAAAAATTTTTTAGCTTACCGATGGAGCTGTCCAACATTTTAAAAACAAAAGTAGTCTCCAAAATCTTTTATACCACGAAACAGATTTCGGTATAGCAGCTGAATGGCATTTCTTTGCCACTGCACATGGCAAAGGTGCTTGTTATGGCATTGGAGCAAACTTAAAACGAGGCGCGAGAAAAGCAAGTTTGCAATTGACGTCGGAAAAGCACATTACCTCTGCTAAAGCTTCATACGATTGGGCAGAAAGACACTGCAAAGAAACAAAATTTTTTTTTAGTGCGAAATCAGATTATGAAGCAACTTCTTTATGATTAAAAAGTAGGTTTGAAAAAGGCAAAGCTATCCCAGAGACATTAAATTATGGTGCCATCATTCCCATTGTTAACAAATATTTTATGCTTCAAAATACATCTTTAGCCACAAAATACCAAATTTTTCTAAAGTGAAGAAAGAAAATCTTAAAGCAACAAGTATTAAAAAGAAAAAATGTATATTACCGAAGAAAAAAAACTAAGTGACTATTGGAAACATTATGTGAGAAGTATAATGACAGAGTTATCGAACGGTGTAAATAATTTATTGCAATGTAATTATGAACGATGTAAATAGTTTATTTTATCTCTCTGTCAGTTTTGTATTGATAAATACATTTTCAATACTTTTGTTTCGTTAAATTCAATTTTGGTTTATTCTTTTTAATGGCAACTCATTAAAATAACATGATTATTTATTTAATTATTCACTTTGCTGTGTATTAAAAGTCGAATCAAAATAGCGCTACCTAACCATGTTCTCTTGGATATATATATGTATTATTTGTACATTGTATATATATATATGATATTTTTTTTAAATAAGGTTTGTATTAAAATTTTTTCAAGCCTAAAAAAATTAAAAAATTAATTGTTAGTATGAAAATATTATGTTGAAGTATATTTTACAGAATTCGGAAGACTATGGCATTTTTCGTAAATACTCGAGAATAATTTTTTTACATTGGGGAATGATTACTGGTCTGCTTTTAAGAAAATATAAAGAACAAGCTGCTAATTTCAAACAAAAGTGGTAAAGTTTATATAGACAGAGAGATGTGCCCTTGACTTTTTGTTGGTTAGCTTTATTATTTTTTCTAGTGGCTCCCTTTTTTTAATGAGCTGTCTATCCTGTATGTGTCAATAGATATTTCTAAGCTTTTATAACTATACATGCCCCTTGCGTGCTCTGCGCGCCAACCCCCGTAGTTGCAAATTAGATTTACGAAGTATAGTAAAAAACCCAAATTATATTCATTGTTACTTAAAATTTATATATGTAACAAATGTATATTGATCATAATTAATTACATGAATTTTCAACAATCACTTTTTATTTTCCCTCACTAATAACAGCTATTTCCATGGGATTAGAAGAACACGATTTTCAAAACGATATAATTTTTGAAGAAGCATGTAACGTGTTATGCTGCCTTTTTAACTACAAAAATTTTTCGCGTGGTTTAGTATGTCTAAAAATTTTTTTGGTTATGTCATTTGGAATAAATACAAAACATTTTTCATTGAAGATTGTAAAGATGATCAAAATAAAGCTCTTTTACATTAAAACGAAATTCCTAACTCTGAAAATATGTCTTGTAAAGATTTCAGTTTATCAGAACCAACAGAAACGATGAAAAAAAATATTGATTCTGACAATGATGAAAGAAAATTTTGTAAATATAAATTCCATAAAATTTTTTCACAACTCAGTCATGATCAACGTCGAATTTTGCAAGAAATAATAAAATTTAGAAAAAAATTTTTTTTTTTGATGGTCCTGGTGTATCTGAAGAAACTTTTCTATGCAAAAGATTAATTTATTATTTCATATTGATTGAAAAAAAATTCTTACGATGGCTTGGACAAGTATTGCTTCTATTCTGCTTCCAAAGGGAATGACCACTTACAGAACTTTCAGACTTCCTTTAGACTTAAGCACTATAGAAAGTGCATTCTTCCAGTTTGAGCCAGATTAAAAAAAATTATGTAATGTAAAAGTAATTATTTGGGATGAAGCTTCTGTGGTACCAAAAAAAGCGTTAAAAATCGTTGATAGGACTTTTGAAGATTTATCTAGTAGTGATAAACCTTTTGAAAATAAAATAATAATTTTAAGTGAAGACTTTCGTCAAATTCTCCCAGTAGTAAAAAACGGAAGCAAAATTACAATTGTTCAAGAAGTAATAAAATTTTCCAATTTTTGGCCTTTATTTAATATTTTTTATAAAAAAAATAAAATACGTTCAATTGATAAAAAATTTTCTTCATTGCTACTGGATATAGGAGAAGGCAAAATTATAACTTTTATAATTTCTCAGACATTGAAAACAAATGATATATCTTCTTAAATTTTTGATATGATGATGATTCTTTTATAAGTAAAGCTATATTAACATCTCACAATGAATACAATCACTTTTTGAACAAAAAAATTTTAAATAATATGGTAGGAACATTACTAACGTACTGTAGCATTGATAAAGCAACTCACAAAGAAGTAGACAAATTAGACGATGATATTTATACTTATTTCTCTACAGAATATTTAAATAGTAGTTAAGAAGGTCTTTTTTCACACGAATTAGATTTTAACATCAACGCTATTGTTATGTTAATACGAAACTCAAACATATCTGAAGGACTTTGCAATGGTACAAGATTACGAATTACAAAATTATTTTAATACAACATCGAAGCTGAAATAATCACAGGTGAAAAAAAAAAATGAAGTCTTTATTCCAAGAATAACACTACAAACAAACAATTTTTTTTCGCTACCATTTATATTGTACAGAAAACGATTTTCATTTATCTTAACTCTTCTTATGGCTATCAATAAATCTTAAGGTAAAAGTTTTGATGCCTTAGGGTTATACTTTGGAAAACCATTATTTTCTAATGGGCAATTATATGTTGCACTGTCTAGATGTTAAAACCAAAAAAAAATTTTTATCCCAATTGAATCAGAAAACAAATTTGAAATTAAAAATATTGTTTGGAAAGAATATTCAGAGTAACAAAAAAACTATTCTATAGTTCATTACTATTTTTATACTTTCTTGCAAATTTACCTTTCATTAAAAAAGCAAATTTCAGTACCGTCTAGTACCTAGATTTATGTAATCATAAACAATCCGTTTTTTGTAATATGTTTTCAGGTACACCATCATGAATGCAAAATTTTATCAGTGTGACAAATGTAACTTAAAATTTTTAAATCAAGAGTGTCTATCATCGCACAAAAAAATTTACAAAAAAAAATTGTTTGTACCTGATCTGTGTAGCATTATAATATTAGACAAGAAAAACTGTTTGCGTCATACAAGAGAATTTTAAAACATTGAAAAAAATTTTAAGTGTATTCAATGCGAAAAAAGTTTAAAAAGAAATTATCACTTACAGAGACATTTAAAAAGTCATGAAAAAAACGTTTAAAAAATATTTGTCAAAATTGTGGAAAAGGTTATGTAAGAGCAGAGCACCTAAAAAGACATTTTAGAGTATGTAATCGAAACAAACATCGTAAGTAAGATAATTGTAAGAAAATTTTTTGCTTAGGTCAAATAAAATTCTATGTGAAAATTAGACCACTTGTAACAGTTAATATATAAGGCTTTACGAATATATTTACATTATATATGGGAAAGCTGGGGGGGAGCGGGGAGGAGCTAGCAAAAAAGTAGGATTACTCGAAAAATGCAAGAAAATGAAAGAATAACTACCGTATTTGGGGTGAGCTGAGGGGGAGCTGGGGCGGAGCTGGGGGAGGTGGGGGGGAGCAAAACCTCGCTCTCACTCTTACGACTATATAATATAGAAAGATATATATATATGTAGCATACCATCGCGCGAGACGAGCAGCTGCTGCTGCTGTGTTGTTGCGTCCAACTTTGTCACTTAATATCCAGCTAAAATGAAAAAATTACTCTCTAGAAATCGCTATACCGACGTAAAAAGTCCTGCTCTTTCAATTGGTGACGGTTAAAAAAATATCAAAAATGCCGTTTTTGAGATATAACATATTTTGTGTTTTGTCTAGGTTAAATCGTCATTTTGTCAAAAAACCAATTGCATCACCGAAAAGCTAAGGGAAAAACACGTCGATCCTATGTTTTCTTTATTTTTTCTCAGTTACTTATAATACCGCAATTGCGAGTGGAAAAGTACACGTTTTGGTGCTCGCGGATCGCGCTAGAACATTTGACGTGAAATGCCTCGTATGCGTTTTTTATGTTATTAATCACGTATACAGTATACTGAAGGTATAACAGCGCTACTCCTATAATACAATATGTCGACACATAGAATGTATGGGCCTCTATGTATATATGTACATATGGATCTATGAAGAAATGTGTAAAGACGTCAATCCATGTATTAACATCTTGATTCTCAATATTGTTTTACTGATTTTTTTGTGAAACTCAAAACTGTGGAAATCATACTCATAAATTGTAATTCACATGTGTCGTTGTTATTAAATTTCACCATCGCTGAGTCTTCAAATCATCTAAAATGTGTGATACTAGTATATCAATCGACTTACTTAATGTATAATTGCAAAAAAAAGCTGCAAAGTTATGATGGGCCTCATTGTCATCCGTGCCTACCGTTTTTGCTACAAACATAGACTAAGAAGACAGGACCACAACTAAAAGTCAGGGTGCTTCTATCAAACCTAGCATACTCTCGGTTTATTAGGTCGCTAAAACCAAAACTAGTGTCAGAATTACCCCAGCACGTTAAGATTTTGTGAAATCTAACCTCAAAAAGTCGAATAATATTAGTTTTTTGACAAAATTCTGTAAATTTATGCAACCCATAGCCCCTGTAATCAAAAATTCTCAGCAGTCAAGTCCTAATATACAAATCAACAACACAGAAATTTCTTTCTGAACTATTAAAGTTTGTACAACATTACCTGAAAAGTTTGTACCTGAAACATCCAAAAATCCAGTAACTTGCGCTGTTTCACAAAATATTAGAAACTTTTGTCCTTATTAGTACTATAACCAAGGATTACAAAAAGCCCAAATAACCTAATTTCAATCCCCCAAAAATTTAAGTAACGCAAGTTTTTCTACGTAATTCTATGAAGTTGTGTAATCGTTGGCAACTATCATGATGTAAAAATATAAGGTGTTGCGTTGCGCATCTATTTTGATTGACCAATCAGGAATGCTTCCATCTTGTTGCCATGTCTGTTTGCAAATTTCAAAAGCTTTTAAAATATTAAGCATATCAACATCAAGAAACTCGTGATACAATATATATTTTTTCTTTTAATATTTTCATTCCAGTTGTTTCAGTGACCAAACGTACAATTCGTGAATATTTACACCGAAAAATCTGACTAAATAGGTAATCATTCATCAACTAACGTACATGTAAATTCATACGTATGTCTATATATATATATCACATCGAGGTGGATTTGGGGGATAGGTTTTAGTTTCAACTTTAGCCACTTCGTTTCATTGCACAGGCTTTTCAGCGCTGTAGTAGTCACATTTCCCTTAAATATGGCGTCGTGATGGAAGGCGCAGAACGGCACGAAAATGAGACCTTGAAACGCCACACCTTGTATTTTTACATCATGGGCAACTATAACCGAAAATGGTTAACAGCCTAGCTTTAAACTACAAGCCAACTATCTTAG